>NC_064620.1:299044045-299669045 GCF_023898315.1 Schistocerca nitens
CGGCAACGATAAGGAAACTAACCTAACAGCTTGAAAATTGCAAAGATACATCAACAAATTAACGAAGCGTGAGTCATCAACGTTAAACGACAGTATTACCAAAATAAACAAAAATATAACTAAATTGCGGATAATAATTGACTTACCCTCGTATAATACGCCTAATCCTGCCATTTTTTCCCGCCACCACTGTTTACCTTGGCATTCGGATCTTTGTTTAATGGCTGCGAAGACAGAGTATTGTTGTACGACGTTCAGATATCACGCCATAACAGTTCTCCAGTCTGTAATATCCCGCTGAAGTTCCACAGACGCTATCCGTCACCCTTCCCCGTTGTTCTTGTATTAGCTTGTCGGGAGGGAGTGTAGCGCCAAGACAGGAATCATGCCAGGCCGACATGCAACAGCGGTTCTGCGACGAAATATCTCAAGCTAGAGCCAATGCTGCTAAAAATGTGCTTTCGTAACCGAAACCAGTTGCTAAAAGTTAGTCAACTATGTGAAAAAGCAATCCTGTCGGTGGAAAATTCGCAACTGAACATCATACCAGAGGTTGAAAATACCGCTATAGTTGTTAAGGTTCTTCCATTTAACACACGACTCGTTTCGGGCTCTTATACGCCCATCTTCAGATGTCGTAACTTAGAGCTGTGACCCCGAGCGCCGCGGTGGACGTGTGCAAGACGCGGTGTGCTACCAACGAGCGCAGACCAAGTATGGCACCTGAAGATGGGCGTATAAGGGCCCGAAACCGATCGTGTGTTAAATGAAGGAACCTTACAACTGTAGCGGTATTTTCAACCTTTGGTATCGGAAAATTCTAAGACGACAGTGAAGAAGGAACAACGGAACTACTGGCTGCTGAAACATTACGACGTTATGATAGTCGCGAATTGATCTGCTCTGTTAAAGAAGGTACGAATGCTATACAATTTTACGTCGTGGTCTCCGAGTTGCTTGACATACTTCATAAGGAACATTTGGCTATTGGTCTTGGGGGGCGGGACAGGATGCTGAAAGAATTTTCACCCAAGTAGAAGAACATTTGCCGTCATGATACTGAACTGTACGTTCAGCTTTCTGAACCTTGCCACAGGAAGGAAAAATGTGGCAAAACAGATGTGGTCAAGTCAAAGGTATTTTCGGTATTCAGGTCCCGTTGTCAGGTCCATCTCATCGAATTTCAGTCTAATCCTAATAGAGAATACTAAGTTAGTAGTTCTCAGGGCTCCACTATCAAAGAAAGTGGAAGAAGTAGCCTATCGGCATATTTACGTTTCTTCATGCTCTACGATACCTTCAAGATGGCAAGGCGCGACACTCAAAAAGTTATGGGAGTGTCGAAAGAGCAAACCAGGTCGTCGAAAATATGCTGTGTGCTTGGATGCGAAATGAAAAAACTAGCTGCTGAAGTGACTGTCTGTGGTTCCTCCAACTTACGAAAAACCGCGTTTCTCATTCTAGGATTAACAGGTCACCATTCGAAGCTCTGTTCGACTGCGGAGCTGGAGTATGTCTCTCGACGTCGCTCCTGCCTGAGGATTTCTATCATAAGACATATAGAGCTGAAAAAAATAATAGAGAGCATACAAACAACAGACGGCAGAAAGAAAGACGTGATGAATGAATGCAAGAGGCACAGCTCCCTGCAGAAGACACAGATGAGAATGCAGTCCATGGTGTACGAAACCAAAACAGTGATGCAGCCATGGTTATCGAAGAGCCTTCCATTTCTATATTTACCGAAAATCCTTCTTCTCCTGCTGTCTGTCGTGTCTGCTTAAAAGAAACCAGCGACGTTCACACATATCAAAAGTGTGGCCGAAACTTCATGCCATCAGTGGACATTCGCCTAAAGACGATGACGGCGACTAAGTAGAAGATTATGGCGTTAGCATTTTGTGCAGTATTTGCTTCTCTATTGAGAAAGCTATCCAGAGTAAAACGGAATCGAAACTGAACTTTGAGATTCAGGCCAAGGAAATGAAAAGGGATTCTGACCAAAGTATTCCTCCTGTGCCCTTGGGTGCGAGTGTGTGAGTTCCGATTCCCGCCGTCGACAAAAGGCGGGGTGACTCAAGCGATCTGTTGGCGGTTGTTATGACCGTGACGGAAGACGGCTTTTACCGACTTGGAACTGCAGAATGAATCTTGAATCAGCTCTCTGCAAGATCAGAATCCACCCTATGTCCAAGGAACTTAATGAGAATTGAAAAGTACCTGACCACGAAATGCCTCTCCGATCTGCAGCTAGTTCTCATTCCACAGGAAGCAGCCAAGGATTCGTCAAGAGTATGTGCGACAAGAAATGACAAAATATAAGATGCCTTTGTGTCAAAAAGAAAATTTAACGCAATTCAGAATGTAGCTCTAGTCTTCCCTGCTGCAACAAAGTAGGTCAGGCCAATTCTGCTTTGTGTTTCACCATTAGCAATATTGTATTCGCATTCTTCTTTAAGTCGTGAAATGTACGTAAAAAGTCAAATTGTCAAAATGTAAAGTGTTTTTAGTGAAGAAGAAAAGTAGGTACTTATTGTAACAAGTACTCCAATCTCAGTTTTGCTTTCACTGTTCTCCGGTAAGAATACCCTGTGCTTCATTTTGTAGTTTTGTTCTCTCATTTTCAAACGTTTATTAATTAATAAAGGCTTCTCATTTTGTGCCCTTTTAACATTTTGTGTAAATGGTACTCGTCATTCTCTTCATGCCTAGGAAAAGTATGTAATATTTTCACAAAAATCTTATATTTTATAGTTTGCCTAAAACCAACAGCCATTCTATACCTTACCTAGGAATTCTACAGAATACGGGATTACAAACAATGCCTGTAGCATACGGATCTCTTCGTATAAACTATTTTTTTCATTGTCTTCTTCGGTACCTACCATCTTCGATGCTTGCTCATATTTTTCGTATGTATGAGATACTTCTCCCATATCCACGCAACTGAAAATCTTAAAGGAGTTTTCGTTATCGAATGACTGTTAATCTTCTGGTTTTGGTAGTCTACGAAAGCTTCATTCAAGAGAGCCCATTCTTCAAGGAAACGATTTAAAACTTGGTATTACGCAGGGTTTTAACAGGGTCGGAACTGGAACCTTTTTATGGCTACCTACAAGTCGCCATTCGTCTTCAAAAATATTAAAAATATATACCCCCAGCTCTAGACTGGCCCTCTACAAACTGACGTGTTGGCGCCCTTTGCATCATTCTTGAATTTACGTCGCTGAACCTCATTTAGTTTTAACATTGCTCCGTTAGATTTTGCTCTGAAGAAACAATCCTTCTTACATGAGTCAAAGTGCTCTTTGAACGTGACCATAAGAGAAGAGAACAGTAGCCAACATCCATTTTGCATCTGGGATGTCATACATCAACTAGTATGTATTTTGGTGTGCATAATCCTAATATACCTTTCAAAATGTTCTAGCACGTACCATTTTTGAGTTTTTAATGTTTTTTTATTTTTCCTATTGAGTATTTCGCTTTTTGCTGTTTTTCTGTTTTGATGTTTGTTTTTGATTTGCAGAGGAGAGTTAGAAGATCTACAAATTGTCAGTAAATGGTTGGTGTGGCAATCCAGTGGTGTGAAAGAGATCCCCAGTGAGTGTTTCCTGTAAACGATAGTACAATTTTTTTGTGTTTAAAACTTACACTAAGAAAAATGACAACTAGTAAATCAGGTTGCTGTCCAAACCATCCCGACAACTTTCGTTATGTGTGTGGGAAATTCACTCCAAAAGCTCAAAGAAAACCAATCACTGATTTAGTTAAGAAGGCATATAAATTGTATTTTGATTGTCCTGTTGGTGATCAAGATAAAAATTATTGCACCTCATATTGCCTGCATAACCTGTACTACAACCTTAACCGAGTGGTTGAAAGGAAAACGCCGAGCCATGCCATTCGCTGTTCCGTTGGTGTGGTGTGAGCCTAATGACCATTATTCAGACTGTTACTTCTGTCTTACAAATATTTCGGGACATTCAAGCAAAACTAGACATAAAATAAAGTATCCACATATATCTTAAGTGCATTTTCCTGTGCCCCGTGATGAGGAGTTGCCTGTTCCTGTCTGTAGCTTGAAAGCCACGGAACCAGACACCATGTCAAGTGAATCAGAAAGTATTGAACATATAGAAGAGTTCTGCCTTCAATATAATGACACTTCGCCTGAGCTCTTTAATCAAAAGGAATTGAACGATTCGGTTAGCGATCTGAAACTTTCGAAACAGCAAGCTGAACTCTTGAGGTCGAGACTGCACCAACGGAACCTTCTAGCTCCATGCACAGAAATTTCCTGCTTCAGATCAAGAGGTGCTTCCTTTGCTCAATATTTCAATATACAGAATTCAATGTGTGTATGTAGAGATGTCAAGGGTCGGATGATGCTGCTAGGAGTACAGCATAATCCATAGGAGTAGCGACTATTTATTGACTCCAGTAAAATCAGTTTGAAGGCAGTACTACTGCATAATGGCAATGCTTTTCCATCGGTACCTTTGACTTACGCAGTATACACGAAAGAAACTTATGAAACCATGGCTTTGTTGCTAGAGGCAATCAAATATAAGGATCCTGAATGACAGCTTTTTGTGTCTTTGGGACAGCCATGACACCAAGAACCACTATACAGTGAAGGAATGACCTATAAGGAAGTCATATGTTCCCGGAAAAGTAAATGTGAACAATACCCCATTAGTTGGGACCGATAAAATCATTTTGCCTCCCCTTGGGCCTTATCAAGAACTTCGTAAAAGCTCTGGATAAAGAAGGTGAGGCCTTCAATCACTTAAAAGAATCCTAAATTAAGTGAGGCAAAGCTGAAAGAGGGTATATTTCTTTGACCACAAAGAAGAAAATTGCTGAACGACCCAAACTTTGATACCAAACTCACAGATATCCATTTAGCTGCCAGGTCTTCTCTTAAAGGGCTTTTTGGATAACAGAAGACACAAAAACTATGTTACCATTATGAATGATCTTTTGGACTATAAAATCATGGGGTGTAGAATGTCGCTTAAAATTCACTTTTTACTTCTCACCCTTATTTCTTCCCGGGAAATCTGGGAGTTGTAAGCAATGAGCAGGGTGAACGCTTTCACCAAGACATTCTTACCATGGAACACCGTTACCAAGGCCATTGGAGCCCTTCGATGGTGGGTGACTACTGCTGGGGTCGTGTTAGGGAGAGTGATGAAACGGCAAACAAAAGAAGATCTCCGTCGTCACATTTTTCAAAAACCAAAGACTATTAGAGGTGAAAATACCTTCTGAACCAATTTGGACTATTTATTGGCATCATGCCCATATATACATACAAAATGTTATTGATTTCAAACGTTCTGAATGTGTATTATTGTTTCACTTAACTGTGTCTCCCGTTATTATCATTTTTTTTATTCTGGTGTGTATCTAGGAAATGTGACGTCATAGAGAAAAATTGATTTTACGAGTGTATTCAGCACCACAAAATTAGTAAATCCACTCATTTACAAACCAGATGCATAAAAAAGTTTAATTTTGTTAACTAGTGAAATCGAAGCACTTGAAATGTGGTGCTACAGAAAAATGCTAGAAATTAGTAGACTAATAAGGTAAGGAATGGGGAGGTTCTCAGCAGAATAGGCGAGGAATGGAGTATATGGAAAACATTGACAAGAAGAAGGGACAGGATGATAGGACGTCTGTCAAGACGTCAGAGAACAGCTTACATGGTCCTAGAGGGAACTGTAGGGGGTACAAACTGTAAAGAAAGACAGAGATTTGAATACATCCAGCAAATGATAGAGGACATTGGTTGCAATTGCTACTCTGAGATGAAAAAGTTATCATAGAAGAGCAACACATGGCGGCCGCAACAAACCAGTCAGAAGACTTATGATTCAAAAAAATATATATTATATAATTTGAGATGTTTTATGTTCGGATTCCAGAACATTAACACCTGTCTGAAACAAATATGATACATGAAGCACAAAATAAATGTGGCACTCTGGCAATGCATTTTCGTCATTAGGAAAAAAGACTAAATAAGCCTGTCGCACTCATTCTCATCCTCTTGATGGAAACATAATTTGATCACTTTCCAATGAAGCAAAAGACATCGCAAAGCTGTCATATGGCGAAACTTGGCTCGATAATCATGTCTAACACTGTTTTAGCACTCATAGAAGGTTCACCAAAAACTTTCAGCACAAGACTTCTAACGTCGAAATGCATTGATTTCATGCAGTGTTCTGGTGCATTATGCACGACATGGGCACTAGAGTTACAGTCGCCAACATACATTTCGGGTAAAGGACCACAATGATACGAGAAGTTAGGGCTCATACGGAAGCGTATAGCTAGTCATTTTTCCTTCGCTGTATCTGCGAGGGAATAGGAAAGGAGCGACTGGTAGTGGCACAGGGTGCCCTCTAGCACGCGGCGTGTGGTGGCTTGCGGAATATGTATGTCGATGTAGCTGTAAGAACATATGCGTTCAGATTTTGTAACTTCTCTTAGCATAATTGACTGAAACATCTTCAGCACTATTTGCAACAGCATTAGCAAGCTCCAAACGAAGATTTTCTAATGCTTTGAAAATCTCATTCTTGGACTCTAATATGCCATAGAGTTTATCCCGAAAAGCTAATATGTAATTTACCATTCTATCTTCGTCATCATAGAAAACAACTACAAGTGGGAAATCTTTGTTGTCTTTACTGGAAACATCAACAGATACTGAAATTCGACTGTTTCAATCCTCTACTTTCTTGCGACGGTTTATATAGAATACGCCGCCAAAACTTTACTCGTGAGAGCCTTTCCTGCTCTACCTACCTTTGGAGCAAATTCATTGTTATTATAGAGTACGAAACATAATTTATTGCTACAGTTAGAGGCATTGTAACTGCAATCTTTTACCACTTGATGGGTTTCAGTGATTTCAACTGCCGCTATTTGCTCTTTTAATTCTCCAGAAATTTTCTTATGTTGCTTAAAACATTTTTGATCTCACCAATAAAAGGTGTTTCTTGTCATTCTGTTGATAAAAACCTTCACCTCACCATTCTTCTCACAACAAGAGGAACAAACGGCACATCAGGATTTTTTTGTCGTCTGCTTGACTAATTCAGCTGCAGAGTCTTTCATTTTATAGCCTCTCCTTTTTAAAAGCACAAGAACCATGAAAACATTTTGTTTTTCCGAGCGGAGAATCCACACTTTGTGTTAAATATATAGCATTATTTCCAGTATTCCCGTAACAGTCAAATGATAATACGTAATATATCACAATAACAGCTTTCAAAGAAGGTACATACATTTAAAGAAACTGTTGGCCATAAAGCAAGGATTATATGCAATTAAAATGAACTTGCAATAAACTAATATTAACTTACCAAATCAGTAGGAATCATCTTTCTATTATGTTTTAGCAATTGACAAATAAGTTAGATATGGAAACGACACATGGTACTACAATTGAACCGGCCTGAGTGAGGTCGGGTATGTCGTACCCAAGGTGTTTCGAAGCGCTGATTACTGAATGTCATTGTAGCCACACAAATCTTGCTGTCACAGTAGCTGGAGGTAAAGGAGAGGGGAGCAAGATGCAATGTTGAGTTTATTGTTGTGCCAGCGTCAGAGGGAGATACACGTGTGCTTACGTGGACAGGATACGTCACACCCGACCTCGTTGTCTGTTACATTTTTCAGCTGTCAGCGAATTTATGAATATATAGTTATTTATAGTATTCTTTGGTTCATATTTACATATTATATTTCTCAAGATGTCATATGAAAAAAATAAACGTCAGCTACAAGAACTACGAAGAAGTTTTAGAATACTGTTCAAATGCTAGTTCTTGTGACTCCTGTGACACCATGATAAAAACATAGACGAATCGACAGGTGATAAAAGAAAGCCGTAAATGATTACGTATTACAATGCAACTAAATCCGGTATCGATGTCGCAGATAAACTGAGTGCCAGTTACGATGTTGCGGCAACAGCAAACGTAGGTGACAAAACAAGCATGAAGCGCCTTGATTTCATTCATAATTTAGGTATGAATCTGATAAATGACAGTCTTCGCATTAGACAAGGAAACCTACGTCTTTCAAGGGAAATTCGAAAGAGGATTCCTGATCAACTGGGGAAAATTTCATCGCCAGTTCTGAAAAAAGGCCTGGTAGATATGTCAGGTGTGGTGACTGTACTGAGAAAAAAAAAGACAGGTAAACAAAACATTGTTGTTCGAAGTGTGAGAAGCCAATATGTATCGAGCACGTGACTTTCATTTACAGAGAATGTGACGATTTGTTGGTGTAATGTTAGTGCTGAGCTAATTGATATCATAAGACCTTTTATTCTCTTCTTCTGTTTTATAATTAGAAGGCAATATCTTTATATTATTTAATCAAAGAAACTGTAATTTTTTTCCTACTTTTTCCCAGAAAATATAGACCATTATTTCACAACAAAAAAAAATAAGTTTTGTATCTTAAACATATTATTTTACTTACTCATCTTGTTTAATAGACACCGTCATTAATATCCCAAGTAAACTAAATACACGATGATAGTATGAAAAATTCGACATTAGTGTTTCGGGTATATCATACCCACCTCATAGCTGGTGTAACAATTTCTCACCTAATGCACGCCAGGTTAAGTCAAAAAGCAATTGTGTTCAGCTATGAGGTTCAACTGATTAATATTATGCAGTGAACACATGGTGTGTCGTGTAGCGATCACTCTGTCTTTAAAATAATTGAAAAGCCACGATGGCTTGTTTCATCTGGTGACTTCAGTTTTATATTTTATGGAAATAACTACCATGAGAGCAGTTTTTTATTATTTTTTATTGGTTGTGACAATGATTTTTATCATATGGTCTGCCTCATGTGCCATGAAGTCCATATGGTTTTATAAATGTTAATCCACGTTTCAGATCTGATGATGGCAGCTTCAGATTGCTGAAACCGGTCATCTAGTAAACGACATTGAAACCATCGTGGCTTTTCAATTATTTTATGATTAATATTAATTAATAATTTAGTGATTTAGATAGAAATCTAAACAGACCGATCCAATAACACTGAACAGCTCGGTAAAAAAATTAACACCTTCCAACTCAGGTTCGTGTACTGCTGAGACAAAGGACTACGAGCCAATGGAATACCTTGTGGGTGGTTGAAAGTGATATGCTTTGAGTTGTGAAACCAATGAGAATACCGTGGCTGCCACTACCCAGCTGCGGAGAAGAGACGTTCTAACACGTTTACGCACTGGCCGTGGGTCTGGTGAATTTGGCTCCCGACTTTTGAGAAATAAAAATTTTTTCACGTTTCTTGATAGATATGCCATAGCTCTAGATTTCTCCGTACAAAATTATATAGTTCTGCAGGGTCTGTCAAATTCCAAAAAAAGTCATCACTCTGAGCAGCTCCCAAAGAGCTTTACATGAGATAATTGCAATAACTAGGGAACCACATCCACAACATAAGACAACAAATTCGTGTAATAGTTGTGATCACGGTTCTGTATAGCACACCAAGAGCTCGACTGAAAATAGTCAGGCAAACCCTTACTCGACCTCGTAAAGTTTCGTCTGCAGGTAGGAGAATGTTCCGACCCCCAAACGGTTAGCTGTCTGCGCAAGATAAATAGTGTTTCGTTGTCTAATTTGACTTAGTCATTTACAGAAAAACTGTATGAGAGGTTGTAAGTGGGCTGTTTAGGTTTTTTCTTATTGGTAACGCCACGTGGCGCTCTGTATGAAAATCACTGGCTGTGCTGTGTGCAGTCTGTGGCTAGTTTGTATTGTTGTCTGCCATTGTAGTGTTGGGCAGATGGATGTTAACAGCGCGTAGCGTTGCGCAGTTGGAGGTGAGCCGCCAGCAGTGATGGATGTGGGGAGAGAAATGGCGGAGTTTTGAAATTTGTAAGACTGGATGTCATGAACTGCTATGTATATTATGACTTTTGAACACTATTAAGGTAAATACATTGTTTGTTCTCTATCAAAATCTTTCATTTGCTAACTATGCCTATCAGTAGTTAGTGCCTTCCGTAGTTTGAATCTTTTATTTAGCTGGCAGTAGTGGCGCTCGCTGTATTGCAGTAGTTCAAGTAACGAAGATTTTTGTGAGGTAAGTGATTTGTGAAACGTATGGTTTAATGTTAGTCAGGGCCATTCTTTTGCAGGGATTTTTTAAAGTCAGATTGCGTTGCGCTAAAAATACTGTGTGTCAGTTTAAGCACAGTCTTGTATAATTTTTCTAAGGGGACGTTTCATATGTCGACCCTTAGCCGAGGATACCTCACTGGAATCTTCTGTTTTTTCCTTGTAGTTTGTGCAATTAGTGTAGCCTTTGTTTACTGCTAGCGCGTAATTGTAGAGAGAATTTCCTTTGTAGTTGTAGTTTTTCATTCTTGTACAGTAAAACAGTTGTGGCATGCATGTAGATTTGCACCAAGTATTTCGCAGCTGCGCTTGCAATTAACGAGATATTATTTTCAATGCTATGTTAATGTGTTTTCTAATTTTGCTCTTCAAATTGTGCTTTTCTGTGTTGTCGTGTAAAATATTGTGACAATAATGGCGTGTGAAAAACGTAATGCTAGGCTCCGAAGTAAACTGAGAAATGACAGTGAAGACGAAAGCAGTGTGTTAGCGCCACTATGTAATGGATTAACTAATGTTCAAGGTAGTAATTTGGTAATTGTGCATAGGGAAATGGAGCGGGCTGCAAATAATGGTGTAGGCAGTGAAACAATTAGTGAACAGGGAAGCATTATCGATCGATCGGTCGGCAACAGCTTGCCTCATTAATCCGAAATGATAGGACACAATCTTGCAAATACTGTAGATTCAGGTTTTGCGTCCTCGCCGTTTTCTCAAATAAGTCAAGACACATTTCCTGCTTTTCAAAATGCGAATTTGCCGGTTCAAATGCATTGCCGAATAGCACTGATAAACATGTTTCAGACACCAGTGCATTGTTATTACAATTAATGCAACAAATGGGACAAAAGCTTCAAAAGTTAGACACAAGAGAACAACACCAGAGACAAGCACAGCAACAGTTAGACACAATGTAACAAAATCTTCAAAAGTTAGACACAATGGAACAACACCAGAGACAAACACAGCAAAAGCTTCAAAAGTTAGACACCACACTTGAAAAAAGACATGAAGATTTAACTACTGAGTTACATAACATTGAATCGAAATGTCAAAAAGTCTGTAATGACGTAAAAACACAAATTTGTGAGCATTTCCAACCTATTTTTTCGCGGCATGAAAATGCATTACAGAATCACGAAGCAGCCATAAAAGAACTGCAAACCATTGTTCATGAAAATCATGAGACCTTGTGGGCTAAAGTTGACTCAGTTGCATCTACCGATTCGGTTACGCTAATTGCAAAAACTCAGGAAAACGTAAAGGACACAGTAGATACGATTTCAACACAAATGGACACTCTGAAACTTGGTTCAGAAAAACACACTGAGGAAATAAGTACACTATCGGAGAAAGTAGCCGAACTTTCGGATCAGTTCACTAACTTATCTGCAAAGGTAGATGATGATCTGAATTACACAAGACCTGTAGCCATCACTGACACAGAGGAGTATGAACAAATTAAGAAATTCAAACAAAATCAGAATCAAATTAATACGCAACACAAAAGAGGAATCCGGGAAGTACAAGATCAGCTGGCACAAGTAACAAAAATTACATATTTCAGAGGACACTCGCGCTCCAACACGGCAAGAGGGACTTAGAAATACGGAAAAGCCACAAAATAATAACACAGGGCATTTCGGAAATTATGAAAGAAATTGGCAAGGTGCACCGAATTTTGAGATGGAACCGCCGACACGACGTAACAATGACCGTTATGCTACTCGCCGACACGATGATTTTGACTATAAGCTGTTCAATACTACACGTAAATTCAAAACATTTAAGAATTCTGGCAACGACATTCATCCACAAGCGTGGCTCCATTAATTCTCTCATTGTTTTCCTCCCAACTAGTCATTAGAGCACAGATTAGGATTTATGTGTGGCTATTTAGAGAATGAACCAGCCGTAAGAATGCGATCGGTCATTCACGATTGTCACAGTGAAGGAGAATTTTATCATGCCTTCCTCTCAGCATATTGGTCTCGACCTACACGAGACGAGTAAAACATAGCATCATAATGATGAAACATTTCGAACAATCTGAATTTTCCAGTCTTGTGAAATATTTTGAAGATATGTTGCACAAGACTCAGTCCCTGTCAAACCCATACAGTCCCTCAGAACTCATCCGCATTTGCTTAATCAAATTACCTGAACATTTACGACATATTATTTTGGCAGGACGTTGCAAAGACGACATTGAAGCTTTTCAGGGACTCTTACAAGAATTAGAAATTGACACTGACAATCGCGGAACGCGAAAACAGGAACACAACAAATGCAGGCCACATCCGTCGCAATTCCGCGATGAAAGAAATAATAACTGGACACGACGAGGCTATTCTCACAACACAAATCGTGACCAAAACAGACACCACACGTATGACAACCACTGGCAGAGTAATAGTTACAGAGAAAGTTCGCATTGCCGTAGTAATGAATATGACGGAGACAATCATAGAAACAGACAATATGGTAACCAGAACTATTATTATCAAGGGAGACAGAATAATCTCAGACGCAACAGTTCAGCGCGCAGTTACGATTCAGGGAGAAATTCTCCGCCACGTGATCGACAAGAAAGAAACTGTGAAATCTACCGACATGACGACAGACGATATAATCATAACGACAGACCTGAATTTTATCAGAACTGGCGGGATTCAAACAGAGCAGGGCACTCTCAACAAGGTGAATTTGTAGAAGTTAGGTCTCCTAATCCTAATAACGACGCGCGCCAACAAAGAGACAGACAATGACTCGCACAGCAGGCAGTCGCGTGCGCCAGCTGGCTCAGAGAAAAATAACATAGATGCTAACCTTGAGAAAAATTCCAGTATTCTTTACCGACATATACCACACGATGATTCCGTTGAAGCTATAGCTCTGCATAGTAGTAAGAGTAAAGGCTTACACCACATCTCACATGTAAAACCGTTTATTGAAAGATAATCTGCTTTTTAACTTTGTCTTTGCCATGTAACTTTTCACTTTACATTACTAGTATGCTTTGTCAGACTTAGAATCTATTAACATGCAACAATGTTTGAAGTTAAATATCCAGTCAAGAACCAAGAGAATTTATTTCAACAGAAATTACGAATGCATTGTTATAGTGAACAGACGACACAGTGTTGTTATTTGTACATTCTTGCTTGTTAGTTGCACGATTACGTAACGACTATAAGGCTCACATACTTAGAACATTTACCAGTACTGCTAATGATATTTTAATGCAACATTTTGGTTTACTTGAAAATACATTCTGGATTTAAAGTACTTCCTGTGAGATACCAGATGACACAGTGGTTAGTTTATTTGACAGCTACACGACTATATCATGACGCTACCAATGTGTGACACAATTTACATTGTTGCTTTTGCGGTGTATCTGTTTTATATCTACACAGTTTTTCTGAATTATTCTGGAAAGTAAAACATGTTTTAGTAGTAACTTTTGTGGTATAGCTACAATAAGACAGCCTTTTCTGTAGCACAACAATACGTTACAGCACAGTACTTTCTTCATCATGGCAATAAGCGTAATAGCTAAGATATCTATACGCAAAGCATTTCACTTTTGTTTATCATGAGGTAAGTACAGTGACTTCTGCAGAACTTAGCTTACGGAGGACGATAACTACGACACTTCCACAGAGATTATCTTACAACAAAACGCACAGTTTAGCGCTACAGTACACGTATTTGAGTGATTAATTTTGTACTTAAAACATTTATTTTTAAAGATATTTGAAGTACAATGATACAAAGGTTTTTCGTGATACATTTCATTCCATTTCTGTAATCTGTAACACTTGAGGGTATAATTACATTAATCCTCAGGGAGGCACACACTTAATTTGTGTACCATGTGTGTGGCAAGCACAAGGAGCCCTAGCTAATATGGTATTTGCTTATACAACTTTACACATCGGTACCATATTTCTCTAACACAAAATTACACAGCTATCTGATCATTTAACTGAGATATACAAACATTTATTTTACTACATCAGTGACACATGTTTACACAATTACACTGTTGGATAACTTCACACGTACGAAAATGTATTTTGTCTGTACTTTGTGAACTGTTCATATTTTTTTGGAACCATTGTGATATTATGAGAGCTTTGAATGATATATTTGGTATGGGATCACGATTTTTAAAGTACGATTGAGGTAGATGACACTATTGAAATGAGCAGAGAATTTTTTTTAGGTTTTGAAATTATTGCAGAAAGCTACGACGTTTTTGAGATTTGAATGAGTTTTTATGATGTTATGATGACGATGTGTATTACGCTATTGCGGTATGTTTATGATCAATAAGCTGATGCTATATGAGGAATTTGATTATGCTACGTATTTATTATGATGAAATATTGAAGAAGTGTCTATGAATATGTATATGTGTAATAAAGCAAGGAATAATGAGTAGTGGTTAGGAACTCTGGTTTGTGAAAAAGGATGTTGGAAACCGAGAATCGTACTTTAAGAGTTATGAAATGTGTGCAAATGTGTGAATTTATCACAATGCCGGCAAAAATTTTTTCGACACTGTTATATTTATAGGATAATGTTTCTACAGATTTGCAACGCAAGTTCTCAACATGTGAAATTTTTATATGAGACTGTCACTGTAATGCAAACTGGTGTCGTAAATATTTCGGTAAGAAATTTAAGTCACCTTGACGTAATGCGTTTTGGGCGCCCAGCTGGGAGATAGTTGTCTGACAAAAGAAAGCCATTACGTGTAGAAAAAAAAGAGGCCATTATCCTCGCTATTGACATTTCTTTGTCGAAAGCATCACAAATACGACACGCTCAAACTTGAAAACATATGATTACAATGTGGAGCTCTTAATTTATGATATTTACTAAAACGCCTAATGAAATGATGAAAAACATTTTACATCTATTGTCTTTCTAGTTCAGAGATTGCTCATTTTGTTTAATATCTGATTTCCAGCTGTGTTGCAGCATTGGCTTTATAAAATAAAATTAAGTGCATTTGCTAATGTGAACACTTTCTGCCAACAGATCTATTAAATAATAATTTTATGAGCCATATTCTTCGAAAAAGGAGCACTTGGAATGGAAAGAACAATAAGAAGGGATTAATAACAGTAACTGCATACATAATTTTGTTTTAAGTACTTGGTAATTTCTTTTGTAGAAAAAGTTGTGATGCATCACTTTAGTATTAAGATGTGACATAGGTATTAAACATGGCCATTTTTACTGTAATATTTTTCTGCTTGAGCTTTGTCATGTTTAGATATAAGTTATTGCATTTGCTGCTGCTGTTTGCCAGTCATAGTGCTACTAAATTTCACTTTGTATTACTCTGTTAAGCCAGTTTTACTACTGATTTATTTTTCTTGTTGCTGCATATTGGCTCATATTAGTTGTAATGTTGCATTTGCTTGGTAATTTAGATTTACTGTAGCTTGCTTTGCCAATTTCCATTTTTTTGTCATTGCTGTTTGTGTTAATTGTGTTGTGCTGCTGCATTGCTTCGTCCCTTAGTTTAGCATCTGAGCTCAGTAGATTTAAGTTAGCTTAAGAGGGGTAGACTGTATAAGAAACAAACTGTGATGAATTGGAAGAAATGCATTGAGAAGCTATAAGAAAATGGTTTGGCCAAAAAAGTAGTGTTCAGTGGAGAAAAACTATTTTTGAAAGAGGATGTGAACAGAATACAGAAGGCATGCTTGGATAGGATTTTTTTTGACTGGAGCAAATGTTGAAATAAGAGGGACAATCTATGGAATGAAGTTTTGGGTTGGGCTGCAGTACCAAATGTTACACTGAAAACAAACCCTGTCCTTTCCTTTTGTGTTATCCCACTATGTGTTTGTGTACCCTTGTGTATTTGTTTTCTTCCTGTCTCTGTGTACTGTTTCATAGAATTTCTTCTCTTCTAATAATAAGCTACATCCACTATGATGAGGAATACTGCTATCCTCAAATATAATTTGCATTTATAATATGTTATTTACTTTGAAAAGATGTTTAGACATTATTTATTCTGTTCTGTTTCAATGCTCATGTGTGAAATTAATGTTTCGAAAACTATTCTCATTATTTTATATATTTACTTATGTCATAATTCCTGTAACACTGATGTATGTGTTTATTTCCATTCTTTTGTAAAGCCTGTGTTACTACAAATGTTATCTGTATTGTTATGTTCTTTAATGATGTATTTTGTACCTTTGTTGTATACTTATGTTATAAAATTATAATTGACACCAGTTCATCAAATTAAGTAACTTGTAAGTTACATTTCACTGCACACATTTCTGTTGGTCATGGATTATGGACAATATGTGAGAAGTAGGGACTGATAGTGTTTGCACGTGTGTTAATAATTCAGCAAGGGACTGGTTAACAGCATTGCTGGTTCTAAGGACAATTAGAAAAAAAAACTTTGTGAGTGCAAAAGTGGTGGTTTATGGACTTGCTATATTGTCTGCAAGACTTCTAAGGACAATTCCAAAAACTTTGTGTGTGCACAAGTGGTGGTTTATGAACTTACTATATTTTCCGCAAGACTCTTCGATGGTGATTGTGCACCTGCACAGTCACAACGGATGGCTGCTAGCCATCTCTACAAGGATTACAGCGGGTCTGCATCTTTGATGGCCCACCAATACCATTATTTCTACAAGGACAACAGTGGGTCTACACCTCTGATGACTAACCAGTACCATTATCTCTACAAGGCTGCAGTGGGTCTGCACCTCTGGTGGCCCACCAGCAACATAATCTCTACCAAGACTATAGTGGGTCTGCTCTGTGATGACCTACCTACCAATATTCTTCAAAACGTCGAATGACTCTGCTGTGGGTTTCCTCTGTTCTGGCCCATTACCTGCCTGCATGTCGAGTGTCAGCACTGTTTTTCTGTTGGAAGGACAACACTACTTCTTCAAGACTGCATGGAAATCCACTACTTCCGTGTGCATTTTCTTTTACTGCTCAGACTTTGAGAAAAACACTGCAATTTTACTGTGATGAACGATCAGGACTGTCTTTATGGACTGTGAGAAAATTTTAGCTTTTGACCAACATTGTATCAATAAGTGTGTGCATTTGATTTCTTCGTTATTGTAATTATGATTATGAAAAATTTTTTCAAATCTGTATTGGGCACTGCCCAAAACAATTTGTAAAATTTTTTGTGGGGAGCATGGGGGCTACGTAAGTAGTCTGTTTAGGTTTTCTTATTGGTAACGCCATGTAGCGCTCTGTATGAAAATCACTGGCTGTGCTGTGTGCAGTCTGTGGCTAGTTTGTATTGTTGTCTGCCATTGTAGTGTTGGGCAGATGGATGTTAACAGCGCGTAGCGTTGCGAAGTTGGAGGTGAGCCGCCAGCAGTGATGGATGTGGGGAGAGAAATGGCGGAGTTTAGAAATTTGTAAGACTGGATGTCATGAACTGCTATATATATTATGACTTTGAACACTATTAAGGTAAATACATTGTTTGTTCTCTATCAAAATCTTTCATTTGCTAACTATGCCTATCAGTAGTTAGTGCCTTCCGTAGTTTGAATCTTTTATTTAGCTGGCAGTAGTGGCGCTCGCTGTATTGCAGTAGTTCGAGTAACGAAGATTTTTGTGAGGTAAGTGATTTGTGAAACGTATGGTTTAATGTTAGTCAGGGCCATTCTTTTGTAGGGATTTTTGAAAGTCAGATTGCGTTGCGCTAAAAATACTGTGTGTCAGTTTAAGCACAGTCTTGTATAATTTTTCTAAGGGGACGTTTCAAGGTATATTTTGTAGCGTTTGTAACGATCGTAGTAACATACGTTTAATTTGAAATGCCAAGCGTTCAATAATATTTAGTACTTCGTAGATGCTGTGATACGAATTCGCGGCGCTCTTTAATTCATTTACTGGAGGCAGCGAAAATTTGTTTTCATATTTGGAAGACGATCAGGGCCAGACACCAGTTCCAGAATATATACTAAACAGAAACTATCATCTAATTCTGTGAAAGGAAAAAGCTAAAATTTTGGTGACATGTCTGAGCCATTTTTACTCCCAACTATGCGTTCTAGTGAACTTCGCTGTCTATCTCTGTTTGGTTTCCCGCCCTTGTTGCGGTTACGTCGTGGTTCTTCTTCTACGTGTGGCAGCAGTGATGTGTATCGATATTTGCGTCGTGTACCATCTTTAGTTTGGTGCATATAGTTTCTGGCTAGGGGGTCTGCAGGCAGTCGGTCGGTTGTTGCGGATGAGGGAAGTTATCTCTGCGCGGTGCAGTTGGCTGGGTCCGCTGGCGGTCCCTGCGCAGTCTCGGAGCGTGTGTGGAGCTGTCCGATCGCTACGAGCTTCGTGGTTCACCGACCAAGGACTTCAAAGTTGAGTACAAGTTTCAACTACCCAAGCCACGTCCGTTCATGTTGTGGTGGTTCGTTTCAGTGGTTTGCTGTTGGACAGGTTTCCCTGTGAGCAACACTGTTTCTACTGCTGAAATAGTGCAATCAACTATTTTGGATGACTACAATTCGAGTGCACCAGTGGAATTTTCTGCCTTGTGGCCGTTAGTGTTCTGGTTAGGTGCCCTGAGTACTGACGTAAATTAAGGCAATCTTCTTTTGGCTGAAGTTAACTACTATATTACCGTGTTTCAAATTCAAGTGTACCAGCGGAATTTTCTCCCTAGTAGCCGTTAGTGTTCCAGTTACCTGCCCTGGCGACCAACGTAATTTCTGGCAGCGTCCTTTCCTCACCTGTTGTCGCTGTCCAACATGGTGTGCAATTTCGACAACAAATACGTACTCCATTGTGGATTATCACGTTTGTAACCTTTTCTGTTTGAGTTCTCATGTACTAATTGATGGGAAGCAAGTCGTTGTGTCGGTCGGTCTGTGGCTGTCCCCTGGGGCCCTATTCTGTATCGTTCATATCGATCGGTGTAGTTGGTTTGCTTCGGTAGTGACGTTATTTTCGGTTCTTTATCGAAATATGATATTCAGGAAACTTCTGAGACCTGTTACCGAACGGTCGTCCCACCGATTTTACGACAATTGTACCGAGAGGTTTCGGATTTCGGTTTGGCCCTGTCGATCGGTGAGCTGTGGTTTGTGTACACCTATAATTTGTTATTTTAAACATATTTAGCAGGTTTACCTTTGGATTTAGTGATTGTGTTACTAAAGTATCACCAGGTGACGCATCCGGTTGGAAAGTGAGTTCATTATAGAGTATTTTTCTTTGTTATAAATATGGGTAGGTTATGTTGTTACTGTGAATGATTACATCCAAAAAGAAAACGGTCAATATTCTCTCAAAACGTGTTTTTTTAATGCAAATAAGAGTTTAAAGATCATTAAATAGCAAGACATCGGCTCTGCTTACGTACTCGTATATTACATGAGTGTAAACTGACATTACTAGTGACTTTGTGTACTTTTTCCCACAAATGGTTTGGATAGTAATTATAGAAACGTGTTTAAAACTTTCAAGTAACAATGCGAAGCAGTTATGTGAAGCCTGATATTAGAAACCTTCCAAACTATTACGGATTTCTGACTTACACAGCATGATTTGGCAACGAAGTCAGCCTACATTCCTAAGAAATAGTACAAGCATTCAACCACGCATAGCTATTGTTTAGCATAGCCAAGTGGTAGGCGGCACGCTAACTCAGCGTGTTCGGTCAGAGGGTTTGCTGCCCTCTGTAATAAAAGAAACTGAGTTAATGGGTCAACGACGAACTGAAACGGGGGTCTTGCGACGTCCGCCCCACCCCGAGCAGATAGAACAAACGAAAACGAACAAAATGAGATTACAAAAAAAAAAAAAAAAAAAAAAAGGCGGTTAGCGTGGGGGATTGCTACACGTAAAGACACAGGTTCGCGCACAGATGGGTGCAAAAACTGTTTTTCCTCTTCATATATACAACACGTTCTGAGACATTGTTATTCGTGTAAGTTAAGATTTTTCTACAATTTACTTACGTGTAAGAGCGCACTTCCTCAGTAATGATTTCGTGACTTCTGTGTGTTTAAAATACGAAATATGAAATTGTTGGAGATGAAATTGCTGTGTGTGAAACAACCGACCGTGACCTTTATATTGTTTGCTGTCAGAAATAATTCACCATTTTTTCCGAATATGTAGCGATTTCTGAGTATGCGGTTAGACAGGAATCTAAGAGCACAACTTAAATTACTGGGACTGTAACTAACAGCAGTCATCTTCATAATCTTGCTTGTCACAAGTTTTTATCTGCGATCGAATCCTCAACAACAGTAGACGGAGATAAAAGATCTCCGCCGTAATATTTTTAGACTGGAGCACCAAATACGAAACATGTTCATTCATGATATGCATGTTATAAACTTCGACGAGCTGCAGCGGCTCTCGAAAACGTGTTTTTTCAATTTTGTTTTTAAGACCGAAGTCGTTGACGTATTATATAGGGAAATGGGCTACTTAATCATTTGGATCTCTAGGAGCGAGTTATAACCACATTCTGTTTATCTTTTTATTCTTTGAAACTCTCAATCAATTTTTGGGATGTTTTTATAGATGGAGTAGTGCAATGTGGTACTACACGCTATTCCTAACTCATTTTCCGAAACGTAAAATCCAAAACACGATGTCAGTGTGAATGAGAATAAGATGACATAATGCGGAATTTACGACAATCTGCAGAATAGTCAAAAACGCTATCGTTTGTATGAATGCATGGAAACATACGGTCAGGGAAACTGTAAAAATTTTTATGCATTCAGCTGAGTATCATGAAAATGGATATACCGCGCCTGATACTGTTAAGGAGGAGGCAAATACAGGCTACAAATACTGGCCAAAACTGTTCAATAATAAGTGCCTCTCCATACCCAGGGTTGCTGTTTTTGTTTCAAATAAAATACCCATAAACGACAATCACAATAGGAATCCTTAACGCTCTTTCAGTGTCACTGAACTGTGAACCTACTAACCTCATTTTCGTCCGACATTTCCGTTGGTATTTTAGCTTCACTTCTTACTGCGAAATCGCAAGTTCGGTTCTGCGAAGATTAGCGCGCCCGTGTCGTCTGCTAGCTGCTTTGTGTTCTTGGCACTGTGCGCGCTGCAGTGCGCATGCGCGGATGTGCGGCCGTTTGCTTTTGATTGGCTTGCGCGACGCGAACCGACAACAGCGCTTTGGTTCTCTAGACCCGAACGGTATCGCTACCAAAATGCATACTGAATAATGATGAGACTCTAATTCGAGTACTAGACTGTTCGGTGCTCTTGAGTACCGAAACGATCGGCACAATGGTGGAAAGACACAGAATAAGCACCCTGGTTGGGTGCTAATGGATCAAGTGTAGTTGGGCTCACCACCTGTCTCGCTTAAGTGAACGAGGGCCGACCGACCCCCCTGGAGGCGTTTGAATGCCGTTGTCTTTATTGTCTTTCCCATCAGTGTTTAATTATCTGTTTTCAGCTACTTAAAATTTAAGGCTTATGTTTATTTTTTTCTTTCTTAAAAATTTTGCAAAATTAATTGTGGGCTTTCAGCCTTGCAACCTTATCCTTAAAATTCTCTTTCAAGCTTAAACATTGCGACCTTCTGCCATTGAAAGGTCATGGTAATACATTTTAAAAATTTGAAACTTAATTGTGGCCTTCAGCCATTGGTATTGCACCTTGTGTAAGTTTGTTGTATCTACTTTGCTTTTAGGCTTTCCACTTAGCTGTGGTAGATATTTTTTAAAATTATTTTATTGCTATTATAATTGGATTTTATCGTGTTCATTTGTTAAGATTTCTTGTTTGGAGGCTTTCAGTCATGAAAGAGCTGCATTTGGTAAAGGTTTGGCTATGTGCCTCTTTGTAAATGTGTTATTAAATTACAATAAATTACAATTAGAAGGTGAAACTGACCCCAACATTATTTGGCCCTTCCCACAATCCTAATTACCTGTTCTGCCCAGCGGATTTAGCGGACGTTTCAATGTCTTTAAAGTTTCCTCGTAAAGAAGTAGGTAGCAATCAGACTACAAAGAACATATTAACTAAGAAGGATGCCAGAGAAATGTGGACATGGAGATAAGCGGAAAGCAGGGCTTGCCGGAGATGTGCAGACACCACATTTTTCTGGTAGTGGCCGCGAACACGATGGAGCGCAATTGACAACAGGTCATTATTTCTGCGGCACCCTGTATAAGCAAATAGTTATTAAAGTCTTAAATATAAACAGATTTCGATTTTGATCAGCACGTAACGAAGTACCGTTGGATATCCAGTTTCCTTAAACATCTTTGATAATTTCATGTGACTGACATGCATTTTAAAGACCACCAGTTACTGCATAAATACGATCATTAAATGAAATGGAAGCAGTCCTTTGCAGCTGTAATTTAATGTGATAAACTAAATATTTATTGTTTCATTTATCAGCCACATTCTGAAGTGTTAAAAATAATTATTATTGCATGGGCTTACACTCCCAAAGAATTTTGTGTTAAAATACGATTCAAAAATTGTCTGAAGAACTAGGTTTTTCTTTTGTTTTAAATTGTTTAGTATGAAGATTGAACGCTGAAAGGCATAATCAGTCTTAAATGATGATGATGATGATGATGATGATGATGATGATGATGATGATGATGATGATGATGATGAAGATATTTATGCATGCATATAGTGTTATTTCAGACATATTCTGAGGCCAATGAATAATTTCTGTTTCTTTATGTACTAAAGAATGTGAATTGTTATTTGAACAATTTGCATTTCCCAAGTTAAACAACGCCATGACAGTTTTGGTCGCAATTTCGTGGTGGTAATGATTCTCTTGACTTATCTTACAAGGTAGACAAGAGTGTACATACAGAAAACTGTCCATAAGGAACAAATATAAATATAATTAAAATTAAACAGAGACCAACAACTAGACAAAACTATACAAATTTTTTTTTGGATTTCAAAAAATACGGAAAGTAAACCTATAAAAAAATGATTCAAGGATAGGCCACTACAAGGATATATTTAAGTGGTACAGGAAACAAACACAGATTTCGTAAACTGTATGATATTTATTTTTAAATGTCTTTACTAACCATGGGAAATCACTGGTAGCAACTGCAAATCATTAACATTCTTGTTATTTAGGCTTCATCATTTTTATACTAGAACCACATTATACTTTATTTATTAATATAACTTAATATTAACGTTGATATGTCTTTTCAATATGATTAATAATTTCAATCAAATAATGTGCGAGGACTCGGTGGCTTTCGTAGCTTTTTAACATGTTACTTACACATACATCTTAGTCCAGTTCCTGAATGTGTTCCGTTTTGAAGTAGGACCTAATTTTGCCATCTCTTCATATTTTTTTACAGTTCTTTCTATTCTGCCATATAGCTTCAAGTATTTCTTCTTTCTCTTCTTTCCTTTAAGAGTCATTCAGATTCATGTACATGCAATTTGTGAGCTCCTCTGCTTTCTTCAAGCATTCCATCAAACACTCGATTGTACGGTGAGGACTTCCAATAATATTATTTATTTTTTTGTGCCGCTTTTCACAACATGCGTCGTTTGATAGAAAATCCACATTCTCTTTCACCAGTTATCCATAAAGTAGTCAAAAGACGGAGTCTTTCGTTAACTGGAGGTTGCTCATAAATCTCAAGCTAGCAATTACTTACTTTCTCCGGTTTTACAATTAATGCAGCGTTATTCCATGCTGACTTGAAACTTTGAATCTCCGTTTTGATGGGGTTCATCTGTTAGATCGAGATCTTGAACTTTTCTCCATAAGCCCTTCTTCATATGGAAATAACGTATACTTACTTCACGTGAGGAAAAAACTTCACAAAGGATCGATATCGCAACTGTCTCAAAATCCCTGAGGAAGTAGATTGTCTAATCTGACGAAACAGGCAAATATAGGACTTTCTTCTTATAGGGAGCAGGGCAAACACAACAAATAGAATCACTCGTGCCTCCTAAGTCTGTACGACTGATGTAACTTTGTTCAAACTACTTGCTGCAGCTCTTAAATGTCCCATCCATAAAAAAATGGAAGACGTTTTGAAGCTTTATTTTCCATTACTTACACTAAAAATGACTATCCTCTCCGCTAATCTATCGTCTTCTAGAAGAAAACTACTGCTGTCATCCATTTTAAGAGATCTTCATGAATAACAATTTGAGGACGATTCTTGGGCTCTTCTTAGTTTCTCCATTGTTGACTACACTTATAAGGTTCTTTCCGTATTGTCTGAGGAATTAAGATAATAAAATCAAAACTTTTACTATAAAAGGCCCCCATTTCATCCACGTGTACCTCGGATAGCTGGATAGTGTCTCCTCGAGCCATTTTCTTCGCCAGTTGCTTCTTCACTTCTGGAGTTGCTTCCTCAGGTGCTCCACAGAGATTTTCGGACATGTAAAACCCCATTCTTCGAATACATCTTCCCCTTGCAATTATTGCACTTCTCGCGTAAGCGTATCCGCGTAGCAACACCTTCCTTCGATTCTCTGTTTACGGTAAGCGTAACTACTCTAATGAGCAGAAGCCCTACCCTTGGTCGTTGTAACATCTTCCATACTGATAATCATATGGCTCTACGCACTATGGGACTTAACATCTGAGGTCATCAGTCCCCTAGAACTTAGAACTCCTTAAACCTAACTAACCTAAGAACATCACACACATCCATGCCCGAAGCAGGATTCGAACCCGCGACCGGAACCGAGCGACCGCTACAGTCGCAGGTTCGAATCCTGCCTCGGGCATGGATGTGTGTGATGTCCTTAGGTTAGTTAGGTTTAAGTAGTTCTAAGTTCTAGGGCACTGATGACCTCAGAAGTTAAGTCCCATAGTGCTCAGAGCCATTTGAACCATTTTAACCCTAGCCTTGGTCGTTGTAACATCTTCCATACTGATAATCATATGGCTCTACGCACTATGGGACTTAACATCTGGTGTCATCAGTCCCCTAGACTTAGAAATACTTAAATCTAACTAACTGAAGGACATCATCACATACATCCATGCGTGAGGCAGGATTCGAACCTGCGACCGTAGCAGCAGCGCGGTTCCCGACTGAAGCGCGTAGAAACGCTCGGCCACAGAGGCCGGCTGATAATTGTACTGCGAACTTCGAAAGAAAAGTAGCTGCAGGTACTTGCGTGTCTACTAGTGTGATGACCATACAACGCCTGCCGGTTGGGGAAGGGTATAACGTTACATAACAATAAGCAGCGCTGTAGCGGCTGCAGGTGGCATTGTTTAAGCGGCACACAGCAGTGAATTGCGAGCCCGCCGTCGCGTGGTAAATAGGGACACACAGGTGTGCAATAGTCAAATGTATCAATAATGTTTAAGAAGAAATGGCAGACAACATTTCATTAATTGCTGTTTCATATAGAAGAGATGCAACTTTTATTTAGTAGACTGTGTGGTAGTTTATGGTGCCACGTAAAGAATAAATAAAAAATTCTGCTCACCAAGATATTAATCGATGTCAATGTTTACCGTATTCGATTGCGACAGGGACTCGTCCTCAGATCTTTTGACAATGTTCCTCTCAAGACCTGTAAGATACTAATTATTAAATTTACAGCAATGCAACCATTGACCAGTGCAGACGTATGTGTCGGTGTTATTCCTGTGGAGCAACCTCCTAAGCTACTGCCTTGTGTGACTTAAAACAACATTACTTGCAGCTGCTAATCCGCTGCATATTGTTACACGTGTCCGAAAATCTCTTATGCCCATAAGCTTCTGTATTCGCATGTTTCCAAACACGGTAATGAATACACTGAAGATTACAGTGAGTCGTTAGAAGTTTCCTGCAGAAATATAGAGCCATGCTGTGTCTATAGTGGCCCATAATTGCGAATGTGAGGCCGGCGCAGGATTCTGAGCACAAACTGAACCCTCGATTATGTCCCATAAACGTTCAACGGGGGTTCATGTAGGGCGATCTGGTTGGCCAATCCATTCATTCGAATTGTCCAGAATATTCTTCAAACCAAGGGCGAACATTTATGGCCCAGTGACATGGCTCATGGTTATCCATAAGAATTCTATCGCTGACTGGGAACATGAAGTCCATGAATAGTCTACAAGTAATCGAACATAGCCATTTTCAGTCAATGATGGGTTCACCTGGATCAGAGGACCCTGACAAATCCATGTAAACACAGTCCATACCTTTACGGAGTCACCACCAGCTAGTAGAGCGCCTTGTTGACTACTTTGGTGTGTGGCCTCGTGACGTCTGCGCCAAATTCGAATCCTGCCATCAGCTCACACTAACTGAAATCCGGGCTCATCTGGCCAGTCCACGGTTTTCCAGTCGTCTAGGATCGAACCGATATGGTCAGGAGCCCAGGAGAGGCGCTGCAGGCGATGTCGTGCTGTTTGCAAAGGCACTCGCGTCGGCCATCTGCTACCATAGCCAATTTAAAGCCAAATTTCAGCGCACTGATCTAAGGATATATCCGTCGTACGTCCCACATTGATTTTTTCGATTATTTCAAGCATTGTTGCTTGTCTATTAGCACTGTCAACGCCACACGACCGCCGTTGTTCGTTAAGTGAAGGCCGTCAACCACTGAGTTGTCCGAGGTGAGAGGTAATGCCTAAAATTTGGTAGCTTTGGCAAACTTTTGACACTGGGGAGCTAGGAATATTGAATTCAATAACGATTTTCGTAACTGAGTGTCCCATGCGGCTAGTTTCAACTACCTGTCCCCATTGAATGTCTGTTAATTTTCGCCGTCGGATAGCAGCTCTTCCATGCTGCGCCCTTTTATACCTCGTGTACGAGGTACTACCGCCATCCGCATATGTGCATATCGCTATCCCATGACCTTTGTCACCTCAGTCTACAGGCAGCAATACTGTTCACTCTCATTTGAGCAGTATGGTTATGTTCGCAGATTCTGTGGTCATAATGTGCCACTTACTAGAACTGAAACGTCTTCTCGGGTTGGAATAATTTGAAATGATCGACGATAAAGGCATTCCATCACTCCAGCTGAAACTGTCTGCAGTTTTGCGGTTAAAATTGCTCACTTTCGGTCACGGCGACCCGGGTTCAATTTCTGACGTTGTCGGAGGTTCTCTCCAGTCACACACACACACACACACACACACACACACACACACACACACACACACACACACACACACATATATATATATATATATATATATATATATATATATATATATATATCATCATCGATTTGCAACTCGTCGAAGTAGTGTCCAATAAAATTACTTACACCCGGCGACCGAACTCACCGAATTGGGACTGTCGGCCAAATATACCATACGCACATTTTCCAATAACTTTCGGATGCCATGGTCGCTGTCGATATCGGAAATGTCATCGAAACATGTTTACAGAACAGTAAAAGAAGACCGTCGTGATGTTATTGCTTTCAGTGAAGAACTGAGAAAAAAATGTTTCTTTATAGAAAGTCTGGTGCCAAGTAAATTAGTAGTGAAAGCGGGTCCCTAATTACTGCAGTTATTTCATAAAATATTGTATGTACAAAAATTGTCATTAAGGTTTCATGCAGAAGTCTTGGGAAGCTATTCAGCACTGTGATCACAATTTTGTTTGAAAAGTTGGCAAATATTATTTATACAAGATTAAAATCTAGGCGAGTGTTATTACTCGTACTTTCTTCGTGAAATTCTCTAGAACTTCTCAACTTTTGTAGAAAATCCTATAACTATATCTATTAGTAAGTGTCGAAAAAAATATTTCTTTCTCGAAAGTCAAGTACCCACTTCACATTACTCTGGCCACACTCCAGTTTCTCACGCCTTCTTGCTCAGCTCCTCCTGTAGCTGCTTACAGTAAAACATTTTTGCCGTTTGTACGAGTACTATATACGTTGGCAGAATAGCGGCCCTTCATCTAAACAGCTTCGCCTGAAATTTCATGCAAAGGCAGGACCAGCATCGTAGATATTTGAAAATTTCGTCGATTCTCAAAACGCCTTTCTAAAATATTGCACGGTACATTTCAGTCTGACACAGAGCGGCTGGTATGTCCCATATCATGCGTGATGAACAAGTCGCATAGCTCCGTATATTGAGTTTTCTGGTATTTGAATTGCAAAACGTTCCGCAGCAGAAATTAATTTCTTGAATAATATTAATCTGCCGCACCTATGACATAGCTTGGATTAGAATATTCTTTTATATTGTCTTTTTCATTGCTGCGTAGTTCTTGCTTTGTAGCCATTTTCACCTGAATGCTACACTGAAGAGCCAAAGAAACTGGTACACCAAACTAATATCGTGTAGGGACCCCGAGAGCACGCAGAAGTGTCGAAACACGACGTGGCATGGATCGACTAATATATGAAGTAGTGCTGGAGGTAACTGACACCATGAATCCTCCAGGGCTGTCCATAATACATAAGAGTACGATGGGGTGTAGACCTCTTCTGAACAGCACGTTGCAACGCATCCTAGCTATGCTCAATAATGTTCCTGTCTGTGGAGTTTGGTGGCCAGCGGAAATGCTTAAACCCAGAAGAGTGTTCCTCGAGACACACTGTAGCGATTCGGGACGTGTAGGATGTCGCATTATCCTGCTGGAATTGCCCAAATACGTCGGAATACATAATGGACATGCATGGATGCAGGTGGTCAAACAGGATGTTTATGTGCTTGGTACTTGTCAGAGTAGTTAAAGTCAGAAGAGTGTTTCTAGAGCCACCTTGTAGCAATTCCGGAAGTGTGGGATGTCGCATTATCCTGCTGGAATTGACGGTCAGTCGGAATGCACAACGGACATGAATGGATGCAGGTGATCAGACAGGATTCTTACGTACGTGTCACTTGTCAGTCATATCTAGAGGTATCAGAGGTCCAATATCACTGCAACCGCACGGACCCCACACCATTATAGAGCCTCCGACAGCTTGAACAGTCCCCTGCTGATATGCAGGATCCGTGGATTCATGAGTTTGTCTTCTTACCCGTACACGTCCATCCGCTTGACACGATTTGAAACGAGATTCGTCGGACTAGCCAACATGTTTCCAGTCATCAACTGTCCAATTTCGGTGTTGACGGGTCTAGGCGAGGAGTAAATCTTTGTTTGCTGCAGTCATCAAGGGTACAAGAGTGGTCCTTCGGCTCCGAAAGCCCATATCGATATGTTTCGTTGAATGGTTCGCACGTTGACACTCGTTGATGGCTCAGCATTGAAATTTGCAGCAGTTTGCGGATGGGTTGCACTTATGTCACCCTGAACGGTTCTCTTCAGTCGTCGTTGGTCCCGTTCTTGCAGGATATTTTTCCGGCCGTAGCAATGTCGGAGATTTGATGTTTTACTGGATTGCTGATATTCACGGTACAATCGTGAAATAGTCATACGGGAAAATCTCCTCTTCATCGCTACCTCGGATATGCTGTGTCCCAGCGCTTGTGCACCAACTATAACACCACGTTCAGACTCACATAAATCTTGATAACCTGTAGCAGCAGTAACCGATGTGACAACTGCGCCAGACACTAATTGTCTGCCGGCCAGTGTGGCCAAGCGGTTCTAGGCGCTTCAGTCTGGAACCGCGGGACCGCTATGGTCGCAGGTTCGAATCCTGCCTCGGGCATGGATGTGTGTGATGTCCTTAGGTTAGTTAGGTTTAAGTAGTTCTAAGTTCTAGGGGACTGATGACCTCAGAAGTTAAGTCCCATAGTGCTCAGAGCCATTTGAACCATTTGAACCAATTGTCTTACATAGGCGTTGCCGACCGCAGCGACGCATTCTGCCTGTTTACGTATCTCTGTATTTGAATACTCATACCTATCTGTTTCTTTGGCGCTTCAGTTTATAACCTGTCAACCTGAAATATTTGTTTGCTGTCAAATCTTATGTTGGTCATAAATTGTTAAAATCTGGATGGGTGAACAGACTTTAAATTTTTTATTTATTTTAAAATCCAGGAGATTTATGAAAGGATGTACATGTATATAGTGTGTCTAGGTGTACAGGTACAGATATTTTGAATATCGGTATCTTAACATATACACAGTGGTTTAGTCGTTTTTTCTCTTTATGTAGCAGTCTCTTAGCAAAAACGTCACGAAATTTACTACCTGATGTTTTCTGCACTGTTATAACTGCACCACGAAGTGTAATACCCCTGTCAGTAGGACTATCCGCTTTGCGTCCACACTTCAGTACTCGTCTTGTTGCCTGGTAGTGGAGGATAAGCATTAATGGCTTGCTTTTGCGAAGTAATTGGAGGAACTAGCCCACCTGAAAGCATACTACTCTAAATGTACATAATTATTAGTCTGAGTACAAAGTAAACACTGATGTAATATTGTCCAGGGCACTGTCCTCTGTCACCAACAGAAATATCTGCAGTTATACTCTTAACACTCTGTATAGTCATAGGTCACGTATCTTTGCAGAAAGAAACGCACCTCCGTCCCCACACTCATCCTTCACCAGTCAGGATTTCTAGTACGTTGTTCGTGGCACTCCCCCTTTGAATTTGGAGGCCACTTTTGTACGTTTTCCAGGAATAACTCGGAAACTACGGCGTTTATGGAAAACGTATTCCAGTGTTCCATGCAGTACTCACTGCATGAAATTTCCTACAAAAAGCTCCTTTTTAGTTTTGTCAGTAGGACTAATAACTTACACGTAGCGACCGACAGAATATGAAAATTTCGAGTGTGGTTTCTGAATGTCAGATATAACATTGCGGGCTGCATAAAACGATGTCGGTGGGGCAGCTGAGTCACCCTCTACAACAGACTACTGATAAAACTAATAGAATTCGTTTTCTACATATGCTAGTTTCAGATCTTGAAAAGTCTTGTGGCAAGGGAAAAAGACATACTATAAAACGAATGTTAGAAAGTTATAGTTAGAAATACGCCAGTACGATAAAAACCTTATCCAGACCTATAGTTTTTTTAAAAACTAGACCATGAATTTACACAGACTCATATGAGATGGAACTCCCTGGAAGATTACCATTGTATGCCAGACTGGGACTTGAAGCTGGAACCTTTGCCTTCTGCAGGCAAGAGCTCTGCCAGCTGAGCTACCCAATCATGACTCACTACCCGCCCTGACTGCTGTACTTCAGCTATTACCTCTATTCTACCCTTTAAACTTCACAGAAATTCTTCTGTGTTACTTGCAGGACTAGCACTCCTGGAGAAAAGGATATTATGGAGACATGGCTTAGCCACAGACTGAGGACCGCCTGTTCAGTTGTCAGAGCACATGCCCACGAAAGGCAAGGCTTTCAGCTTCGTGTAGCGTCCAGTACAAAACTTCTTCTGTCAGGAATTTTCATTCTGATACGTGAAAGCGCGTGTCTATAGTTATTACGCTCGCCTGTCTTTGATATGAGATTCCTAGGACTTCTGGGCCAGTCGGGAATGGACATGGCTGTGGAAGGCGACTTAAGCGGCTCCGCCGGCGAGGAGAAGGAGTTACCGACTGAACTGACTGTGTAGTTTCGCCCGAGGCTGCTGGCTTGTCACAACACCGGGATTCGGCTTGGACGCTGGTTGTGAGGCGGCTCGGTGGAGTTAGAGACGTTAGCGTTGATTTTCAAGCCAGCAGCTTGTTTTTCAGAACGGATGGCGACCTGGACTTATGAATGTTGGTCAGATTCTGTAACGAATGTGGACAGGTTATGGGCGACAGAAGATTTCGCGGTGAGCAAAGTCTATCGACGTTGGTTAACAAGGCTTATTGGTAATGTTTCGGCATGCCTGACATTCATAGCTATCGTCTCCGGAATAACAGCTTGTTCACCTTCAGTATCGAGTGGAAAAAAATGCTAAAGCAAAAAAGGGATACTACAGTTCAATTGTCCTATTATCTTCTGGTTCAAGTCAGTAAGACTTCCAGAATGAGATTTTCACCCTGCAGCGGAGTGTGCGCTGATATGAAACTTCCTGGCAGATTAAAACTGTGTACCCGACCGAGACTCGAACTCCTGACCTTTGCCTTTCGCGGGCAAGTGCTCTACCATCTGAGCTACCGAAGCACGACTCACGCCCGGTACTCACAGCTTTACTTCTGCCAGTATCTCGTCTCCTGCCTTCCAAACTTTACAGAAGCTCTCCTGCGAACCTTGCAGAACTAGCACTCCTGAAAGAAAGGATATAGCGGAGACATGTCGGAATGTCGGCGGCCGCAACCGGCAGTTCGGCGGCCGCAATCGGACCGTCGGCGCAGGGAATCGAAGTTCGACTGACGGACATAAATAACACTGAAACTTCCTGGCAGATTAAAACTGTGTGCCGGGCCGAGACTCGAACTCGGGACCTTTTCCTAAGCCATGTCTCCGCAATACCCTTTCTTTCAGGAGTGCTAGTTCTGCAACGTTCGCAGGAGAGCTTCTGTAAAGTTTGGAAGGTAGGAGACGAGGTACTGGCAGAAGTAAAGCTGTGAGGACGGGGCGTGAGTCGTGCTTGGGTAGCTCAGTTGGTAGAGCACTTGCCCGCGAAAGGCAAAGGTCCCGAGTTCGAGTCTCGGTCGGGCACACAGTTTTAATCTGCCAGGAAGTTTCATATCAGTAAGACTTACTTGTACTAACTAGATATATAAACTTCACCGAAATTTGCAGCCTTAATTCTATAGAGTTCAACAGAGTATATTTTAAGCCTGTGTTTGTTTAACTGTGTGTTTTACCTTTTGTAATCCTGTTCACTGTTGTCTGGCTTGTATTCATGAATTTGAAGGTTTTGCTGGTCGGCCATTTCAACTACAGATTAACTGATGTTACCGGAGCGGATAAACTAGTGAAAGGCTGATGTCTGGAAATCAGGTTCTCCATTATAAATTTGAGTTCTCATCAGTAAGCGGAAGCTGTCTATGGTGACTGCATTTTGAACATTATTACAAAGAAAATAAAATTATTTTTATATAGGATTGTGGTGTCACAGCCAGACACCACACGTGCTAGGTGGTAGCTTAAATCGGCCGCGGTCCTGTAGTACATGTCGGACCCGCGTGTCGCCACTGTGTGATCGCAAACCTAGCGCCACCACAAGGCAGGTCTCGAGAGACTGACTCGAACTCAGCCCAGTTGTACGGACGACAGAGCTAGCGACTAGAGGTACGAAGCCTTTCTCTCTCATTAGCCGAGAGACAGAATAGCCTTCAGCTAAGTTAATGGCTACGAATTAGCAAGGCGCCATTAGCCTTACATAGTTTGATAGTTATCGTATGAAATGTCTCATCAAGAATGCTGTATTCACAACAAGGATAAATAAAGTTAAGTATTGTACCAGCTACATACTTTTCTTCATAGCATTAATTACGTATCCTGTTCCAGTACTTCACGCCCGTCTGCGTTAGTCTAGCGTGCCTGTTAAGCCACCTCTATCTACAAGGTGTTGGCCCAGCTGCCGACACATCAAGGATATTTTACATTCAGTTCGCTGAAACTTGGCATTTCACCAGCTTTTGTATTTTTTTGTTACTCGTCATGAATATAATACTGTAAGTTGACTTCTGCGCAAATCATTTAATCTCTCATTCCAGCGGAATTTTCTGCTTGTATATTTCCATTAAAACAGGATCAGTAGCACAACTCTAATTGAATAACAGAGCCTTCTATTTAATTAAGAGCTTCCAGCTGTACAGTTATTGTGTGCCCATTTAATCTGCTAATGTGTTTGTTAAATTGTTTTGTTATTATGAATGCACGTTGACTATAAATTCTGTAAATGCAGTGAGTAGCCTTCGGCACAGTCTTGCCAAATAATGATGATACATAAATTGCATGCCATCTGGTTCTGGTAACCTTCAGCGAATTCGTTTTCCTGGTTCTGAGCTTTCCTCAGCAATTCTTCAAAAATAAAGTTATCTAATGATATTTTGATTAAAACAGATGTTAGAGCTGTGTGTTGCAACGCCCTGTGCCTTTCCTGTCATCATTTTTGAATTTTCTTCAGTGATGTTTAAATAGGTGGCCTGTTGATCTTTGGATTGAAAAATAAATTTAACTGTGTGCAAAACAATTGTCAGTAAATCTTGTGCGATACTGCTTGCAAATAAATTTATTCCTGTCGGTTTCCACTCGATTTCTGTCCCTCCGCCCATCTCCCCTTATCACATATTAGTACACATTTATTTACAGAGTGAAAAATCCATTCTGGAATCGTCCGCCATGTCCCCCCATTTTCCATTCTTCCAGGAGTTCTATCCTGTATGGAGACATTCTGTGTAGTTCGAAAGGTAGGAGGTGAGTTACTGGTGGAAATGGAGCTCTGAGGGCGGATCCTGAGTCGTGTTTGGGTAGCTCAGTTGGCACAGCCTTTGCCTGTGAAACGCAAATGTCCGCGGTTGGAATCCCAGTCCACAGTTTTAATGTGCCAAGTAATTTCATATCAGCATAAACTCCTCTGCAGTACGAAAAATTCATTCTAGATACCATACGAGTTAACTAGTGACTTAAACATGATTATGGGCCGTCATCGCTACTATTTGTTATTTTTAAGGATCAAATACGTCAGGAATTGTAAGAAACAAATAACCCCCCCCCCTTCTGCAAAAATTGACATAACACAGTGATGTGGACTTTATGGTACTCCAGTGATAAGATACTGCTGACTGAAATGGAGTAGCAAAAATCTGATTACAGACTTCGAAGCATTCTCACAGAATATAATAAGAAAGTTTTGGGAACTAAGAAAAAAGAACGGCTGAAACAAGAAAATTTACAATATTAATACAGCAGTAGAATAAGTAACACCATACATCAATGATACAAATTATTATTATCACTGCCCAGCACAAGGCTGAATGCCACATGGTGTTACGGTGCACACATGGTAGCGTGAGGAAATTATATAGAGTGGAAGGGCCATAAGTGCCAGTATTTTTATTGGTGACTGAGGACAGTGTACTTGACAACATTAGATCAGTATTTATTTCATTTTCCTGCTAATAATTATGGCTATTAGGAGCAGTATGCATTTAGGTTGTATAGTACTTCCAAATACATGTAACTAAAGCATGTGGACAATGCTCTTTTTCGCTGGGAAGCGGGTCAGGTGGATACATAGAGGCAAAATAGTTATTTATACTGACAGGCGTAGACCACTTACTGTTACAGTTACAACTGTTCAGAAAACATCAGGTAGTTTATTATGTGACGTGTTTGTGGGAAAACTGTTTAACACAGAGAAAACAACTAACAAATGTGTAATAAGGTACCAATGATCGCAAATCCAGCACTTGTTCTGCTCTTATAACCCAACACCTTGTACAAGCGGAGCAGATGCGAATAGGGGTCGCTGTAGCGACGATACAGGCCGCATAATGCGAAAAGCACTGAGATAAGAGACTTTGTCGAAGGGCAGATTTTTATTGCATGGGAACGAAGCCTCACAGAAACAGCGAAGCTGGTCGTCATCTGTTCGTGTGACGCTGTTGTGAACATTTACATGATGAGGTCGAAGGACAGGGACACCACAAGTAGGTGCAAAGGTCCTGGACGTCCACGTCCTATCACAAGCACTATAGGCAGATCTGAAGACAGAGTCCCATGTTGGTGCAGGAGCAAGTGTTACTCAATTGACAATTCAATGTACATTGCCTTAACAGACGATCGCAACATTTTTCTATGTTGACCCAATGACATTATCAATTAAGACTCCATTCTGGATGATACCATCGAGATTGACCAATGAATTAAGGAAAATGTTCCACCTGGCCTTATGATCTACCTTTGAAATGCGCCAGGTTGTAGCTTGACAGCTAGCGGGCTGCACGGCTTCAGCCAAATAAACCAATAGGAGCCTGGCACTGTTGGCTCCCACTGCCTTGCCACCACCGATGCGATGACAGATCTGGATGACATTTAGCCTAGTGTCCCTTACGATGTGTGATAAAAGTTCCCGAAAGAGGGGCAGACCGAGGCTACACACTCCTACAGTCGAGACGGCATAAAACAGTCCCTGACAGCTCGTAGTGCTTTTGCCAGCTATTAATTGCGAAGCGTTAATGGTTGTAGGCGCCAACAGTATCCGTCTACAGAGCTATGACAACAATGATGCTTTGTCATAGGGGCATTTACGATACCGCATTTGCGTTATTAGTTGAGGCAGTCCTGCAATCCTGCCGCAGCCAGCCCTCTGCAACTGTCAGGGATCAACTTAGGCCGACTTAAAACATAAAAAACTTTCAAAAAATTTCGGACGTGGTGGAGCGATTATACACAGTCCGTTTCTCGAATTCGTGACTATTTTGAGAGAGAGGTATCGAGGAACTCCTCTGATTCCTTTCGATTAAGTAGTGGAGCGAAGTGCTGCTGCCTACAAATGACCGAAGTATCGATGATAAGAATCAGTCAGGGGAATTTTGTGAAAGAGGAATCAGGCGAATCATCTAAATTAAAGGCACCTGGGAAGAATACACGCCTCGAGAAGAGGATCACGAATCACAATTCTTTTGAAAAAGATGCGATTCCTCGTTAGATACATGCTACTATTCAGAAAGGAATATCCGGCACTCATATAGCGCCATGTAGGGCCACACATATTTCATGGCAGTACATCGTCTGCGTTACAAGAATAAGTGTAGCACATACCAGAAATTCACAAGTTTTCTTTTCTAATTGTTTGCTTTTATGCATTTTAAACAAGACCTCCATCTACCACGAAGAAATGAACCACAATACTTTCGTGTGATAGTTTGAAGATACTATGCTTCAAAACTTAATAAAAAAAAACTTAATAATTTCTGTGGATAGCGCTCCACATCATTCGGCTATTGAAGGTAAGGCATCCACAAAAGCAACGAACGACTTCGTTTGCTCTCTAGAGAGACGTAACATACGGTCTGACAGTAACTTGACAAGGACAGAGTTTAGAACTTGTGTCACAGCACAATCCAAGGAACCCAGCATACACTGTGGCTGAAAGAGCACAAAATACGAGCCTACAGTGTTCAGATTGTACCCTACCTTTGCCACTTCAACCTAATAGAACTGGTTTGGGCTCATTTTAAATGTCATATTGCTGCACGGAAAAAAAAAAAAAAAAAAAACTTTGACGGAAATAGAACGCCTTTTCAAGCAGGCACTTGAAAAAAGTAATATCAGAAGACTGGTAAAAGGTAGTGGCTCATGTGAGAGAAGAGGTATAGGAAGCGTGGAATAATGAAGCAGCGTTACAACAGTGCGTCGAAGACTTGATAATATCGGTCACTACAAGTTCCACTCAGTCTGAAACTGAATCAAGCGGTGTTTTTCCACTGTCTGATGCAGTGTATAGTTATAACCCCAACACTACATTGTAATTTAGTATGCTTTTACCTAAATAACAGAAACCTAGTCCCTAAGTTGCCACGTATAACCCTCTTACTAAAATTTAGCTTCCAAATAAAGTACACTACGGGAGGATAGTCCTATTTAAAGGAAAGGCTAATCAGTAGAGTTACCCTTTTTACAGGATTTCACCGTGTGTTCCGTCTAATGGATAAGTAAATCAGACCATTCACTTCTTTTCCTAAAATCTTCCCCAGCGGTTACATAGAAACGCAGTATGAATAATATTATACTGAAGCTAGGATAACTCAGTTCCACGTTCATTTAGTGGTTTAAAACATATCCTAACGGTCGCCAGCCTATCCAGGCAATGAAACAGTGAAGTATTGGAAAAGAAGTATGAATTTTGCCTACTTTTTGCTTCTGTTTAATTTGGTTCCTAAAATAAATATTAGTCCACTTAAACAATGTTGGATGAAACCCATATACATTATGTTTTTAAAAGAGAAAAAGCCCTGTAGATAACTTCAACGAAGCCAGAAAAACTTGGCCATAGGGGACCTTCACAAAAGCAATGAACAAACTTAAATACTAAAATACTTAGATACTAAAGCACACATTTTTATACTGAACATTTCATTTCAAGAAAACCTCTTTCTTACTGGAATTTACTTTCAAAAGCTATTACTCTTTGAACTAATTCCGTATAGTCATTTAACAGATTCCAGTAACTTGGCTTCACTCTGACTTTCGTGTAAGCAACTTTTACTATATGACTTCGCAATGGTTATGAAAATTTTTTTATTATTTACAATAAAACAATTTAAATGGTGCCTCTTTATATTAACTTGGCACTTCATAAGTGTGTAAAACAGGATACTCGGATTAATCAAACACCTGAAGGGAACTCTATATAGGTATATGATTAGGATGAAATAACAGGGTGAAGCAGTTTCTTTGAAGTTCAAGAATGATTATTAAAAGTCAGTTTAAATTAATGGTTCACGTTGTACAAAAGTAAGAATACAAAAAAAAAAAGAATCTTGTCTGATGGCTGCAGGCTTGGGTGTAGCGAACAATTACGACGACTACACTACCCATAGTACGGTCTGGTAGTATCTTGCTGTATGGGCTCAGTTTCTTTTCTTGGCGTCGTTAAATTTTACATACAGTAGTCCAGCAACACGCAGCTACGCCGTAAGCCGTTTGCAGTCTTCATCCGAGGCATTTTTGTGCAAATCTGCAGCCAAAGCATCTCCTGCTCCACAAAGTTGTTGCCTCGATGACTGCTGCCTACAGACTGTGTGACTTGCTTCCCGCGCTTTCTCTTCATCCTTGCCACCTTTTCCACTCCCCAGAGCCACTTACGTTTCAAACAATAGCTCACTGGCTTTCACATAACAGCTATTTCTTACATTGTTCCTGAGCATGACCATTTCTTAAATTGTCTAATTTACATAGACATGAACATATTTTTTAATACAAAGTGTCATTAGAAATTATTTAAAGTAATAAACAATTTACATAGGATTTTAGATACCTTACTCACATAGAACGCAAAGAACTTAAAACTCCAGTATAGCACACTTTACTTTACATCTACAGAAAATATAGTGCCAATATGCGAAAATTTTAAAGCAAAAATAAATAAATAAATAAATGAAAATTCAAATTAACCCTAAACAAAAAATATTATATGCTATCCTTTAATAAACGTCTTACTTTCATCAAATCTTGTGCTTTTGACTTTATTTCGACCATTTTCTCATTCCTGTTGTGATGCTAAGTCAGACTGTTCAGACTGTTCCCATCATCTTCTTATGATAATGTAGACTGCGTTTTAAATATATTTCACTTTATATATATTTCATTTCAGGTGTGCAATAGTTCTCGAGATATGCAATGACAAGAGGGAAAGTTTCCGGACGCGACAATTTTCCTGTTTCAATAACCAACGTAACACCGGCCGTAATTGAAATTAAGAGAAGATTTTTGAAGTGCTTAAGAGATACCACTGATAGCGATACTATACGTTAATTTCGGAAGATTTACCATTTTTTTGTAGGCGATTCTCCTTCTTCACTTCACGTATTTGGCAAATTGCCTCTTATGAGACTCCATCTGTTGTATGGTCTTCCTATGTCTCCTCTTCCTGTGCATTTATAACTCAGTGTTTACCACGAATATTTCTCCATGTTCTCTGCCTATAAGTTCCATTTTCTCCTATTTTCCTTTATTTTTTGTCTTTACGGACCGAAGTGGTGAGCGAAATTTGTACCAAGGCTAGGGTTCGAATCTGGGTACCCCGTTCACTAGGCAGGTGCTTTAGCCATTAGTCCACCTTCGCACAGCGGTTCACACAACTGCACGAATTACCCTGGCACGCCTCCATCATTCATCCGAATTCTCACTGCCGCCCCAGTCTACTTAAAATTCCCCCCTTACACACGAACAGAATTGCCGAGGCTCTCCATGTTCTGGAATAGCACCTTAGCATCGAACGTGAATGAGGGATCCAGTCTGAAACCCAGGTGCAGGTACTTATACAAATGAAATTACACAATTTCAAAGATTTTACTGGTCTCATACAGATCTGACTTTTACGATAGGTACTGAGGTGCTACCGAACTCGGGGAAGATCAGTTTGGATTCCGTAGAAATGTTGAACACGTGAGGCAATACTGACCCTACGACTTATCTTAGAAGAAAGATTAAGGAAAGGCAAACCTACGTTTCTAGCATTTGTAGACAATGTTGATTGGAATACTCTCTTTCAAATTCTGAAGGTGGCAGGGGTAAAATACAGGGAGCGAAAGGCTATTTACAATTTGTACAGAAAGCAGATGCCAGTTATAAAGAGTCGAGGGGTATGAAAGGGAAGCAGTGGTTGGGAAGGGAGTGAGGCAGGGTTGTAGCCTATCCCCGATGTTATTCAATCTGTATATAGAGCAAGCAGTAAAGGAAACAAAAGAAAAGTTCGGAGTAGGCATTAACATCCATGGAGAAGAAATAAAAACTTTGAGGTTCGCTGATGACATTGTAATTCTGTCATAGACAGCAAGGGACTTGGAAGAGCAGTTGAACGGAATGGACAGTGTCTTGAAAGGAGGGTATAAGATGAACATCAACAAAAGCAAAACGGGGATAATGGAATGTAGTCGAATTAAGTCGGGTGATGCTGAGGGAATTAGATTAGGAAATGAGACACTTAAATTAGTAAAGGAGTTTTGTTATTCGGGGAGCAAAATAACTGACGATGGTCGAAGTAGAGAAGATATAAAATGTAGACTGACAATGGCAAGGAAAGCGTTTCTGAAGAAGAGAAATTTGTTAACATTGAGTATAGATTTAAGTGTCAGGAACTCGTTTCTGAAAGTATCTGTATGGAGTGTAGCCATGTATGGAAGTGAAACGTGGACGATAAATAGTTTGGACAAGAAGAGAATAGAAGCTTTCGAAATGTGGTGCTACAGGAGAATGCTGAAGATTAGATGGGTAGATCACGTAAATAATGAGGAGGTATTGAATAGAATTGGGGAGAAAAGGAGCTTGTGGCACAACTTGACTAGAAGAAGGGATCGGTTGGTAGGACATGTTCTGAGACATCGAAGGATCACCAATTTAGTATTGGAGGTCAGCGTGGCGTGTTAAAATCGTAGAGGTAGACCAAGAGATGAATACACTAAGCAGATTCAGAAGAATGTAGGCTGCAGTAGGTACTGGGAGATGAAGCTTGCACAGGATAGAGTAGCATGGAGAGCTGCATCAAACCAGTCTCAGGACTGAAGACCACAACAACAACAATTCTAGAATACGGATAGCCTCGGCAATTCTGTTCGTGTGTAAGGTGGACATGAAGGTAGACTCGGCCGGAACTGAGAATTTGGATACAGGAGGGAGGCGAGCCCGGATAATCCGTGTGAGCCGTTGTCCCAAGGCGACTCACTGGCTAGCACGTCTGCCTAGTAAGCAGGTGTCCCACTTTCGATTCCCACTTTCGTACAAATTTTCAATCGCCGCTTCAGCCTATATACATAAAATTATATCTGTGTGACACCAGTAAAGGCTCTGAAATTGTGGAATTTCATCTTTTTTTAGGTTATATATTTCAAAATATTTCCTTGTATCTTCATTTCTTTTTCGATCTTCCCTTGTAGATCCTCACACAAATCTCATTTCCTGAACCTGTATTTTACTTTCTTGGCGTCTTGTTGTTATCTATGCTTCACATCTACAAGTAAGAGTTGTTAATGCTATTGTTTTACAAAACTTCAGCTGGATTTCTTTACTGGCTTTATTCGGTGGATACGTTTTGCGATGGTGCCACATATGGAACTAAAGTTATTTAATTTTTGGTCCACGTCATAGTTATATTCGTAAGTGATGTCGCATCCGAGATATTTTAAATGTTTCACTTGCTCCAGAATTTTATTCTTCCTGATTTTATTATTCAAGAGTGTTTAAGATCTTACTCGTAGTCTTCCCTGGTATCCCATCACTTTCATTTTATCTATGGACAATGCTAGATTGTAATATGAAGCTATCTGTTGCAACATACAGACTCCCATCTGAAGGTATCCTCATTCTCTTTAATCAGAATTTAGTCACCTGCACATAAAATTACATTTGGTCTAGTGTCACGATCTAAAAGAGCTCCGTTTATGTTCAATGGTTGCTATTTGTGATAGTACTGAAGCGTGCTGTAGGAATACAGCATCCTTGTCGTACCTCTCTGTTTGTGTTCAGTGGTCTTGTTCTTATATTTCCCATATCTACAACAACTTCGGTGTTTATGTATAGACATTTAATAGCATTTATGAGGTGAGATGGATAACCCCATTCAACCATGGTATGCTCTCTGAAAATCCACGAAAACAAGACGGGTTTCCATATTAAACTCTCGTCTCTTTTCTGTAAGTAGTTGCAGTATAAAAATATTGTCAGTAGTTGATTGTCCTTCACCCTGTTTAAAGATATATACACTCCTGGAAATTGAAATAAGAACACCGTGAATTCATTGTCCCAGGAAGGGGAAACTTTATTGAGACATTCCTGGGGTCAGATACATCACATGATCACACTGACAGAACCACAGGCACATAGACACAGGCAACAGAGCATGCACAATGTCGGCACTAGTACAGTGTATATCCACCTTTCGCAGCAATGCAGGCTGCTATTCTCCCATGGAGACGATCGTAGAGATGCTGGATGTAGTCCTGTGGAACGGCTTGCCATGCCATTTCCACCTGGCGCCTCAGTTGGACCAGCGTTCGTGCTGGACGTGCAGACCGCGTGAGACGACGCTTCATCCAGTCCCAAACATGCTCAATGGGGGACAGATCCGGAGATCTTGCTGGCCAGGGTAGTTGACTTACACCTTCTAGAGCACGTTGGGTGGCACGGGATACATGCGGACGTGCATTGTCCTGTTGGAACAGCAAGTTCCCTTGCCGGTCTAGGAATGGTAGAACGATGGGTTCGATGACGGTTTGGATGTACCGTGCACTATTCAGTGTCCCCTCGACGATCACCAGTGGTGTACGGCCAGTGTAGGAGATCGCTCCCCACACCATGATGCCGGGTGTTGGCCCTGTGTGCCTCGGTCGTATGCAGTCCTGATTGTGGCGCTCACCTGCACGGCGCCAAACACGCATACGACCATCATTGGCACCAAGGCAGAAGCGCCTCTCATCGCTGAAGACGACACGTCTCCATTCGTCCCTCCATTCACGCCTGTCGCGACACCACTGGAGGCGGGCTGCACGATGTTGGGGCGTGAGCGGAAGACGGCCTAACGGTGTGCGGGACCGTAGCCCAGCTTCATGGAGACGGTTGCGAATGGTCCTCGCCGATACCCCAGGAGCAACAGTGTCCCTAATTTGCTGGGAAGTGGCGGTGCGGTCCCCTACGGCACTGCGTAGGATCCTACGGTCTTGGCGTGCATCCGTGCGTCGCTGCGGTCCGGTCCCAGGTCGACGTGCACGTGCACCTTCCGCCGACCACTGGCGACAACATCGATGTACTGTGGAGACCTCACGCCCCACGTGTTGAGCAATTCGGCGGTACGTCCACCCGGCCTCCCGCTTGCCCACTATACGCCCTCGCTCAAAGTCCGTCAACTGCACATACGGTTCACGTCCACGCTGTCGCGGCATGCTACCAGTGTTAAAGACTGCGATGGAGCTCCGTATGCCACGGCAAACTGGCTGACACTGACGGCGGCGGTGCACAAATGCTGCGCAGCTAGCGCCATTCGACGGCCAACACCGCGGTTCCTGGTATGTCCGCTGCGCCGTGCGTGTGATCATTGCTTGTACAGCCCTCTCGCAGTGTCCGGAGCAAGTATGGTGGGTCTGACACACCGGTGTCAATGTGTTCTTTTTTCCATTTCCAGGAGTGTATTACTTTGACTCTCAGCCAGTATTTTGGTGCATTCTTGTTTCTCCAACGTTGATTAGATAAGTGAAGAGGTATTGGCGTAGGAATAATCCTCCACGTTTGTAGTTCCATACTAATAACATGTAAAACAGTGGCTTTCATATTTTTTGTAAGTTTTAGACCTTGTCCGTTCCCTCATGCCAACGCCGTTCAGCTTTATTTTGCAAGATATAGAGACTTTAAACTTCATATTTGGTACGAGTTAAATGCCAACACATTTGCACGAAACTCCGTTTTCAGAAGCATGAGATACAATGCAGTACGAAAGTATCAAAAGATTCGTTACCAGTCTAGATATTTTGGTAATGAACAAGAAAAAAGTATTGCTGTGAGAGCATTAAACATTGAGATATTGACGTGATAAGTTTGAAGTTTTCATGGGCGGAAAAATTTAATCTGTTTCAAAAAATTTACGTAACTCATTCCCCAACTGAAATTAAGAATAGATTTTTTCCATGCTGAGAGACACTACAGAGATGTACATCGTAAGTGAATCTGAGATTTTTTAATTTGATTTTTGTGGAAAATATAGGCTCTAAGGTGATTTGCTATCCCCGCGAAGAGCGGTGCGCCGTGAAGCTGCCTGCCGACTACTGGACACGACAGCGGCGCAACTTTGGAGCTTAGGCGTCTAGTGGCAACTAGTTTAAATCAGGCTGTTAATACGCGTATGTTTTGAATCAGTAATATGACAGGCAGATTTAGTTCTCGCAAACGTATCGTATACGTAATATAGGGCTTAATTCTCAAGGCTCACGTGTAATGACTGCCGAGATTTCCCTTGCCTAGTTTAAGTACATCTTGCTGCACTGAATCTCCGTTTAGTTGGAGGTAGTGGTGGGCAGGAAATCGGGTATCTGTTAGAAATCACAGTGATTGAGAAGTCACAGATATCACAATAAAAATTTTACAAAATCTGCGATTTGTCACAGTTAGCAGTCGCAAGTAGCATTTAACATTCAACCCCGTGAGCCATCTGTTGGCCGAATTCCGTACTGCTTTCTGCGATTTCAGTGACAAGTCGCGGCTAGAAGTCGTAAGTAGCAACTAAAAAGCGCAGTTAACACTTTTTTCCTAGTGCCATCTGTTGACCAACGTACTTACTTCGTTATGAGCGCCTTGTGCCTCACAATATCGATGTGCTGTGTGTGCATATGAAGGGCTTATTTCAATAGTGTTACAAGACAATTTTTGTTCATTTTGAGATACAGAGTCGTAAAGCTAAATGAGCGCTGAAAAATCTGCAGTTGAGATACCAGAAATATTCAAACATATGGCTTCTTGCTAGAGATGAACCTTTATTTATGTTTGTTTGTATCATTAATTTCAGAAGCATTATAGACAGAATAGTGGAGGTAATGGACTTGTACCACTATTGATGGTGGTGGTGGTGGTGGTGGTGGTGGTGGTGGTGGTGGTGGTGGTGGTGGTGGTTAGTGTTTAACGTCCCGTCGACAACGAGGTCATTGGAGACGGAGTGCAAGCTCGGGATAGGGAAGGATTGGGAAGGAAATCGGCCGTGCCCTTTCAAAGGAACCGTCCCGGCATTTGCCTGAAACGATTTAGGAAAAGCACGGAAAACCTAATTCAGGATGGCCGGAGACGGGATTGAACCGTCGTCCTCCCGAATGTACCACTATTGAAATAAGCCCTTCATATTATATGACGACATGCGCATTCATAATCAGTTATGGTTGGTCAAACTGTGACTCTGAATGTATTATATTAATAAGAAGCAACATTGCCTATTTCTCCTGAAAATATCAAGTAACGTAACAAATGTGTTTGATTCTGCTTCCAATATGACAGTTTTGGTTAATACTCCACATGCCTACAGGACTTTGCAATGTTAACACAACAGAGCTCAGACATCTATATAAGTGCAGTAAAATGAAAACAGTATTATCGAGTCATATGTATGCCTCACTTTTGTTCCGACACAGTTCAAGACTAGGGAGAAAAGTTTTACACCAGGTGTTCTACATGGCATCTTCACACAAAAGAACTTTTTGCCGACACTACTACCACCTACATAAGTAAGATTTTCCTGTGTTACTGTCAAGTAATGCACTTAAGCTGTTCCTGATTTAACTGGAAGATCTGTACTTCCCACTTTCATATCAACAGCCTCAAAATGCATATGTTACAGGTCTGTGTCACACCAAGATTGTGGAGAAAGGGGGGGGGGGGGGGCGGGGGGCGGCACGTCACTCTCCAACAAGTGTGTACCAATAAATAAGTGGCGGAAAATTACGGGTATAGGACGGATTAACACGTGGAAAATGAGATTTTCATTATTCACTTACTGTATTTAACATTTATTATTCCCTTAAAATCGAACAACAACTTCAATAAAACACAGTTTAATCACTCATCTGCACACTTATTTCACGATTAGGCCTATGTCACTTTTAAACTGCAAATCCTCTAAGAGCTGTCTTGAATCTTCACGAGTCTCTCTCAACAGCCTTGATGTGAATAGATACGTACAGCAACCAGTAATCGGAGTCAGAACCGTGTCTGCAAAATCACAAGGATTATTAAACAATTTTTGCTGTCACTAATTACAAGCAATATAATTGACAGATTAGATTGCTAATATTTGCTGTAATGAAAGCCACTCAATGGGGTACATTTCACATTTGCAAGAACGATCTAATTGAAGTAATTAAATCCATCGAAACACTTAGAAACTAACCTCTCGTCTGACGAAAACGGTCTAAAGACGCAGTGGCAATTTCTCCAGATCTGTTGACAATGATATTTTGAGTTATCACTTTACTGAGTGACTGAAATGTAGTTCGGGTACCTGTGAACATAACAATATGTTAGAATTCATTTTCTAAACACGAACTATTACGGTACTGTATGGATACTTGCATATTAATTACACTATTAATATTTTCACAGTTGTTTCTTTAATACAAAATTAAAGCCAACGGAAGAACAAACGTAAAAGGTACTTACCAATGAAAGGTTTGTTGAGATGAAATTTTTTGTGTGGGCAGATGTAACTTTTTCATACGGTGGTAAGTCGCAGAAATCGCAGGAGTCACAGAAATCGCAGAAGTAGCAGAAGTCGCAGAAATCGCGGAAGTAGCAGAAATAGCAGTGGCGGAGGGATACACGACCTACGTTCCTTAACTGCGACTCTCAACTGCGATAAATCACAGTTAAGAATAACAGATACTGAAAAGTAGCATTCACAGAAATCACTGATAGCGGAAAATCGCAGTTTAGCCTATCACTAGTTGGAGGACAGAACAGCAGATTAGTGGTGGGTGAGCGCTGTTAGGACTCGGCTGGAGACCAGGTCAGTGTCCGAGGAACCGGTCACTCTTAAGCCATTGAATACCCCAAGGCCGTGGGCCGTTGAGCCACGTTCTTTGAGGTGGGCCAGCAGTTTCTTTCTTTGACGATATTGGCGTTTCCTCGAACATTATACTGAGTGCGCTATCCGAAAATTACCTCGAGCAATTAAACAGAGAACCGACTCGTGGAGATAACATCTTGGACCTACTGATAACAAACAGACCCGAACTTTTCGACTCTGTATGGGCAGAACAGGGAATCAGTGATCATAAGGCCGTTGCAGCATCCCTGAATATGGAAGTTAATAGGAATATAAAAAAAGGGAGGAAGGTTTATCTGTTTAGCAAGAGTAATAGAAGGCAGATTTCAGACTACCTAACAGATCAAAACGAAAATTTCTGTTCCGACACTGACAATGTTGAGTGTTTATGGAAAAAGTTCAAGGCAATCGTAAAATGCGTTTTAGACAGGTACGTCCCGAGTAAAACTGTGAGGGACGGGAAAAACCCACCGTGGTACAAAACCAAAGTTAGGAAACTACTGCGAAAGCAAAGAGAGCTTCACTCCAAGTTTAAACGCAGCCAAAACCTCTCAGACAAACAGAAGCTAAGCGATGTCAAAGTTAGCGTAAGGAGGGCTATGCGTGAAGCGTTCAGTGAATTCGAAAGTAAAATTCTATGTACCGACTTGACAGAAAATCCTAGGAAGTTCTGGTCTTACGTTAAATCAGTAAATGACTCGAAACAGCATATCCAGACACTCCGGGATGATGATGGCATTGAAACAGAGGATGACACGCGTAAAGCTGAAATACTAAACACCTTTTTCCAAAGCTGTTTCACAGAGGAAGACCGCACTGCAGTTCCTTCTCTAAATCCTCGCACAAACGAAAAAACGGCTGACATCGAAATAAGTGTCCCAGGAATAGAAAAGCAACTGGAATCACTCAACAGAGAAAGTCCACTGGACCTGATGGGATACCAATTCGATTCTACACAGAGTACGCGAAAGAACTTGCCCCCCTTCTAACAGCCGTGTACCGCAAGTCTCTAGAGGAGCGGAGGGTTCCAAATTATTGGAAAAGAGCACAGGTAGTCCCAGTCTTCACGAAGGGTCGTCGAGCAGATGCGCAAAACTATAGACCTATATCTCTGACGTCGATCTGTTGTAGAATTTTAGAACATGTTTTTTGCTCGAGTATCATGTCGTTTTTGGAAACGCAGAATCTACTATGTAGGAATCAACATGGATTCCGGAAACAGCGACTGTGTGAGACCCAACTCGCTTTACTTGTTCATGAGACCCAGAAAATATTAGATACAGGCTCCCAGGTAGATGCTATTTTTCTTGACTTCCGGAAGGCGTTCGATACAGTTCCGCACTGTCGCCTGATAAACAAAGTAAGAGCCTGCGGAATATCAGACCAGCTGTGTGGCTGGATTGAAGAGTTTTTAGCAAACAGAACACAGCATGTTGTTATCAATGGAGAGACGTCTACAGACGTTAAAGTAACATCTGGCGTGCCACAGGGGAGTGTTATGGAACCATTGCTTTTCACTATATAAATGACCTAGTAGATAGTGTCGGAAGTTCCATGCGGCTTTTCGCGGATGATGCTGTAGTATACAGAGAAGTTGCAGCATTAGAAAATTGTAGCGAAATGCAGGAAGATCTGCAGCGGATAGGCACTTGGTGCAGAGAGTGGCAACTGTCCCTTAACATAGACAAATGTAATGTATTGCGAATACATAGAAAGAAGGATCCTTTATTGTATGATTATATGATAGTGGAACAAACACTGGTAGCAGTTACTTCTGTAAAATATCTGGGAGTATGCGTGCGGAACGATTTGAAGTGGAATGATCATATAAAATTAATTGTTGGTAAGGCGGGTACCAGGTTGAGATTCATTGGGAGAGTCCTTAGAAAATGTAGTCCATCAACAAAGGAGGTGGATTACAAAACACTCGTTCGACCTATACTTGAGTATTGCTCATCAGTGTGGGATCCGTACCAGATCGGGTTGACGGAGGAGATAGAGAAGATCCAAAGAAGAGCGGCGCGTTTCGTCACAGGGTTATTTGGTAACCGTGATAGCGTTACGGAGATGTTTAATAAACTCAAGTGGCAGACTCTGCAAGAGAGGTGCTCTGCATCGCGGTGTAGCTTGCTCGCCAGGTTTCGAGAGGGTGCGTTTCTGGATGAGGTATCGAATATATTGCTTCCCCCTACTTATACCTCCCGAGGAGATCAAGAATGTAAAATTAGAGAGATTAGAGCGCGCACGGAGGCTTTCAGACAGTCGTTCTTCCCGCGAACCATACGCGACTGGAACAGGAAAGGGAGGTAATGACAGTGGCACGTAAAGTGCCCTCCGCCACACACCGTTGGGTGGCTTGCGGAGTATAAATGTAGATGTAGATGTAGATGAACTGCCAGTGCCGGTTGGTTGCTGACCGCCAGCTGTCCCCGGCACTTCTATGAGGCCGCAATAGTTTCTACAGAGCGTCTGGAAGCTGCTATTGACCGCCGCCACAGGGGGTGGGGGCGTCCGGTCTGCTGACGGTAAAAGCGTGCGACTCCTGGAGCCTCGGCAAGATAAAGTCACTTCTTAACATGTGAAGGGCAAAAATCTTCCGCTAGGACCAGTTTTTAAGCTTACGATGCCATGCTGGGGCCGCCAGTAAATACACGGTCAATGAGGATTATGCACAGGAAACCAAGCCTCAGTTACGATTGGTCGCCGTTCGCAGACTATCCGAACAGTGGCTTAGCGTTCTTCGGCACTCACAACTTCACAAAAACGGTGAGACTATTTTGCATAGTAAGCACGCCATTACTGAGACGAGATTTCCCAATGACAGAGCTTGAGACTTTCATTCTTTGGAGCTCGCAGTGCAAAATATGGTTTTTAAAGACATGGGTATTATGTATAATAGCTAGCTACACTGCTCTGTAAATTGTTTTTATGTTATATCATTAACTATGAGTGTACACCTTAATTGTAAAAAAGACAAGAAATGACTGCAACGATATTACATGTAAGACAAAACACCTAGCGATGTATTGTAGCTGCTCTGATCATAGTTACAGACCGTCGCTTACTTCTGTGTTTACAGAGAATCTGATGATGGCAAAATGCCGAGATGGACTCATCGTGAATGACATAAAATAAAAACAATTTATAGAGGAGCGTAGCTGGCTCTTATTCATAATAACCACGACATTAAAAGAGTTTGAGACGTTCATTTAGATTGGTCTACTAGAAACAGATATTCTGGCAGCTCTCGAGAGGTCAAAAGTGGTGAGCATAAGCTTTTAGAGAGGATATGGACGGTGTCGTCTTCAGAGATCAGGAACTGAGGCTACTTCGGAGACAATTGAGGGGGATACAGCAGAGGGCAGAAGCTGCTCAGATACGTATTTAGCAGGCCAACATTCGTTGCGACTCCATCTCACCTCGCTGTTTAACTTGTGTAATTTTATGCAGCAGCAACACGAGGGACAAAGTCTCTTAACGAAATACGGCCACACTTTGTCCTTGACCTCTTGAACACGACTTTTTTTGTTGGATTCATTCCTCATGTTTATCATCCGCACTTACCAAATCGATGACATGTTCAAATATACTGACATTACGTGTACTTCTTGTGGTGCCACCGCCAGACACCTCACTTGCTAGGTGGGAGCCTTTAAATCGGCCGCGGTCCGGTAGTATATGTCGGACCCGCGTGTCGCCACTATCAGTGATTCCAGACCGAGCGCCGCCACACGGCAGGTCTAGAGGGACTTCCTAGCACTCGCCCCAGTTGTACAGCCGACTTTGCTAGCGATGGTTCACTGCCTACTTACGTTCTCATTTGCCGAGACGATAGTTTAGCATAGCCTTCAGCTACGTCATTTGCTACGACCTAGTAAGGCGCCATTATCAGTTACTATTGATACTGTGGATCATATACTGTGAAGACCGACGTTCATCATTAATGGATTAAAGTTAAGTATTCCACCAGCTACGTCCGTTTTTCAAAATTCTAATTTCCTTGTCCTGTAACAGACCTCACGACAGCCTGCGTGAGCTAAAACGCGTGCCTTTCGGCCTCCTCTAGTAACACGGTGTTGGCTCTCCTGCCAACCACAACACTTCTTTTTCGTCAGTCTTCTGACTGCTTTGATGCGGCTCACCACGAATTCCTCTCCTGTGCCAACCTCTTCATCTCAGCGTAACATTTGCAACCAACGTCCACAATTATTTGCTGGATGTATTTGCCCTCTACAGATCCTGCTAATACCATGGAAGTGATTCCCTGATCTCTTAACAGATGTCCTATCATCCTGTCCATTCTGCTTGTCAGTGTTTGCCACATATTCCTTTCCTCTCCGATTCTGTGCAGAACATCCTCATCCCATACCTTAACAGTCCACCTGATTTTCAGCATACATCTGTAGCACCACATCTCAAATGCTTCGATTCTCTTCTGTTCCGGTTTTCCCACAGTCCATGTTTCACTACCGTACAATGCTGTGCTCCAGACGTACATTCTCAGAAATTTCTTCCCCAAGCTGAGGTCTATGTTTGTTACTAATGGATTTCTCCTGGCCACGAATGCCCTTTTTACAGGGCTAGTCTACTTTTGATTTCCACCTTGCTCTATCTGTCATTGGTTATTTTGCTGCCTAGATAGTAGAATTCTTTAACTTAATCTACTTAGTGACCATCAGTTCTGATGTTAAATTCTCGTTGTTCTCATTTCTGCTACTTCTCATTACTTTCGTCTTTCTTCGATTTACCCTCAGCCCTTATTCCGTACTCATTACGCTGTTCATTCCATTCAGCAGATCATGTAATTCTTCTTCACTTTCACTCAGGATAGCAATATCACCAGCGAATAGTATCATTGATACCCCTTCACCTTAAATTTTAATCTTAATCCTGAACCTTAGTCTTATTTCCATAGTTGCTTCTTCGATGTACAGCTTGAACAGTAGGGACGAAAGACTTCACCCCTGTCTTACATCCTTTTTATTCAGAGCACTTCGTTCTTGGTCTTCCACTTTTATTATTCCCTCTTTGTTCTTGTACATTTTGTATATTACCCGTCTCTCTCTACAGTGTAACCCTATTTTCCACAGAATTTCGAATATCTTACACCATTTTATATTGGCGAACGCTTTTTTCAGACCGACAAGTCAATGAACGTGTCTTGATTTTTCTTTAGTCTTGCTTCCATTATCAATCGCAACGTGAGTATTGCCTCTCTGGTGCCTTTACCTTCCGTAAAGCCAAACTGATAGTTATGTAAAACATCCTCAGTTTTCTTTTCCATTCTTCGTTTTATATTCTTGTCAGCAGGTGTTACGCTGATTGTCCGATAATTCTCCCACTTGCCAGCTCTTGTAGTCTTCGGAATTGTGTGGATGATATTTTTCCGTGTTATGACCAATGTGAATAGTCGTTTTGTTGCCACTTCTCCCAATGATCTTAGAATTTCTGATAGAATGTGATCGATCCCTTCTGCTTTATTTGATCTTAAGCCCTCCAAAGCTCTTTTAAATTCTGATTCTGTTACTGGATCCCATATCTCTTCTAAATAGACTCCTGCTTCTTGTTCTGTCACATCAGACAAATCTTCCCCCTCAATGTACTCTTTCCATCTATCCACTCTCTCGTCTGAATTTAACAGTGAAATTCCGTTGCACTCTTAATGTTACCGCCCTTGCCTTTCATTTCCACGAACGTTAGTTTGATTATCTTGTATGCTGATTCATTCCTTCGTCCAGCCATTTCGTCTTTGCTTCCCAGCACTTCCCATTTATTCCATTCCTCAGTGACTTGTAGGTAAGTCAGGGTGATATGGTGAATCGGGTGAAATGGTGAATTGCTTGAATTCTTTACTGGTTAAACAGATGTCTCTGTATGTCTGCATGCGAACAGTCTCTGATCATCTGTGCTGTGTGCACGTGATGAAAACGAGCTCCGTTTGAAAAACCGTAAGTACTTTGTACAAAACTATTTTCGATGCTAAATAATTTTTATATGCTGCATGCATTTGCAGATGTTACTTCAGGTAGCGTTGTCCGCGGGGTATTTTTTCATATATTCTGCCTTCTTATACTGCTTATGTATTACATAATCTAGAAATCGTTGCGTCTAGTGTTTTGAACTTCCTTCCATGCCATTCACCGTTTTACCCATAGCAAATCGGAGAAATGGTGAACTCGGGCAGGCGTGATACGGTGAAGGACTTTTCTTACGTGCAAAGTGTAAGGCTTTTATTTAGGTACATCCCAACCATGGTTTTTGACAAGTCATGAAATGTTAGCGTTTCCTATCGCATGCGAGAGTTATAGTCTGTTTTATCCGACGTCACAGTACAATCGTTAGTTTAAAAATTAGTTTTTATATATTTTTTTGCGAGTACAGTTTAGTTTGTCAGTGATTAGAAAAGTAAATGTTCGAACTACCACCATTGTTCCAGGCAAAGATGCCTACATTTTACAAAAGACAAAAAGGATCCAGCCGTGCTGATTGGACAAAGGAGCAACTTAACGATGCCGTAAAAGCGGTGCAAAATGGAATGAGCCTGAATAAAGCATCAAAGGAGTTTCACGTTCCATGGTCAACGCTGAAGAGACGATTAGCAAACGGGTGCATTACGGAAAAACCTTTGGGTGGACCGCCTGTACTAACAGAAGAATGTGAGAAAAAGTTGGTAAAACATATCATAAAATTACAAAACTTCGAATTTGCACCAACAAGGACAGAAGTACTACCATGGCATACAAACTAGCTGAGAAATATAAGCAACATCACAAATTTAATCGAGGAAAGGAAACTGCTGGAATGGACTGGCTACATTTATTCTTAAAAAGAAATCCGGAACTCTCAATCCGCAAATTGGAAGGAGTTTCACAAGCACAGCCAAGGTGTTTAAGTATGAAGAACGTTTCAGACTACTTTTCATTGTTGCAGAACATCTTGGTAGAGAATAACCTCCTTGATAAGCCAGTAAATATATTCAACGTAGATGAGTCCGGACTTGAGCTGAATAATAGACCAGGTTACGTGTTGGCAGCAAAGGGGTCTGAGAGCGTTCCAGCGATAACATCCAGTGAAAAGGGTGAAACCATATCTGTAATCGCTTGCTGCAATCGAGAGGGCATGTTTTTACCCCCAGCTTCTGTTTTGAAGGGAAAAAATGAAAAGGCCGAGTACAAGGACGGTATGCCGCCCGGTTCCACGATTTTCATGTCACAAAAGTCGGCGTACGTAACAACTGATATTCTTCTTCTGTGGCTAAGGAACCATTTTGCACCGAGGAAGCCTAAGGGAACAGTCGTTCTTATTTTGGATGGACATTGCTCTTATTGCAGCAGCGAGGATACATTATAGTTGGCAGAAGAAAAACACATAATTTTGCTCTGCCTACCAAGCCACACCACACACTATCTGCAGCCGCTACACAAAGCATTTTTTAAAGCTCTGAAATCCTATTATTACAATGCTTGCAATTCGTACATTAAAATATATCCAAACAGAAAATGTCCATATTCGGAGGTCTGCTTACAAAGGCATGGGTACAAGCAGCTACGACAGAGAATGCAGTGTCGGGGTTCAGAAGCACAGGAATCATCCTGTTTAATCCTGATGTCATCCCCGAATAAGCGTTTTTAACATCAGCTTCAGATCAACACCAGGGAAACAACGAACAACATGAAAACACACCTACTTCACCTCAACCAAGTTGTTCGCACTGGCAGGAGATACCTAATCCCTCGGAAGAAGCAACTGCAGACGTAGATAACGATCAGGGACTTGAGCACTTACAAGCTTCACCACAACTGGGCTGTTCGCAACGGGCGGAAAATCCACAGGAAAACATGCAGTCTTCATCAGAAGCAACAGATATGACCTCGACAGTGGCAACAGAAGAATCTCAAATAACCCCTGGTAAACTCTTGGACCATATTTCGCCGATACCTATCCTAGATAAAGTTGCATCTGCAAGGAAGAAGTCCAGAGCTTTAGCTGAGGTATTGACTTCTCCAGAAAACATCGACAGCCTGCGAAACAGAAAACGACAAAATGAGTCAGTGAAGAGTAGAGCAAATGCTAAAAAGAGGACGAAAGGAGAAACCGTAACCAAAGGAAAAACTGTAACCGAAGAGACTTTCAAAGGAATTATCAAAAAGAAGCAGCCTAAGAAACGAAAAGAGTCTCCCACTGACACCGAAACCGACTCGTCGCTGGATATCCAATTGCAAGACGATGATGACGCAGATGATGATGAAGAGTGTTGTCGTGTAGGGCGCGGTGAACTGTACAGTTGCACTAAAAAGGATGTGGATTGAATCAAATGTATTAGCTGCCAACGTTGGCTGCATGAAGACTGTTCAAAATATGAATCTGTGTGTGACGTGTGTGGCAAGAAGCAGGGGAAATAAGTTCACCATTTCACCCAAAGGGCATTCGCCGTTTCGCCCATATACATGGGTGAAACGGTGGAACTGATAAAAATGAGTATTTTTTTAAACTTTTGTAGTACCTTAAAGAGGATGTGGTACTGTTAATGTTACCTATGTATTTTGTGAAAGGAGAGTGTTTTTATTTTGTTCAAATAAACAATTTCTTGTCTTCTACGAGCCCCAAAATTTTTATTCACCAGATCACCCTGATTTACCCTATTTACTATTCCTAAATTTCCCTGAACATTTTTGTACTTACTTCTTTCATCGACCAACTGCAATTTTTCGTCTGTTCTTCGCAATTACTTTCTTTCTTTCTTTCCAAATTCCGTGGTTGCCCTTTTCAGAGACGTCCAGTTCTCTTCAACAGTGCTGCCTCCTGAGCTATTATTTATTGCTGTATCTATACCCTTAGAGAATGTCATGCCTATCTCCTCATTCCTTAGAACTTATGTACCTCTTTCTTCGCGCATTATAGTTCATTCCTGACCAATATCTTACACTTCAGTCTACTCTTCATCACTGCTACACTGTGATCTGAGTCTATGTCTGTTCCTGGATACGCCTTACAGTCCGGTATCTGATTTAGGAATTTCTGTCTGAACATGATGTAATGTTTTCGTATCACCCGGCCTTTTCCAGGTATACCTCCTGCTCTTGTGATTCTTGAACAGAGTATTCGCAATTACTAACTGAAATTTATTACAGAACGCAATTACTTTTTCTCCTCTCTCATTCTGTGTCCCAAGCCCATATTCTCCGGTAACCTTTTAATACTCCTTCCCCAGTAACTGAATTCCAGTCCCCCATGACTATTAGATTTTCATCTCCCTTTACGTGCTGTATTACCCTTTCAATATCCTCATATACTTTGGCTATCGCTTCATCTTCAGCCTGCGACGTCAGCATATATAGCTGAACTATTGTTGTCTGCGCTGGCTTGCTGTCGATTCTGAAAAGAACAACCCTATCACTGAACTACTCACAGAAACTCACTCTGTGCCCTATCTACACGTTCATTACGATTACTGTTGATGTTACGCTATACCCATCTGAACAAAAATCCTTGTCGGCTTTCCATTTCACTTCACTGACTCCTCCTATATCTAGAGTGAGCATTTCCCTTTCAGATTTTCTAGCTTCCCTACCACTTTGAAGCTTTTGACATTCCACGCTCTGAATCGTAGAATGCTGTCCTTTCACTGATTACTCATTCTCTTTCTCATGGACACCTCCCCTTGGCAGTCGCCTCCCAGAGGTCAGAATGGGGGACTATTTCGGAATCTTTTGTCAATGGAGAGATCATGATGACACTTTTTCAATTACAGGCCACATGTCCTGTAGTTACATGTTATGTGTCTTTAATGCAGTGGTTTCCATTGCCTTCTGCATCCATATGCCGTTGATTATTACCGAGTCTTCCGGCTTTAGGGGTAGTTTCTCACGCCAAGGACAAGAGAGTGTCCCGAACCTGTGTCCGCTCCTCCGCTCTCTTTGAGAAGGCCGTTGTCAGAATGAGGGTGGCTTCTTATGCCGGAAGCCTTCGGCCGCCGTGCTTATTATTAAAGTTTAAGCGGTGGCAGTTTTCGAACCCATGGTTGAGGACTTTTGTTTACTGATCAAAGACGCTACCCCTAGACCACGGGGTTCTACTACATATACATAATGTTTCTGAATTTCTGTTTCACTCTAGCAGACATGTGTCCCCCCTGCTACTGTCATATTTATTAATTTCTTGTAAGACTCAAAACTACGATACATATGTCAGGGGCATTCTTCCCTTATGTTTCCTTGCACTCACATCATTACCACACATGTGAAACGTATTGGAGGGATTTGGATATCGAGAAGGGATACTAACTGCATATTAAAAGCTCATTTCGTAAAATATATCCCCAGTGGCGTCTCGTACCTTACTTGCTACACCAGGTCAATAGTCACGCCTGCCGTTATCACCGTGAAAGTATTCAGGAACCACGCACCACACCATTGACCCAGGACAGTGAAAGCAATATTATGCTATGGAGAACATTTACAGGAGCATCCATGGGAGCTGCGGCGATAGTCAAAGGCAACATGACAGGTGTGGACTTGGTGAACATTATTGCAAACCATATGATTCCCTTCATGCTTGAAACCTTCCACAACGGTGCTTGCATCTCCCAACAGGATAAATATCCCTGTCACAACATCAGAATCGTTTTACAGTGGTTTGAGAAGCATGATAGTGAATTCGTGAAGACGTCTTGATCATATAATTTGCCTGATCTGAACCTTATGGAACACATACAACGAGCAATCGGACACCAGCTCCGCGTCAACAACCAGCGGGTCGTAATTTACGGGAGATGCGTCACAGATACATCTAGAAACGTACAAGCGACTTGTCGAACCCATGCCACCCACATTCACTGCTGTTTCGCTTTCTAAAGGTCCACCAAGATGCTAGTAAGCGGTTTGTCACAATGTTTGCTTCAACAGGGTTTATTTGATTTGGATACCGTGTGTGGTAATTTGGAAAACGTAGAGACACAGGAAAAAAGCAATACACGTCTCAAAGTGTCACATCAGAATCTTGTACATCGAAGTCTGTGTTGGAGTCTTGGCGGAAATGATAAAGCAAAATAAACGGCTCATAGATGAGATTCTGCACGTTACGTGAGTGGCGTCTCTGTGAAGGATAGAGTGATAAGTGAAAATTCATGGAAACAATGGTACATAACGTTTAGATGTTTCAATCTGTAACGCACCTAGATGTTATTAGGACTGCAGAGAATAGGGTGCCCCTTAAAGTGTTTCGTAATAAGCACCAATGCATTAGAGATTTAGGAAACCCAAATCATCGCTAATCCGATCAGTCTGTATAATCACAGAATGAGGGCATATCCAGTGCTGCTACTGGTTGTTAGTGACGACGACGACGACGACGACGACGATATTTGTATTAATATTTGCTGATTAACATCTGTGGAACGGACATGTTTGTTGTAAAGAAAGGGCTTCACTATCAGAAGAGCTTGGATCAGAAGAGAGCAGGCACTGCGTGGCGTGAAGTGGGCGATTTTTTAGGTTAGTGGGTGATTTCAGCCACAAAGGGCGCAGGCCGAACACAGGAAGAACGTAGATACAGGAACCATCGGTATAACAGTTGTAAACTGTCGTAGCTGCGTTGGGAAAGTAACCGAGCTCCAAGTGCTAATAGAAAGCATTGACCCTCAAATCGTTATAAGCACTGAAAGCTCAGCCGAAATTTTTGGGAAGAAGCTAACGGTGTTCCGAAAGAATAGGCTAAACACGGTTGGCGGTGGCGTGTTTGCTGCTATTAAAAGTAGTGTATCTTGCCGCGAAATTGAAGTAGATACTTCCTGTGAGTTAGTATGGGCAGAGGTCATTGTTGGCAACCGGAATAAAATATTTGGATCCTTTTACCGACCACCCAATTCAGATGTTACAGTTGCTGAAAGGTTCAAAGAAAACTTGAGTTTGATTTCGGACACGTACCCGACTCATACGATTATAGCTGGTCGTGACTTTAATTTACCCTCGATGTTGGCGAAAATATATGTTTCATTCCGGAGGCACGCATAAAAAATCATCCGAAATTGTTCTAAAAGCATTCTCTGAAAATTATTTCGAGTAGCCCAGGCTCATAGTAAACGGTTGTGAAAATACACATGACCTCTTAGCAACAAATAATCCTGAGCAAATAACGAGCATCAAAACGGATACAGGTATTAGTGAACACAGGGTTGTCGTACCGAGATTGAATATTGTAACTCCCAAATCCTCCAAAAATAAACGAAAAATATACCTGTTCAAAAAAGCAGATAAAAATTCACTTGAAGCCTTCCTCTTGGACAATCTCCACTCCTTCTAAACATAAGTGTGGACCAGAAGTGGTTTGAATTCAAAGAAGTAGTATCGGCGAAATTGAGAGATTTATACCAAATAAATTAACAAACGACGGAGCTGATCCTCCTTGGTACACAAAACGGGTCAGAACACCGTTGCAGAAACAACGAAACAAGCTTGCCAAAGTTAAACAGACGCAAAATCCCCAAGATTGGCGAACATTTACAAAAACTCGAAATTTAGCGCGGACTTCAATGCGAGATGCTTATAACAGTTTCCACAACGAAATATTGTCTCGAAACCTGGCAGAAAATCCCAACAGATTCTGTTCGTATGTAAAGTTTGTTAACGTAAAGAAACAATCAATGCCTTCTCTGCTCGATAGCAAAGGAGATATTATTGAAGACAGTGCTGACAAAGCAGAGTTACTAAGCACAGCCTTCCGAAATGCCTTCACAAAAGAAGGCGAAGCAAATATTCGAGAATTCGAATCGAGAACAGCAGCCAACATGAATAACGTAGAAGTAAATATCCTCGGAGTAGTGAAGCAACTTAAATCACTTAATAAAAGCAAGTCTTCTGGTACAGACAGTATACCAACTAGATTTTTTTCGGAGCATGATAATGCATTAGCTCCATACTTAACAATCATATACAATCGTTCGCTCGACGAAAGATCCGTACCCAAAGACTGCAAAGTTGCACATGTCACACCAATATTCAAGAAAGGCAGTAGGAGTAATCCACTTCATTACAGGTCCATATCATTAACGTCGATATGCATCAGGATTTTGGAACATGTATTGTGTTCGAACACTATTAATGACCCCGAAGAAAACGGTGTATTGACACACAGTCAACATGGGTTTAGAAACACCGTTCTTGCGAAACACAACTAGTTCTTTATTCGCATGAGGTGTTGAGTGCTATTGACAAGGGATTTCAGATCGATTCCGTATTCATGGATTTCCGAAAGGCTTTCGACACTGTACCACACAAGCGGCTTGTAGTGAAATTGTGTGCTTATGGAATATCGTCTCAGTTATGTGACTGGACATGTGATTTCCTGTCAGAGGTCACAGCTAGAAGTACTTGACGGAAAGTCATCGAGTAAAACACAAGTGATTTCTGGCGTTCCCCAAGGTAGTGTTATAGGCTCTTTGCTGTTCCTGATCTATATAAACGATTTGGGAGACAATCTGAGCAGCCGTCTTCGGTGGTTTGCAGATGACGCTGTCGTTTTTCGACTAATAAAGTCATCAGAAGATCAAAACAAATTGCCAAACGATTTAAAAAAGATATCTGCGTGGTGCGAAAATTGGCAGGTGACCGTAAATAACGAAAAGTGCGAGGTCATCCACATGAGTGCTAAAAGGAATTCGTTAAACTTCGGTTACACGATAAATGAGTCCAATATGAAAGCCATAAATTCAACTAAATACGTAGGTATTACAATTACGAACAACTTAAATTGGAAGGAACACATAGAAAATGGTGTGGGGAAGGCCAACCAAAGACTGCGTTTTATTGGCAGGAGACTTAGAAAATGTAACAGATCTAATAAGGAGGCTGCCTACATTACGCTTGTCCGTCCCCTTTTAGAATACTGCTGCGCGTTGTGGAGACTGACCGACGGAGTACAACGATAAAGTTCAAAGAAGGGCAACACGTTTTGTATTACCTCGAAACATAGAAGAGAGTGTCACTGAAATGATACAGGATTTGGAATGGACATCATTAAAAGAAAGGCGTCACCAACTTTCTCCTCCAAATAAAAAAACATTTTGTTGACACCGATCTACATAGGGAGAAACGATCACCACGATAAAATAAGAGAAATCAGTGCTTGTACGGAAAAATATAGGTGCTCGTTCTTTCCGCGCGCTATACGAGATTGGAATATTGTGAAGGTGGCTCGATGAACACTCTGTCAAGCACTTGAATGTGGTTTGCAGAGTATCCACGTAGATGTAGATGCATCGATTTCGATGATGCCAGAAATAATATTTTACTGAACATCTAATCAAAGATTATGGTGACAGCTAGATGCCTTTCTATGACTATCTTTCTTTTCTTTCTTCAATGTCTCCCGAGGGCATGCAGCTTTACTGTATGGCATGCAGCTTTACGGCATGCAGCTTTACGGCATGCAGCTTTACTGTATGGATAAATGATGATGACGTCCTCTTGAGTAAAATATTCCGGAGGTAAAATAGTCCTCCATTCGGATCTCCGGGCGGGGATTACTCAAGCGGACGTCGTTATCAGGAGAAAGAAAACTGGCGTTCTACGGATCGGAGCGTGGAATGTCAGATCCCTTAATCTGGCAGGTAGGTTAGAAAATTTAAAAAGGGAAATGGATAGGTTTAAGTTAGATATAGTGGGAGTTAGTGAAGTTCGGTGGCAGGAGGAACAAGACTTTTGGTAAGGTGAATACAGAGCTATAAATACAAAATCAAATAGGGGTAATGCAGGAGTAGGTTTAATAATGAGTAAAAATAGGAGTGCGGATAAGCTACTACATAGTGAACGCATTATTGTGGCCAAGATAGATACGAAGCGCAAGCCTACTGCAGTAGTACAAATGTATATGTCAACTAGCTCTGCAGATGACGAAGAAATTGATGAAATGTATGATGAGATAAAAGAAATTATTCAGATAGTGAAGGGAGACGAAAATTTAATAGTCATGAGTGACTGGAATTCGCTAGTAGGAAAAGGAAGAGAAGGAAACGTAGTAGGTGAATATGGTTCAAATAGCTCTGAGCACTATGGGACTCAACATCTTAGGTCATAAGTCCCCTAGAACTTAGAACTACTTAAACCTAACTAACCTAAGGACATCACACACACCCATGCCCGAGGCAGGATTCGAACCTGCGACCGTAGCAGTCCCGCTGTTCCGGACTGCAGCGCCAGAACCGCTAGACCACCGCGGCCGGCGGTGAATATGGATTAGGGGTAAGAAAAGAAAGGGGAAGCCGCCTGGTAGAATTTTGCACAGAGCATAACTTAATTATAACTAAGAAGGTTGTATACATGGAAGAATCCTGGAGATACTACAAGGCATCAGATAGATTATATAATGGTAAGACGGAGATTCAGGAACCAGGTTTTAAATTGTAAGACGTTTCCGGGGGCAGATGTGGACTCTGACTACAATCTATTGGTTATGAACTGTAGATTAAAACTGAAGAAACTGCAAAAAGGTGGAAATTTAAGGAGATGGGACCTGGATAAACTGATTAAACCAGAGGTTGTACAGAGTTTCAGGGAGAGCATAAGGAAACAATTAACAGGAATGGGGGAAAGAAATACAGTAGAAGAAGAATGGGTAGCTTTGAGGGATGAAGTAGTGAAGGCAGCAGAGGATCAAGTAGGCAGAAAAGACGAGGGCTAATAGAAATCCTTGGGTTACAGAAGAAATATTGAATTTAATTGATCAAAGGTCAAAGGAAAAAATATAAAAACGCAGTAAATGAAGCAGGCAAAAAGGAATACAAACGTTGTGGCGGTTTTTGTGTATCATCAACATGGACAAGTGCAATGAATATGGATGATACGATACTCTATGGTATTCTGCGGTTTGAATTCACCCTGTTTATTATTTTTTTAGCAGTTGCATTGATTTGATTTTGTAAATGATACTGACAATATTATACACATGTATAATGCATTATTCAAACTACAGCTTCTCCCGGATAATTATTTTGTTCAAATTGCATAAGAATTCCACCTGACGTAGTGAAATAATGTTGACTGTAATCTGTGTTCATTCTTAGTAAATTGATCATGAAAAGGAACCACAGAATACCACCCGCTCACAACACTGACGAATGCTACCAGAAATATTTTTCTCCGTGATTAGTCCGTAGTTTAATTTTGGCCTCATACATCAGCAATGAAATCTTGTTCAACAATAAATACCATCAGCACTGTTCTTAGAAAATGCAGTCTGATTCGATTAATTTTTTTTCTTTTATAAATAGTCCAGTACCACCGGTACACATTTATTTCTTACACATCGGAATATTGTTTGCAGTTTCAAGTAATTTAAATTGGCCGCTGTAATAAAAGTTAAGATGGCGGCCAGCAAAAGATAGAGGAATTATTTTTTAATTAAGATTTTCCTTTTCCCAATAAATACTGAATCATTTAAATTGATGCCACCAATAAAAAAATATTAAATTGTTTTGCAAATTAGTTTAACACAAACCCATGCTACTTTCAACTAGAAGTACATACGAAGTTGCTCATAATCGCAACTAACAATGGCTGCGCTTCTTGCAGCTAAGATAAAACAATTAATACAAAATTATAATTAAAAGAGGAAGTGAATTTTCAATAATTAATCATAAATAGTTTTAACGCATTTGGCTCTATTTGTTTTTACCAGCAAATGAACATAAAGGTACAATAATATTACATTAAATGTTTTTCATTTAAAAGACCTCAAATCGATTGGCGTCTTGCGTCGGCGATGTACATCAGAAGAAGACGACAAAAGGGTACAAAACAAAAGAAAAGAATAACATAGATTAACAAAGAATGTGAGACAAATACTATCTCTGTTTTACATAATTATGATCTTTTTAAGAAATAATTACATAATTGAATGAATATTATCCACACGTTCATATTCCACTCGTAATAAAAGAATATATATATCGTGGATGTTATAACGTCTCAAAACTGAGATCGACAGGAAGTGATAATGGCTAAGCAGGGATGGCTAGAGGACAAATGTAAGGATGTAGAGGCTTATCTCACTAGGGGCAAGATAGATACTGCCTACAGGAAAATTAAAGAGACCTTTGGAGAAAAGAGAGCCACTTGTATGAATATCAAGAGCTCAGATGGAAACACAGTTCTAAGCAAAGAAGGGAAAGCAAAAAGGTGGGGTATATAGAGGGTCTATACAGGGGCGATGTACTTGAGGACAATATTATGGAAATGGAAGAGGCTGTAGATGAAGATCAAATGGGAGATATGAGACTGCGTAAAGAGTCTGACAGAGCACTGAAAGACCTAAGTCGAAACAAGACCCCGGGAGTAGACAACATTCCATTAGAACTACTAACAGCCTTGGGAGAGCCAGTCCTCACAAAACTCTACCATTTGGTGAGCAAGATGTATGAGACAGGCGAAATATCCTCAGACTGCAAGAAGAATATAATAATTCCAATCCCAAAGAAAGCAGGTGTTGACAGATGTGAAAATTAGCGAACTATCAGTTTAATAAGTCACGGCTGCAAAATACTAACGCGAATTCTTTACAGACGAATGGAAAAACTAGTAGAAGCCGACCTCGGGGAAGATCAGTTTGGATTCCGTAGAAATATCGGAACACGTGAAGCAATACTGACCCTACGACCTATCTTAGAAGCTAGATTAAGGAGAGGCAAACCTACGTTTCTAGCATTTGTAGGTTTAGAGAAAGCTTTTGACAATGTTGACTGGAATACTCTCTTTCAAATTCTGAAGGTGGCAGGGGCAAAATACAAGGAGCGAAAGGCTATTTATAATTTGTACAGAAACCAGATGGCAATTATAAGAGTTGAGGGATACGAAAGGGAAGCAATGGTTGGGAAGGGAGTGAGGCAGGGCTGTAGCCTCTCCCCAATGTTATTCAATCTGTATATTGAGCAAGCAGTAAAGGAAACAAAAGAAAAATTCGGAGTCGGTATTAAAATCCATGGAGAAGAAATAAAAACTATGAGGTTCGCCGATGGCATTGTAATTTTGTCAGAGACAGCAAAGGACTTGGAAGAGCAGTTGAATGGAACGGACAGTGTTTTGAAAGGAAGACATAAGATGAACATCAACAAAAGCAAAACGATGATAATGGAATGTAGTCGAATTAAGACGGGTGATGCTGATGGAATTAGATTAGGAAATGAGACACTTAAAGTAGTAAAGGAGTTTTGCTATCTGGGGAGCAAAATAAATGATGATGGTCGAAGTAGGGAAGATATAAAATGTAGACTGGCAACGGGAAGGAAAGCGTTTCTGAAGCAGAGAAATTTGTTAACATCGAGTATAGATTTAAGTGTCAGCAAGTTGTTTCTGAAAGTATTTGTATGGAGTGTATCCATGTATGGAAGTGAAACGTGGACGATAAATAGTTTGGACAAGAAGAGAATGGAAGCTTTCGCAATGTGGTGCTACAGAAGAATGCTGAAGATTAGCTGGGTAGATCACATAACTAATGAGGAAGTATTGAGTAGAATTGGGGAGAAGAGGAGTTTGCGGCACAACTCGACTAGAAGAAGGGATCGGTTGGTAGGACATGTTCTGAGGCATCAAGGGATCACCAACTTAGTACTGGAGGACAGCGTGGAAGGTATAAATCGTAGAGAGAGACCAAGAGATGAATACACTATGAAGATTCAGTAGGATGTAGGTTGCAGTAGGTACTGGGAGATGAAGAAGCTTGCACAGGATAGAGTAACATGGAGAGCTGCATCAAACCAGTCTCAGGACTGTAGACCACAACAACAACAACAACAACAACAATGTTGATTGTACTAAATGTGATAAAATTTATTTTATTTTTATTTATTTTTGTGAAATGAAATGAATTTGTGCCATTGCTTAAAGAAGTGCCAGGCGTATTACGACGAATGCGTACCGCACACAGCTTTTAAAGCTTAAGTGAAAGACGTACCTTTTCTATAAGCGTCATTTTTACTCAGAGTGCTGGAATCTATTGCAGAAAAATTAAAAGAAACATAATAATTATTATTTGTTTGTTACAAAAATTGCCAACAACAGGCATCGAAAAACTTCAGAAAACTCTTTCATGAGCATGTTGCCGTAACAAAATTGTAACGGATCAGACATTGCTTCAAAAGTCATACTGACACGGGGAAAGTTAAATGATGTAGAATCCGTAATAACTGTGTCATCATTATATAAGCACTTTGTGTATACATGAAATTAGTAGTAATTTCTAGAAGCAACACATCAACACTCCATGATGCGCATAAAAAAAAGACGTGCGTTCTCATAATTATGTTTGTATATGATCAGAAACGAATTTCATAATAAATAATAGAACATCGAAATTTTCCGATTTGAATTATGTGTGTGATAATAAACGATCGTTACGATTATTCAGTTCGTAAGTGAATCACATATCGTGGGCGAAGAAATGCATACATAAATGCTCTGTGGTACATTATTTTGTTTCCATAATAGTGTAATCAGTTTCCACACAATTCTATGGAATTTCGTTGAAATTGACCTCTTCCGTTAAAGACTACTAAATTATGTTTAATTAGATGGTAAACAATCAAATGGACGTTTCATCTATTGATGAATTGTATCACAGGAGCCTGAGCCTGATTAAGTTACAGGGAATCATATTAGCGAAACATGTTAGCTTGTGTGCGAGATGCAGTTGAAAACTGTATGCCAGATTATGCATTAAACAGTTTAATGTATTTTCTATTATGTACGCACTCGAGTGGAATCTGTTGCCGGAATCACACGTCTCTGCTTATCTAGACGTTCTCTAGATGCTGCCTACGCGATTAAAATCCGTAACAGCGATGGAATTATGGAGGTAATTGCACTCGAAATCGTTCCATTCAGAATATGTCGTGTTGTATTTTCTTTGCTTTCTCTGAGCACACTCTGCAGATTGCACACCTTAACTTGTCCTCTAACTGGAGGATGCTGCGAGTGAAAGCTTGGACTGCCTCGTAGCTGACTGGCTGCTGAGACAAGCGACGCCTTGTTCTCCAAGGGGAACCAGTTTATATCTTAAAAAGAAGCGAAAATGTAATGGATTAATAACTTGAAAGTTGATGGTGAGTTGCTAGAAGGGCCAGGTACATTTTCTTCGCTCATTTTTGTAAATAATGTCAATGATCACTACGCACAACACCGCACACGTAAAAAAGCTAGATCCACAATGGTTACGTCACACAATACTGTTATGTAGCTAGGGGTGTGCAACGAGCGTAAACATTTAGGAGTGACGCGGAGTCGGCCGGCTTTCCCCGATCCCAGACGGGCAATGTGTGCGATTTTGTATCTATTAATTGTTGTTTCGAGCTACCTGCTGCAAAATTTCCAATTCTTTATCTACATCATTGTTCTGTAGTGAAATTCTTACAACTTGATGCCACCTGGGGTAAAAGTATACGCTTAGTACATTTTTAGGTGACACAACTTATTATGGATTGTAAGATCCATTTAGGTATCTTTAAGGAAAGGTGGATGGACAACAGACACGGAAATTACCCCTTATATAGAAGTTGAAGTAGTCAGCGAAAACCAAATACCGCTAAAATCTCGGACAGAAGCACTCACGTTTTTCCTGAAGGAAAAGTGTATATATCAGCTTTCGTACTGAACATATGTCAAACCCACGTGCAGCCATCCTGATTTTGGTTGTGATTTCCCTAAATCACTTCAGGCAAATGCCAGGATGGTTCCTTTGAAAGGGCATGGCCGTCTTCCTTCCCCATCCTTTCCTAAACCGATGGAACCGATGACCTCGCTGTTTGGTCCACTATCACCCAGATCAACCAACCGACCAACTGAACATATGTTGAAGGTGGTGACACATCACACAAGCGAGCAAGTGGACCCCTTGTCAAGCTCAGGTTGGGCGCAATTTTAAAATGGCTCTGAGCACTATGGGACTTAACTTCTGAGGTCAGCAGTCCCCTAGAACTCAGAACTACTTAAACCTAACTAACCTAAGGACATCACACACACCCATGCCCGAGGCAGGATTCGAACCTGCGACCGTAGCGACCGCGCGGTTCCAGACTCTGGCGCCTAGAACCATTCGGTCACCCTGGCCGGCCGCAATTTTAACACCAGATTCAGAGAGCGTACTAGGCCAACTGAGAGCAATAAATTCACATGGGCAACACATTTGAAAGAGATGATCCACACTACTTCAGAGACCAGCAAATCCGTACACATACTAAATAAAATTAAGAAGGGAAGTGTTACGGATGTATTTGAGGAAATGAAATACATAGGCAGGCTAAAAGAGAGCAAGAGAATCTCTCACCGAATTTTAGGTGAATATATTGTGAAATGGGACGTTATAAGTGTTGCAAATAAGTTCCCATACAATGTCCAATCATATTACATGTATGTTATTATATGACATTACAAAATATCGTCCAGCTTATGATGCTTTCAAATTTTAATGTTTGAAAACGCTTCTTTGTTTTAAGTTTTGACTTTATTTTATAGAATGCTATTTGTCATGACGTAAGCAGAAACTTATGTGTGTGCAAGGTGTAATACATATGTGAGGATAATTTCAAACAGATGGACAAATGATATGTGTCTGGAAAGTTCGACGAATGGTCTGAGAAAACAAACAGAACAAGAGTTACAAACAAAATACCTATCCCGACCTTCAAAATAAACACCATTAGTCACAACACACTTATGACGTCGGCTGTGAAGCTGTTGGAAAGTGTCAGCAAACGCTTGTTGTGGAATCACTCAGAGCGCCGTGGTCAGGCATTTTGGATATCCGCAACGTCTGCGAAGCGTAAGCCTTTCGTGGCTGTTGGCTATTTTAAGCCAGGGGAAATAAAAGAAGTCTGCGGGTGCCAGATATGAAAAACAATGACGATGTTGTAGGAAATCCGCGCGGAGTGGCCGAGCGGTTTGAGGCGCCATGTCATCGATTGCGCGGCCCCTCGCGTCGGAGGGAGAAGCACGACTAGCTCTATGAAATTACCTTTATTTGAAAAGCCTTGTCCTTCATCATTTCGACGAAATGCCAGGTTTTGTTTAGCCAGAAAAAAAGTTGTATCGAAGTAGCTCAGTGTCCACTGCTTCGCTCCTGAAGGTGTGGTCCGCACAGATTTCTTTTGTTGTTCTTTAACAGAATTTTTATGTTGTTCACAAACTGCAGATCTTCTAAATTATACATACTTATTAAGGCCATAGGAACATGGTCTTTTCCGAATTTACCTATGATCAAAAAGCGATTCTGGTAGCTCGAGTCAGAGTCTTCTGTTAATCCTCCGAGTTGTTGTGTTGGTATTCGTACAGAAACTTTCATTCCCTAATGCACTTCATTACTTCCAACCAAGACGTGAAATGCCAGTTTTCATACACTTAGCTTTAAAAATGTTTTAATTCAACGACATATTTTCTTTAAATATCTTTATCCCTTATTTCACTCCCTTAAGGACTGACTTTGCAAAAGACTGAAAAACGTACTTTCTTTATTTCTAATCGAGACATCAAACACAAATTTTCATTGATGGTGCTTTAAGAATGCTTTAGTAGGTTTTTGATAGTTATTTAGTTTAAAAAAATCTTTCCTCACTGTTATACCATTTAACTGGTTTAATTACAAAAATGCTAATTGGAGTAATCTATAAACCTCCAAACGTCGGTGCCATGTCCTCCTTTCAGTCTGCCCTGTCCTCGCTCGTGTCACAGTATGAACACATCATCATTATGGGCGGCACAAACATAGACTTAAAATCTCCCTCTGCAGAAAAACTAAGGAGACTGTTCCACTCCAATGATATGATGATATGAGTTTAACACCGCTGGACCCAACTCATCACACGGCACACAGCCATACACTCATAGATACAATAGCAACAAAGCGACCAGATAAAATAATTCGCGCCAATCGGACATCCGCTCCAGGACTCTCTGCTCATGACGTGATATTCTTAAATTACTCAGTGCATACCACCAATGAAAAATCTCACCTGGTAACCTACAGAAACCTAAAAAATGTTAACCGTGACGCTCTTCAAAAAGATTGCTCAGACATCCCTTGGCATGATATAAGCAATGAACCGACTTTAGACGGAAAAATTCGGGAATTATGTCGCCAAATTATTGCACTGTATGATAAACATGCTCCTCAACGCACTGTCAAGGTAAAGAGAGCTCCCGCTCCGTGGCTCACCACTGCATTACGCCAGTTAATGAATAAACGTGATGCTGCACATAGGGCCTTCAAGCGTAACCCAACTCCCGAGGCGTACGAAGCTTATAGGAAACTCCGAAACAGAACCAAGCAAAGCGTCAGGAATGCCAAAATCAGACATGCCCGCTCTGTCGTATGCGGCATATCAAAACCTGCTGCACTGTGGAAAAAGCTGCGCAGTTTCGGTATAGGGAAGCGAAGATCTGACGCTGTTTATCAAGCGTCTGCAGAAGAATTAAACGATTTCTTCTCAACAGCTGTAAACTGACACGCAGCGACAAATTACCAGCCCCAAGATATTTATCTCTCGAGAGACAAGTTTTTCCTAAAACATGTCACTACCGGCACAGTACACAAGGCCATTATGAGAATCTTCCGAGGCAGTAGGAAATCATGGAGTGAGCATTGGCATGATTAAGAACGTCGTAGACACTATTATTGCAGTTATCATAGACATCTTCAACCTGTCTCTTGTCAGTAGTACATATCCTACTGAGTGGAAGCAAAGTTTAATTCAACGTATACCCAAGACTGACAACCCTAAGTCGCCAGGTGACTACAGGCCGATCGACATACTACCTGCAATATCTAAAGCCCTAGAATACATCGTCCATTAACAGCTGACGGATTACCTCAAAACTCATAACATCCATGACAAATATCAGTCAGGCTTTCGAAAGCACCATAGTACAACAACTGCATTAATTAAAGTAACTGATGACATTAAACATGCTATGGACAGACGTGAAGCTACCATCCTAACACTGCTTGACTTTAGCAAGGATTTTGATACAGTTGACTTTGATATATTACTAATTAAACTGAAACAGCTGAATTTCTCAAACAGCGCAATACACAGGATCGACAGCTACCTCATAAACAGAAGTCAACAAGTCATTTGTGGGTCGGAAAAGTCATCATGGAAAAACGTGCGCTCTGGAGTTCCCCCAGGCTCCGTCCTTGGTCCATTACTCTTCTCACTGCACATTACTGATATTTCTTCAGTGATTCACTCCTGCAACTACCATATATATGCCGACGACATCCAACTGTACATAAGTGTAAGCCCCAAAAACATTGCTGACGCAGTAGCGAGTATGAACGCAGATCTTTGCTCTGTTTCTCGATGGGTACAGAACCTAGGTCTGAAACTAAACCCCAAGAAATCCCAGGTCACACTTATATCTCATCCAAAGTTAATCAGCCGGTACTTTCGCGAAACAGTCCCTCAAATACTCCTCAATGGTACCCAACTACCATACCAAAACACAGTAAAAAACTTTGGAATAATCTTGGATGAACATCTAAACTGGGAAGAACAAACAGTCACAGCTTGCCGGAAATCGCTCTCCTCCCTACATGCAATTCAAAAATTTAGAAAAATTTTCCAACCCTGTTAAACAAAAATTAGTCCAAACACTAGTCTTGCCTAATCTTTACTATTGTGATGTAGTTCAACACGGCACAAATAGTGAAAATTCGAGATGCCTCGAGGTAGTGATGAATGCTTGCGTTAGATACGTGTGCAATATATGGTTGTATGATCATATCAGTCCTTCATACTCCCAGCTAGGTTAGATACGCCCACATAAGGCACGCGATCTCCACACGATGTACCTACTTCATCGATTTCTTAGCCACTGGTGCCCCCAATACTTTTCTTCACACATTAAACACCTATCATCATTCCACAACCGCAATACCAGATCGGATACGTCCAGCATCTTGGCTGTACCTTTACATAACACAAAATCTTTCTCCGTGTCGTTCTCCATCTCAGCCATACGACCATGGAACGCGCTCCCCTGTGATCTGCGTCTTATCAAGAACCACTCAACATTCAAGAGGGAACTCAAAACTTACATATTAGGGACGGTATAGCCACCATTGTTGTGCCCATATAATCTCTTTCTTTCTCCTCTCCATCATAACTTCGAATTTTACCATTCTGTTTCTCTTCCTCTAACCTATCTACCTCTTCTATATGTCTTTCACCCCATTCTATCGTCTTATGTCTCTGCTCGACGAGAGTAACTCACAAGCTGCAAGAACATGACGAGAAAATTCCCAACTAGCAATAGGACAGACATTCATGAAAGAAAAATATATTTACTTTCATATACATAGTCATTACTGTTATTATTATCATTATTATTATTATTATTATTATTATTCTTGATTGTTATAACTATTTTTTGGTTGTTATAATTATCATTGTACTGCTGTTATAATCTCTATTTTTTTCTTTAACATTAATACTGTATAACATGTTATATGTCGTTAATGTTCTGTAGAAACTGAAATTTGTTCAATTTGAGTATGCCTGGTTAGGTGTAAGAGAGGGCCTGAAGGCCCTAATCTTGCCAGGTAAAATAAATGCATAAATAAATAAATAAATAAATAAATAAATAAAACCCACTCCAAATTTCAAGTTTCTCTGCTTATCAGCTTGGGCTGAGCGATGATGAGGTAGTGAATCAGTGAGTCTCTATATTATCTCCCATAAGGCTTGAATTTCCCAAATCACTGAAACACGCATTTTTTTAAATTTCTAACTTAGCTGCCAAATACCAATTGTCATAAATTTAGGTTTAAAATGTTTTTGCGGTGAAAGAGTTACCTAAAAATTTTCAAGCTCTCTTTCACGCCCTTAGGGGATGAATGTCCAAGAAAGGTGGAACAAGTATTTTTTGTTTCTAACTAAGAAGTCAAATACTAATTTTCAGGGATTTAGCTTCAAAAATGCTTTGATAGTGCTTTAATAATGAGTTATTTTCAAAAACAGCTTTCACCCACTATTTTACTCCCTTAGTGGTTGAATTTCCAAAAATGCCGAAACATGTATCTTTTGAATAGGAAAATCTGCAGTCAAGATTGCTTGGCATTTTTATTTTATTGCGGAATGATCAGGTTCGACAGAGTCTAGCCGTCATCATGAGATCAACAATGTACCGATAGTAAAGCCATTACAAAGATAATTTATCATTACGCATATCAGTGAGAGTACCTAGCGGTACATTCTCATTGTAGATCCGATGACGACAGCAAAACTGTCGAAACCGGTCATTGTGAAATAAAATTGAAACACCAAGCGACCTTGGCTGCAGAAGATTTTCCTGTTCACCAATGACATATTCCTCCCTATGAACATGTGTAACGCATTTTTTTTTTTTTACCGAGAAACCAAATACCAGCTTTCGTATTTCTAGCTTGAAAATTGCCTTAGTAGTGACATATTTTAAAAAATATTCCGTCCCTTACTTCGCCCCCTTAGAGGTGGAGTTTCGAACAATCCCTTACTAAACGATGCCTACAGTGTAAGATCAACACCCTCTCTTAATTTCAAGTTTCTATCTTCAGCGGTTTGGACTGGCCGATGATGAGTCAGTATATCAGTAAGACCCTATTTCACCTCTGTAGGGGTGAATTTTCAAAAACACTGAAATATGTATATCTTTATATCTAACCGAGTAGCCAAATACAAATTTTCATAGAACTATCTTTAAAAACGCTTTCATAAAGAAATATTTCATAAAACCTTTTATCCCCTATTTGACCCACTTAATAGCTAAATTTCCAAAGATTCTGAAACACGTATTTCTTTATTCATGACCGTGAAGCGAAAAACCAATTATCATAGTTCTAGCTTTAAAACTGCCTTAATAGTGATATATTTTTGAAAACCTTTCATCCTCTGTTTCACCACCATAGTGGTTGAATTTTGAAGTCTCTTTTAAACGATGTCTACAGTATAAGATCAACAGTCTCTCCAGATTCATAGTTTGTGCCCTTCCGCTGGGCGATGTGTCAATCAGTGTGAACATTTCCTTTTCTATATACAATGAGGTGACATAAATCGTAGATAGCGATATGCACCAATACATGTGGCGGTAGTATCGCGTATAAAAGATATAAAAATGGCAGTGCACTGGCGGAGTTGTAATTTTTACTCAGGTGATTGTGAAAAGGTGTCCGACGGGATTTTGGCGGCATGACAGGAATTAACAGACTTTGATCGCGAAGTGATAGTTGGACTAGACGCATGGGACATTCTGTTTTGGGCATCGTTAGGGAAACCAATATTCTGAGATGCACAGTGTCCAGAGTGTGCCGAGAATACCAAATGTCAGGCATTGCCTCTCAGCACAGACAGCGCAGTGGCCGACTGTCGTTACTTAACGACCGAGAGCAGCGGTGTTTGTGTAGAGTTGTCAGTGCTAACACACAAGCAACGCTTCGTGAAATAACGGCAGAAATCAATGTGGGACGTACGACGAACGATTCCGTTAGAACATTGCTGCGAAATTAGGCGTTAATGGGCTACGGCAGCAGACGACCGACCGAGCGTTTTTGCTAACAGCACGACATCCTCTGCAGCGCGTCCCCTGGGCTCGTGACCGTAATGGCTGGACCCTAGATGATTGAAAAACTGTAGTCTGCTCAGATGAGACCCGGTTTCAGTAGGTAAGAGCTGATCGAAGGGTTCGAGTGTGGCGCACTCCGCACCAAGCTATGTATACAAGTCACTGTGGGTGATGGTGGTGGCTCCATAATGGTGGGGGCTGTGTTTACATGAAATGGGCTGGATCCTCTGGTCAAACTAAACATCTTTGAGACCATATGAAGCCATTCAAGAACTTCACGTCTCCAAACAACGATGGGATTTTTATGGATGGCAATGAGCCACGTCACCAGTCCTAAAATGTTCACGATTGGTATGGAGAACATTCAAGAGAATTAAAACGAATGATTTGTCCATCCAGTGAAGATTTGTGGAACAAGGTCAGTTCGAGTGTAAAATCCTGCACTGGCAACACTTTCGCAATTATGGACGACTATATAGAAAGTATGGTTCATTATTTCTACGGGGGAGTTCCAACGACTTGTGGAGTCCACGCCATGTCCTGCACTACGCCGGGCAAAAGGAGTTCCGATTCGATATGGAGGTATCCCATGACTTTTGTCACATCAGTGTAATCTAGACAAAAGATGCCTCCACTTTTTCAGTGTCCCTTAATTGCAAGGCAGATTCACCTATGATTTTATGCAAGTTTAGGCTCATTTCCTGCACTTTTCAAGATTGTAAGTTTTTCATTTATTGTTTGGTGGTCGGCCACTTTAGGTCAGTTTCCTCCACTTAATTATCTGATTCATTCCTTGTACCAAAGTGAGAATTAGCTTCTCAGTTTGAACTTTCGCTATCACATGTTTTGGTAATATATTTGATGATGGCTCCAGACATGCTTTGAAGTGTGGCTGTTTTGGTCTTGTCTGCTGAAATCCATCTTTTCTTTTAGGAGCATGAGCTCCTAGACGCATATGTATTTTTTTGGAGGAGAGGGGGTGGGGGAGGGAGGGTCTTTGGTACATATTCTTAATTAGCATAGTCGACTCCACATTTTATACTACATACGCGGTTTTAACGAATAAATACACTACCCTTGTTAACAAATATGGACAGTCGTGTCAAATGCTCGTATGTGCTGTGAAAATGGCTTGTTACTTTTGAAACTTATTAAAATGATTTTATTTACTAGGACTGAAATAACTGAGAAGATGAAACTTCTTAATTTATTTTCTCTTTATCGTTCCATTTAGACGTAAAGCATTTGCCCTGCCAAACAGAACTCAAACTTCTCCTACACATTAATGACCAACAATATTCAACGGTAACGCGATCTGACTGCTTTAAAATTAACTCAAAAGAATGGTCCTGAATAAGAAGAAATTCTAAGAATAAACTATTCATTTTTATTTAATCGTGTCTGAGCTACATCTGTAATTAATTAATACGCTATATATGCTAGATTACAAATACAAGTACATGATAGTTATTCATTCATATATACATTCATGATCTTCACATATTGTAAGTCGTCATTATTGTCTAAAGCAAGGCTCATATCTCTCTCCAGTGTTCGGCACACTTCACTGCAGCGTCGTTGGCCAACCACAGGTCTTGGAAAGTGCATGGGGCCAGCAAAGATGGGCAGGTCAGCAGGTGTGTCATGGTTTGTTTTCCTCCACATTGGCAGGGCTCTTCTTCGGCGTATCCCCACTTGATCAGGTTATCCTGTGATCTTCCCATTTGACATCTAAGTCTATTTAGGCTCTTCCAGACTCTCCATTCCAATTGTGATCCAGCAGGAAGTTTTTCTTTAATGTTCCAACTTTTCAGACTGCCTTTATCCAATTTCTGTTTCCACATTGATTCTCTAGTTGTAGACTGACTTTCGGTTAGTGGACGTTCAAATTTTATGAAGTCTTTCCTAGATTTAAGTCTTGCCTCCGCTGGCTGATGTGCGTACAGGGGATGTCTTCTATCTTCGCACTGCCTGCTTCGTTCGGCCATCGCCAACGTTTGCCGTCTGATCTGTGGGGGGGCTATTCCAGAACACATATAAAGGAGATCACGGTTTGTAGGCTTCAGGCATCCCGTGATTAATCGACATGAGGCATTCAGTGCTGCGTCTAGCTTCTGGGCATGTGTCGATCTTCTCCAGACGGGGCATGCATATTCAGCTGGAGCAAAGCACAATGCCAGGGATGATGCACGTAGAATTCATTACATAAGTCACTTACCTCACAAAAATCTTCATTACACGAACTACTGCCATACAATAAGCGCCAATACAGCCAGCTAAATAAAAGATTCTAACTACAGAAGACTCTAAGTACTAATAGGCATCTGGTAGCAGAGGAAAGATTTTGTTGCAGAGCAAACAATGCATTTACGAAATTTTACCATAATCAAGCGAAAACCAGTTCAAAAATTATATGATAATCAGTGATAAATCTCAATGACGGATATACATTCAGACCGTCCGCTCACTCTAATACTGCAAACCTCCAACACTCCTAATTAGTAACCTCTAACCTCCATCACTGCTGGGTGTTCACCTCTAAACTTCTATCACCGCTGACTGTTAACTTCCAACTCAAGTCCGACCAGCCACAGAGTCTCTTACAGTGCGCACAGCGCAGTCAGATTTAATACAGAGCGCTACATAGCGCTACCAACATACAAACACATAAACAGGCTACTTACACTTTGTATTATTTTGTGAAACAAACGTGCTGAAAGGCAGTGTCAAACGAATACTACTAATGCTTTCGAGTTTCCAGAAAAGAATATTAGCATGATGCGCCCCTAACGCTTCCTAATTTGTAGAGAATCACCACTCCTCAGAGGTACCTGTCCTCAAACAAAGGTTACTGTGCCTTCGTGAATTTCACTTAACTATCCCAACAGAAAAGTGGCTTGCGTAGCTGCTTATTTCCGCAGAATTAAATGAAATAATCCTTGCTACGCAGGTTTACGAAGCGTAATATTACACAGCCCACTCACGTTAACGTTATCTGTCAAAAGCGTGAATAGTCACCTTCTGCAATGCGGACCGCTACGAGACGTGCAGGAAGAAAGTCAATGAGGTTCTGGAAGACACCGACAGGAATGTGGGGCCCAGGCGACTCCTGTGCCGCGGGCAGCTGCGCCAAGTCTCTCAGCTGAGGATCCATGGTGCGAACAGCCCGATCGAACTGGCCCCACAGAATCTCAGTTGGGTTTTAGCCCGGGGAGTTTGGTTGTCAGCGGAGTATAATAAGCTCACTCTCGTGCTCTTCGAACCGTACACGTCCAGTTCTAGTTGTGTGAAACATTACATTGGTCTGCTTGTAGGTACCATGTTGCGAGGAAAAACAAATTTCAAGTAGGGTCGACATATTTCCCAAGGACAATTGGATACTTGTGTTAGTCCGTTATTCCTTCCATCAGAACGAGATGACTCGGAATGCCATGAAAACATTCCCCAGGCCATAACGCTTCCTCCGACGATTATTACAGGATGTTTACTTCCAGACTTTTCGCGCCGTACACGCTAGAGGCCATCTGCCTGACGGAGCACAAAATGTGATTCATCTGAAGAGGCCACCTGTCGCCACTCAGTTGATGTGCAGTAGTTGTACTAGCGTGCAAATCCCGTCCTGTGTCGCCAATCAACAACAGTTACCATGGGTGAATGAGCCAGGCGCCTGGTGTGGAGACCCGTACACAGCAACTTTCGCAGAACAGTCGTTGAGGAGACACTGTTGGTGACCCCTTGATCTGTTGATCAACAATTGCACGTCTATTCGCCCATACTCATCTCCGCACCACTATCATTCACCGTATATTTTAACAATGGAGGCCTGCGAACAGTTAACAAACTTAGGCATATCGGCCATGCTTCCATCCTTCACCTGAAAGCGGATGATCATACCCTTTTGTCGCCAGATAAACCGCATTACAAGACAGCACTGTTGCCCGTGTCACTGTGTGAGGCTATGTATACCATCCAATGCGAATGCTGCCACCGGCCGTCAATGAGTCATTACTGCTGAACATAACCGGTCGTCACTTTAACGCGACTGGACCGTGTGATACGATAATGTTTCAACCAGCTTTTGCCAGCATATGCTATTGATTTTCATAGGTTGCATAAAATTATGACATGTTTATGCTTGGGTAGCTTAAGTCGCGTACATAACCGTTAACAGAAGTGGTACTGTTAGCACTCACGAGCTAAGCACATTATGATTAACTGACAAGTGATGGTTGCCTGGAAGGCGGCGCGTGGATAGGAGCAAAAAAAGGAGAAAATCTCTTGGTACTGCAGTGTGAATTAAAATCACCTTTACTTTAGCAACAAGAGTAATACATAACTTTGCCCTGAGGTGGAAGGTGAAGCGAAGGGTCCCGGCCGTCTCCTCTTGATCAAATGGGCACAATCTCCAGTGGTGCTCGTAGAGCTGAACAGCGCCTGCTAGAGGGCGCTGTCGTCGTTCTGTCATAGTGCCAACTTGACTGGCAGATACGCCGTGGCATCCTAGCTATCAGTACCACATCCCTCCCCCCTGAAAGGACGCACCGTCGTTGAATATGGCTTCTGACGGCGGGTGGAGGGACCCAGGGGCCACGCAGCTGAGGGGGCGGACAGCGGAACTGCCGGACCGCGCTGTCCACCAGCGACCCCGAATTCCTCGCGAGGGGGCGAGGAAAACGCCCCGCGGAAAACCTGCCCACGCAGGGGGGCCGTAGCGCAGTGAGAGGCGCCCGTCCGGTGCAGGTGACCGGACCGGCAGCGGCGACGATGCCAGGCGTGCCCACGGAGTCATGAGCGGCGGAGGCGCCGTCGGTGGAGTCGCGGGGTTAGGCGGCGGAAGCCGCGAAGGTTCCAATTCTGCCGGGAAACAACCAGCGGCAGAAAACCGAAGACAGTACAAACGGATCTGGTTCCGGTGTCGCTTGACGGTGCCGGAGCGACCAGAAATGAAAAATAATGCGCGGCCAAGCTGGCGAGGAATACGCCCCTGCTCCCAGCGCTGCCTGCCAGAGAAAACGCGATATAACACCAACTCATGCGGCGCCAAGCCAGAACGAGGCGAAGCAGCGGGAGCGCGCGGCGGCGGGTGCAATAGCTGAAGGAGCGAGCGATGGGCGCGGCCGTGTATCAATTCCGCTGGGAAACGGGTGCCGCGCGGCTGAGAGCGATAGGAAGCAAGGAAAGTCCAGAGCGCGAGCTCGCGAGAGTGCATGGCGTGCAACTTTCTCATCTGCGACTTAAACGTACGCACAAAGCATTCAGCCTCGCCGTTCGACTGGGGGTGGAACGGCCCTGAGCTCAGATGGAGAATGCTATTAGCAGCACAGAACGCTTCAAACTCTGAGGACACGAACTGGGGACCATTGTTGGAGACAATAACTTCAGAAAGGGCCTCAAAGCAAGAAATAGACGTCAATGCCCGAATAGTACCGGCAGATGTAGTAGAAGACATAGGGGAAACAAAAGGGAAGTTGCTGTACGCATCAATAACTATCAACCAGTGGGTGTCCCAGAAAGGTCTCCCAAAATCAATATGATCGCGCTGCGAAGGCGCAGTGGGAGTCGACCATGCAAAGAAGCGCTGGCGGGCAGCAGATTGATGCTCCGCGCAAGATCGACAGTTAACAAGCAAAGTCTCAATTTGTTTATCAATGCTTACCCAAGTGCTGTGACGACGCGCCAATTTCTTTGTCTATGCTATACCCCAGTGACCAGCATGCAGTAATCTGAGGATTTCCGACTGCAACGAACGAGGTACAACCACACGAGACTGATCATTGTCAGTTCGTAACAAGATAACTCCGTGGGGTACAGACAAGTTGTGACGTTGCGCAAAGTAACGTCGAACAAGTGGATCACGAATGTGCGTAGCAGATGGAGGCCATTCAATACGAATATACTGCAAATGAATCTGCAAAGAAGCATTGGCGGCTGTCGCGGAAACAATGCGACGAAAATCCACTGGAAAACCATCAGCTAAGTTCTTATCTTGCGAGTCATTTAACATGCAGGACAGTTTAGAAGAATAAAATACTTCGTCAGGACCGATAGGCAGACAAGACAAAGCGCCAGCATTGCCAAGTTGGGTCGTAGGCCGAAACAAAATTTCGTAATTGTAGTTAGACACAAACAAAGACCAACGTTGCAACTTTTGTGCAGTACGGGCAGGAACTGGCTTTGACGGGTGAAACAACGACGTCAAAAGCTTATGGTCGGCGACCAAATAGAACTTGCAACAATACAAAAAAATCATGAAATTTTGTCACTCCATATACAATAGCTAAAGCTTCTTTCTCGATTTGAGAATAGTTTTGCTGGGCAGAATGCAGCTATTTAGACGCAAAAGCGATCGGACGATCGACAGAATTAATGCGGCGCGAGAGAACCGCTCCGATGCCGTGAGAAGATGCATTGACAGCCAAAATAACTGGCGTGGAGGGATCGAAAGGAATCAAACAGCGATCATTCAACAAAGCAGATTTGAGCTTGTAAAAGCGTCACATTCCGAAGACCAAACAGAAGGAACGTTCTTACGCCGAAGGCGCTGCAATCTGCGCTGCATTTGGTATAAACCGAATATAGTATGTAATTTTGCCCAACACAGACTGAAGTTCTTTCAAGTTCCTGGGTGCTGGCAAGTCTCTAATCGCACTGAGATGTAATGGCGAGGGGTGGATACCCTGTCCGTTAATTATATGTCCTAAATACTGAATCTCTGTTTGAATAAATTTGCACTTCTTTCTGTTACACTTTAGGCGTGCCTGCAAAAGTATAGTAAATAAGGCACGCAAATTCTGCAAATGTTCGTCAGTGTTGCGACCTGATACAACTATATCGTCCAGATAATTTGAGCAACCAGGGACAGTGGGACACAACTGCAGCAAGTAGGACTGAAAAATAGCAGGAGCCGAAGCACAACCGAACGGAAGGCGGCGAAATTCGAACAACCCAAGGTGAGTGTTGTTCACAAAATAGCGCTGCGACTGTCCGTCGAGCGGAATTTGAAAGTATGCGTCCCGCAAGTCAATTAAGGAAAAGATTTTTCCTGCACCAATCTTATCAAAAATGTCTTCAGGACGCGGTAAGGGAAAAGTAGCTACCACTGTCTGGGGATTTACTGTAGACTTCAAGTCAGCACAAATACGGAGACGACCGTTTGGATTCTTCACACACACTATAGGCAAAGCCCATGGTGAAGCAGTAAGAGGTTCAGTTACACCACTGTCAGTGCGTGCGGTATGGGGCGTGCGCGCCGGATAATAGGCATGGCATTGTCTTTAACTACAACATGCGCTGCAAAGTCCGTGGCGCAACCAAGGCCATCAGAAAAGAGTTCAGCAAGCTCATCGCATAGTGCGGCAACACTTTCTGCATGGTCACTAGCGTTGATGTAAAGTAGATTGTCCTGAATTGCGAGGCCAAAAAATTCAAATGTATGCATGGTAGCATCTCTAGAGCGGAGGATATAGAAAGACAGTGTAAGGGTCGTTGCACCATACGTGGCTTGCAAACTACACACGCCGAGCACTGAGATTTCCTGTCCAGTAAATGCAGTCAGCGTGGAATGCGAACGACGAAGCGAGGGTGAACCAAGCAAGTCATACCTTGAATTGTTCAGTAAGGAAACTGACGCAGCAGTGTCCAGCTGCAAGCGAACAGAACGTCCACAAATGTTCAAAGTAACAAAAAGTTTCCTCGCATCGCACTGAATACGAGAGGAAGTGTCTGGTGAAACTTGATTCACACGACGAGCGGTTGACGCACGCGAAGCAGAAGGCTTTGAATAAATGGCATTAATATCCATAGGCTGATGTGAATCATGATCATGGCGGTTGCCGTTGCGGTAACTCCCACGCGAGTCACGCGAACGGGAGACAAGTTGTGAATTAGAATTTCTCTTACTGCACACAGCTTGCGTGTGTCCTTTCATATTACAAAAATAACATTGCCTGACGGGATGGGCAACTGTCCCGTGGGTGGGCACGAAAGCAGTTCGGACATGATTTCAGTTTTTGACAGGGGAACCTCCCCATCGCACCCCCCTCAGATTTAGTTAAAAGTTGGCACAGTCGCTAGGCATTGAAAAACTGAACCCAGATCAATCGACAAAACAGGAAGAAGTTGTGTGGAACTATGAAAAAATAAGCAAAATATACAAACTGAGTAGTCCATGTGAAGATAGGCAACATCAAGGATAACCTGAATTCAGTAGCGCCGTGGTCGCGTGATTAGGGTGAGCAGCTGCGTGACAAGAGGTCCTTGGTTCAAGTCTCCCCTCAAGTGAAAAGTTTTTCTTTATTTTCGCAAAGTTGTGATCTGTCCATTCGTTCATTGACGTCTCTGTTCACTGTAATAAGTTTAGTGTCTGTGTTTTGCGACCGCACCGCAAAACCGTGCGATTAGTAGACGAAAGGACGTGCCTCTCCAATGGGAACCGAAAACATTTGATCACAAGGTCATAGGTCAACCGATTCCTACACAGGAAAACACGTCTGATATATTCTATACGACATTGGTGAGGGGATGTGTGTCACATGACAGGAATATGTTGTCGACCCACCTAACTTGTACATTTGGCGAATGGGTAAAAAGATTCTTCTACATTGCCCGATTTAGGTTTTCTTGTGGACGTGAGAATTACTCCCAAAAAAGTGATGAAAACATATGAGTTTGTCACATAAACTGCAACAAATGAATCCAACAGTTTCACAGTCGCACACTTTTCCCTGTGCTCTGTCAAAAAATATGTTTTTAACGTTTTCAAATTTTTCCGTGTGTAGACCGTCAAATCCTGCATTTGTCCAAGCAAATCTGAACATGTCCTGGAATTTTGGAGAGCGAAGTTGTTTATGTGTGAGTGCCTGAACTTTGGTAATTGTCTGAAAATAAAAAATAAAATTTCACGCTCGAAGTAAGACTTGAACCAAGGACTTCTCGTTTCGCAGCTGCTCACGCTAACCACGGGACCACGGCGCTCCTAGGCCCACATTCTCCTGAATGTTGCTAATCTTGCTCATGGACTACTCAGTTTGTATATTTTGCTTATTTTTTTTGATAGTTCCACACAACTTCTTCCTGTTTTCTCGATTAATGTGTGTTCAGTTCTTCAAGGCCTATCCACTGTGCCAACTTATAACTAAACCTGAGGGGGGTGCGATGGGGAGGTTCCCTTGTGAGAAGGCACCGGGCGCGAAACTTGTTTAAGTGCGCGCGAACGGCGCGGTGCGGTTGGCCGCGCTGGGGCTGGGGCCGGTCGGCGCTAACACTGCACACACCCTGGCTGGCACCCGGGGTCACGTCGAACGCGTAAGTAGCCATGTCTAATGCATCTTGTCTGTCTAGCAAGTCCACTACTTCCTGCAAAGACGGGTTTTTAAACCTGAGGATTTGCTCGTGGATGCGGTGATCCGCCACATTCTGCGCAATAGCGTCTCTAATCATTATATCCGCATAAGAGTGTCCATACGAGCAATTAAAGTCACAGTCAGAAGTGAGTCCCTGAAGGTCCGGTAACCAATATTTATTCGACTGAGTAGGTCCACGCCGGAGGCGAAAGAATTTGTAGCGTGCAGCTGCCACATTTATAGTGTCGCGGAAGTGGGACTTCAAAGCTTCAATCACTTCGTCGTAAGTTCTAGTATCTGGGCAGTTGGTGGTAAACAATTTCACGAGCACACGGTACAACACAACACCCGCGTTGGCAATGAAATAAGCAAGCCGCTCTGTACCTGGTACGTTGCAAGCTGTGTAGTGTGCCTAGAGTTGGGCGACGTATTCCGGCCAGCGTTCAGCGTCAGGATTGAAGACACGAAATGGCGACGCCGTCGGCAACGGCGTCGGTACAGTCGGTGGCGTCGGAGGCGCCGAAGCAAATGCAGTTTGTAGTGTGACCAGCCCATTTATGGCAGCAAGCAGCTGCGTCATTTGCCGAGCCTCAAAACGTACAAGATCGGACAGGGAAGCCTGTTCCTGTGGCGAAGCCATGGTTTACACAAATGGTTCAACTGGCTCTAAGCACTATGGGACTTAGCATCTGAGGTCATCACTCCCCTAGAACTTAGAACTACTTCAACCTAACTAACCTAAGGACATCACACACATCCATGCCCGAGGCAGGATTCGAACCTGCGACCGTAGCGGTCACGCGGTGCCAGACTGTAGCTCCTAGAACCGCACGGCCACTCCGGTCGGCTTTAAACAAATGAAAGTCTATGTAACGAAAGGTGGGAGCACGCAGACACAGTCACTCAATCACACGGGGATATCACAAAAAAGCTAAAGCAGTACCGAGCAAAAAAGCAATTGAAAGGAGAAAAAAGGGGAATGGCGCTTGGGTACGAGCAGAAAAAGGTGAAAATCTCTTGGTACTGCAGTGTGAATTAAAATCACCTTTACTTTAGCAACATGAGTAATACAAAACTTTGCCGTGAGGTGCGAAGCTGGACCGAATTGTCCCGGCCGTCTGTTCTTGATCAAATGGGGTGAATCTCCAGTGGTGCTCGTAGAGCTCAACAGCGCCTGCTAGAGGACGCTGTCGTCGTTGTCTGTCGTAGTGCCAACTTAACTGGCAGCTACGCCGTGGCATCCTAGCTATCGATACCACATTTGTCACTTACGTTACGATTTACGTATCTGACTTACGATGCCCACGCACACATATAGCATAAATCTTTCCTTTGATAATGTTGGGTTGGAGCATAAGTTCGCAGCGTTTTTCCCAGAGTTTAGTAAACACAACAGATATACATAACAGAGACTTCAGTCATCAATAATATAACCTCCTTCACTATCTACAACAGTCTGCCAACGCTGAGTAACTTTTAGATTCGGCGACCGTAGAAATCACGTGGTTTTCGCTCGAAGAACTCGTGGAGTCATGCTCGGAGAGCATTTTCATCCTGAGAGGAAGTTCCTTGTAGGACGTTCAATAGAGAGCGGAAAAGGTGAAAATCTGAGGGCCCAAGATCAGGTGAATAAAGTGGTTGTATAGTGATTTCCCAGCCTAACTCCTGTGTAGAGTTTTCTTCAGTCTGTCAGAATGTGAGCTGGCATTACCATGGAATCACTTAGTCTTCCTGGTCGTTGTTCTTGGATTGCCTGTGCACGACGCCTCAGTTGTTGGCAATAGATGTCAGGACTGACGGTCACACCTCGGGGAAGCACTTCGTAGTACACCACACCGTCGCTGTTCTACCGGACGCATAACATCATCATTTGTGGAAACGCTTCATACTGCGAATTGCTACGTTGTGTTGACTCCAGTGTTCCTTTCTTTTCTTTGTGTTTGCATAAAGACAACATTTCTCGGCACAAGTAACGATACAGGACATGAATGGTCGGTGTTGTTCACTAGACAATTAATGACGAGCAAGCAGAGATGCGCATATGGCCAACCACAGATTTTTGTGATTTTGGCTGTGAGCGTGAGGTACTCATATACCCTTTCTTACAACCTTCCCCATTTCATGCACGATGGTGGAAGCATCACAGTTCACAACGTATGCCAGTTCTCGAGTACACTGACGTGGGATCATTGTGGATTAATGCATTTAAATGATATTAACAATCCCCAAAGGTCTTCCTGAACGTGGAAAGTCACTAATGTCAAAGCTATCCTCGTGAAAACGAGAAAACAACTTTTGGCCGGGCTCTGTCAAATGCCATTATCCCCATACACGGCAGAAACGTTCCTGAGCGACTCCCCTGCTGTCACGCCTTTTTCGAACTCGGAGACAAGAGTATGTCGGAAATGTTACGATTTTTCCACTTAGCACTCTATTTTCTAGTGTCCACAGCTCCACTGACTATTTCGAAATGACAAAATGCTAATTCAAATAACAACAGTAAACTACGAATAAAAACTGAAAATCGGTAAATAAACCCATAGAAACAAGAAAACTTGCACGAAAACAAAAACACAACGAATTTATGCACCAACCTAATACATAGCTTATGTTGACCGACACCACCCAAGAATAAACTCCTTTCTAAGCGTAGCAGTTGGATGTACTTTTTACCCTCAATTGTCTCACAGTTCCTGAAGCTACCGCGACACTGATATTTTGTAACAGATTATTGAACTAGCCAATCCACAAGAAATATTTCCATATCTTTTATAATGGACTGTCGAGATAACAATGATTTACTTCATGTTAATCACAGCTCACAACACGAAAGAAACAACGACTCAAGCAGCCGACAGGCAACGACGATTTTGGGGAAACCCCGACCGAGGCACAGAGCGACGATAATAAAAACAAGAGACAGTATGTCCGTTACAGTCTGTCCAGTCCATAGTGAACTCCTGAAGTTCATCTCGAAAGAAGTCGCTGTACTTCGTGTCTTCTGTCACGCGGAAGCTATGGCGAAGTGGCTGCATGAAAAATGTGAAGAAATCGAAAAGGAAATGGTTGTCGGAAGGGCTGACTCACCATATAGAAAAGTCATAACAAGATTCGGTGAAACTAAAAGAAAGGCGCATTGGAACTTCCAGTATTAAATGCATGGCAAATCAGAGAGCGGATAGGTGGAAAGAGTCTACTGGAGGCCTCTACGAGGCGGAAGACTTGTCTGCTACGTGACAGAAGAGAAAACACCAGTCGATATAGAAAACATAGGGTTCCAGTATTAGAATCAGAATTTAAAAGAGCTTTGGAAGGCTTAAGACGTAATAAGGCGGAACGGACAGACAAGGTTCCATCAGAATTTCGAAAGTCATTGGTGTAAATGGCAACAAAACGACTATTCACCTTGTTGTGTAGAATGTATGAGACCATAAGACATTGGGAAAAACATCATCCACGCAATTCCGAAGATTGCAAGAGCCGACAAGTGTGAGAACTATCGCACAAACAGCTAATAAGCTCATGCAGCCAACTTGCTGACAAGTTCCTGTATATTATACAGGGTGATTCAAAATAACATTTGCAAACTAACACGACACATGGGGTATACAACAAGGATCATTAATCTCATAGGAACCGGAGGTTGCAAAGGCCATCAAAGGCCATCAGGGCAACTAAACGGCGTCGCAATTATTTAATCACATGCTAGAAATGGAATTCCGCTACAGGAGAGCTTCAAAATTTTGTCCAGATACATTGAGACACGTCTGACATCGACGCTGCATTGAACGGCGCACCTTCTCAAAGTTACCTGGTTTGTCTGAAAGATATCCTGCTGCTGCAACAATCCTGCCAACTAGGACCTAGGGATATGTAACAGGTACTTCGTGCATAAAGCCCTTCAGATATTTCCACATGAGAAAGATCGATTGGGAACAGATCAGGTGATCGTGGTCACCATGCGACTGGCGCATCAATCCAGCAGAGGGGAAAGGTTGTCTACAGATGTGCCCTCACTTGTCTGCTGAAATCCGCGGGCTGCTGAAATCGAATCCTGGGACGAAGAAGCTTCCATATATTATTCCATCGGAAACCTCTCACAGGAATACGAGACACGTGCGACCAATAAGTCTGTCCTCAAGAATGTACAGCCCTATTGAACAGACTCCGACGATGCCAAGCCCACACGTAAATTCGCGTTGTGAGGCATGCGTACTTGTAGCATGTCGACTCACATATGTCCAGGTATGCACGTTGTGAAGATTCCTGACCCTCTCGAGCGAGAATGCGAACTCATCGATGAAGAGGACACTCGCTGTGAAACGTAGGAATGCAGCGGATTCCTGCGGAAAGCAACGCGCAAATTCCGTGCGCTTGTTGTAGTCCCCCTATGGCAATTCGTGGGCGCGTTGGAAATGAAAAGGACGCAGTGCTTCGTTGTGTACATTGGCAAGAGATAACTTGGGGGGGGGGGGGGGGGGGGCGCTGTCAGTGGCTCGGGCTACAACTCGTCTACTTGTTGACGGCATTCGATGCACCTTTTCGAGAACGCTATCTTCCGCCACAACTGTCTGTGTTGTTCGCTGGCGACAAATATGCGGCTTGTGCACACGGACGAGCCGGTTTTGCGCAACTGGCGTTGCAGGGTAGCGAATTTTACGTGGCACAGAACCTGTCCCAACTCCTGAATGGCGACGATCTCCGTGTACTCCACCCATATTTCTACAGCAGTGCCCTCTCGTGACCGTAGCGCTCTCTCGTGGCGTTTGCGATACTCAGTTCCCATGTAATTACTGACTCTTGTTGTATGTTCGACGTGCCATATCAACTTGTAAATGTCTTTTAGAATCACCCTGTATAGAAGAATGGAGAAGAAAATTGAGGATGTGTTAGAGGACGATCAGTTTGGCTTTAAGAAAGGTAAAGACTTCAGAGAGGCAACTTTGACGTTGCCATTGATTGTGGAAGCAAGACTAAAGAAAAATCGAGACACTTCATAGAATTTGTCGACCTGGAAAAAGCGTTCGACAGTGTAAAATAGTGCAAGATGTTCGAAATTCTGTGAAAAGTAGCGGTAAGCTACAGGGAAATACGAGTGATATCCAATATGTACAGGAGCCAAGAGGAAATGTAAAAGTGGAATACGAAGAACGAAGTGCTAGGATTGAAAAGGGTGTAACTCGGGAATGTAGCCGTTCATCATACTATTCAGTCTATACATCGAAGAAGCAATGACGGAAATAAAAGAAAGGTTCAAAAGTGGAATTAAAGGTGAAAGGATATAAGTGATAAGATTCACTGAAGATATTCCTGTACTGAAGAAAACGAAATATTTCTCCTGGCGTGTGTGTTCTTGACATTTTAACTGGTACCTGCTCCTTGGTAATTGTCTGGTTTGTCTATTGCTAGTTGTAAATGTGACTGGAGGGCGTTTCCTGTTCTGTAAGCAATGTGTAATGCTTGTTTCTTTGGTATACCGGCTTTTCTGTGTGTCGATTTGTGTTTGTATGCTAGATAGTACCATTTCCCTCTGTTAGTGATTTCATGAGTGTTAGTGTTTTGTGTTTCTGTGTTACTATATTGTGTGTGCGTAATGCGTGTGCTGCTTTATGGTGTTAGTGTTCTCTGCTTTTTTTCATTTTTCTGTAGTTGTTTTGATTTTGTGATAGACCCTTTGTACCATATGGATGTTAGTTTGTAACTATTTTTATAGTTCTCTTTATTGAGAGGGATATTACAAGGTGTTTCAAAGCAAATGCGCGAGTTTTAAAGCTCCGTAGCATTAGTCAAATTCAGCTTACAGTTATAAAAATACATCATATAAGAAGCAAATCAAAGAGTGTTTCTTATAAATGTTCAATGTGGCCATCATTTGTCACACATCGAGTCGATAGGCGAGTTCTTCCAAAACATTGATAAGTGTGTCTGGAGTACATTGCTGTATCTATAGTCATGTGGATCAGCTGGTAGCTTATGTGCATATATATCATCCCTTATGAACCCCCAACACAAAAAAAAGATATCCCATGACGTCAAATCGTGTGTGAATGTGGAGCTCATGGAAACAAGCACTGTCATCTGGTCCCTTGCGGCCAATCCAGCGGCTGGGTGCAGCGTCATTTAACCAATCGTGTACTGAGTTATGCCAGTGTGGCGGCGCACCATCTTGCTGCCAAATAAAGTTCTGTGTTTTTGCTTCTTCCAGTTGAGGAAAGAGCCATGGTTCTGGTGCATGAAGATAAGAAACACCGGTTACAATTGCTCCACCGAAAAAGAAAGGTCCATGAAGTGCCAGATGGCATATGTCATATTAAACGTTCAATTTAGGGGAGTCTCGTTGCAATTGTACCATCTTGTAGGGATTTCCTGATCCCAAGATGAGGACCATATGCGTTCAGGTTTGATTTAGATGAGATGTCGTTTCATCACTAAAGACGACACGATCTAGAAAATCCTCGTCATCAAGTAGCAACCTTTATTTGCAAAGTTGGCGCACAAACCGTAGTTTCGAGGATTTAGAGCTTGTAACAGCTGCTAAAGTTAAGGATGTAGTAGTAAGCGTATCCTTGAAAGTTTCCCTGGTACTGCAAATTCACGTCTATGTTTCCGAGTTGATTTGTTGGGGATACGTATGAAATAGTCTCACGCGTCCAACGCGTTCTTCATGCTCCCTTGTTCATTCAAATTTCTTTCCTGTGAGCACAAGTGTGCAGACAAAAGTGTCTGAGCTGTTCTTTCATATGATGTTTTATTTATAATTGTAAGTTGAAAATAATAAATTCCACAAAGCCTTATAACTCGTATATTCATCTTGGAACACCCTACATTCAGAGTATGTAACACGTGTCGCATGGCAGCCTAATTTTTGATTTTGTACGATAGTGCAGTGCCTGTGTTATTCGGAATTGCGATGCAATGTTCCTTCGGACATGCATGCATGCCGACACCGCTTAGCCAAATGGTAGGACGACCGCTTGTAATAGGTGGGAAATTAGGGTTCAAAAATGGTTCAAATGGCTCAGCACTATGGGACTTAACTTCTGAGGTCATCGGTCCCCTAGAACTTAGAACTACTTAAACCTAACTAACCTAAGGATACCACACACACCCTTGCCCGAGGAAGGATTCGAACCTGCGACCGTAGCGGTCGCGCGGTTCCAGACTGTAGCGCCTAGAACCGCTCGGCCACGGAAATTAGGGTTCGAGTACCAGTGTGGCACAAATTTTCATTGTAGTCATTCCATTATACAGCTGCAAATAAAAATCATATATTTTAATTTTTTGGATATCGCGCTTCGATCATTGCCAAGGACGGCTGAGAGAAAAGAAAAAGGTCACATGAAACCAGCGGAAGGAATAACTCGTGAGTCCCAGCGTGCTACCCACAGTTCAGCTAGCACAGAGTTAGAAGAAGGCATACAGTGGCCGAGCGGCTTCTCATAAAGGTACTCATTTCTGTGGTCAAAAGTAAGCGACCCTTGTTATGGCAAAAAGACTGAGGCCACTGGCCAGTGAGTGACTGGAAACAAGTGCTTTGGAGTCACGAACCAAGTTACACGGCGTTGTAACACAATGGGCTTCGCGAATGCCGGGAGAACGTTACATGCCAGCATGTGTTCCGCCAACAGTGAAGTATGGATTCGGTGGTTGTTAATGTACCGTACGCTCGCAATTCTTGCGACTTGTGCTCCAGTTTAACGAAGTTCCGTTTTCCTAGGCGGCAGTTCCCGCTGAGGGAAGGGTATATTAGGAATACCGTAGGCAGTACAGTGGAGAGTCGCCTGGATGGAGAAGCGCGAGTGTTGTGTGGAGACCTCGGCTGTCCACGGCTTGTTGAGACCTGTAGAGCGTCTGTGCCCCTGACGGAAGGGTCAGTGTTGTCAGCCGCCCGACCTGCCTTGTGGTATGTACCCTGTAATATGGGACTGGGCAGGGCTTCATAAGAACGGCGATAGTGAAAAGACTTCACCCTAGAATAACGGACTGTAATGACCCAGCTGGTTGTAATTGAACTGCGTGATGTTTAATGGAACGCACTGTTGCCGGCAAATTAGCCTAATGAAGTGAGTTCAACAAATACGGTTCGTATTAGCACGTAACTGGTCCGTGCTCAGAAGACATGGTAAAACTGTTGCATGATTGTTCGTGGGGCTTATCACTGCTGCCGTATGTCAAACTTAAACAGATTTAATGAGCTTACATTAAAGTAAAAAAGAAAAATATATATTATTTGTAGCACACTAATTAAACTATCAAGTCACTTGAACAATTTGCTGCATTAAAATTTCAGGCTAGGTCATAAATTTCAGGTTCCACATATAAAATATTTCTCGAATTGCTTAACGTCGCGCCTCGTTCAGTTGATCAGGTATTTGTCTTGTGTGTCAGTAAAACTGATCTAGAAAATAACACTGCATCTTTGTGTATGCTATATTTAAGGGCACGTTGGGTGGTGTAGTAACTTGGCTTGTACGCTCTCATGAGAAATTTTCCGTCCGAAGTCATTTAAACGAAAGATAGTGAAATTTAAACCATTGTCCGGCCAGACTTGGTGCTTTCTTTCGACGAAAATTTGTAATTAAGCATTAATTTCAATCTTTTTATTGCTTGTTCTTTTCTCTACTCTTAAGGTGGTTCCGGCAGGTTCTTTCTGAGTTTACTGTCTTGGTGAAAGTCTTCAGTGCTGTTTATTTCGTATATCCAGAGCGACTTCATCCAAAATATAAAGGGCCTTGCTTACTATCGTTGTTGCCTAGTAAATCTGCAGCATTTCGACCACAGACTCTTTTGAGGAAAACAAATAACATAAATTTAAAGCTATTGAAGCACCAGCCTCATGTTTACATATGGAGTCATTGAGCGTAATTTTAAAGTAAATATATGTAATTGAGTATATTTTCTAATCGAGTTTATTGCAGATGTAACGATATTAAGTTTTTTAATCCAGCGAGGACTGGATTGTTAAAGGTTTGTGTTTCTTTGTTCTTTTGTTTTTTAATTACATATATTTTTATTGTGTCGGTGTTGGACGCTGGATATGAGAAATTGTTAAATAAAATTATTTGATGTGATTTTTTTTTAATTGTGACTGGGGTCAGATGAAAACCTGTTACCAGTCCTGTCCCTGCGCTTTGCATGCTTAGAATTGGCCTCCTGTTTTTGTTTATGAAAAGTGTGTGGATGGATATGAGCGCATTTTATAGTGTGTTGTACTGCCTGCATTAGAGGAACAGTTTGCTGCCGATGATATTTTTCTGTCAGCATGAAAATGCACGCTGTCGTAAAGCATCTTCTCTCAGATAATGCTTTGTGGACAACAACATTTCTGAAATGCTTGCAATCCTAAAACCTGAAACAAGTGGAAGACCTCGGGGGTGGGTTATATTATTCACTTCACTCTGGATCCCAGCGTCCATCAACACTACCTTCTCTAGTTTCCTTTCTTGAGGAAGAATGCAATTCCTTCGCGGACATTCAGATACGTCATTGAAACTGTCCCCAGTACATTCCTAACTGTCATAAAGGCGATGGATGGATGCACTCGATACTGCTTTTTACTAATAGATGACCAAGTAGTGCATAACTTCGAAGCTCTGAACTTGAAGCAGATTTCCACGGTACGTAACGATACAGTAAACGAAAGATAGCAAAAAACCGAGAAGAGTTAATAATAAGCAACAAATATTACAGCCAATACAGAAAACACATTTTGGAGAAAACAGTATAGGTTGTGACTTGGAAGTTAATGTGCTCACTTTTCTGTAATTAATGTTGCATGTAGTCATATTCAGGCTAATGTCCATTTCCTAATGTAACATGACCAGAAATCTGAGAAACGGCACTATGTCCTATTTTTCTAATGGGATGAAAAGCGAACCGTTCTTCACTGAGCACAACGTGAAGACGACCGAAGAGAAATTGACAGACATTCACATGACATATGATGAATTGATATGTAATGCCCGAACTGTGCGTCCCTCGCGGGTAGCTCAAACTTAGAGCACATGCAGTAATCATATAAATTCGTGTCAAAAATTAAGTAAATAATACAATAATTGCGGATACGGAATTAGTTTTAGGTTTTGTCCATTCCACACTGTCAGCTTTTCATTTGAAATTAATTACTGGTAGCTGGAGAGAAACAATTACCAGACTGTCAGCTGGTTACGCCTCCTGCACAGCAGCATAGGTTGCCGCGATATCAGACCACACTGACAGGGAATATTGGCAGCGTAGCTCCTATGTAACATCTTACCCGATTTGCAGCTAAATAGTATGAGTTCTGCATTAAATGGGAATTAACACTTTCTATGACAATAACACTGTTTTCTAGCGGTTGAAGTTCAAGATAGCAACCACTCAGTGGGTGAACCCCTGTTTTGTGCTCGAAAATGTGTAGTCTCCGCAAAGCCGTGTTACGTGGTAATTTCTGATGCTTTATTGTCTTTGTAGGTCCACTGCTCACTTCAAGTGACAGACTTTCGGTGTGCCTAGTCCTTTCCTCAAAAATCATTGAGACCCTATATTGCACATATTTTCCCTTTTTACTTATCCCAGGGAACCTGCTCATGGTGGATAAGGTTATTGTACTGTTTCATTCTGAGCCAATAGCGAAAATACGTGTTCTACGAACAGTTACGATATTAAGCTGTGTATAGCATCAGTAACCTTCCAGTAATCTATTTATAAAGACGGAGACTTTTTATTTATTACATGATGACAGGAGAAAAATACTATTTAACTATTTAAAACAAACATTACCCTCCATAAGTTTGTAAACACAAGTGCTTATGAACAATGGAAACAAAATATATTATAAAATTGCATTTTATTGTTTTCTAAATGTTTATTAAGCTCAACCAATATACAGGTAAAAGCAACTATTAAATATTACATTCCTCACATTAGCTACTCTTTCCTTTGATCACTTGCATAGTCCTGGCATGCGATGGATTTGTCTTATCAGGGTTTCAGTTGGAACTAGTCTCCATTCTGGCTGCGGAACCTCCCACATGAGTGTCCCGTTTTCGGATCCTCCTAGCCACCTCATCACATAGTAATTCGATTGGGTTACAATTAGTGGACTGCGAAGGCCATTCTATGGTTTCCGAAAATGCATGAAGCTCTAGAGACTTCACACAGTTCTGACAAAAACGGACTGTATATTTCGTGTCGTTGTCTTGCTGCAAGACAAACCCTTTCCCTGCCATTTGCAAACCAGATGTCTTGGTATGTCGCTGGAGAATGCCATGTAATCCTTTAGGTTCATTTTTCCATCTACTGTCACAAAATCTCCGACCTTATAACCTTCGAAGCATCTCTTACCATTACAGAACCCTCTCCACGCTTTACAATCGGAATTACGCACTCACGATTCAAGCATTCTTGGGGTAACCGACGTACAAATTGATGACGTTTACTTCCAAATATTTCCAACTTTCCTTACAAACACCCTGCTGTCCAACGTTGGTGTGTCGTAGCCCACTGAAGTCTTTTCTCCTTATTAACATGGCGCAACACTGGTTTCCTTGCTGCTACGCAAGCCTGGGAGCCGTTTTCTGCCAGGCGCCGTCTCACTGCCGAGACACTCACTGGCGTCTCCAATTGTGTTTAGTTCAGCAGTAAATTGGCGGACAGCGTTGATCTATGATGTTTACAATCTATCTTGCTTACCAATCACAACCAAATATTTCTCCTGGCGTTCTGATATTTTGCAGAGTCCTCCGAGTGAGGGCGATCATCATAGGAACCTGTTTCTCGATGGCTGTTTATTGTCTTGACAACTCTGCTGATGGAAATCTTCAATTTCTTTGGTATTTGTCGGACACTGTTGCCTTCTTGGTACAATGTGATTGTCTTTACCCTGAATCGTAAGGCATCTGACATTATGGGGCCATTTTCAATTACCTTCGCTGCGCGTGCTATCTTCTTACACGGCATGTCCTACCTTCGTACAGACGGAACTACAACAGAACGGAATTGTACGCAACGTACCTCTACACAGTCGCACTGTCAACTGGCGCCACCTGGCGTGTTCAGTAACACTGCTTGGAGGGGTAAAGTCAGTTTATGTAAAACTAAGCAACGCCAATATGTATCAATACGTATGTATATGTACAAAAATTATCTGTACAATACTGTGTCATTATTAATCGCTATTTGAGTGCTCTACTCTGCATTATAATAATGACTCATATAGATCACTGCCATCTGCTCCACTGTTATAAGGAACATCGTGTTTCCCAATTTACGGAGGGTGGGGAATGTTGTGTCGACACGAGAGCCGACACAGTGTGTTTGAGGGTGGCCGAGATGCACGCTATAAGCGCACGAAGGATGGCGTGAGGTCTGAAACAAAATACGTAATGAATGCTATAAAGAAAAGTACGTAGCTGCGGAAATACTTAACTTTATTTCATCCTTGTGGTACATCGCTCTTGACGAATCAAGTGAGACTCTTAAGATACATGCAATGTTACAAATGGCGCCTTGCTAGGTCGTAGCCATGGACTTAGCTGAAGGCTATTCTGTCTCTCGGCAAATGAGAGAAAGGCTTCGTCAGTGCAGTCGCTAGCAACGTCGTCGTACAACTGGGGCTAGTGCTAGTCCGAGACCGGCTTTGTGGTGGCGCTCGGTCTGCGATCACTGATAGTGGCGACACGCGGGTCCGACATGTACTAATGGACCGCGGCCGATTTAAAGCTACCACCTAGCAAGTGTGGTGTCTTGCGGTGACACCACATTCCTCCCCCGCAAATCGGCGAACGGTCGTTAGATAAGGCTTCCGCCCGCCGTAAGGAGGACCCGATGTTGACGTATGCGATGAGGTGGGGAGCCTAACAACAGGCGAGGCTGTGCCACCTGCACCCTGCCATTCGGTCCGAGGGGAGCTAGGAAACGCCTGGAAACCTAGTCCAGGGTGCACGTCAATATGCGGCGTATGCGCCCGTAGAGAGACAGGAGGGGCCGAAGGGTCGACCTCCATTGCGTCGGGGTACCCGACGCGCGAAGACGACATCTGGTCCGGAGCCGGCAAGAGTTCCAAGTCTGAGGACAGCTGGGCACGGGAAGCGATCGGCGGCGCGTGACCCAGGGAGGCGCCAGGCGGTTGCAGCGACGCGTCCACTGCGGGCGGCGCCGGCGGGAGAACAGGCGGCGGCGGCGGCGGCGGCGGCAGCGGTGCGTCGCCATGGGGCAAAATGGAAGGCATCGTCGGTAACACCTGGGGAGGAGGCGAGCCAGTAGATGGGTCCCCAGGACGCTGACCGGACGGCACCGTCGCTGAAAGCACACGGGGAGTGGCAGAACCTGGGCGACGACAGAGGCGCAGCTGATTGAGATGCCGACGCACCTCACCAGAGGCCCCCAAAACCAAATACATCGCGCGGCCGAGGCAGCGAAGAATGCGCCCTGCAAGCCAACGCCGTGAACCTCGATAGTTGCGATAGAAGACAACGTCGCCAGGAGCAAAAGCAGGAGTCTGCCGCTGCACAGGAACCTGATGCGGCGGATGCAGCAAAGATATCAAGGTTCGATGAGGACGACTGTGGAGCAACTCAGCTGGCGAGCGACCATCGCGGGGCTGAGAGCGATACGAGGACAAAAAGAGCAACAATGCGTCCTCCCGAGAATATGACTCTTTCAACATCTGTGACTTGAAAGTCCGGACCAATCGTTCAGCGGCACCGTTTGACTGAGGCGAAAACGGCGCGGATGTCAGATGTTGAGTACCATTGGCCTTGCAGAATGACTGAAATTCTGCGGACATGAATTGTGGGCCATTGTCGGAAACAATGGTCTGTGGAAGACCTTCAATGCAAAAAATAGCAGACAACGCTTGGATGGTGGCAGATGATGTCGTGGAAGACATCCGGACAACAAAAGGAAAATTACTGAAAGCATCGACCACAACCAACCATCGAGCATTCCAGAATGGACCAGCAAAATCGATGTGCAAGCGTTGCCAAGGGGAAGTGGCTTGTGGCCATGCAAAGAATTTCCGTGGCGGTGCGGATTGTTGTTCGGCACACGCCATGCAAGAAGAACACATATTCGTAATCGCAGCATCGATTCCGAACCACGTACAGTGCTGACGAGCAAGTTGTTTCGTTCGCACCATACCCCAATGTCCTTGGTGAAGAAGCCGTAAGACAGAGGACTGTAACGAACGTGGGACCACGACTCTGGACTGATCAGTATCAGAACGCAACAACAAAACACCACGCCGTACAAAAAGACTCCTTGTGAGCAAAAAATCGGCGAACCAGCGGATCCTCGATCCGCGACTTTGACAAGGGCCATTGCGTAGCAACAAAACGCAAAACAGTAGCAAGGACAGGGTCAGCAACTGTGGCTGTAGCTACACGACGAAAATCAATCGGAAACGATTCGACCACGTCATCGGTTTCCGCATCAATGAACATGCAAGTAAGTTCGGAAGAATCGAATGCTTTATCCTCAGCAACAGTCAAACGGGACAACGCATCAGTTTTTCCATGCTTAGCAGTGGACTGATACAAGATATCGTAGCGGTTGGCGACCTCATGACGCAATGCGTGGGGAACATGGCGCGCTCTGAAAAATTTCGGTTGCGCGTTTACCTTCAGTTCCAAAGGTGCCTTATAGTTCGTAGCGCAACCAAGGCCCGGTGCAAAAATGTCAGCAAATTCTTCACATAGACGAGAAACACTGGCGGAAGGCACAGTCCAGTTCACTGATAGCACCTGATTGACTATTGACAAGTGAAACAACTGAAATAAATCCAAACCAAACAAGTTCACTGCACAAGAAGAACGAAGGACGTAAAATGACACAAGTTTTGTTTGTCCCTTGTACGTTGCAAGAAGAGTGCACTGTCCTAACACAGGGATAGCTTGTCCTGAATAACTAGTGAGCTGAACATTTGCGACACGCAATGGAGGTTTGCCCAGTTGTTTGTACGTGTCGTGATTGATCAAGGAAACTGCAGCTCCGGTATCGAGCTGGAATGGTAGCACTTTGCCTTCAAAGTCCAAGTCGACAAAAAGTATATTGTCCTGCTGACGACAAGAGCGACTTTCACGTGCAATTTGAACTGATACAGGTACAGAAGCACTTGCGACTTTACGGGATTTCCAGCGACGTCGACGCACACCATTTGTGGGACGAACACTGTCACCATTTGAGATAGTGACACTGGACGGGGTGGAATGAACTACATGAATGTCCATGGGCGAAGGTTCACGAGCCTGATTGTCCTTGGTTCTATTCCGGCGCGAAGCAAAGGGCCTGGAATGGTTGAGATTGTCTGATCTGAGCTTTTTCTGGCAAACACTTTGACCATGTCCTATCTTACGACAGTAAAAGCAAATAGCTTGGCGTGACGGGCAATTGTCACGCGAATGTCTAGTTGCACACCGCGGGCATGATTTCACTGCATTTGTCCGCTTACGCGGCACACAGTGTGAGAGCTAGGCTGCAGCTGCGCGGACGTGCGCGAGGGCTGTTTAGTGGTCCGTGCAGCGCGCCCGGCGGGCCGGTTAATGTGACACACGGCTGGCGAAGTTTCAAATGATTCCCGAGCAAAGTCAAGTGTGTCTTGCCGATCCAATATGTCTATCACTTGTTGAAGGGAGGGATTAACTAGTTTCAAAATCTGTTCCCGTATGCGAACATCAGAAACGTTCTGTGCAATTGCATCACGCACCATAGTATCTGAATAAGGGAGTCCACATTCACACTCAAAAGCACAATCCCTAGTAAGGCCTTGCAAAGTTGCAACCCTCTCCCGATTAGTTTGACCGGCCGTACGTTTTGTACAAAAGAACGTATACCTTTTTGCAACGACATTGACTGTGTCCTTGAAATAGGCATCTAAAGCAGACAAAATTTCTTCGTAGGATAGAGTTGCTACGTTGCGTCGGGGAAACAATTTCACTATCACACGGTACGTTTGCACCCCTACACACGAAAGCAAAAACGGCTGCCGCTCATTACCTTGAATTCTGTAGGCGGCGAGCTGGAATCCAAATTGGCGTGACCACTCCGTCCAGGTTTCCTCGTCCGCATGAAACGTACGAAACTGGGGTGCAACAGCATGTTGTGGCTGCGGTAGCGGTGAAGCGGCGGCGGCTGCATCGTGTTGCAGTGCACGTTGACCCTGGACGAGCTGTCCAAGGGCATCCAATAAGGTCTGCGTCTGCTGATTCTGCAAGCGATAAAATTCGGACAATACATCTGGAGATTGTGGCGAAGCCATGACACAAGCAAAATAATACAAACACTAAATCCTCTTTTAAGCCTCGTCGCCACATGTTGTGTCGACACGAGAGCCGACACAGTGTGTTTGAGGGTGGCCGAGTTGCACGCTATAAGCGCACGAAGGATGGCGTGAGGTCTGAAACAAGATACGTAATGAATGCTATAAAGAAAAGTACGTAGCTGCGGAAATACTTAACTTTATTTCATCCTTGTGGTACATCGCTCTTGACGAATCAAGTGAGACTCTTAAGATACATGCAATGTTACAAATGGCGCCTTGCTAGGTCGTAGCCATGGACTTAGCTGAAGGCTATTCTAACTGTCTCTCGGCAAATGAGAGAAAGGCTTCGTCAGTGTAGTCGCTAGCAACATCGTCGTACAACTGGGGCGAGTGCTAGTCTGTCTCTCGAGACCTGCCTTGTGGTGGCGCTCGGTCTGTGATCACTGATAGTGGCGACACGCGGGTCCGACATGTAATAATGGACCGCGGCCGATTTAAAGCTACCACCTAGCAAGTGTGGTGTCTTGCGGTGACACCACAGGGAATATATACATTTATATATAGAGACACATAATCTCAAGTTCTTAAAAGTGTTTTTGCCTCTCAGTCTAGGTTTGAAATACAATCAGAAGCTTCCGCATACAAATTGTGAAGGTCTTCCAATGCCCCTAAGAATGCTCTCAGAAAATACTTTATGAACAGAACCGTCTAAATCGCATAATAAAATGTCTTTATCTATTGAGATCGGTTGACGTCTGCCGTCATCTGATACAAGGTTCAGTGAACTGTACGTAATCGGGGCATAAACAAGCAGCTGCTCTGAGGGAACATTCGAATGTTAAAACATGCTCTGTTAGTGGTGCTTCGTCGAAGTCACTACTCAGGGGAGAACTTCCATCCTCACTGGTGCAGCATGCTCCACATCTATCCTGTCCAGTTCTGCTCCGATTCAGTATGCGCCAGTGTCAATGAGATAGATTAAAGCCACTCCGCCGCCCCCAGGAAATTTTAATTACTTTTAGGGAACTCTGAAAAATGTCATATTACTAACATGAGCTGCTGACAAAATACTTTATTCACAAAAAAAAAAAAATGGTTCAAATGGCTCTGAGCACCATGGCACTTAACATCGAAGGTCATCAGTCCCCTAGCACTTAGAAATACTTAAACCTAACTAACCTAAGGACATCACACACATCCATGCCCGAGGCAGGATTCGAACCGTAGAGGTCGCGCGGTTCCAGACTGTAGCGCCTAGAACCGCTCGGCCACTCCGGCCGACTCACACAACCAGATTCAATCATCTGAAAGACTTGTTCATAAAAGTATTCACATCATCACGTTAGGCGAAATGTGAAACCATTATCGACAGGTGATAAGGCCATGAGTTATATACTGTTATCATAATATAAATTACATCGTCAGCCTATAAAAACTATTCTAGGTGGTGCACTTATTCATGTAAAAACTGTAATCGATGTTCACGCTATGAACAGATTCATACCACATCTCCTTAAATTTCTGCTTTTTTGCAGTTTCTTCAGTTTTAATCTACAGTTCATAACCAACAGATTGTGGACTGACTGCATATCTGCCTCTGGAAATGTCTTAAAATTTAAAACCTGGTTCCTAAATCTCTGTGTTACCATTATATATTCGAAACCTCCCGGGGCCCAGCCCTCTTCCACGTATTCAACCTTCTTTCATGATTCTTAATCCAAGTGTTAGATGTGATTAAGTTATGCTCTGTGCAAAATTCTACAAGGCGGCTTCCTCTTTCATTCCTTACCCCCATTTGATAGTCACCTACTATTTTTCCTTATGTTCCTTTTCCAGTCCCTCATGACTATTAAATTTTTGTCTCCCTTCACTATCTGAATAATTTCCCTTATCTCGTCATACGTTTCTTCAATCTCTTTGTGATCTGCGGAGCTGATTGATATATATACTTGTACTACTGCGATAGGCGTGGGCTTCGTGTCTATCTTGGCTACAATAATGTGCTGTTCGTAGTAGTTTACCCGCGCTCGTACTTTTTTATTCATTATTAAACCTACTCCTGCGTTACCCCTATTTGATTTTGCATTTGTAACTCTATATTCATCTGACCAGAAGTGTTGTTCCTCCTGCCACCGAAATTCGCTAATTCCCACTATATCTAACTTCAATATATCTGTTTCCCTTGTTAATTTATATTACGATATGAAAAACAGTGTATAAATCATGGTTTCATCACCTGACGTCAATAATTTTATATTTAGCATACCGTGATGCTATGAACGTTATTATAGACCTGATGATGATTAATGACTGAAATTGGTTGTGTAAAAATGTATTTTATCAGCATCTCAAGGCGGTAACATGATATTTTACATAAATTTCAATTTTAGTTATCTGGTGACGCTTGTTGGAAGTGTGCTCCTGCCACTGATTGTTCGAGGCATCCTGCATGTTGAAATGCCTGTCCTGCAGGCTGACTGCTGTGAGCTACGGTAGTTTTCTAGACATCACTCGCTGTGATTCTGACAATGAAATTTCTGAATGAATTGGTAATTCTGAATTGCATATTTATTTTTTGTCCGTTCAGCAATGAATATAATCTTATCCCGGATGACGGTGAAATATTGCTACGAGCCGGCAGCGAGCACGCATTAGCGGAATGAATATGTACTGTGATAAAAGGCATAGCTTATATGGGCTGTGTGTCAATTGCTTTTAGGGTGAGCACTGTTTAGACTGATGGAACAGCAGTATTCAGCATTGAGATTGAAACAGCTAAAGATGATGACGTGAGGACTGTTGCAACGGAATCCATGGCGGCTCCTATGAACATGTAGTATACTGTTTCGAGTTTTTATTTCAGTTTGCATTTTGTATGTCAAGGAACCATCTAGGGTCACGCATAGGTATTTTACAGTGTTATAATGTTGGTGATTTTGATCTCTAAATGTGATGTGAGGTTTGTAGTCTGCTTGTTTATTCCAAAGGCGGAAATTTGATGCAACGGTTTTGAGAATTTTGGCAGATAGAGTTATACTTGAAGTATTCATCCAACATATTCAGGTCAGATTTTTTGTTTTAGCTCCTCTAAAGCTTAAGTCCTGAGCAATCATAGCAATATCATCAGCGCAAATATTTACCGCACTTTTCTGTGCTGTCATATGTATATAAATTAAAAAACACGCTGGACGAAAACAGATATACTCGTATTGTACATATTATAAGAACTGTATGAGGGTGTGCTGAAAATTAATGCCTCCGAATTTTTTATTCTGTTCTCAATATTGGTTGAAGGTTTACGTATCATCCACATTGCTCGCTGGACGTTTCCGCTTCACTGGCGCAATTTGGAATCCTGTCCCGCTAGAAGACTCCAACTTATCGCGTGGAACATGCGATGTGTAACGTGACTATGTCGGTGAGTGAGAGACCCTCAGAAAACTGCTAGCACGAATTCGAAGTGCTCATCCACACGCTGAGCAGCCTCTCCTTTAGAATGACACACGCAGGTCACACGCGAGCGGTGCGACCTCTGCAGCAATCCGAAGCCTCGCATTCGCTGTCGTCGATCATCCTTCATGCAGTTCCGACTTGGCCCCATCTGATTTTCATTTGTTTCCAAAATTTAAGAAACATCTTCGAGGGTTTTACTTGGATAGTGATGTAGTGATGAAGCGATGACAGCAGAGCTTAGGTTGTGGCTCCGACAACAAAGTGACGGTCTCAACAGACTGGTCTCTCGTTGGGAGAAATGTGTTCGTCGCTAGGGTGACTACTTTCAGAGACAAATATGCAGACAGGAAGAATAAAAATGTAAAATATTAACAAAGTTTAATTTACCTAAAAAGATTTAAGAATTTTCACATAAAACACTCGGAGGCACTACTTTTCAGCACGCCGTTGTACTTCTGAGAACACAAACAAGTATCTGTTGTTCAATATGTTGCGAAATAAAGTGTTTCCGACATAGAATGACACTGATGAATTTTAACAGGATTCTTTCACGCCAGACAGTACCGTGGGCAGCTTCTTAAAGCCGTTTTCGACATGAGTCACTATTGCTAGCACGTGCTCCTCACATTTTCGTGATGGTCTAAATCCATTTAGCTGTTCTGGCACCGTTTTGTGATCGCTGAGCAAATTCTGTTATGAATGAGCCTGTGCAGGCGCTTGAGTTGACATAAAGTGTTCAACTTCTGAGACGTCTCTGTTTCGATTTAGTATAGCATTAATCATAGTTTTCTAGAAGGGGGGTGGCGGATATCTGGAAAAAGAAAAATACTTCAGCCATTTGACAGTAGCAGAACCATGATGCACCAGAAACTCATGGCAAATACCATCATCGTTTCCTAGATTTCATGTCTTTTATAACTTCTACAGTCTCCTTTAGCTGAAATGGTATGGAAAACTCAGACGGTTTTGGCGCCGACCGTTTATTTACTTTTACGAGACATCATTCTTGGTGTGTTTAACTCTTGTTGACACAACGGAGGAAAGCATGTAACTGGCCACACAATCTAAATTTATGGTGCATTTTTGTCACGTGGTCATGTTTGCTGTATTGAGGTTCATGACTGACTTTACTTTTCTGCTGGAGTGAGTATGATCCAAGGAAGTTACGGTTCCGTTTCATATGGTTTGTCTGTTTTATCTGGTGATTTGAGTGTTAAACTGATGGATAAATGAGGACTGAGGAAAGCTCTGTTTGGATTCAACAAAGGAGAAGCAAAGAAATACGAGATGCTACTAGATGTCTGACGATGAAAGAACAACGAATGCTGGAGGTTAACATGGATATATGCAGTACACCCGATTTGTTAAACTTCAGTTCCTCCTGCTGCATAAAAACTTTAAACAACTTAGTGGAATGCAACCGGCTGACGTTCCCGACAACCACCAATCATATGCTGAAAGATAACACACACTCACCGTAAACATTTGTGCCACCACACAACCAAAGATGATATGGGTCGGAAGCTATCGATAATGACTATTAATAACGAAGGGATGAGGTAATATTAATCTGTCCTTTGTTGTTTGACTAGGGAGAAAGCTGGATGCGAGGCAAAATTTAAGAAAAAAACTATATATACATTTATAAGATCCTTGATTGTGAGTTGGCGTTAGTGCTTGCGGTGTGTGTATCCCTGTTCAGTCCCGTACGTTATGTGAACATTTGATTTGTTGGTTGGAAAATTCCGTTTGACAGAGCTGACTAGAATATCTTCCTGAAGATCGTGAGGATGATGATGTAATTATACACAAGAGAGAAGTTTTAGTAAGGATTATCGACGAGGAAACAGCTGTGATGGGTACTGTAAGATATGTTGAACGTGGGGGTTATTTTTCACCAGTTCTCTACAAAATTAATACTAAGAAACTAACAAAAAACAACAGGAGAAAGGTTCAAGGCAATTATGTGTGTAGAAGGGTAAGAAGTATTTGATGAGTCAGAGGAAGATCGGCAATTTATGAGGGAGAACTTGGTGAAATTGTAAAAGAAGTATGGAATGGAGGTCAATGTAGGAAAGATCAGAGCCTGCCACTTATCTTCAAGGAGTTGTTCATAATTCTCAGGCTATTTTTGCAGTTCGAAACATGTAAATGTTTATCGCCTCTCATCTTTCCTGATTTCTCTTTTGTACATCAGTTATGATTGTTTTCTTGTGTATCCAGTTTCTCTTATAAAGAGCTGCCTATGCCAGCAGCTGTTGTGATCATCGTGTAGCGACGCTACGCTGAATTATTTGGGCATAGCGCCTGAACCTTTTCGTTGAGCGACCGCCCTGTTTACTTGGAAATGATACTAACATCTGCTGTAAAATTATCCTTCAGATGTGAGATCTGAGCCATTTCGTGTACCTAAACAGCTGGAAAAGTTCTGGGTATGTGCAGAACAAAGTGCAGAGCGCGGGTTTGCACTCCCTGTGCCGTCTGTTCACTATCTGATCAGAAATATCCGGACATCTACCAGTATATTAGTAACGGGAGTGTCGCCCATCCGCCTTTATAACGGATTGAACCCTGCTGGAGACACATGCAGTGAGGTGTCTGAATGTCCATGCAGAAATGGCATCCTATTCTTCCTCAAAAGCCAGAACAAAGATGGCAGTCATGTAGGGAGCTGGGATCTGGACCTAAGTCGAAGTGATAACTCATCCCAGGAGTCTTGCACAGGGCCAGACCAGACTATTTGAGGAACGTTATTGTTTAAAAAACCATTGGTTCACAGATGGTGGTTTGTCTCAGGGAGTATTGATATGGTCATACAATCGTTGTTTGCGAATTGTTTCTCTGCTGTATGCAGTACAAAATGCTGGAAAATGTGTTAGTATCCTTCTGCATTTTGTTTTTTATTAGGTGCATTTAGGAGACTTCACCCTAAACACAAAAAATATTGTAGTATTAATTGTATTGTATATTAAACCGGGGACCTAGAAACGAAGGAGTGGCTTCGTCCTGCCATAGCCCTCAGTGTTTCAAAACCCCACAACAGGCCACAGCAGTCCACCCACCCCACCGCCGCCCCACACCGAACCCAGGGTTATTGTGCTTCCACTGGCTGGCCGGCGCACCAGACCTCGACACTGATCCTCCGGGCGGATTCGTGCTGGGGACCGGCACGCCTTCCCGCTCAGGAAGCAGCGCGTTAGACCGCGCGACTAGCCGGGCGGGCCTAATATTACTTCCTCCGTACTTCACTGTTGCCGTAACATGTGATGGCAGGTAAGGGTCTCCATGCATTCAGCAGAGCCAGCCCCTTCCGTCGCATTGCCACAGGACGTTACGTGATTCTTCATTCCAATTACGTTTTCATCCACAGTCGAGAATCTCAACTGTCACATAGCTCTGACTACAGAAATTTATGGCTTGTGAGGAGCTACTCTACCATTGTAGACCACTCTTTAACTCCGCACTCACACGTATTGTGGCAGCTGGACACCTGGTGCCACCTTGAGGCTTACGAGTGATTCCTTACAGTAGTTTTCTGTGCTTTTACAACCCACCCATCTCACCGCTCGAGGATCCCAGTCCGTCACTGTATATGGTCTGCTTGGCACTGGTTTACCTGTGGTTTTCCTTCACGTTTCCATTTCACAGTCACATCACAACAGATAACTTGGGCAGCTCCACAGGGGTATAAATGTCCCTGATGGATTTGTTACGTGGGTGACGTCCAATCAGTAGACCACGTTCGAAATCACGGACCTCCCCTGACCGATCCATTCTGCTGTTGCTTCTCTACTGACGAATCAACAATCCTCGGTTAATTTTGTATTGGAGCGTCCGCCTATCGTGACCCCTAGAAGTGAATTATGCATTGCATACTGGTGTTCGGATGCTTTACATTGTGCAGTATATGCCCATTTCGGTGGTTTGGTCCCAGAGAACGGCAGTGTGTTACAGTACAGTATGGAGTGATGCCTTGTGTATTGTAACACCAAGGTGGAACGGTAGGGTGGATTATGGATGCAATGGGTACAACTTGCGTAGTGGACGATAGCTTTGTTCCTTGACGTCTCAGTTGTACTAGCAGCACGTTAGATGGCGATCTAGCATCACACGAGGATATGTAACTCTACGCTTCGTGGAACAGTGCTGCCTGCGATGCTGAAGGGATGCTGCTCTGCAGGGATAGGATGACGAGTAACTGCCAAGTACTGAGTCTTTTTTGCACTGAGTTGAAGGCGACACTCGTAGGCCCACGTGTGCAAGTTGCCAGATGCGAAGTGCAGTCGACGTTGGAATGTGTTGGCATTCATGCACTATATCAATAGCGTACAAAGCCAACTATTCGCGGTCGGAAATAAGCATGTACAGGATTGGTCGGAAAGCTGAGACCTATGCAATTTCAGCACAGATACTACGAACAGTGAGCATTCGAGCTACAGCTCGCACAAGGAACGTCCTCTCTTCCAGTTAGGAATGACTGAGGGGAACATGCGATTCATGAGAATCAGCAAACATGAAGATTCCGTCAGGTTCCATAAATATTATCAGTCTTTGATAAAGTTTCCATCTGAGAACGTTGTTATTCAGGCAAGACTTAGTGTGATCTTTGAATGGAAACTTACATAAAAATGTATATCCGAAATTTCCACATCTCCTAAACTACAGGACGGATTTCAACCAAGCTTTGTACAAAAATCACTTGCTATCAGGAAAGAATCGCTGTAGGGGTAAGACCGAGCTACCTGTAAGGGATGGTGGTAGCATTTGAGAATATGTGTGGCCCACGACGCTTGAATACCGAGATATTATTCATCCATTATTTGAGACTGAGACCACTTAGTGACTTACAAAAAACTTTACCCTCTTATGAAACTTTTTCTCGCTGACTAACCTCACAAAGTGGGGAAAAGAATTATTCGCTTACTACATTTTCGCATTATATGTAATAAAACTGCCGCATCAGGCAAGATGTTTTATTTCTTATTCACTACTAACAATACTTGTGACACACTTCACAAACAATATCACATATACCACTGAATTTACTTCCAAAACTGTATCATTGTACGACACGTAGTTCAAGTGTAGTTCAGGAGATATGACATCATAAACATTGAACTACGTGACAACGAAACTGAAGAGCGAAATTTTCTGTGACACAGGCGAAATAAGTGTACGAATATGTATAAAATACGTTAACTGAGAGTGGGTATTTGTGACATGTACATGTGCGACCAAAGACATGATAAAAATCTCTTGCTAAAGCGCTTGTTCGATTTCAGCCACACTTGATAAACATATTACTCGCTACTGGAGACTGAGGTTGATTACATGGAGGGAGAATACAGGAAGGAAAAGATTGTCAGACAGTGAGAGGGAGGAAGAGAGTGCACACAGATATGGGGGAGAAGAAATGGACGTAAAAAGAGGGAGAGGGAAATAGACAGAGGAATGAATGAGGAAGATGGACAGAGAGAGGGTGGAGGAGGTGACCAGGAGAGGAGGGGAAAAGGAGGAGATCAGAGAGGTAGAGGAGGATGTCGACTCACAGAAGGGGGAGAAGGAAATTGACAGAGGGACAGAGAGGAGGAAATGGACAGAGAAAGGGAAGAGGAGGAATAGACAGAGATTGGATGAGGGGATAGACTGTGAGGATGGGAAGAGACTGTGAGACGGAAGGAGAGGAGGGGATAGTGTGGTGAGGGGGATTTATGGGGGTAGGGAGAGATTGACTTAGAGAGTGTAGGAGGAGATGGACTGAGGAGGAAGGAGCAGAATGATTAGAGAGGGTGGAATAGACAGAGAGGGGGTGGTATAGAGGAGATGCAGATCGGTGGAGGGAGGGGGAGTAGCAGATGGGCAGAGAGAGGGCCTGGAAGAAATGTACAGAGAGCGAGGGGGGTGGAGGAAGTAGACAGCAAGAGGGGCGAGAAGACGGATGGAGAGGAAGGGACAAAGGAGACGGGGAGAGAAAGAGTGGAGTGCAGGAGATAGTCTAATAGAATTGGAAAAATTACATATGCAGGCAATGTCGGGTACTCATCCAGTAATAATAAGAAAATGACAGCAGAACCTGTAAAACCTTTTGAGAAGTTAAGCAATGTGGTGACAAGAATTGCCAGCTTTGTGGAGAAAATACGAAATGAACGGTGAATAAAAGAGATCTTGAAAAGATGAGGCTTGTTGATATAAAATAATCACACATAATTAAGATAATCAGTAACTGTTTGGACTGCAGCACGGTACTATATGACATCGAATCATGCAAAGTCATAAACGAAGAGGAAAAATATGGGGATATTTTTGAAAAGCTGTTGCGGAGAAAATACTGAAAATTTAATGGGCTGATAAAATAACGAATGAGGGAGTTCAAAGAGAACGTTACTATCTCGACCTCATGCTTTAGGGAGGGAAACAAAATACATACTTGCAAGATATCAGTATTGGCAATCGATCTTGCACGAAAATTTGGATCATAATTATAGTAGTATAATCCGATGAACGAAGACCAAAAGCAGTCGACTAGGGGGAAAAATAGTGAAGTCGAAAACTTATGCAGCGCTAGTAGGGAATGTCCTGAGTAACATACTAAAGATCTTGACCACTTGGATGTGAGCGTCGTGGAGATTAATACTCACTTTTTTTCTTTAATACATCGAAAATCACGTGTTTAGCAAAAAAATTTTCCGATGTGACATTGAACTACCTTAAATTTTCTACAAAAAAGATGCTATTCGCGTTTTCTCTAGGACCAATAATTTCCGCATTCAGGGGATGGAAAAATCGAGGGTTATAAAAAATATTGTACTAAAGGTTAAAATTAATATTTGTCTTTACATGAAGTGGATTAAAAATAAATGTTAAATGTTTGTACCACATATAAACGCAATAGAGCCGTGTTAAGGAATAAACTGTATTCTGGGATGTAGCAGGTGGAGGGGAGATGCGACGGAAGGCAGTTCGCTGGATTGTGTTCGTGCATTCCTTCCGCCATAAGTCCGAAAACTGAAGATTGGGCAGGTGGTAGTTCTTCAGTCTATCTGCCGAATTTCGTCACAAGAAGAGCTACAGCGCATTTCACAAAGTTCTACAGGTCTTCAACAGGGCCCATTATGAATCACTGGCGATGCAGTGGGCAGAAATGCCTGGGGAGTGTTTATTTTGCAGAATAAGCGTAAAAAATACATGAAATGCAGATATGAGTTACTGAAAACGCTAACGCAGGTAGTGCGTATGGTCGGAATCTATGTAAATCTCTATACACTATACCACACTGCTGGAGGGGAAACTGATTTTTAGTCACGCTGTAGGGCAAATGTAGCTTTTTTCGAAAAAAAATTCTCCCATCATGAGCGCTGCTCGTTTTTTAGTTTGCAGAATAAACCGCTTCAGCATTTCCTGTCAAGTTCTCTTATATGAGGAGACGAAATAACTCTTACAAATATTTACAATTTGCAGTGAGTAACTTTGTACAGAGATTTACGTAGATACTATCTACGTGAATTACCTGCGTTAGGACTGTTAATTAAGCGTATCTACATTTCAAGTAATTTTAAGGCATTTTGTGCAAAATAAACACTTCTCAGTCGTATCTGCACACTGCGTCGCCAGTGATTCAAAAGGCGCTATGCGGAGGGTCAGTGTAACTTTGTGAAAAACCCTGCAGTTGTTTCTTGGGGGAGGGGGGGGGGGGGAGGGATGAGATAGTAGAGTGGGGAATCATCTGCTCTACTTCCAGTTTGCCGACCTAAGAGGGAGGAGTGTACCAACACAATCCAGCGACCTACTTTCCCTCTCACTTCACACTTCTCCCCCTTCCACCCTGTTACACCCTCATTTAAAATTTGTTTTTAACTCTCTTTATTTGAAGATAAATATTAATTTAGTACCTTCAGAGCAAATTTTTTAATGATCTGCAATTTTTCCATCCCCTACGGGAATTATTATCCCTAGAGAAAACATAGATAGGACTTTTTCTGTAGGAAATTTAGTATAGTTTAATTTTGTACTGGGAAATATTTTCGCTAGAGGCTGCGGTGTTCGAGTTATTCTATAAAAACGTCTAAAAGTGATCTTTAAACCAATCTGTGACACAGCGCAAACATCCCAGCAGTCAGAATTTTTGGTACCTTGCAAGGAAAACCCCCTCCTTGCACTGCACAGAAGTTTGCCACTACACAACTTTTTTCCCCTGATTTTCCTTCGTCGACTGGTCTAGTACGCTGTTATGACTCTGAAAGTACAACCTTTTAACTACCCGCGTGCACTGGATGATTGTCACTCGGTCTCCCCCGTTGGAGCCGCCCAGTACCGCAGCACAAAGTACTGTGCAATGGATTAAATGAGAAGTTTCTGAATCGCTGTTTTCACTTTGTTAACCTGCTTTGTTCCTTGTGTCAAAGTGCGCGGCTTCAAACCTGCAACCGAATGACGTGGCGCAGTTGTTAACACACTGGAATCGCATTCGGGAGAACGACGGTTCAAACCAGCGTCCGACCATCGCGATTTAGATTTTCCGCGATTTCAGGTAAATGCCGTGATGGTTCATTTGAAAAGGCACAGCCGATTACCTTCTCCAACCTTCCCTAATCGGATCTTACGCTTCGTCTCTAATGACCTGGCTGTCGACGGGACGTTGAACACTAATCATCCTCCTCTTCTAACCTGTATCTGGTACCAGAGATCCCACTGTTCTGAACATTTTGATGTTGCGATTCATAAATGGAATGTAAATGAATGAAACAAATTAGTTTGTCAATAACCAAGTTGCATAGCGATATTTAATTATAAAAATCACTGCTGTGCGTTATGTTCTTCGCGTTTTTAAGCTAACACTGTTAAAGTCTAGTTCATTTACAGGAGATGCACTATTCTTCAACGTGATTGGAATGATTAAATGGTAAACTGAAAATTAGTAACTTCATTTCATAATAATTCTGAAGTCATTTACGTTTATTCATTTTGATTCTGAGGCGCATATGTGGCTCCAGAATCTCAATACGGTATAGTGTTGTTAAAACAATATTGAATGTATGTGTGCATGAAATTGACATATTGCGTACTCCTATTTTCATTTATCACCTAGAATAATGTGTTTTCGAACGAGCTCACAAAACACGATGTGTAGATGTGTCCACCCCGTGTCTTCTCTTTTGTGTCCTTCAACATGCCGCGAAAAAGAGGTCTCCGGGTGTATGCTATCCTCTTTTCTGCGACCTGTTTTCGCAATATATTTAATTTCATGTTTCGGTCTGTGTTTAAAGAAGCTATGAATTTTGATGAAATTATGAGAACATTTAACTTTACGTAATGATACGAGGCACGACAGCCTGCAACCAGCGATAAGATGCCATAGACTATTACAACAGAGCGCTGCTCTCTCTGGAAAATGGAGATGGATTATTCCTCGTAACTTTATTAAAAGGGATGAAGAGAAATGTAATGAATTAATACTGCTACGGCCAGAGATTTTGTGAAGATACTGAACGCAATCTTAAAAATTTTATGACTGAGAGAAATACATCCGATTGTGGACGAGTTTTGAACAGTTTTTGTGACTAAAATAGTTAGAAATTGTGAACGACAGATTGTCAAATACATACGCTGTTAAGTTTAAGGGATGTGTCAACACGGACATTCCCACTACGCACTGATTCTATATCCTCGACCTGTCTCTGTAGACCAGCCACTTCCTTTACGACTGACCATATGGTTTTAATTTTATTATGACTCATTACACACAAGATCGTTCACTACCAAGCTGGTGTCGTCATTTATATAAATGATATGCCTCCTAGTATTACAGGTGATTCCAAAATATTTCTGTTTGCTGATGACACCAGCTTGGTAGTGAAGGATCTTGTGTGTAATATTGAAACAGTATCAAATAATGTAGTTCATGAAATAAGTTCGTGGCTTGTGGAAAATAATTTGATGCTAAATCACAGTAAGACTCAGTTTTTACAGCTTCTAACTCACAATTCAACAAGAACCGATATTTTGATCAGACAGACTGGGCATATTATAAGCGAAACGGAACAGTTCAAGTTCCTAGGCGTTCGGATAGATAGTAAGCTGTTGTGCAAAGCCCATGTTCAGGATCTTGTTCAGAAACTAAATGCTGCTTTATTTACCATTAGAACAGTATCTGAAATAAGTGACAGTTCAACACGAAAAGTAGTCTACTTCGCATATTTTCATATAGTTATGTCATATGGTATTATTTTTTGGGGTAATTCTTCTGATTCAAAAAGGGTTTTTTTGGCTCAAAAACGGGCTGTTCGAGCTATGTGTGGTGTAAGTTCGAGAACCTCTTGTCGACCCCTATTCAATAGTCTGGGAATTCTGACATTGCCCTCACAGTATATATTTTCTTTAATGTCGTCTATTGTTAGCAATATTAGTTTATTCCCAAGAGTTATCAGCTTTCACTCTGTTAATACTAGGCAGAAATCAAACCTGCATGTGGAAATCACTTCCTTGACTCTTGTGCAGAAAGGAGTGCAGTATTCTGCTGCATCCATTTTCAATGAGCTACCACAAGAACCCAAAAATCTTAGCAGTAGCCCAAACGCTTTTAAGTCTAAACTGAAGAGTTTCCTCATGACTCACTCCTTCTATTCTGTCAAGGAACCCCTGGAAGAGCTGAAAAATTAAGCAAATTCCAGTGTTACATTGTTGATTTTCTTTATTTAAACTTACGAATTGTCGCCCGAATATGTTACTTATATTTCATTTTATCTGTTTGTACTATCGTGTTATAATTTCATGTATTGACTCGTTCCATGACCATGGAGACTTCTCCTCAATTTGGTCCCACGGCACAATAAATAAATAAATATTTTATTGCATTTTCCTGATCCCCAATTTTCGTGATTACAGATTTATGTCTACGTAAGTTGTGGGGGTGAGTCAAAGACGGCGCGTTAAATAGAGCCTGCAGCACGGTCTTCGCTGTTTGCGCAAGTCATTTCATTACGTAATTTCGTGACATAAGTAAAGCTAATTAATAACCTGACGACCCTCCATGCAGAGAGCTGCGGTGGCACAGATGCGGTCTCCCTTCTACCTCGGCGCACCACTGCAGAGTGAACTGTTTTGCTAATGTACTATGATTAGCGCATTTCAGCTCTGATGCAGCAAAGATACGCTGAACATCTGAAAGCGTAATTATATTAACCAAAGGTGCTCTGAGTGAACTGGAATGGACGTACCGAGGCTACAGTGGTAATTTTCTGAACTTGAATGATAAAATTTCACTTCTGAGCATTAACAAGAGAGAGAGAGAGAGAGTGAGTGAGAGAGAGAAAGATCTTTCAATGCGGCAAGGTAATTCAATTAGACACACAGACAGATAACATCTCCATCGTGTTTATAAATCATTATTGTAGAAATACCTTAGTCGTCACCCAACTGCACAGTACTTCGTGCTCAGGCATTAGGCGGCTGCAGTGGAGCGGAGGGAGTGACAAACAACTACTGAGCACAAAAGTTTGACAGCTGTACTTTCAGATGGTCACTCTGCGTACGATCAAAATTATGGCTCAAATTTTCGGGATCGATTACTACTACTGGTATCTTCCAAGTGCATTTTTTTCTGCTTAAAATATGAGCTCATGATGTTTTCTTGTAAGAGAACGTCGTGAGGTAGGATGACCTCTCATTCCAGATGTCGGACGTCGTAGGCTGGGGAGACCACCAAAGCACGACAGACGGTGAACTGTGATGAAACTGACATCAGACTTCAATGCTGGGCAGAGTACAAGTGTGTCTCAACACAAAGTGCACGGAACACTCCTAACGATGGGCCTCCGCAGCCGACGGCCGATGCACTTGCCACTACTACTGACACGGCACGTTATCACTGGCACACGTCGCTGCTGCAGCGGCAGAGCATTGCGTGGGCTGATGAATCCCGATACCTTCTTCATCGTGCCGATGGGAGGTAGCGAATCCATCATTTGCAAGGGGATCAGCCCCTGACACCTGTACTGCGGGATCGGGCCAAGATGGCGGGAGCTCCGTCGTTCTCTGGGGAACATCCACGTGGACAGCCGTGGCTCCTGTGGAGCTCATGCAGGGCACCATGACGGCCAAAGAGTATCGTACACTGGTTGCAGACCACGTACACTCCTTCAAGACGATCATGTCTGCCGCAGGCAGTGGCATTTTTCTACAAGATAATGCGCCATGTCAAAAGGTCAGGAGAGTGATGGAGTGGTTCAAAGAACACAGTGGCTGGCCCTGTCTCGCCAGATCTGAACGGCACGGAACTCATCTGGGATGTGAGTGAACTTGGCGTCAGAGCTCATCGCCCTCCTCCCCGGAATTTACGGAAAGTAGGTGACACGTGAGTGGAGATGTGTTGCCAACTCCCTCAAGCGACCTACCAAGACCTCACTGCTTTCATGCCACTACGTATCCCCGCTGTTATCAGCGCCAAAAGTTGGACATATCGTCTATTAGGTACGGGGTCATAATGTTCTGGGTGATCAGCGTACCTATTGTAATGAGTATTTGCTTCTCACAATAAAAGGGACTGATGTGTGGGAACGAAATGCGGTTTTAAAGCAACGAAGAGATTTACTATTAATGATCTACAAATTTCACAATAAGAGCTGTAACGAGCAGGCGTAGATGGGGGAGGCAGTGCGATGTGTATTGCGTTCTTGTCTATTTCAGTTGCTTCTTCGTAAATCCAGATGAATTCTGTCTCTAGTGGCAGGACGTGTCTTAATCTTGAATACTGCTGACGGCAGGTATTCTCGTTAAGAATGGCCATGAGGGACTCGTCTCGTGATGTTTCCCTCTTTCTCTGCCCCCCCCCCTCCCCTCTCTTTCTCTCCTTTCGTTTGTATCGGCGAACACATACGAGTGATTTCCCTGGAGAGGAGACTGCTTTTAAGGCTCCAAGCCTAGTTTGCTATAAACATGTGGACTGTTCGGTGCTGGACACTCAATCAGTCCTGTGGCTGTTACCAAGAAGACCTATGGTTGGTGACCCCAGGCGTAGTGGCGCTGTAACTGCAGCGGGAAGCTGGAAAGGATTAGGCATGATTTGAAAGCTTCGTGCAATTACGTTAAAAGTGCTGACGCACCCACGCTAATTGGCAGAGGCAATGAACATAACTTCATGTGAAATATTTCATGCTGTAAGATGCATAGAACTGGGACGGATGCTTACTTCGATGAAGCGGCTGTGAACGATCATTAACAGGTGAAATAAATAAATTCATTGACGGAACACGTATAGAATTATTCTTTGTCACACTTGTACTTGTTACATTCGGGCAGTCATTGGCTGGTTGGTCTAGTCTTGACACGACTCATTTATGGTTTCCGCTATGGAACCATCTCATTTCTGATTTGTACACGTTCTGTAACCGGTATTACCTCTTTTGGTGTATCTTCGAACTTGTGTTCTGCTTATACCTTTTCTGATGATGGACAACATTCTCACCTTATCACATGACAAAAGTTCAAAGTGAAGATTACGGCCTTCGGTTTTTTTCTTTACTTTTGCATATGAATCGTACTTTTAGGTGATTTAAATAAATGTGACAGTTTAAATCAACGTTAGGCGAATTCTATACTTCCCCTACAGGATAACTGTGGTGTCACCGCCAGACACCACACTCGCTAGGTGGTATCTTTAAATCGGCCGCGGTCCATTAGTACATGTCGGACCCGCGTGTCGCCACTGTCAGTGATCGCAGACCGAGCGCCACCACACGGCAGGTCTCGAGAGACGGACTAGCACTCGCCCCAGTTGTACGGACGACGTAGCTAGCGATGCACACAGACGAAGCCTCGCTCATTTGCAGAGCCGATAGTTAGAATAGCCTTCAGCTAAGTCAATGGCTACGACCTAGCAAGGCGCCATTAGCATTACATAGCTTGTATCTAAAGAGTCTCACTTGTATCGTCAAGAGCGATGTACCACAAGGATGGATTAAAGTTAAGTATTCCAGGAGCTACGTACTTTTCTTTATAGCATTCATTACGTATCCTGTTTCAGACCTATCTACTAGCCTGCGTGAGTAAACGCGTGCCTTTCGGCTACTTCAGAGTTGCGTGGCTGTCTTGTTACGCCACAACAATAACAATACAGGAATGTTCTAACATGAAAATGCATGAACAAGAATATACATCATTCTCAGAGAGCCGGTATACAGGGTATAGGCAAAATAATCTGGACACATGTGCTTACTTGGCAATAGTTTATTAATAAGGGGTTGGACCCCATTTCCCCGTAATGCAGTTGCGATTCTTCCTGCAATACTGACAGGTAATGATTGTATAGTCTACAATGGAATGTTATACATTCTTCGATCAGAACTTCTTCTAACTCCTGTAGTGACGAGGGATGCGGAAATCTCCTCCGGAGTCTGCGCTCCGATACCACCTACAAGGGTTCGATAAAGTCCGGGGACTGTGTTGGCCAGGGAAGACGCTGCAGTTCAGTTGCATCCTCCTCATATCATGATTTTACTGTCCTGGCTGTGTGAACGGGTGCGTTATCGTCCTGAAATATGACTTCATTGTTGGGGAACAACATTTGAATCACGGGGTGCACCTGATCACCTAAAATGTTGACATAATCGTTGCCTGTAACACGGTCTTTTGAGACTAATGACGGGACCAGTAGAATACCATGATATGGCTGCCCACACCATCACACTTCCACCTCCATGCTTGACAGTTGGAATCAAGCAACGAGGATTGTAGGCTTCTTTTGGCTTCTCCAGACGTAAACCCGGCCCGATGTTGGAAATAACGAAAATGTTGACTCGTCGGTTGATATGACGTGTTTCCACTGATCACCAGTCCAGGATTTTGCTCCTGACACCATGTTTTACGCTTCTTTGCGATGGTTTTCCACACTAATGTTTTCGCTATAGTATCTCGTCCACAAATATTTGCTTTATGGAGCTCCCGGCGGACAGTGTCGATAGATATGGGGTCTCAAAGATGGCTGTTGACCTCTGCAGTGACTTTAACCGCCGTTTGTGTTGTTTTGACACAATTCGTGTTAGCGTAAAACGTTCTCTGTCATTCGGTTTTGTTTTGTATCCACTATTACGTTTACACGATGATGTCTTTCCATGTTATGTGTAGGCTGTCTTGACTGTTGAAACAGTTGCTCTTGAAACACTAATTAGGTGCCTGTATTAGGTACTGATGCTCCAGCTATGTGGAAGATCTACCGTGAGCCAACATTCTTCATCTACTATCCGGCAATCAAAGATCGATATTTTGAGAAAAAATAAAGAAAAATGTGACGATAATTAAACTAACAAGAAGGTTCCTTTGAAAACTGTAACTTATAGAATGCAATACACAATAATCATAACATAGATTAACTGAAAGAGAATTTTGACCCAAATGTAACAGTAACCACTTACTATCAAGTGTAATTATTAAAAATAGAGCTGTTAAAAGGTTAAACGTTATTGGTGGATTTTCAGATAGGACTACACATTTGTATTACACGGTGTTAACAATGAAATGTCAACGAGTTTCAGCCGCAATGAAAGTTTCTTGGGTTGTGAGACCACTAATAATCTGTTGTCGTTTTTGAAGGACTTGAGCCTATGTTAAGAAGTCCCATTGCCTTAAAGTACTTGAAGCAGCAGAGTACCATGAATAAGACTAGTAACATAAAAAAAGAACCACACACTCTTGCAGAGCCCCATACACACAGTCTCTCACACACACACACACACACACACACACACACACACACACACACACACACACACAAAACACGCACAGACATGTATATCACAGTATTTCGGCCACGCTCCTCATTGGTTTTAATACATGTGACAGTGCTTGTGCGATAGTCCTTATGTGGTCGTTTCGTGTGCATGCGTGTACAATAGTTTTCGTTCTTATCCACCTTTGTTTGTTTTCATCGATGACAGGGCGCTGATAACCTCGCCGTTGGGCTCCCATAAGTTCCCAAACCACACACAAGCCACACACGTTACCATTGGGCAAGTTACTTAAGCAGCTTCATCGTCCTACATTCTAAGGAGCAAGAAACCGGCATAAAGCGTACCTCGGGACAAAAACAAAGCAGGATAGAACACCTTTCTTGCGGCAACGCGCAATCAATATCTTGACTCCGCTATAACAGTGGTGATGTTACTAATGATAGTGCCACTAAAGTAGAGTTACTAAACACTGTTTTCCGAAATTTCTTCACCAAAGAAGATGAAGAAAAAGTTCCAGAATTCGAACCAAGAACAACTGTCAATACAAGAAACTTATAAGTAGATATCCTTGGTACAGCTTAAATTACTTAATAAAGGCAAAGACCTCTGTCCAGACTGTATACCAGTCAGTTTCCTTTCATAGTGTGTTGATATAATAGCTGCGTATGTATCAGTCATATAAGACCTCTTACTCGTCGTAAGATCCGTATATAAAGACTGGAAAGCAGCGCAAGTCACATCGGTAACTAAGAAAGAAAGCAGAAATGATCCGCTGAATTACAGACCCATGTCACTAACGTCGATTTGCAGTAGGATTTAGGAACATATACTGTGTTTGAACATTATGAATGACAACTGATAATATTTATTTCGGCTGAGGCTACAGTGAAGACAAATTTTGTGAATTATGACTGCACGATTTGACTGTAATAATCTTTATTCTATTGTTATAATGCTGTGTGGTCCGAACAAGACACAGCCAGGGTAAAAGCGCCACAGGTGCGAGCTGGTGCCGGTGCCATAGAGACTCGCCACTTGAGTGAGGTCCACCGGCGCCACGGGCGGCGCTGGGGATGAAGATATCTTCAGCTCGGCCAATTGCCGGCCGCGTTCAATCTGCCAATGAACGGACGACAACGGACAGAAGCCTACTCGGAAGATAGGAGAGCAGCTCTCGTCCACTTGGTTATAGATCATCGTCCAGGGCCGACTTAGACAGGTAACGTCGTTTGGTGAACTCTTAGAAGTGAACAGACACTTCATACAATGTAAGCTTTCACGGCCGGTATTGTCTTCACTTAAAACTTCCGGTCGAAGTTTAAAACTCTCCCCTGACGTTTCGTCTCCGACTGCGGGAGACATCCTCGGAGGTACAGCGGCGACTGTCTATATACCTAATTTCTACAATCTTATCTTCATGGTCCTTACACCAAATGTACATTGGTAGCAGTAGAATCGTTCTGCAGTCAGCCACAAATACCATTATTTTCAATAGTCCTGAAAACGAATGTCGCCTTCCCTCAAGCGATTCCCATTTGAGTTCCCGAAACATCCCCGTAACACATGCGTCTTGTTCGAACCTACCGATAACCAATCCAGCAGCCCGCCTCTGAATTGCTCCGATGTCTTCCTTTAATCCGACCTGGTGCCGATAGCAAACACTCGAACAGTACTCAAAAATGTGTCCTGTATGTGGTCTCCTTTATAGGTGAACCACACATTTCTACTGTTCTTCCCAGAAAACAAAGTCAACCCTTCACCTTCTCTATTACATTCCTTACATGCTCATGTTTTGCAACGTTATGCCTAGAAATTTAATCGACGTGATTGTGTCAAGCAGTACACTGCTGAAGTTGCGCTCGAACATTACGGTTTTCTTTCTCCTGCTCATCTGCATTAACTCAGATTTTCTACATTTAGTCTAGCTCACATTCACTACACCAGTTAGAATCTAGTATCCTCCTATTGTCACAAAGACAACACCTTTCCATACACCACACCATCATCAGCAAACAGCCGGAGACTGTTGCTTATCCTGACCCCTAGATCATTTATGCACGCAGAAAACAGCAGCAGTTGTATCACACCTCTCTGGTGCACTCCTGATGAACATTCGCCATCGATTACATACTGGGATTTGTTACTTATAAAGTTGTAGAGCCAGCCACATACGTAGGAGCCTATTCCGTATGCTTGGCCATATTGACAACCGGTTTTAGCGAGCTATCTGTTTTCATCCTGACGTTGAACGATGGGACTTGGGTTTAAGAAATCATTTTGCCTGGCCTTGGCTCTTTGAAAGACTTCCCAGTTGAAGATGCATATCTACGAATGCGAAATCAGTAGTCACTTTTTAATAAGCGCGTTTTAACGGCCACTACAGAAGACTTTATTCACCTTGATTGACTGACAAATAGCCAACACGGATTCAGAAAATAGCGTTCTTGTGAAACACAACAATCTCTTTATTCTCACGAAGTAATCAGTGCTGTCGACAGAGGATGCTTTTAAATTTCCAGAAGGCTTTTGACACCGTTCTTCACAAACGACTTCTTATCAGATAGCGTATCCATCGAGTATCGTCTCACTTGCGCTACTGGTTTCGTGATTTCCTGTCACAGAGGTCATAGTTCATAGAATTCACGGAAAGTCATCGACTACAACAGCTGTCTGGGGTGCTCCGTAGAAGTGTTATTGGTCCTCTGCTGCTACTGATCTACATAACCTCTTAAGTGACAATCTGTTTTCAGGTGATGCTAAGTGTCTCGTAAAGTCATCATGTAACACTTAAATCGATTCGGAGAAGGATTATCTTAAGCAACTGTGTGTCTGCAATTTATGAAGTGTGCACTCAGTGTTGTTTGAACTCTTTGATGTATGGCAAGAAAATTAGACTTTTGTAATGTGTATGTGAAAAAAGCAAAAGAAAATGTAGAAATTTTAAATTATTATAATATGAATATCTATATGAAAGAAGTGTGTTTGGTAAATGTTGTTTCATGCTTAGGGCACTTGTATTTGCAACATGTAAACGCTGTAGGGAAGTCTCTCCGCAACGAAAGTGGCATGGCGCCATGTAAAAGGTGGGTTTGACGGTTAAACTGAGCGGCTCCTTTGTGTGAATGGCCCGCAGTGTGTGGCTAGCCATAGCACGGTACATTCCGACGGTGCCAAGAGAGGCAATTGGAAGCTACATTAGAAGGGATTTGCTTCGGATGTGGATCTGGCTATTACTTGGTATTCACGGAATAATAGAATAGCTCTAATGTGTTAAGAATCCGAAGCCAAGAAGAGATTTTATAGGGCATTCGCACATCAAGAGTCGTGCGTACATTTAGCCGCCATTTCGCCTGCCACTATATCTTCACCACTGCTTCACAGACTTCATACATTCAGTTACATAGTTTATATTCGGTTGGACCAGTTAATTTGTGTGTTGTTTCAATAATAATCACATAAAATGTCAATTCGTGTTCCAAACCATAACTTCTTCAATCCTGATCACGAACCTACGCAGGGTCCCCACCTAAGTGCTACTAAAGCCGAGTATCCTGATTTAAATGAACAATTCTGGCATTCATGTGTTTAAAAGTGATTTTTTTGTCCGAAGCATATAGCGCATTCAAAAAGAAACGAGCCGGAGGCATAATTAGAGAAACCAGTACCAGTATGTTAGAAGTATTGACCCTAGCTGTTGAGACACTTGTCCCACTGTGACACAAGACGGCGACCGTCTGTCTCATAAAATTCCCGGGGCTGCGATGTTAACCAGTTCCGCACATACAGCTGGACGTCGTCGTCCGAGGTGAATCGTTTGCCCCTCAGAACCTTTTTAAGGGGACCAAAAATGGCTTAATCACAGGGAGAGAGGTCCGGACTGTATGGAGGGTGGCGTGAACCTACCATTTGAACTTTTGGAGGACCGCGACTGTGTTGGCCATATGAGGCTTTGCATTGTCGTGGAGCAGAATGACCCCCATGGCTGAGACTTCCTGGTCGTTTTGATTCGATCGCTTGGTGAAGGGTGGTCAAAGCTTGCGAGTAACGCTAGGCATTCACTGTTCTCCCGTGCTGCAAAATGGTTCAAATGGCTCTGAGCACTATGAGACTTAACATCTGCGGTCATCAGTCCCCTAGAACTTAGAACTACTTAAACCTAACTAAACTAAGGACATCACACACATCCATGCCCGAGGCAGGATTCGAACCTGCGACCGTAGCGGTCGCGCGGCTCCAGACTGTAGCGCCTATAACCGCTCGGCCACACCGGCCGGCCCCGTGCTGCAGCAAGTGAATCAGAAGGGGGCCATCTCGGTGAAAGAAGAACGCCACCATAACCTTTCCTGCTCTCGTGTGAATGGCCTTGGCTTTTATTAGTGTTAGTGACGCTGGATACTTCCACTGGAGACTTTGTCGTTTTGATTCTGGTTCGAAGTGATGACACCATGACTCATTTCCAGCCACCACTCGTGCCAGGAACGCATTCCCTTCCCGAGCATAGCACTGCTGATGAGTGAGACAGTGGGCCATTCGACGTGCTTCCTGGTGTGGTTGAAGACTGTGGGGCACCATTGGGTACACACTTTGCAGATGTGCAATCGTTCCTTCATGATGGTGTGAACATTTCCAACAATCTACCTGACTCCGGCGGCTATGGCTTTCACTGTTACTCGGCGGTCCTGGGTAATGAGTGCATCCATCAGCTGGACGATGTCGTCCGTAATGCAGTGTGGTGCTCCAGACCGTGCATCATCTGCTAACGACATCCATTCTTCCCCGAAGCGCTTGTGCCACGTCTTGGCCCTTGCAAGGGACACGTAGTGTTCGCAATACACTTGCGACATTCGTCGATGAATGTCCATTCCTCCTATTCCTTCCGGTGTCAGAAAACGAACAACACCTCTTTGCTCTTCTGCAGACGCTTCCGTGCCACTGTTTGCAATGCGACTGGCAACCTTGGACGATTGATGCATGCTGCTCCTAGCTCTGTATAGTCACACGACGTACACGCGTGCCCTCTAGCGACGGGCTGTGAACTTCCACGCTCTGGTCGGAACCACACCTTGTTTCGCACGCCACGATGTTACCTTCCTGTCACCGGCTTACGCATTCCAGACTCCGGCTCGTTTCTTTCTGAACACCCCTTATAAAAGGAGTAGAAAAAGTTAAAGTAAGATTAAAACTGGGATGCTTTTTACATACTCCAAGTGAAATTGTTAATGTAGGAAGTTTATGTACAAAAATTCAAAGGTCAATCAATAGTAAAGTGGAAATCCTTATTATTTAAAAGCTAAAACCATAAAAGTGAAGTGCGATGGGCTTTTGCTAAAGTATCCTTAGTTTATTATAAAATATAGTTTCGTAGGATTGTGTAAATATTATTGTCAAGAATACCTGCTTCACAGGTGATTAAAGTACAAGTACATATAAATCTTTAATGAACCGATTTGCGCTAGTACTATTAGAAGTGAAGTTATACACATTTTAAAACATATTGTAGTTTTGATAAATATCATGAATGGTTCCTTTTGAAGTTAATTAAGCCCAGTGTTGCATTTTATTATCTTGCGAAGAAATTTAAGTGATTGATTTGCTTTTAGAGGTAGTTTTTACTTATTCAATAATCAAAGAACCTTGACTAGTGGAACTATACCATTTTATGTGTCCGCATCATATTGTTCTCCTAGTTAAAAAAAGAGCTATTACTGTTATAAGGAAAACTGTTACATGCAGAGGAGCTTAAACAGTGTATTTAAGATGTTATTCGTGTGAGTCATGAGAGAAGCCCCTCATGTCCAAAATTAGTTCTGAACTTCATATAGTGATGTTTCAGTATTTTGATTAAGTAATGCTAATGTTTGTGGCCGTCATTAGAATGAGCTAGGTGCAATTTTGCTCTCCTTAATTTACTGGTGTGTGTGTTATAGGTAACTGCTGTTACACACAGTACAGAGCACACTGTGTCAGTTTGTATCCTGTTTGTTATTCAAAGGGAAATCTCAACAAAAATAACTTTAATAACTAATATCCAATTTTCTCAAATATATATTTCCAAATTAATGTGTCTAATTAGGCTGGCGACCGTTCACTTTTTTTCATTCATTTATAATTTTATCACTTCTGTTAACTCCCAAGGTTAAGACTCATTTGGTTTCACTCTCAACTTAACAAAATTCGAAATTATAGTCCGATACCCTGTTCCATTAGACACACGCACGGTCGATCTTTGAAATCCTCTCAGAGGGTAACATTAGTGTGTTTCAGGGCACGTTACTGTTATAATCAGATGACCAAAAACAACTGCAAAATGATTTAGACACGATATCTCTATGGTGTGATAAGTGGCATTTCAGTCTAAATAACAAAAAGTGTGGAGTCATCCACATGAATAGTAAGCGCTAAATTTCAGATACACAGTAAATCACAGTAATAAAGGGCTCTAAATTAAACTAAAAACATAGATGTTACAATTACGATTAACTTAAATTAGAACGATCAGATATACACTCCTGGAAATGGAAAAAAGAACACATTGACACCGGTGTGTCAGACCCACCATACTTGCTCCGGACACTGCGAGAGGGCTGTACAAGCAATGATCACACGCACGGCACAGCGGACACACCAGGAACCGCGGTGTTGGCCGTTGAATGGCGCTAGCTGCGCAGCATTTGTGCGCCGCCGCCGTCAGTGTCAGCCAGTTTGCCGTGGCATACGGAGCTCCATCGCAGTCTTTAACACTGGTAGCATGCCGCGACAGCGTGGACGTGAACCGTATGTGCAGTTGACGGACTTTGAGCGAGGGCGTATAGTGGGCATGCGGGAGGCCGGGTGGACGTACCGCCGAATTGCTCAACACGTGGGGCGTGAGGTCTCCACAGTTCATCGATGTTGTCGCCGGTGGTCGGCGGAAGGTGCACGTGCCCGTCGACCTGGGACCGGACCGCAGCGACGCACGGATGCACGCCAAGACCGTAGGATCCTACGCAGTGCCGTAGGGGACCGCACCGCCACTTCCCAGCAAATTAGGGACACTGTTGCTCCTGGGGTATCGGCGAGGACCATTCGCAACCGTCTCCATGAAGCTGGGCTACGGTCCCGCACACCGTTTGGCCGTCTTCCGCTCACGCCCCAACATCGTGCAGCCCGCCTCCAGTGGTGTCGCGACAGGCGTGAATGGAGGGACGAATGGAGACGTGTCGTCTTCAGCGATGAGAGTCGCTTCTGCCTTGGTGCCAATGATGGTCGTATGCGTGTTTGGCGCCGTGCAGGTGAGCGCCACAATCAGGACTGCATACGACCGAGGCACACAGGGCCAACACCCGGCATCATGGTGTGGGGAGCGATCTCCTACACTGGCCGTACACCACTGGTGATCGTCGAGGGGACACTGAATAGTGCACGGTACATCCAAACCGTCATCGAACCCATCGTTCTACCATTCCTAGACCGGCAAGGGAACTTGCTGTTCCAACAGGACAATGCACGTCCGCATGTATCCCGTGCCACCCAACGTGCTCTAGAAGGTGTAAGTCAACTACCCTGGCCAGCAAGATCTCGGGATCTGTCCCCCATTGAGCATGTTTGGGACTGGATGAAGCGTCGTCTCACGCGGTCTGCACGTCCAGCACGAACGGTGGTCCAACTGAGGCGCCAGGTGGAAATGGCATGGCAAGCCGTTCCACAGGACTACATCCAGCATCTCTACGATCGTCTCCATGGGAGAATAGCAGCCTGCATTGCTGCGAAAGGTGGATATACACTGTACTAATGCCGACATTGTGCATGCTCTGTTGCCTGTGTCTATGTGCCTGTGGTTCTGTCAGTGTGATCATGTGATGTATCTGACCCCAGGAATGTGTCAATTAAGTTTCCCCTTCCTGGGACAATGAATTCACCGTGTTCTTATTTAAATTTCCAGGAGTGTATAATGTGGTGGGAAAATAAACCGAAAACTGCGATTTATTGCCAGAACACTCACAAAATGCAACAGGTCTACTACTGCTTACACTATGCTTGTCCGCCCTCTTCTGGAATACTGCTGTGCGGTGTGGGATCCGCATCAAATAGGATTTTAGGAAAGAGTAGATCACCTTCAAAGAGACCTATTCTTGAGTACTGCTGAACTCTGTGGGATTTCTGCCAGATCGGACGGATGAAGACATCGAAGCAATTCACAAGCGGACTGCTAGATTTGTTACCGGTGTGTTCGAACAACAGGTAAGTGTTACGGAGATACGTCGATAACTCAAATGGGCGGTTTTTCGGGAGTCGGCATTTGGAGCTGATCGCCGAACGATTCTGCCCCCGCCAACATACATTGCGCGTAAGGACCAGAAAGATACGAGAAATTTGAGCTCATAAGGGGGCGTACAGACTGTCGGCTTTTCCTTGCCCTATTTGCGTGTGGAACAGGAGGGGAAACGACAAATAGTGGTACAGGATATCCTCCGCCACGCACCTTACGGTGTCTTGCAGAGTATCTATGTGGATGTAGATGTTGGTGTAGGATCGACGAAGGACAGAAGACGTTCTAAGGACTTATTTTGTATTGTCGCAAAATAGGGCAGAGGATGTTGCGGTTATGAGACGCTAATTGGTGTAGTAATCGTTTAAATAAAGGCGTTTGTTGTTGCGGCAGGATCTTCTCACGGAATATACTCAGAGTGTGGAAAAATTTGGTTTGCCTCCACCTGCATTATAATAAAATAAGAGAGATCAGGGTTGGAACGAACAGATTTAAGTATTCACTTCTCCCGCGCGCTGCTCAAGAGTGGAATGGTAAAGAAATATCTTTCAAGTGATTCAGTGAACCCTTTGCTGTGTACTTAACTGTGAACTGCAGAGTAATTATGTAGACGTAGCTGTAGATGTAGATTTTCAGAGAAAAAATGATTGTATGATTTGTACATACATCCATTTTTTCAGAAATGTCAAATATCGTAATGGGGTATCGAGACTACCCTCTCCTTGAAACTATGTAGAGGGATGATGGTCATGAAATATTTGATGGTGTCGTAAAGTGCTAAGCTAGTTGCCGTGATTTGAAAAAAAAAAAAAAAAAGTGGGTGTTATTCCTCCACACGGACCATTAAGATCGTAGAGACTGTGTCAGATTGCGTGAATGAATTAGAGCAACCTGTCTTCTCGAAAGTCCTGGAATGTGTAGTTATCACTGCAGTACTGGAATTATTGCTTCAAGAGAATTTGAAAATGTCTCGACGAGGCGGTGATGAATCGTCTTTTATGTAAAAATGCACTTATATATCCATGAAGTCCTCTTTTAGTCCAAGGCACGTTGCCCAAGTTTCTCCAATGTATTCAAACATGGTGGTCTGTAAAATATGTGTCTACCGTACTTTTATTCGAAACCTTTTGCATCCTTAATATTCTTTACATATAAGGATAAGCGGAAGTCGTAAAGCGAATAGTATAGATATTCCCGTAGTTGTTACTTCAAACGCTTCCGCAGTCCCACTGTGAAAGTTCGTTAGTGGAAGGTGGTCTTCCCTTCCAGCCTCCTTCTGTATAAAAGGTGATTAAAGAGACTGCACAGAAACTGGAGTTGGTAGGGGAGCCGAAATACAACTACTTTGGAAGAGGAACTTATGGTCTTGGTAATAGTACCGAGCCAGTGAAACCATCAGAATGTCAGGAGCAACAAAGACAAGTTCAGCCATAATTTCAAAAAAGCAGTAGCACTGTTTATTCAAAATGTTCACTACAGAAGGCGTTCGAAATGACGACCGCTACATTCAGAATCGTCGTAGAAAATCCTGATGCACTGACCAAGTGCACCAGCTTCGCACGAATCCCATCAGACCTAGCAAGATTTGTAGCGAGAAGTGTATCTTAGTCAGGAACAGGTGCCTCCTAGACCACCAGCGCGGAGTGATCATGCAATGGGACCCCCTATCCAACAACTGAGATGTGTAGACGAAGTATACCACGCACTTGCACAGAAATACGCTCATGTGCTCTGTCTTGTTGCATCCAAGCCTTACGTACACAGAAAAAGTACACTGTAGTTGCTGAAAATAACGTGCGTATGCCATTCCTGAGGATTCACAGGCTCAGAACTTCTTCCAAGATTATAAGATCCTATTTCAAATGTTGTATTGCGACTCCTCTGTCAGGTTCTACATTTTTGCGTTACTATTTGAATAATCCTGTACCCGTTTCCTAGAGAACTTAAACATGATATTCAGTAGTTGAAGTTTTTATGCCTGCAAGGTAAAACAATACGTAGACTCGTCATTAGCGCAGATGACGTGAGGTTTCTGGAAGAGGAAACTGACTCTATTTTATCCATGCGGGGCTGCCTGATTTCATCCACTGCTTTGAGCGATGCTTCGGGTTTTGGTGTGGAGTGGCCCAGGGCAAAGTCCCGGGCGACTGGAGAAAAGGTCAGGTGGCTCATTTATATAATAAGGATAAAAGAACGGACCCGAAAAATTGCAGAATCCTTGAATGTATTCTCAGTTATAATATAATAAGTTTTCTTAAGAGGGAAAAGCTTCTATCCACAAATAATTACGGTTTTAGAAAGCACCGCTCGTCCAAAACTCACCTTGCCCTTTTCTCACATGAGATCCTGCGAACAATGGATTAAGGGCAACATATTCCTAGATTTCCTTACAGCATTTGACACGATACAACATGGCCAAGCATACGGAATAGGCTCCTAGGTATGTGAGTGGCTCTACAACTTTATAAGTAACAAATCCCAGTATGTAATCGATGGCGAATGTTCATCAGGAGTGCACCAGAGAGATGTGATACAACTGCTGCTATTTTCAGCGTGCATAAATGATCTAGGGGTCAGGATAAGCAACAGTCTCCGGCTGTTTGCTGATGATTGTGTGGTGTATGGAAAGGTGTTGTCTTTGTGACAATAGGAGGATACTAGAATCTAACTGGTGTAGTCAATGTGAGCTAGACTAAATGTAGAAAATCTAAGTTAATGCAGATGAGCGAGAAAAAGAAAATCGTAATGTTCAAGCGCAACTTCAGCAGTGTACTGCTTGACACAATCACGTCGATTAAATTTCTAGGCATAACGTTGCAAACCATGAGCATGTAAGGAATGTAATAGAGAAGGTGAAAGGTTGACTTTGTTTTCTTGGAAGAACAGTAGGATTGTGTGGTTCACCTGTAAAGGAGACCACATACAGGACACATTTTTGAGTACTGTTCGAGTGTTTGCTATCCGCACCAGGTCGGATTAAAGGAAGACATCGGAGCAATTCAGAGGCGGGCTGCTGGATTGGTTATCGGTAGGTTCGAACAAGTCGCAAGTGTTACGGAGATGTTTCGGGAACTCAAATGGGAATCGCTTGAGGGAAGGCGACATTCGTTTTCAGGAGGACTATTGAAAATAATGGTATTTGAGGCTGACTGCAGAACGATTCTACTGCTACCAATGTACATTTGGTGTAAGGACCATGAAGATAAGATTATAGAAATTAGGTATATAGACAGTCGCATTCCCTCCCTCTATTTGGAAGTGGGACAGTAAAGGAAATTACCTTCCGCCGCGCATCACACGGTGCCTTATGGAGTAAGTATAGAGATGAAGATGTAGAAGACTCATTTCATTTACAGAATCAATTGATGACATAAAATCAGTTCCATACATTTTAACTCTTTCACCGCAATTTTATGAGAGTGAAGACATTAATGTATGGTTACTTTATTTATTGTAGTAGGAGAAGTAACAATACGAAAAGAAATAATTTTCCTTCCCTGGGAGGTGTAGGAGGTACGGGTTTATTCATAAGTACCTAAAGGGCTTTCAGAAGGCGACTGCGCAAAACAAAATACCATACAGAAAACAGGCACGGATCAGTGGATAGATCTTCTCTCCAAGATTTAACTAACGTTACAGATTCTCCTTATAGTCACTCTCTGTGGAACGTTAAAACACGCGGGAAGTTCACTGACGCGAATTGTCTGGGAAAGAACGACAGCAAGCCGTACTAAACAACTGCCTATCTACAGCTATGAGCTAAGTCAGGTGACGGAGCGGGGCAGAGCTTTAACAACGAAACTCGAAGACTGTAGAACAAACAGGTGCAAGTTGTAATTATGGTTATTCTGCAAACAATTAGCAGGTTTACCTTTACCAGTGTGACATTAATAAAAAGTATAGCAACAGCATGCAGCAAATTACCGAAGGCTGTCGATAATTAATCAAAAATGGCTCTAAGCGCTATGGAACTTGCCATCTGAGGTCATCAGTTCCCTAGACTTAGAACTACTTAAACCTAACTAACCTAAGGACATCACGCACATCCATGCCCGAGGCAGGACTCGAACCTGCGACTGTAACAGGAGCTCGATTCTGGACTGAAGCGCCTAGAACGGCTCGGTCACAACGGGCGGAAAATTAATCGTGGAACTCATGCGCCTCAGGGGTAGTGAAAAGGTTTGACTAGTTAAACATTGATAAGAAGTGTGTTGCCGTTTTAGCTTTCGATAAGGATTTGAACATGTTCGAAACCGATCTCTCTAATAGTCAGTTGATCATGTAAAATATACCGTGCTCTTTCGTCTAATAAACGTGTGGAGTTTGTTTCTTTTATACATATTTAATCACTGAATCTCCAAAAACATATTTTGCGCTTTCTGAATGTTAAATGATATGTTTCGGCTTTGTGACGTCATTCATAGGTATATCAAGTGAATTCACTTATACGCTTCTTCGCCGTTGAAACTAAAGGATCAGCCTCCTTTCAAACCATCACCTGTTTTGCATGAATTTCTCCGAGCAATAAACCATAAAAGAATTATTAAGGTTCGGCGTTCCTATTTACTGATTTGAACGGAACATTCAGTTCACTACTACTGTAAGAAGCCTTCTAAATAAAACTGTTACAGAAATCAAGAACTGTCATTGTTGTGCAACATGTATTAATACAAAATAAAATTTGTGTAATTTTAATGCCATGTCTATGCAGAAAATTAAAATATGACTTCTTACAATACAAAATATACAGAGTTTTCGCTGACAGATGCACGTAAATGTTTCCTTCCGCAGAATCACTGACGATTTTAAAGACAGAAAGTGTACCCAACACGGAATGAAAGTAAAAACGATTATCAAATAACTAATAGACAGTTGCATATCATTTAAACAAAAATAAATATTGAGTCTTGGTACTACAGTCTATGCTGCTAATATCTTAAAAAGTAGGTATCCCGTTTTAGATGAAAAAAGCTCAACCGAAGCGATCGCAGCATTTTATTTATTATATCTCATTATCTGTCCCACTTCGTTTGATGTATACTGTATCCATATTTGTAACTGGATTAAAACTCTTGCACGACTTGTATTACGTGATTACCGACAACACCTGTTTCATTATTTGAAGCAGGCTTTATCAAGTAGCATATATAAGGTATATAACGTACCATGGAGGAATTTTCCTTTTAATAGCCTAATTGCAGGAAGAATTTGCTATATGGGTCTTCGAGTCACCCTCGGTTATCCAAGTAATGGAGTACTGAACGAAAACCCTAGAGATTCTGGTTCAGCGTAACATACACAGATAAGCCAAACCATTAAGACCACTGCCCACAGCCTCGTTGGATGCTGCCTGGTGGCGTTGCGAGAATGTGACGCGATGACAGAAGTATGTAAGCGGAGCAGACACCGACCGGGGATCACTCTCGCGAAGATATGTGCTGCAAATGAGTAAATCATATGTAATAAGCGACTCTGACAAATGGCAGATTATTATTACGCAGAGCCTGTGAACGAATGCCTCGCAAACGGTGAAGCTGCTCGAAACTTTACGTGCTACTGAAGTGAAAGTACCACTTGTCGTTCAACGGTTACACGTCCACGACTCAACGCAGAAAGCGCGGTTCAGAGGCTTGTCCGCTCTGTAAAGTAGGAGGGATCAGGTGGCATCTCTGCCGGAAGACCACAATGCTGGTGGACGCACACGTGTTTCGCAGCACACCGTTCATAGTACAATGTTGAACATGGAGATCCGCAGCAGGCCACCCCTACGTGTTCACATGTTGACACAACGACATCGTCAGTTACGATTGCAATGGGCACAGGACCATCGGGATTCGACATTCGATCAATGCAAACTTGTCGGCTTTTCGGGCGAATCATATTTTTGCTATACTATGTCGCTGGTCGTCTCCACAAACATCGTCATCGAGGTGAACGGGGACTCGAAACGTGCAGCAGGCTGGTGGGAGCAGTATCGTGCTGTAGAAGACCTTCTTCTGTGCTTCCATAGGATTTATTTGAGTAATCGAAGAAATACTGACAGCTGCGGACCACCTACATTCCTTCATGTTTGATATGTTTCGCGACGGCGATGTCATCTTCCAGCACTATAATTCTACGTGTCTTTGGGCCAGAACCATCCTACAGTCGTCTGAAGAGCATTATAATGAGCTCGCAATGATGTCTCGGAGACCAAATTCGCCTGATGTAAATCTTATGGAACCATCTGGGTCGCTATCGGCCACCATCAGCGCGTACGTAAATCAATAGCCCGTTATTTACGCGAATAATATAACCTATGAGTAGCCATTTGTCACATACCTCCACAGACATACCAAAAGACTCTAGGATCCCTGACATGCAGAGTCGGTTATGTATGTCGTTCCAAAGACGAAGAAAAAAGATATTAAGCAAGTTGTAATATTTTTGCTCATCAGTCTAATTTTGCCATGTGGCATTGTGTTGCTTTTGAGAGAGAAGTAAAGGCGTCCCGCCATGACCCATCGGAGCACGTCTGCAACTGTTCATTGCATGTTTATTGAAATTAAACTCCTCAGTCGGCAATTGCAGTTTCATCTGCATAACCAGTTTTGTCCCAGTTAAGTCATTACCAACTGAACTCTGTATACGCTTTAAAATGACTCGTAATTGATTAGAAAACAGCTGTGTAAATAAAGCAACAGATTTAGCTACTGATGTATTTTATCACAGTAAAACATTCTACATCTGTATTTACAAATACATTCCGCAAGCCAATCTATGATGAGTATCGGAGAAGAGAATAAAATTCTGTTACCGTTAAATGTGTTTTCATCGAAAAAGTGTTTAGGGTGTGTAAACACCAATGGCTCAGAGTGACTTTCTTGTTTGTTAAATAATGATTGTGCTAAATATTAACAATGACAGAAAAACCATGATACGTGCTCTGTATTTCTTATCACATAAATCAGCTGGTGGTCTGGTAGGAAAGCCTGTTTGGTTATACCGTGCTCGCTGACATTCAGATTTGGCTTGTGAATAATGTATAGGGACGTCGATGGCATTCAATACGTGTCCGTATAGCCTCAGCTGAACGTGGTCCCCGCTCAGCACGTCAAGAAGAGGGTAACGTAGAGGAGGTAGCGATACTGGGGGCCCACGTTTATAAGTCGCGACGTCATTATTGCACCGGATGTCAGCCAGTGGAAAGTTTCCCCCGCACTGCCGAGAAAGCTTTGGTAATTAACTCCCCGGGTAGGTTCCGCAAAATTTCCGTGGCAGTAATTAATCTTTTCTCATAATAGGCTGCAAGACGTGGAGTAATGCACGTCAGCTTCACGCATAAACGCTGATCTTAAACCCTGTGATAATGGTCACAGTGGCTGTCATTTGTAGCTCTGTTACGAGCCAATACAACTATGTATGAGATGAAATTTACATAAAAGAAAATGGGAACTCAATTTTCAGAGAGTAGGTAAGGAGAAAACGGTGCTGATATAGCGAGTCACCTTCAGTGCCGCTTCGGTTACAGAGGGCCCGTCTCTTTACTGGTTCCCAACTTTTCTGAGGCCACAATCACTGATTGCTATCAGGCACTAGCTTTCCTCCAGCGTCATCAGTATTAGCGCCTAAGTAGACTTTAGAATGAAAAATTAATTTCTTTGAATACTTCATTTTTTTAAATGATAGAAGACAAATGGTATTTAGTTTTTGCAGGTGTTTCATTAAACTACGAACTACTTAGTCAGCGAGACGATTGACTGCTTATTTCTAAGAACGTTCATTCATAGAACGATGGAGCAGTTCTCAGTCATTGGGAGTGCTACCTAAAACTCTTCCTCAGGAAAGAAAGCTAACGTTCCACATCGAGGGTGCACACTTGTTACAAAACATGCTTCCTCTGCACCACACCTTTCCGTAGCGATGCTCGCTTTATGCACAAGCTACAGCCACATTTAAAATCAACTAAATTAAAATGTGTGCACTGTACTTGTAAATCGCTTCATTGTACACTTCTTACATCTGAACTAACAGAAGTTCCAAGACTTCAGGTTGCCAATGCCTTATGTCTGACCACTGCCATTAATAATAGTAAAGACAATAACAATAATGATAATAGTGCAGTGTAGGCCTTCCAGAAGTGCAGTATCCATTCCATAGCTACTTTTGTGTTGTGCTGTCCATTATTTAGTTTACTGCTGCGAAGTGTATAATAAAGTAGTTTCAGGACCTTTTCAGGAACTACCTACAATTGACATTTTCATGAGATCTTTAAAGATATGACATTACTATGGCTCAATCTTACTCTCTTAGGTGCATGGTCCAAAGTATGCGTGTAGCGGTGTACTGTGAGGGAGATAATCAGACATTCGGTTCACAAGCTGCAACCTCCACTACATTCTGTCACACATTAAGGCCAGTAGCCTGTGTGAAAAAACAGGAAATTGTTGATAACTTATGTAGCCTTTATTAAGATAATGGTAACAATCTTTTAAAAATATTAGGTTTGTGTATAAGTTCGAAGCGTTTTTCCATAAGTTTAATAAACACATAAGCTACACATAACAGCGACTTTACTCATCAATAACACATTCTCCGTCACTATTTAAAAAGTCAGTCAATGCTAGGGTGATAACCTTTCGACTCCACTAGTGTAGAAATCGCATGGTTTTGAGGCGAAGATCTCATCGAGCCATGTTCGAAATGCATTTTCATCTTGAAAGGACGTTCGTTGAAAGCTGTTCGATGGTGAATGGAGGAGGTGAAAATCTGAGGGTTCAAGATCGGGTGAATAACGTGGATGCAGAACAACTTCCCAAGCCATCTTCTGTATAGAGTTTATGTCAGCCTAGCTAAATGCGGCCTGGTTTTATCGTGGAGTAACATCACTTCTCACCTTGCCCTCCTGGTCCTTGCTCTTGGGCTGCGTCTGCAGACGCCAGCAGTGATGGTTACACCTCTGGGAAGGAATTAGTGGCACACCATAGGGTCACTGTTCCACCAGATGCATAACATTATCTTTTGTGGATGCGCGCAGGTCTTTATGTGGAGAAATGTTGCTTCGTTTAGGCTCAACCATAACTTCCTATTCCTTGTGTTAGCATAAAGATACCACTTCTCGTCCCCAGTAACAATACGGTGTAGCATTACAAGAGTATGTCCAATATAGTCGGATCTACTTTGTGTCACGCGAGTGTAGCGGAGTCGAAACAAGTAGTGACCCATGACGTCATATGAACTTGAGATTTTTTTTATACATGTAATTAAATTTTATCGATTATTTACAGAGTAAAGTATTTAATGATGTACAACATATAATAGGTAATGAGTGTTAATGAGATAGATATAAATATGTTTTGACATAGCAAATCACCTTGTTGCATTATGCATGATATCTTTTCTCTCTGTAAGAACAAAAACTTCCGTGTTGCTCGAGTGCGCGATCAAGTAGTCGTCGAATGAGGATCTACTGTAACTTTCATGAATGGACATAGAATTGTTAATTTACAACCCGGAGTTCATTTAAAAATTATTCTAGGGAACCACGGCCCGACTTTGGTGCAAACAAATCGCGCGCAAATTTCTCAAATATTGGCGCGGAGTTTAAGACATGCGGCTGGATATCGGGCGTTATCGTCGCGTGTAGGATTCAGTAACATTAACCGTAATTTAGTGACATTAGCTTGATAATAACTATCAAAGACTTATATGAGTGGCATAGTAATCGTCTTGAGGCTTAAAGCAAGCGAGAAGCGATTTACTGTCGGGATATGATAAATATTAATCATTGCATAGTCAGCTTCTTAATACGTTGTTTAGCAACTCATAAACGGACAGTGATAGAATTACTGAAACGATCTTTTAAGTGTCAATGACCACTACAAACACATCAGAAACTAATTACTCTAACTGTGAGTGACTTCTGGATTGAAGTCGTTTTTTTTTTTTTTTTTAATTTCAGCTAATTGGTATTAATAAACTTGTTTCGAGGTTGAAACTTCATCAATGGTGTCGCGCTCATTCAGTTTAGTAGAACGATAGATAGTACTAGCTACGCTACTATTTATAGTTTTAAAAGAAAAGAGAGCACATACCTGCTTTTCTTTTGAGAAATGTTCGTACTTTAGTCATCTGTTTCCTCAAACCAGAGGCACGAGTGACGCTCCCTCACAGTTCTACGATATCGTGAACCACCACACACATGTGCCCCCTCTAACTACATTTCTGCATTGAAAACTCTGAGATATAGCTGCGGTACGAAGAAGGAAGAAAAAAGAGGGAAGATCAGCGAAAGAAGCGGAGCAAAGAGGGAAGGGGGGGGGGGCTGACAACGGGATGGGAATGATTGGCGTTGTTCACGAGTCAGTTGGTGACGAGCGAGCAGAGATGTACATATGGCCACCCTCTGATTTTTGTGATTTTGGCTTAGAGCATACACCCAAATTTTGAACGTTCCCCATTGCATGGGAATATAGCTCGATGATGGAATGATCAGAGGTCTTCACATTTGCCAGTTTGCCAGTTCTCGAGTACCCTGACGTGCATCGTTGTGGATTAAAGCGTTCAACGATCTTCATCAAACGCCGAAGTTCTTCCTGAACGTGGATATTGACTAATATCAAAACAATCCTCCTTGAACAGGGAAAACTATTTTCTTGCCACGCTCTGTCCGATGGCAGTATTCTCATACACGGTGCCACTGTTTCTGGCTGCCTCTGCTGCTGCCCCCCCCCCCCCCCCCCCCACACTACTCAACTCGAACAGAAGAATACGTCGGAAATGTTCAGATTTCGCCATTTTGAACTCCATTTTCTGGGGTCCACAGCTCCACTCATCATCTTCAAATGACAAAATGACAGTATGTAAACTAAAATAACAACAGCGAACAGCAAATGAAAAATGACAGTCGCTAAACAAAACATAGAAACCGGAATACCAACATCCAAAACAAAAACGCTACGAAATTATGCACCAACCTAACAAGTTTGCTCCGTAACCGAAGCACAATCGAAACTTTTTTGGTTTTACCCCTCATAAGACTATATTTTATCTCTCAAGGGGTAATTATTCGAAGGTTCTGAACCACTGCTTCACTTACTGACCACTAGTTCTGCAAGAAACGCTACTTTTAGCATAAGTATTTATGTCGGTATTTAATAGTTCATCTGCATGAAATACCCCGAAGAAGGTATCTTACAATGTGAATCATATACATATCTTTTTTTAGCGAGAAGGTAATGGAGAGGCGACAACAGTCTCTCAGACATAAGACTGTACAAGAGTTTCACTTTAATTGTGTATAGTAACAAATTGCTTTTACTATCGGTTATTAGTACTAAAATTGCAAAGATAATTTAATAATCCGCAAGAGTAACGGTCTGATCAGAAAGTATTGATTGGAAACAAAATTCTTTTCATTGTTTGAAACATAAGATGCAAAAACATTTTTATCTACAGTAGTTGTGCTATACGTAATTCATGCTGCGACTAATTACATTGCTTCTTGTTTTTCTTCTTCGTACTGTGCTCACGTTTTGAAAGAGCCATAATTAGTTTGCAAACAACCGAGAAGCAGTTACTTATTTCCACTATAGTCGACATAATAGTCTTAAACTGTTTGGATAATTAAGGTAATTCTCATTTATATTCCGTTTCAGTTGCAAATTTTTGTTAGAATACAGTACTCTGGTATGTGGCTCCGAGTTGATAAGACAGGTCGCTGACGCAACTATTTAGATCTGAAGATGATACAGGGAGATCTAAACATGTAATCTAACTTAAAAATGTGCTACTGAGTCGGAACAGTAAATGAGAACTATCCTAATTACTCATTTGTTACTACTCAGTAGGCCGGCCGGTGTAACCGTGCGGTTCTAGGCGCTTCAGTCTGAAACCGCGTGACCGCTACGGTCGCAGGTTCGAATCCTGCCTCGGGCATGGATGTGTGTGATGTCCTTAGCTTAGTTAGGTTTAATTAGTTCTAAGTTTTAGGCGACTGATGACCTCAGAAGTTTGGTCGCATAGTGCTCAGAGCCATTTGAGCCACTACTCAGTAAATTTCCGCACTTGTTTCACATCGTCTTCAAAAATGTAAAAGGCTTAGTGAAAATACGTTGAAGTTGAAAATAAAGTAGAAATAAGATCAGTGAGTCCGTGTCTTAATACCGAAACGCTTGTTGTTACTTCTTTTTGTCGCAGAATGGTGACGTTGATCCTGTATTTCGGTCTGCGTAACATTAAATTAGTTATTAGAGGATCAGGATTTGTATCGCCTGAGGGTTACGGAACTCCGGGTAATAACGTTGTGGTCTTCAATATGATGACAGGTTTGACGAATTTCGTAGCGCTAGTCCACCCTGCTCAAGCCTCTTCATCCCTGCATACCTACTTCATCCTACATCCGTTTGTAGTTACTTAGTGCAGGGGTCTCCAAACTACGGTCCGCGGGCCGAAACCGGCTATCCACAATAAACAGACAGACCATTCTGCGTGCGATATTGAAAAAAAAAAAGAACGGTTTTCAGACTAGTTTGGCGAAAACATTTTAAGTAAAAAAATTCTTTGCATTTTATTCTACTCACGAGTCTAGTGCAAGTCTTTCAAATGGACGCCACTTCGGCGACTAGCCTTAGTAATCAATCATTATGGAAGATGCTTCTTAAGCGAGGTTTCACTTTCTTTTGATTACGTTGTAAAATACACATAGCAAGTAAATCGCATAAAATATTTTTATTTAAAGGCAATTTAAAGAAATACCTGGTGTACATAATGATCTGGATATTTTAGTTGTAACTGATGTATAAAAATAACTGTAATTAATTTATATCTTGAAAACTCACAGTGTTAGAGTATTCACGTAAAGAAATTTAACATCTTGGTGATAATTTGTGACTTTTATGTAGGTGTAACTTTCCTTTCATAATTACCTCCAGTTGTGGATCAAGTTTACTGCTAGAGATAATCATCAGCGACTTCAAATGCTCATCACTTAATTTTGATCTGTAAATACTTTTTGCATGTTTCATTTTGGAGGAAGCTTTTTCACACAAATAAGTAGTGCCAAAAGCGGAAAAAAGGCCACGGGCAAATTTATGTAAATTTGGAAACTGTGTGGATGGAAGACACTTATAAAATTCCAGTAATGTTGACTTTGAATATTTTTCTTTAAAAAAGTCGCTACATTGCAAATCAATAATTTCAAACTGAAGATCTGCGGGTAACGCTTCTATTTCGACGTCAAAGGGATTTTAAAATATCTTGATATCGTTTGAATATGCATCGATATCTGAAAAATGTGATTCAAAATTAATTTTTAAAGCGACCAAAGCTTCAATTGCGAAAGTTACAGGAAACGGAATCTCAGTTTGCTGACTGAATGTTTGGCACGTATTAAAATGCGTGAAGCATACTTCGTTCAACTGAGATTGAAACAAAGCAATCTTTTGTCGAAAGGACTAAACATGCGTGTATAAATCAGGCAGAAGCTGATTTTCACCTTGCAATTTTAAATTAAGGTCACTCATATGTTTAGTTAAGTCTGTATAAAATGCTAGCTTCCATAACAACTCACCGTTCCGTAACTCAGCCAAAGGGCGATTACTTCCATTCAAAAAAATTTCAATTACTGTTCAGAGTTCAAAAAAACGAGTCAGAACTTTACCGCAGCTTAGGCAGAGCACTGCAGTATAATAATGGCAATTCGCGTTCCTCAATGTCGTCAAGAAACTCGCGGAACGGGCGATGACTGAGTGCATGGGATCTGATATAATTAACAACTGAAATAACTGGCTTTAAAACTTGTGACATATCTAAATGTTTTCCACCCAAAGACTGTTGGTGAATAATACAATGCACTACTAATGGTTTTGAGACACCGTCATTTTCTGCGGCCTTAGAAAGGAGAGCAACAACACTTTTATTTTTCCCACACATGTTTTTGCCACCATCAGTTGTAATACATTTTAATTTCTTCCACTGAAAATCGTTTATCTGAACTGCCCTTTCAACTCCTTTAAAAATATCTTCGCCAATGGTCGTCCCGTGAATACTGTGAACATCAAGGAGCTCTTCATACACTTCATAATTTTTGTCAATCCCCCGAAAAAAAGTAGTACTTGAGCAGTATCTGATACATCTGTTGTCTCATCCACGGCCAAAGAGAATCAGTTTAAGTCTTGATTTTTGTCACGCAGTTGTGCTGATATATTTTGTGCAATGTCATCTATTCTTCGAGCCACAGTGTTTGCCGACAAACTAATGTTTTCAAATAAATTAATTTTTTTTGGACACATTTCTTCTGCTGTTGCAATAATGCAGTTCTTAATTAATTCACCGTCGGTAAATGGCTTACACTGTTTCGATACTAAATGAGCCACACGAAAACTAGCACGAGTTGCTGCATGTTGTTCAGCATTTACTTTGTTAAACAGCGACTGCTGGGTTTTTAGCTGGAGTTTCAGACTCATACATTTCTAATCGTTCGCATCCTATAAACTTGGAGTAATTCGGAGAGTGCTCAGTCTCATAATGACGTTTTGTATTGTATTCTTTGATGACTGATATTGCTTCATTGCAAATAATACACATTGGTTTGTTGTTTGACTCCACCACGAAATATTGACATCCCCACTTCTCTTTAAAAATTCTACATTCACCGTCAACCTTTCGTTTCTTTTCCTTACTTGTACAGAACTTCACAAAAGATTGTAACCTGAAAATAAAATTGTGCTATTTAATACTAATAAAACTAGGGAGTAGTCTGCCTAAACAAAATGCAATGAATTTATTTTTAAGGTACTTTAATTACTAAATTAAATACAATTACACGGTAGTTCCACTAAAAATACAGTGAAAAAATACTGAAGTCGTACTATAAGTATTTCGATTTTCAGATTTTCCTTGTCTCTTCGAATTCAATCTTTTAATTGTCCCACAGTTCGTCGTCTCACCTACTAGTACAGCGCATAAAACACTAAAAAAACTCGTGAGACAACTCGCAACATAGGCGCAATCACGCAACAGAACAATCAAATACACTCCTGGAAATGGAAAAAAGAACACATTGACACCGGTGTGTCAGACCCACCATACTTGCTCCGGACACTGCGAGAGGGCTGTACAAGCAATGATCACACGCACGGCACAGCGGACACACCAGGAACCGCGGTGTTGGCCGTCGAATGGCGCTAGCTGCGCAGCATTTGTGCACCGCCGCCGTCAGTGTCAGCCAGTTTGCCGTGGCATACGGAGCTCCATCGCAGTCTTTAACACTGGTAGCATGCCGCGACAGCGTGGACGTGAACCGTATGTGCAGTTGACGGACTTTGAGCGAGGGCGTATAGTGGGCATGCGGGAGGCCGGGTGGACGTACCGCCGAATTGCTCAACACGTGGGGGCGTGAGGTCTCCACAGTACATCGATGTTGTCGCCAGTGGTCGGCGGAAGGTGCACGTGCCCGTCGACCTGGGACCGGACCGCAGCGACGCACGGATGCACGCCAAGACCGTAGGATCCTACGCAGTGCCGTAGGGGACCGCACCGCCACTTCCCAGCAAATTAGGGACACTGTTGCTCCTGGGGTATCGGCGAGGACCATTCGCAACCGTCTCCATGAAGCTGGGCTACGGTCCCGCACACCGTTAGGCCGTCTTCCGCTCACGCCCCAACATCGTGCAGCCCGCCTCCAGTGGTGTCGCGACAGGCGTGAATGGAGGGACGAATGGAGACGTGTCGTCTTCAGCGATGAGAGTCGCTTCTGCCTTGGTGCCAATGATGGTCGTATGCGTGTTTGGCGCCGTGCAGGTGAGCGCCACAATCAGGACTGCATACGACCGAGGCACACAGGGCCAACACCCGGCATCATGGTGTGGGGAGCGATCTCCTACACTGGCCGTACACCACTGGTGATCGTCGAAGGGACACTGAATAGTGCACGGTACATCCAAACCGTCATCGAACCCATCGTTCTACCATTCCTAGACCGGCAAGGGAACTTGCTGTTCCAACAGGACAATGCACGTCCGCATGTATCCCGTGCCACCCAACGTGCTCTAGAAGGTGTAAGTCAACTACCCTGGCCAGCAAGATCTCCGGATCTGTCCCCCATTGAGCATGTTTGGGACTGGATGAAGCGTCGTCTCACGCGGTCTGCACGTCCAGCACGAACGCTGGTCCAACTGAGGCGCCAGGTGGAAATGGCATGGCAAGCCGTTCCACAGGACTACATCCAGCATCTCTACGATCGTCTCCATGGGAGAATAGCAGCCTGCATTGCTGCGAAAGGTGGATATACACTGTACTAGTGCCGACATTGTGCATGCTCTGTTGCCTGTGTCTATGTGCCTGTGGTTCTGTCAGTGTGATCATGTGATGTATCTGACCCCAGGAATGTGTCAATAAAGTTTCCCCTTCCTGGGACAATGAATTCACGGTGTTCCTATTTCAATTTCCAGGAGTGTATATGCTCTGGCTCTGCTACTCGCTACAAGACTATATAACTAAACTTACTGTTGCGCCGCTTGAAATAACAATGCGTTGACATACTGTACGTCTGTTACGTCTTGCAGTAATAGTGTTGCTACCAATGATTTTGAGATTTCGTTAACTTTGCAGGACGCTTTCGTGAAGAATGTGTAGTGACATACTTTTTTTGTCGGTGAAATTCGCCAGAATAAAATACGCCAGAATTTCGGTCAGGTACGTCCAGCAATCAAAATTATGTAATTAAATAAAAATCGTAGTTCGTTTCAGTGCTAGCTATTCCCACAACCTTAGATTTTTGCGATTTCATCTTTCCTTTAGCCTTACATTACGGTGATCATGAAGTGCTAGGGTGCTTTAATCCCTCTAGATCTTGGCCCTTATGACTTCGTGGAGGAGTCAATGTGGCTGGCGGACTATAAAGTTTGAAGACCCCTGAATTAGTGTATTCACGTCTCTTTCTCCTTACACAATTATTTTTACCTCCCAATTTCCCTCCATTATTAAAGTGCCGCTGCGCTGATGTTTCGTGGTGTACCCCTTCAAACGTTTGCTTCTTTCAGTCAAATTGTGATCCGACTTTCTTTTATTCTCAGTTCTGTTCAGTACGTTTTTCATCAATTACCCAATCTACTCTCCCAGTCTTAAGTGTTCTAGTGTAGCAACACATTTCAAAACTTCGATTTCTTCTTTTCATAGCCGGCCGGAGTGGCCGTGAGGTTCTAGACGCTGCAGTCTGGAACTGAGCGACCGCTACGGTCGCAGGTTCGAATCCTGCCTCGGAGGTGGATGTGTGTGATGTCCTTAGGTTAGTTAGGTTTCATTAGTTTTAAGTTCTAGGCGACTTTTCTTAACACTTTGCGGTCCATATTGGACCTTGGTACAACGCTGCACTGCAGACAAATATGATCAGAAAGACTTAAATTTATGGCGAAGAGTTCTCTGGCTTCCAGCCGGGTGGAAACCCGAGAACTCTTCGCCATCTGTATACGCCGGGAAAGCATACATTCACATTTACTTAAATTTATATTAGATGTTAGGTATTTATCTTCCTCAGAAGCGCTTTCATTGCTGTTGCCAGTCTGAATTTAATATCTTCTTTACTTCGGCCGTTGTCAGCTACTTTGCTGTTAACACAGAAAACATCAACTGTTTTTAGTGTCCCATATCCTGTTTTAACTTCCTCAGCAACATATGATTTAATTAAATTACGTTCCTTTACTATTTTAACAAGCTTTTTTAAAAATTATTCGTTACAGTTAGTGGGTCTGAGCTGATAACACCAAACACTGTAACACAGAAGCAGGCTGTTTATGCGTTTGTACGTTGGTAGCGCTATGTAGCACTCTGTATTAAATCTCTGACTGCGCTGTGCGCAGTCTGTAAGAGACTTTCTGTGGGCGGTCGGACTTGCAGTTGGAGGTGAACAGCCAGCAGAGATGGAGTTGGGAAGTGAGTCGTTAGCATTGATGGAGGGTAGAGGTCTGAAGCGTTAGCGAAAGCGGACGATCTGGACGTGCCCGACTTGGAGACTGAATATTATTTATGATTATATAATTTTTGGAACTGAATGTCTCGGACGATTACAAATTATTTTTTGAACTGGATGTCATATCATTACGGTTTGCTTTACAAACGAAATCTTTCCTTTGCTAACCACATGCCTAAAGGTAGTTAGAGTTTTCAATAGTTAGAATCTTTTAGTTGGCTGGCAGTGTTGGTGCTTGCGGCATTGCTGTAGTTCGTGAAATGAAGATTTTTATGAGGTAAGTGACTTATGAAATGTATAGGTTATTGTTAGGTTTTCTACTAATACAGGGCCATTCTTTTGTATTAATTATTTGAAGCCAGGTTATCATTTTTAAACAGTCAGATAGCGTTATCCTTGAATATTATGAGTAATTAATGAATAGGAGAAGTTCGAGTTCCGTTTGTCAGGGTAAATTCTGAAAGTCAGTGTTGAAATGATAAAGACTAGCAAAGTGACACTTCCATTCAGTTTCACTCAGAAGTTTTAGAATTTAATAAAGAAGTTTCATCTTTACAGTTATTTCGTTTTAAGTAAGTAAAATAATTATAAAGAAGTTTCAAACTCTTCAGGCCACTACTATACTCGTGAGCTTGGTGAACGGTCCGTTAAGGACCCTGGGTAGAGCTACCTACCTTTGGTCACTTGTTACACATCTTGTTCGTTTCAAAGTGATTATCTCAACTGCCAAATGAAACTGTCGAAGTTACATTTTTTACTTTACTGTTTGTAACGCGTTTATTTTTATTGTAATGATTACAAATACGACTAGCTGGCAAACCTAGCAAAGGCTGGTTATTCAGTTTGCATTTTCTATTAGAAACGAAAACACAAATGAACTGTGTTTGTACATAAGTAACGAAGAAATTTCGTTTCCATGTAATCGTGAAAATACCTATGAAATCATGAAAAATTGGTACAAAGAGAGATGCATATTGTACGAATGTGAAAACACAGTATCGAAATAGAGAGATATGATACCGGACAGATTCTGCATGTGTGTGCAGCTTCCTCGAGTGTCTACAACGCGATTTTGTAAACGTCTCTATGGCAAAGCCTCTTCATAGCTTTGTAGACGGTTATCATTTTCGCCTTCAGTCGGTAAAGCTACGCAGTTGAAAGCTGTAAAAAGCATTGCCAAGTGCCAAAGATTTCCTTGACTCGACCTCATAAATGCGACATTTTTCCACGTTTCTTTGTGTTTTAAATGTCACCTCTCTCCAGAATTGTACAGTGGTATATTTACTTAAGTACATTCAGCGCCGTATGTGCATACTGTCAGAAAAATATGTTGCGAATAAAGTTAGTAGCAAATAAGTAATAAATTTAAACGTCCTACATGATGCAATAGTTTTTCACACATCTCAGTGTTAATGACTTCATATATCTTGAACATGAATTCTTTAGAGACGAATGGAAAAACTGATAAAAGCCGACCTCGGGGAAGACCGGTTAGGATTCCGTAAAAATATGGGGCAATACTGACCCTACGACTTATCGTAGCAGATAGGTTAAGGAAAGGCCAACCAACGTTTCTAGCATTTGTAGACATAGAGAAAGCTTTTGACAGTATTGACTGAAATACTCTCAAATTCTGAAAACAACAGGGATAAAATACAGGGAGCGAAAGGCTACTTACAATCTGCACAAAAATCAGATGGCAGTTATACGATTCGAGGGGCATGAACAGGAAGCAATGGTTGAGAAGGAAGTGAGACAGGGTTGTAGCATATCCCAGATGTTATTCAATCTGTGTATTGAGTAAGCAGTAAAGGAAACAAAAGAAAAATTTGGAGTAGGAATTAAAATCCGTGGGGAAAGAAATAAAAACTTTGAAGTTTACGACGACATTGTAATTCTGTCAGAGACAGCAAAGGACCTGGAAGAGCAGCTGAACGGAATGGACAGTGTCTTGAAAGGAGGATATAAGATGAACATCAACAAAAGAAAAACGAGGATAATGGAATATACTCGAATTAAATCAGGGGATGTTGAGAGAATTAGATTTGGCAATGAGAAACTTAAAGTAGTAGATGAGTTTTGCTATATGGGGAGCAAAATAACTGATGATGGTCGAAGTAGAGAGGATTTAAAATGTAGACTGGGTATGGCAAGGAAAGCGTTTCTGAAGAAGAGAAATTTGTTAACATCGAGTATACATTTAAGTGTCAGCTAGTCTTTTCTGAAACTATTTGTTTGGAGTGTAGTAATGTATGGTATTGAAACGTGACGATAAATAGCTTAGACAAGAAGAGAATAGAAGCTTTTGGAATGTAGTACTACAGAAAAATGCTGAATATTAGATGGGTAGATCACGTAACTACTGAGGAGGTACTGAATAGAATCGGGGAGAAGAGGAATTTGTGGCACAACTTGACTAGAAGAAGGGATCGGTTTGTAGGACACATTCTGAGGCATCAAGGGATCACCAATTTAGTACTGGAGGAAAGCGTAGAGGATAAAAATCGTAGAGGGAGACCAAGAGGTGGACACACGAAGCAGACTCAGAAGGATGTAGGTTGCAGTAGGTACTGGGAGATGAAGAAGCTTGCACAGGATAGAGCAGCATAGAGAGCTGCATCAAACCTGACTCTGGACTAAAGACCACAACAACAACATCAACAACAACAACATCTCTTGATCTATGGTAAGTAGGTCGTTCTTACACATACAGCGATCGTTGCCTGACACTATGTGAACCAAGTTTAGTTGAAATCGGTCCAGTGATTTAGGAGGAGATGTGGAACACAGACACATCCATTTTTATAATAGGTGTGGATTATATATTTGATATGTTAGAAATATCTCCTGGCACGTTAATCTTCCACTGCAACGAACATTAAATTTCATTTCAGAATTCTGACTTTTTTTTCTTCTTCTCTCTGCACTACGTCACGTTACTAAAGTTGAAAACTATCGGTAACACATCCACACAATATACAAGTGTTATGGGGTTCAGTGTACGAAGTCTGCATTGAAACCCTCATCCGATTAACAGTCGAAAGATTAAATGCGGGACAGATTATTCTTTTTATTCGTATCAGCAGCTACTTGATTTCCTTATGGAGGAGTACCAATCCCTAGATTTTGTATCACCAATACAGATCGACACATAGACCGCAAGATGTTACATCCGCTATACTCCCAGTGTACAATATATAGGTTTCTTTTATGGTCATTAATGTGAAACTGTACAAATTTCGGCTGATCATCACTTTGGCTTCAAATGTGGTGAAGTTTTCTAAAACACATTTCTTACCACTCTTCTAGGAAATGCAAAGTGAAATAAGGTGTTCCATGTTCTGGAAAGAACAGGATAGAAATCATCTGCAAAATACCTTAATAATAACTACAGTGGAATGACATAAATCTCTATAAAACAGTGTTTTAATTTGTGACCACTACTGGCTAACTAGACAACAAAATGAATCAAAGAAAATAATTGCTGAAGGTAACAGCGACTGATAGGAAGATACCATTGCTAAGTGTCACAGATTATGTTGTTCATCGGGATGAAAGAGAAGCAGACTTAAAGAGAGTCATAAAATGTAGTGTCTGCCTGCTAAGCATTTACTCATGGTTACACATAAGTAAAATATAATGTGAGGTAGTATTCAAAGAACACTCAAAATTATCAAAATATGAGGTAAACCAGTTGAAACTGTGTTAACATTATTCGGTTTATGTTACATTCTTAAACAGTGAAAGCTTAGGGGGAAAACTAAAATTGCGAAAAAGATATTCTTTGGAAACCGAAATAATTGGTGAAATACATTGTCACAGAGTTGAAAAATGTGTTACGGTAAATGTATGATGAAAAGACTGCTTCTTATGGGTGTGAAGTGTATGAAAACAAACAAACAGGTGAAACGGGAAGCATAGAAATAATAAACTACACAAAAATTGTGCGAGGTAAAATTATGAGAAGATTCCAAAAGAAATCTATGTGAAAGAATCTGAAACCTTCTGGCAGCTTAAAACTGTGTGATGGACATAACCTGAGCCCTTTCCAGGCACGACTCACATCTTTACTTTCGCCAACATTTATTCTACCTTCCAAATTTTCTCGGATAAGGCAAAGGTTATAATGTCTCCAAATATGTTATTGTTAATGAGAAAATGTTTTAAACGTTATTGATTATCACTTTTGGATATTATTTACCTTTTTAGGGTTTTCGTAGTTAATGTTTAGTAACAGAAATAGCGGCTGATGCATTTTCGTTGGGTTAAGGCTTATATAAGCAATCGTACCGTTTATTAATTGCCACAGGATTATTTCGCTGTATGTTGTAATGAATTATTGCAATTAATAATAATTATGAGTTTAAAATCATAGGATAACATTCATTTGTGGCTAGTCCTAAAATTATAACGCAAAATATCATGTGAAATCTCTCACTGAAATTAAATAGCAAACAGTTTGGATTAACTCCACTTCTCATTTAGTAGCTTTCATACTATTTAATTGCTAAAATAATTGTAAAGGCTCTTCATTACACACAACCAGGCCAGCAACATAAACAATTACTTGAAGTCCACCTACGTGAAAAAATCATAAAAATCTTGTCTGCACCAGGCCAGCAACATAAAAAATTCTTTAAAGGCCACCTACTTGCAAAAACCGTAAAATATTGGCTGCGCGAGGTCAAGTTAGTCCTGTGAAACAAAAGTATTACTATTTGTCACGCTGATATAAGCGCTGCTGGAAAGAAAAAAGTTACAATTCAATTTTTCTGCTTAAGAGCGACGATCTGGTCTATAAGGCTCCGCTGGATTGTTTTGCTGTCGGCCTGCGATGAACGCCGAAATAATGCAGATTTCTGACGCAGGGCACACAAAACTACGGAATAAAGGCATGAAATAATCAGTTTTAAACTGTTATATATTTTAACAGTTAATTCATTACTTATACTGGTAGAGACCTGATATGGCTGCGTAAGCTTTCATCACATCCACAAGAACGAGAGAACAAGAGAAAAAAATTATAGCTAATAATCTTCATTAATACAATTACGATAATATGTCTATATGACACAAATCATCTGTGATTTAGTACATTAGTAAGTTCTACAAAATTAATTATTTTGGACAGTAGGGTTGTCCAGACGTCTACATGACGTGTTCTTCTAACTTCATACAATCTCATGTATATTTCGTCGAACTGCGTTTTGTGACAACATATGGGGACGCCATAACGTCCTAGGTTCGAGTCCCACCCGGACTTTACTTCGCAGCAAGTTTTAAATCAGTGGACACTGGGTCGCAGAAAGTCAAATGGCTCTGAGCACTATGGGACTCAACTGCTGTGGTCATAAGTCCCCTAGAACTTAGAACTACTTAAACCTAACTAACCTAAGGACATCACACACATCCATGCCCGAGGCAGGATTCGAACCTGCGACCGTAGCAGTCGCACGGTTCCGGACTGCGCGCCTAGAACCGCGAGACCACCGCGGCCGGCCTGGGCCGCAGAGTGGAAATCCATATTTGATTATATATATTAACTAAACCGCGGCTAAGCCATGTCTCCACAACGTCCTGTGTTCCAGGAGCGCTTGTCCCGCAAGGTATGCAGGAAAACTGTGAAATCTTGAAGGTAGAAGATGAGATCCTGGCAGAGGTAAAGCGGTCAAGGCGGGTCGTGGATCTTGCATGGATAGCGCAGCTGGTAGAGTACTAACCTGTGATAGGCAAATCTCCCAGGTTCGAACCCATTTCCACCACACAATTTTGATCTGCTAGGAAGTTTCAAATTGTAACACACTCCGTTGCAGTGTAAAAACTGATTCTTGAAACAGTTCTCCAGGTTGTGGATAAGCCATGTCTCCGCAGTACCCTTGCTCCAGTAGTGCTAGCTACTATACTAGCTTCTATAGTTATTCAGAAGGACTTCTGTGAAATTCAGAAGATCGAGATGACGCACTAGACGAAGTAAAGCTGTGACGGTGTATCTTAAATTATGCTTGGGTAGCACAGTCGGTAGAGTATTTCCAGTGAAGGACATTGTTGTCATTGCACACTACACTGCAGGGTGAAAATATAGTACCTTCTGGTTACAGGAAAATTCGGAAAGAAGAGAAATAACAATTGATTCTGCGTTAAAGTATTACAAAATGCAGAGGTAAATAGGATTTTTAATTGACAAACAGACTTAGACGTTGTGGTGGCTTAAAATAAATGATAATTAAATCTGTGCCCCGACCGGGACTCGAACCGAGGATCTCCTACTTACATGGCAGACGATCTATCCATCTTTTTTTTTTCATTTTGTTCGATATAGTTCGTGGCGTTTGGTCTGGGCGGACGTCACAAGACATCCGTTCAAATTGATCGTTGATTCCTTGTCTCAGTTATTTTTATTACAGAGAGCACGCAGCCCTCTGACCGAACACGCTGAGCTAAGGTGCTGGCAATCCATCTGGGCCATCGAGGGCACAGAGGGTAGTGCAACTGCAGGAATTTATCCCTTGCACGCTCCCCGTGAGACCCATATTCCCAACTTAATGTGCACACACTACATTCGTAGTGACACTGCCCACCGCACTCATTACTCGCGGCAGACGATCTGACCGAGTCCCATAAGAGTTCGGAAAAAGTGTGTGCATCCGCACAGAAGAAGAAAGTCATGGCCGGTTAGCCTTAACTATATATGGAGATGGTATCTGTTCTTTCGGACATGTCCGACATATCCGAAAGAACAGATACCATCTCCATATATTGCTGTGGCTTTGTCTGAGGGTACTTCCTCTTATACGCATGCTATGATTTCTTTACATTTATTCGCATGAGGAGCGCAGAGAGAATGACTGCTTAAATGACTCTGCGTCCGCTGTAATTTGTCTGATTTGTACTGGCAGTCCCTACGGGAGCGAGAGGCAGAAGACTGTAGTATGGTTCCTAGACTCCTCACTAATGCTAATGGTTGGCTGTTGTAAGTAGGCTCTCGAGGGAAAGGTGGTGTTTGTTTTCAAGCACCTGCCAGTTCAGATTCTTCAGCAACTCTGTGACACTCTCCCGTGGTTCAAACATCAACATCTACATACATGCTCCGCATACGAGTCTAAGGTGCGTAGCGGAGGGTACCCCGTATTACTAGTAGTAATTTGCTGTGCTCTTCCACTCACAAACAGAGCGAGGGAAAAGCGATCCACACTTTTCGAAAATTCTCTCAACAAACCAGAGTCGAGCATTCTTCCTCTCTCCTACAATCTTTACATGTTCGTTCCATTTCATATCGCTTTTCAACGTAGCACCTATACGTTTAATACATGAAATGTATTTGCAGTTGCGAGAATTGACAAGCATCAGCTGTTTAATGGAATAACGGCGGCGAAAAATCTTTGCCGGACCGGAATTAAAAGCCGAATATCCCGCTCTGAAGAGCGGTCGCCTTACCATTTTTTTATTTTTTAACACAATTTTCTTCGGTATTGTTCGTTTTGTTTGGTCTGGACGGGTGTCACATGGCATCCGTTCAAGGTGATGGTTGATTCCTCCACTCAGTTTTTTTTTTTTTTTACTACAGAGGCCAATCGGCCCTCTGACCGAACACGCTGAGCTACCGTGCCGGCTACCATTTGGCTATCCGAATACGACCCATCGCCACGTCCCAACTTGCGTATGTCGTTAGCCATATGTCTACAGCCTGTACTCTTACATCCATTATGTATAGTCCCACAGAGGGAAGACATATTGCTTGAAAGTCACTTGCCCGGTGTCTGCGGATAAATACTATATTGCAAAGTCTGTGTTATTCCCAATTACGACGCAATATTCCTTCTGACTTACATGCACGTGCAAAGGAACGTTGCCTCATAATACGGAATAACAAAGGCACTGGAATATCGTGTAGATATTTAATCGACATGACTCTGGCAAGCAGCACACCACCAACGCTGTACTCGAGCATTACGGGTTCTTTCCTATTCATCTACATTAATCTTCATTTTTCTATATTTAGAGCTAGCTGACATCGATCACACCGACTAGACATTTTGTCTACGTCGTCTTGAATCCTCCTGCATTTACTCAACGACGACACTCTCCCATACACCACAGAAAGATTAGCAAAGAACTGCAGGTTGGCGCTCACTCTGTCGGCTAGATCAGTTATGCATACCATTCCTGACGCGACCGTTGCTTCTGACGAACACTCACTGTCGAGGACATCGTACTGTGGTCTGTTACTTAAGTAGTCTTCGAGCCACTCACATATCTGTGAACCTATTCCGCATGCTGGTACCTTCGATAAGAAACTTGATAGTATTCATACTACCCTTCTTTGAACACGTTCAGTACCCTAGTTAGTGCGATTTGTTTTGGATCCCAAACACATGGGCAGTATTTGAGGATGGGTCGTGTACGTGTGGGCTGATTACGTGTTTCCAGTATTTCACTAATGAATAGAAGTCTGTTACTTGTTTTACCTACGGCTTGGCCTATGTTGTCAATACCGTTCAAACCCGAACAAATTGCACAATCCTGTATTTGTATGAGCTGACTCATTCCAGTTGTGACTCTTTGATGTTCTAGTCAAGGGTACTGCGTTTTCACGTTTCATGAAGTGCATAATTCTACATTGCTGTACATTTAAAATAAGTTAATAATTTCTCACCACTTTTAAATATTGAAATTTTAAACTCTTCTATTGGCTGAGGTCAAGAACCCGTACATTAACTACAGTATGGTTGTGTAGCCACCTCGTTTGCAGAAAATTATTTTTACATTGACCATAGTTTCGACAGCACTAAGGCAATCTTCATCAGGATAAAATTACCTAGGATTACATGTAATCCCACCATTGCTGGCTATACATACATAGTACAACTTTGAAATATCGTTAAAATGTCTTTGAATACTAAGAGACGGCATTATACTGCCGTGGATACATTACAGTAATCTGTATGTTAAAATTATCTGAATAGATCAGTCTAGATGACAATGTTTTTATTACCTTTATGAAGGAATAGTGGTCATCTTCATATTTAGTGCATCTAGTTGACAGTTGCTACTAAAAATTTCTGGTCTAAAAATGAGCTGTAGATTATCTGGACACGCCTATGTAATACGGAGTTGATCACTAAAAGTCAACCGGCCGCTGTGGCCGGGCGGTTGTAGGCGCTTCAGTCCTGAACCGCGCGACTGCTACAGTCGCAGGTTCGAATCCTGCCTTGGGCATGGATGTGTGTGATGTCCTTAGGTTAGTGAGGTTTAAGTAGTTCTAAGTTCTAGCGCATTGATGACCTCAGATGTTAAGTCCCATAGCGCTTAGAGCCACTTGAACTAAAAGTCACAATAGGCGTTTCCGCTGCTATTAAGGAAGGCGAGAAGTTTCGTCTTGTCAGTTGAGATGCAGCAGCAGCAGGTTGGGTGGGTGACGACAGCTCAGTGACTTCGAACGTGGACTTGTCACTGGATGTCACCCGAGTAAAAAAGCCATTGGGGACATTTCAGCCTGCCCGGGTCGACTGTTGGTGATTGATTGTGAAGTGGAAACGCGGAGGAACAAAAACAGCTGAACCAAGAGCAGGAAGACCTCATGAACTGACGGGCTGGGATCGTCCAGCAGTGCGGACGGTGGGTGAAAAAAATCGCTCGAAACCAGCTGAAGGAGCCACTAGTGAGTTACAAAATGCTACCTGCTGCCCAGCTAACACAATGTGCTTAGGGAGTTATAAAAACGGGCTCCAGTGGTCAGCAGTGGTCGAGCAGCTCTTGATCACCCACATTTTTCTGCAATCAGTGCTAAGCAGCGCTTGAAGTGGCGCAAAGAGTGGCGCTTCTGGACGATGCATGACCGAAAACGAATGATTTGGAGTGATGAACCACTCTGTGCCTTATGACATTACCGTGGAACAGTTGGGTTTGGCGAATGCTTGGAGAATGTTACCGGCATGCGTAGCGCCAACTGCGATTTACGGAGAAGGTACTGTCACAGTGTAGGACGTTTTGGGTGTGGTTCACCAAAGGTGTGTTTATACCTGTGCGACTTTCTGTACGCACTAGGTGCACGTGGCCGTTGCGCGAAGAATTAAGGAGGCGCATGCACCGATGCAAATTCGCACATGACTCAGAACGGTACGAACGGGCCACTGTGCGCAGGCGCAGGAGTCTACCCCAGAGCAGACGAGGAGGGCGTACCTCTACCTGCATGTGGAGGAAGTACAACCACACGGCGACTAGCCGCAAGGTGCACAGGTGTAAACGCACCTTTACTCTGTTTGAGAAAACGTGTGAGTTGGCTCCCACCTCAGCTGACTGAAAATCGATAAAGCTGTTATTGAGTGCACCCATGCAACCTTCCTAAACAGATTCTGGGAGCAGCTTGACTAAAGATGTGGACCGATGGAGGTGTGAAATGTGAACTGCGTATCGCGACCTGATGATCGCTCTATGCTGTATAATTAGTTAAAACTCTCGGATTTATTTTCCAAATGGCTGTAGGTTCAAACGTACAATAAACAAAGAATAGACACTGAGAGTTTGTAATAAAGTCGCCAGCGGTAGGTCGGTGCCACGTCCATATGCTGCGTCCCTCCCTCAAAAGGCTGAAAAATGATATTGATGATACATTGGTAAATAGCTTAAATGTACGAACTGGTATGGCAACAAAGTATTCGAGCACATTTTGATCGAGATTAATGTAGAGCATATCGTACAGAGCTACTGAGCAGGATGCTTACGTGATGACGGTGAAATAAGAGAAATCAAAAGCGAAGAGTCAGGTTATCTCCTCGCTGCCCCCGCAAAAACTGAAGGCCGCTTCGTTTCTTTGTACGGATAACGCAAATATTAATTATCGACGCTTCGGCCACAAACTTTTACACGGAAAGTAATTGCTTAGAAAGAAATATTATTGTGCCCCCGAATGACTGCGAGATAATTTGCTGCTTTATTGCGAGTAATCAATTACTTCCGGAAAAAGAAACATTAATAAAGTATTTTTGCTTGTTCGACGACAGCGATCCGGTGCGTCAAGTTACTGGCCCTGGCTTGTGTACTGATACACGTCACGTTCTGTGGATACCAGCGGGCATCATGGAGCGTGACTAGGTCGTCTGAGTGCTGTGTACCTACAACTGGGAGCGAGTAGCTATTTCAGATCAGTTTAATAATTCTGCGAGTTTAAACACCCGCAAGTTCTAGATAGCACACGATTAAATTGAGACATTTAGTGGGTATCTTTTCAATTAAATATTGATTTTCCGTGGGCCCTGCATGGAGCTGAACGTTCCCGAAGTGTGACGGATAAGCCTACTAGTGTGACGTCACAAGTTCGTTACAGGGCCCTTATATCCCGTTGGCTCTGTCCAGTGGAGGAGTGTTGCTGCATGCTGTTGCATGAAGTCACCGGGCGGCAACAGACCCCTGATATGATCCTCCTTAGCCGGCCAGTAATTCACATACGCAGTAATGGTTCAAATGGCTCTGAGCACTATGGGACTTAACTTCCGAGGTCATCAGTCCCTGCTGGCCGCGGTGGCCGTGCGGTTCTAGGCTCTAGAGTCCGGAATCGCGGGACTGCTACAGTTGCAGGTTCGAATCCTGCCTCGGGCATGGATGTGTGTGATGTCCTTAGGTTAGTTAGGTTTAAGTAGTTCTAATTTCTAGGGGACTGATGACCTAAGATGTTAAGTCCCATAGTGCTCAGAGCCATTTGAACCATTTTTTTCATCAGTCCCCCTAGAACTACTTAAACCTAACTAACTTGAGGACATTACACACATCCATACCCGAGGCAGGATTCGAACCGGCGACCGTAACGGTCGCGCGGTTCCAGACTGTAGCGCCTAGAACCGCTTGGCTACGCAGTAATGTCTTACTATTTCTCACCCCAGTGTAAACCCGCGTTCTTGCAGTAGTGAAGAAGCTAAGGGATTCACGAAACATTTCTACCATGCTATGAGTCTCCTGAAAAAGATGCACAACTACCGTGCATACTGTGCATACCGTAATAAAATAATAGATGTTGTTGCTATGTTCTTCAGTCCTCTGACTGGTTTGATGCAGCTCTCCATGCTAATCTATCCTGTGCAAGCTCTTTCATCTCCCTGTACCTACTACAACCTACATCCTTCTGAATCTGGTTAGTGTATTCATCTTTTGGTCTCCCTCTACGATTTTTACCCTCCACGCTGCCCTCCAACGCTAAATTTGTGATCCCTTGATGCCTCAGGACATGTCCTACCAATAGATCCCTTCTTCTAGTCAAGTTGTGCCACAAACTTCTCTTCTCCCCAATCCTATTCAATACCTGCTTATTAGTTACATGATCTACCCACCGAATCTTCAGCATTCTTCTGTAGCACCACACTTCGAAAGCTTCTATTCTCTTCCTGTCCACACTATTTATTGTCCATATTTCACTTCCATACATGGCTACACTCCATACAAATACTTTCAGAAACGGCTTCCTGACACTTAAATCTATACTCGATGTTAACAAATTTCTCTTCTGCAGAAACGCTTTCCTTGACATTGCCAGTCTACATTTTATATCCTCTCTACTTCGACCATCATCAGTTATTTTGCTCCCCAGATAGCAAAAATCCTTCACTACTTTAAGTGTCTCATTTCCTAATGTAATTCCCTCAGCATCACCCGACTTAATTCGACTACATTCCATTATCCTCGTTTTGCTTTTGTTGATGTTCATCTTATATCATCCTTTCAAGACACTGTCCATTCCGTACAACTGCTCTTCCAAGTCCTTTGCTGTCTCTGACAGAATTACAATGTCATCGGCGAACCTCAAAGTTTTTATTTCTTCTCCATGGATTTTAATACCTACTCCGAATTTTTCTTTTGTTTCCTTTACTGCTTGCTCAATATACAGATTGAATAACATCGGGGAGAGGCTACAACCCTGTCTCACTCCCTTACCAACCACTGCTTCCCTTTCATGCCCCTCGACTCTTATAACTGCCATCTGGTTTCTGTTCAAATTGTAAATAGCATTTCGCTCCCTGTATTTTACCCCTGCCACCTTTAGAATTTGAAAGAGAGTATTGCAGTCAACATTGTCAAAAGCTTTCTCTAAGTCTACAAATGCTAGAAACGTAGGTTTGCCTTTCCTTAATCTTTCTTCTAAGATAAATCGTAAGGTCAGTATTGCCTCACGTGTTCCAACATTTCTACGGAATCCAAACTGATCTTCCCCAAGGTCGGCTTCTACCAGTTTTTCCATTCGTCTGTAAATAATTCACGTTAGTATTTTGCAGCTGTGACTTATTAAACTGATAGTTCGGTAATTTTCACATCTGTCAACACCTGCTTTCTATGGGATTGGAATTATGATATTCTTCTTGAAGTCTGAGGGTATTTCGTCTGTCTCGTACTTCTTGCTCACCAGATGGTAGAGTTTTGTCAGGACTGGCTCTCCCAAGGCCGCCAGTAGTTCTAATGGAATGTTGTCTACTCCTGGGGCCTTGTTTCGACTCAGGTCTTTCAGTGCTCTGTCAAACTCTTCACGCAGTATCGTATCTCACATTTCATCTTCATCTACATCCTCTTCCATTTCCATAATATTGTCCTCAAGTACATCGCCCTTGTATAGACCCTCTATATACTCCTTCCACCTTTCTTCTTTCCCCTCTTTTTTAGAACTGGGTTTCCATCTGAGCTCTTGATATTCATACAAGTGGCTCTCTCTTCTCCAAAGGTCTCTTTAATTTTCCTGTAGGCAGTATCTATCTTACCCCTAGTGTGATAAGCCTCTACATCCTTACATTTGTCCTCTAGCCATGCCTGCTTAGCCATTTTGCACTTCCTGTCGATCTCATTTTTGAGACGTTTGTATTCCTTTTTGCCTGCTTCATTTACTGCATTTTTATATTTTCTCCTTTCATCAATTAAATACAATATTCCTTCTGTTACCCAAGGATTTCTACTAGCCCTCATCTTTTTACCTACTTGATCTCTGCTGCCTTCACTACTTCAGCCCTCAGAGCTACCCATTCGTCTTCTACTGTATTTCTTTCCCCCATTCCCGTCAATTGTTCCCTTATGCTGTCCATGAAACTTTGTGCAACCTCGGATTTAGTCAGTTTATCCAGGTCCTATCTCCTTATATTCCCAGCTTTTTGCAATTTCTTCAGTTTTAATCTGCAGTTCATAACCAATAGATTGTGGTCAGAGTCCACATCTGCCCCTGGAAATGTCCTACAATTGAAAACCTGGTTGCTAAATCTCTGTCTTATCATTATATAATCTATATGATACCTTTTAGTATCTCCAGGATTCTTGCATGTATACAACCTTCTTTTATGATTCTTGAACCAAGTGTTGGCTATGATTAAGTTATGCTCTGTGCAAAATTCTAAATAGATAAATACGTATAAAATAGATAATGTTTGGATAGGAACACGAGTTTAGCATGCTCAGTCTATGTACAATGTAAATTATTTCCTTTCGTTTGATTATATTGAATGGAGGGACTCAGACATTGCTCAATTTATTGTATTCAATTCAGACGCAATTTAATGTTCTCTGTTTCCTTTCGTATCGCTATAGCAGACTGCTTATCTATACTGTCAAAAGTTAATAAATCGTCACGAATATTATCGTGTCCAGGTTTTGTTTACATACGCGCGTTTTAACATATACATTTTAATGTTCAATTATGTCGCTCGCACAACCATTTAGCGATAATTACATTTCTTTGTAGGCGCGCCGGATTGTTAGTCCAGATGTGGCCGTTGAATGCGGCTTACCATGCTGATATGATGTCAAGTTTTATCGTGGGGGATTGCTATTGGAACCGCGTTTTGAGTTCCTGGGCAAACGGAATCCACCTAAACCCATTCGGTTGCACGTCCTCTTGGAGGAAGCAGCTGACAGTTCTCATCAAGGTAAGTGCACACCCTTGTGTCTGGCAGAAATGCTATTTACTTGTCTTGATGCTTCTTTCACACCGCGCCAGGGATCGCGATTATGCACAGTGCTTCAATTCTCTACCCCAACACACGCTTGGTCACTGTTTATCACATAATACACACCACTAGTTTGTTTTCACTAACATAAATTTAGGCACTTTCGTACATGACTCCTTACTTAGTGTGGGCGTTTATATTTACAGATTCTCTGTCCCAGTCATTTTATCAAGTACATTTTTTAACTGCTAACATATTTTCATAAATTTCGTTTATCCTATTTTCAGCCTTTACATTTACTTTAGAATCTGAGCGTAGGATTATATAATGGAAATAATATTTCATTCACTTATATGCACACAAAAGTCGGCTCAGAGAAAAGTCACTGCAACATAATCACTACCTAAAGTACCTACATGAGTGCAAAACAGCGAAGTAACTTTTACTAGAAACGATTCACATACGAAATAAACAGATGCTCACCCAAAAGGAGCAGAGGGAAGAAAAACCTCCAGTTACAAGTTTTGCGCCAGCAGCGCACTACCAATTACGTTGATTGGTAGTATTTTGTGTGAGTATACTATTGATGTTTACTTAGTGAATAGGTAGTGAAACCTGATGGTCAAGGGAAGGCAGGATTCGGTTACGATTATGGACGGGGCCGTAATCAGTTACTATTGGTTGCCTTTTACAGTTACACACACTTATTTTTAAAACAGTAATTCCAGACTCAACAATAAATAAAAAATACCACACGTTATTAAAGAAGGAATAAACAATTGTGTAAATAATTTTGTTTTCAGTGCATTACAAATTAGCAAATAACCATAAAATACAGATACAGATAACAAACAAGCCACTATGATCACGGCTGAAGACCTTACACGCCAAGAATGGCAGTAAATTAAGGATGTTTAAGAACTCGCTTCACTTACAACTTAGAGGTATTGAAATATTAAAAAGTAAGTGGCCACAAACACAGCAGAAGATATCAGACGCCAGGAATGGCAGTAAACAAGGTTTTAAGGCTTAGTGCTAAAATACAAATATCGAATTTTTTTTTAAAATAACCACAATCGCGGCTGAAGGCCTTACACGCCAGGGACGGCGATTATATAAAAATTTTAGAAACCTGCTGTAAAACAGCATATACAAGCAAAGGTTAATTAAAAGAAACAAGCAACTGACCATAAAACGGGTGAATAAGATGATAGTAACACTACCCTTACACTGATAGATATATCCAGAAGGTGACCAGAGCTATTAACTAGACATACATAATCTATAATGTAAACATTACAAGGTACGGTAATAAATAATACAATAATAAAAGACAAGGGTCCGTCACAGACGGTGCTCCAGGAATCGATCTCTGAGAAGGTCTGGTAACAAACACTTTCGCGAGCGATGAAATAAGCAACCAAGAGTTGCATTCACTTCACAAGATGGTTACTCAGACTAGTGGCAGCCTTTCAGTTTTATCGAGCTTTTGTGCGTTCACGGCTGGACTATGGGTGCACAGTGTATGGGTCAGCGAGGCCGTCTTATTTGCAGATCTTTGACGCTGTCCATCATGCTGGGATTCGACTGGCCACGGGTGCTTATCGGACCAGTCCACACCCAGCCTCTGTGCTGAGGCTGGTGAACCGCCACTTACCATCCGGCGGCAGCTCCTGCTGGTGCGCCAGGCTTGTAAGTTTCTTGCAGCTCCCACCTCGCCTGCTCACCATCTTGTTGCTCATCCACCTCTGGATCGCCTTTTTTCCCACCGTCCCCGGGCTACGTTGCCGTTTGGGATCCGTGTGCAACGTGTGCTACAGTCCGTCGGTGTGGAGTCTGTACAACCCCAAATCCTGGGTTTAACCCCCTGCCACCCTGGTTAGTGAAGAGGCCCGGAGTGATTTTAGATTTATTGCAGTACAAGAAAGATTGCACTCCTGCCACCGTTTTTAATGCAGCATTTTCTTCCATTTTATCTGAGCACCACGACTATGTAGCTGTTTTTACGGATGGGTCGAAACAAGGGGACTCCGTTGATTGCTCTGTTGTTTTTCCGGATCGTGTCCTCAAGATCCGACTCCCTCAGGCATTTACTGTCTTTGATGCAGAATTGTCTGCGATCTTGCGGGCACTGGAGCAGATGAGACATTCTTCCTGTCATAAATTTCTTGTCTGTTCCGATTCACTAAGTGCGCTTCACTCTTTGCAACGTTTGTATCCAGCAGATAAAGTAGTCCACATCATCCAGGATGCCCTCCTTCACCTACAGCGATTGGGGAAGGTGGTGGCTTTCTGCTGGGTTCCGGGGCATGTCGGCATTGCTGGGAATGAAAGGGCAGATCTCGCAGCCAAGGAGGCGTGTCTCGATCCACAAGTATCTCAGTGTGCTATACCCCCGCACGCACTCACCTCGCTGTTGAGCTCACGAGTGATGGTGGGAGGATGAGTGTCTGGAAGTGACTGACAATAAGCTCCGTATAGTCAAGCCCACAACGCGTGTGTGGTGTACTTCCTTTCAGCCCCGTCGACGGGACGAGGTTCTCCTCACTCGGCTTCGGATAGGCCACAGCCCAATGACGCACGGTTTCCTGCTCCGGCGGGAGGACCCTCCAATGTGTGGTGCTTGTGGCGTCCAGGTCACTGGCGCCACGTTTTATTGGATTGCGTTTTATTTTCTGACCAGCGGGCCGCGGCTGACTTGCCAGCGGACCTGCCATCTCTTTTAGGCAACACTCGGACGAATGTGGTTAAAGTTTTAAAGTTCTGTGCCATTTCAAGTTTTTTTACAAACATTTTAGGGAGAGGATCTTAATTTGCTCACTGTGCGACAAGCTCGCCCATATTTTATGTAAGTGGCCAGCCAATGACAATTTGCTGTGGCATTCTTGTTGCTACGTGTTCCCTTTCCTTACGTTCTACTTTCTTATGTAGCATTTTCCTTCTTTTCTTGCTTTCTTTGCGTGTGTGTTTCAGTTTTATTAGGTCTGGCCACATTCGTTCCTTTTAATGTGTGTCAGGGTGCTGATGACCTCGACGTTGAGCGCCCATAAACCCCAACACACACACACACACACACACACACACACACACACACACACACACATGCACACACACACACACACACACACACACACACACACACGAGTGACTAATGATAATCTTGCTGAAGCTTCCTCACATCCAATAAACCAAATGCAAGAATGGAACAACACGCCAAAGCCGGAACTGGTGGGCTGCACTACACCCCCAGAATACTTTGCTTAGAGCGCCCGGAACGAGAGAGGAATCACTACCACCAGAGTAGCAGAATGACAAACGGCCTAGGATCAAGAAAGCTGTCAAAACTACACGCCTTACCGGACAGCAGGTGCAAGGCGAGGAAACGTGAACTGCCGTTACATACACTAACCCTCAGGGCAGGTAACTGGGACGTTAGCGGCCACCGGGAAGGAAATATACCGCTGGTTGAACTTAACAAATTGTAACAAGCTGAAAGCAGTAAATAGTAATAAGAAGTCGAGGAAAGCTAATCACATCCGCTTTTCCCAGGCACTCCATTCGCTGCTCTTTGCCTTGGCGACACTACGAGCAGCAACACAAACCAAAGGCACTGTATGTAGAATCGCGAGATGTCACAATGATGGAGGTTTCTCTACTTGAATTGAAACGTACTCATCTCAAAGCCTGCAGGATCTGGTTTACGACGAGGTCGTGCCCCCTCGTGACCACAGCCCTTCCATCCGGCAGTCCATGCGCGCCGTCAGCTGTCCCAGCGTTATCTCGCATTGCGTGGATCTGGCTCCTCCTGAGTTCCCAATCGAACTGCCACACTCACACGGCATGCAAACACAACGACGTCGCGCCAAAGATTTTTTTATTAGTTTTTCGTTCCATAGATCCGTGCTGAGGAGATCCTCGTGCATGTGCAACATGTCAATAGTATGAGCATATACAATACATCTTTTTTTTTAAGCCGAAATAACAATACTAATAATATGAGTATATACAATACATCATTTGTTTCAATTAAAAAATTCGTCAGTGGAGTAGAAGGAGTTGGCCACTAGTAAGTCTTTCAGGCTCCTTTTAAACTGATCTTTATTTGTAACTAAATTTTTTATGTTTGCTAGTAAATTATTGAAGATGAGTGTTCCGGAGTAGTGGACCCCTTTTCGAACTAAGGTAAGTGCTCTTAAGTCCTTGCGCAGAACACTTTTGTTCCTGGTATTGTATGTATGAACTGAACTGTTTGCTGGAAAAAGAGATATATTATTTAGGACAAATTTCATTAAGGAGTAAATATACTGAGATTTGTTAAGGCGTTTCTGCAGTTCTGTGGTGTGCTCCTCCCAGCTGAATTTATTATCAAGTTGTAATCCCAGGAATTTAAGACTGTCAACCTCTTCTATCTGCTCTTCCTCATACTTTATGCATATGCTGGGTGGAAAACTCTTACAGGTTCTGAATTGCATATAGTGAGTCTTTTCGAAGTTTAATGTAATGAGTTGGCTTTAAACCATTTATTAATATCCATGAAAATATCATTAGCAGATCTTTCTAGAACTACACTCGACATACTATTTATTGCAATACTTGTGCAATCTGCAAACAAAACGAACTCTGCTTCTGGCAGTGTAACTGATGAGAGATCATTAATGTATACAAAAAAGCAATGGCCCTATGGTGGATCCTTGTGGGACACCACATGTAATTTCTTTCCATTCTGATGATGACTGATGACTTAATTCACTAGTCCCTTGCACTGATACCCTTTGTTTCCTGTTAGCGAGGTATGACTTGAACCATTTGCAGCACTGCCCATGACACCATAGCATTCTAATTTATTTAAAAGGATGTTGAGGTTCACACAATCAAATGCCTTTGACAAGTAACAGAAAATACCTGCTGCTTGTAATTTATTATTTAATGAATTAAGTACATTATCACTGTAGGTGTAAATAGCCTTCTCGATATCATAAATCCAAACTGTGTTCTTGATAATATGTTATTTGTGGTCACATGGTTAAGAAGCTGCCTGTACATTACTTTTTCTAAAATTTTTGAGAATGCTGGCAAAAGTGAAATCGGTCTATAGTTTGATAGTATCTCTTTATCCTCTTTCTTGAATAGAGGCTTAACATCTGCATATTTTAGCCAGTCAGGAAATGTCCCAGTTATAATTGACTGGTTACACAAGTAACTTAGAATTGTACTAAACTCACAAGAACATGCCTTAATTAACTCTGTTGATATTTCATCATAACCACTAGAATGCTTTGTTTTCAAAGATTTTATTATGGAAGTTATTTCTTTTGGTGAAGTGAGTGACATATTCATGTACCTGAAGCTATTTGTAAAGGCTAGTTTCAGAGACTGAAGGGCATTATTTACTGATCCTGACAATCCCATTCTATCAGTAATGGATATAAAGTACTTGTTATGTAGATTTACCACACTATGCCCATCGGTTACTAATGTGCCATCTACCCTTAATGCTATTTGCTCCTGTTCCTTTCTGGTGCTATCAGTCTCCTCTTCCACTATATCCTGCATTGTTTTTATTTTGTTCCCTGACATTGCTATCTTCTTCTTGTAGTGCATTTGATTAGATGTCTGAATTACTTTTTTAAATATTTTACAGTATTCCTTGTATTTAGCTAAATCATCAGCATTGGAACTATTCTTGGTCGACAGTACATTTTCCTTTTTGTCTTACCGGAAATTTTTATTCCTTGTGTAATCCATGGTTTTATTATAGATTTCTGTTTAATTTGAGTAACTTTTAGAGGAAAACAGTTTTCAAACATGGTACTGACATTGTTCATGAATGTGTTATATTTTTCATTCATGTCATGAGGACTATAAACATCTTTCCACTTCATATCTTTGAGCAGTTTTCTAAAACACTCAATTTTTGGATGATTGACTACTCTCCTGTACCCAGATTTAGCAGTCTTGATAATATGCTTAGAATTTACATCTAAAACAAGGAGCTGCATGTCATGATTTATTATTATTTATTATTATTCTGGATTTACAATGTGAGTACATTTTTCCAGCACCTATTCTAGATTACAGTAAGTCACTAATTATTGTTCTCCACTCTTCTCCATTTGTCCATAAATCTTCAGGAATGTTGTTCTTCCTCATTGCTGACTGAACTCCCTGTATCCATGTATCAGGTGGTCGTCCCCTTTTTCTTCTTCCAATTGGTACCCAGTCGATTATGCATTTTGGTAGCCTTTCCTGTTCCATTCGTCTGATGTGTCCATACCATTTAAGTTGTTTGTGCTCGATGAAATCAATAATTGAATTTTTACATTTCATCTTGTCTCTGATTACTTCATTTCTTATTCTTTCTCGTCTTGATATTCTTGCTGAACGTCTCCAGAAATCCATTTCTGTGGCTAATAATTTTGATTTCAGTTGCCATTTTGTTGTCCACACTTCTGAACCATATGTAATAATGCTCCTAACTATTGTTTTAAAAATCCTTATTTTGTTTCAGTTATGTGTTTGTCCCAGAGAATTCCATTCAATAAAGAGATTGTCGTCTTTCCAGAATTTATTCTTGATCTAATTTCTTTGTCCTGTTTCCCATCATTTGTAATTTTCACACCTAAATATTTATATTCCTCAGTAGCTGTTATTGTTCCCATCCCTTCTGCTAATATTAAGTCTCCATTCACTCCACCAATTACCATGTACTTTGTTTTATTCATGTTTACATTTAGACCTGATTTTTTATATTCTTGAATCAATTTTCTGGTCATATACTCTATGTCCTCATAGTATTGGGCTATAATCAGTTGGTCATCTGCAAATTGTAACGAGTATATTGTTCTATCATTTATTGGTATTCCCATAGCGTGACTTTTTTTCTTCCAATTCTGTAAAGTTACTTCTGTATATATTTTATACAATGTAGATGAGATGCTACATCCTTGAAGTAATCCTTTTGTGACTTGGAATCCATGTGATAGATATTTACCAATTTTTATTTTTGAAATAGAATTTTTATATAAATTTTGAATTGCTTTAATTATTCTTGGATTTATTCCTATTGATATTAAAGCTTTCCATAAACTGGATAAAGGGACACTATCATAGGCTTTTTCTATATCTATGAATACTAAATGTATAGGTTGTGCCCGAACCATTTTTTTTCAATAATTTGTTGTAGGCAAAAGATATGATCATCTTCCAGCTCCAAAACCTGCTTGTTCTTCAGCCTCCTTTTCTTTGTATTCTTGTTCTAACAAATATTTAATAATTCTTCCATATAATCTACTGAAGGTATTGGTCACTGTTATTCCCCTATAATTTGATAGTCCATTTATTACAGGTTTTGTGATATGATTTTGTTCCTTTGATTTGTCTATAAAAATGTTATCAATGGCTGTCCGTGAGGATTTAGTGATCCTAGTTGGAAAGTTTACAGTTTGAGTTAGATTGAAAGACAACATTACTAGCTGCAGTAAATGTTTACTGGAAGATTGCATTAGAAAATCTGTATAAAAGTCACCAGCAGTAAAAATTTCTTTGTTTCTTCCTGTTAAATAACCCAAAAGAGCTTCTACATGATTTATGAATAGATTATAATTTCCTGCAGGTGTACAGTAAATAGTTACTATTATATAGGATCTGTTATGGAACTCTACTTCTATTGCAGATGCTTCTAGATGCTGCTCTAAACAGAATTTATTAATGTCAATGTTCTTGAATTTATGGCAGTTTTTAATAAAGGTGGCAACTCCTCCTCCATCCATATTTACTCTGCAGAAGTAGTAAGCTAGCTTGAATCCTGAAATGTCTAACATATCTATACCAGTGGTCACTTGATGTTCAGCGAGGCAGATTATGTCAATTTGGTTAGATGAATTCATTTCATCAGTACAAATGAGTAGGTCATCAACTTTATTTGTGAGTCCCGGAATGTTCTGGTGTATTAAAGATAACTGATACTGCATACTAATGGGATTATAACTGCTTTGGCGAAGATGAACTGGCATTTTCTGATTATGCTAAAATCTGACTCATATTCATCTGTTTTTCTCAAACTGAGTGTGTCTGCCCATCTCTCTTAAAACTCGTTTTCTTTCCCCCTTCCCTATCCTAAAAAAGGCATCCCTCTGATAGGGCAACAGTTCCTACATATTGATAACCGCTGCTGCTGCAACTAGCGGACTGGCAACGCTTACGAAAAGAGTGGCGTCAGTCAAGACGAGAAGAAGACAAACAACCATAACCATGACAATTAAAGGATACAGTCTGGCCTCCAACAGTGGGCGGAAACGTACAAACAGCACCAACGTGAGCCGCCGCATGGCATACATAAGGAGAATGAGTATGCACACAGAGCAGGGTACCTATATAAAGTTTTCATTTATTGACAGGATATCAATCTTTCGCATTTTATCATTCGCTCAGTTTGATCAGTCTATGACTATCTTTCACTCTGTCTACAAAATAAACAGTATTGAAATCCATTAAGCATAGGAAGTATACAGCAATGTTTAAGTCTGAGATGCAGCTTAGCACTAAAAGAAAACAACCTTATCCCTATAAAGGTAAAAATATTTAGCATCATAATAAACTTAGGAAACGAGTTGCTGCTACTGCACATCTTCTTTAAATTAATAAAAGTTCATGTATGCAAACGGATAAACACAACTTCAGCCAGTGTGGAAGCTGTTTCGTTGATACTTACACATGTTGCAAATATAATACTCATTGCAAAACAGCTCATGATATTTGACGTTTCATGTGCTTTACCTCATTCGGCGATCATCATGAGAATATTCTCGTAGCTGGTACCTACCTTCAATAGTATTTAATTACTGGTTTTGTGAAGATTGAATTGTATTCAAATCTTTGTGTGAGCATAAACCTTGCATCTCATTGTTTCTAGGATTTGTGAGCAAATAACAACTTGAGTGTGGACTGTGTGTGATGATATATTGTTCTTCATGAAGTAGTGCCCAATTGCTGCTTTTTCGTTTGAGCTGTGAAGATTTTCGGTGAGTTCCAAGTAAAACATAATTTCCAACTTCATAAAGTTGCGAATTTCTTGAAACTCTTGTCATACTGCGATTTCCTAATATGAACTTGACGAGTGAGTGCAATTAACCCTTGACTGCATTCCTGTTCTGACCGATGTTAATGCACAATAGCGCCTCAGAAGCCCCAGTTGAGATTTCTATAAACATCTTTATTTTTCAGCCTGTTTACGTTTATTATGAAAACTTAGTTTTATAAACGAGTGAGTAGTGCCTTATAAAATATATCTGTAGTTATCTGAAAATTAGAAAAAAAATTAAAAAAAATTTGGCGATTAATTTGAAAGTTTCAATTTAGTATTTACTAATTTTACTATTTTGGCATATAACAACTTATATTAGCATTTATGTAAACTAGACACTGCACACTGGTGAGTACAATGTAAATCAATGTGCACAAAGTATCCAAATACAAAAAAAACGAAGAAAATGGCTACGTTGCACAATACAGAGGCACAACAAAAATTAAAAAATTAAGCTACGCAGTATTTTATACAAATAAATATTAGGCTGCCTTTTACAAGGTCTATCCATTACTGGAGACAATCTACACAAACAAGCACACAATGTTCTTTAGTTACATTGTTACAACATTTTAAACAACACTGAGCAATTTTTCTTTCCAATTCATGTGGACACAAAAAGCATCGCTTTCTAGGCAAGTGTGAGTACGGACCTTTTGGTCAAGATAAGCTACAGCTGACTTTGTTTTGTTATAAAATAAAATCATATTTGGTTTCTTGTTTCTGTGAGTCTCGCCAACTGCAGTGTCGTGCTGCATGGAACTTAATAGCACCACACTGTCATTCTTGTTTGGTACATTACGCATAATAGTCAAATCACCTCTGAATCCAAATGTTGAAGGTAGAACCTCTCGTGTCTTATATTGTTTCATTTCAGGTGGAATTTGAGGTTTGTTATCGCGAAGAGTACAGACTACTGTAATTTTATCCTTCAAAAATTTTGGAACAGGGGAACATTGGTAAGGTAGTTGGCCATTGTGATACTAGTTGAGCTCCCTCTAAGTGTCTTTGTCAGGTTGTTTGCCACATGAGCTGCAATATTAACTTGACAAGGGTGACACTAGCCCACCTATAGTGTATGATGCCAAGGAGTCGCTGAGGCAGAATATTTCATATTTTCCTGGCTTGCTTGGAATAAATTGTTGGAATCGGCAACGCCCTCTGAAAGACACTAGCAGCTCATCTATTATGAGATTCTCTCCTGGAAGAAATCTTCGTATGCTGTTGTTTATGAACAGTTCTCACACATTCTGGGAAGCTTCCACAATATCATATTGGCTCCTAACTTGTCTGGAGTGCCTATCCTCGAACATTATGTCTCTCCTTATTTCTTTAAACCTGTTCACAGAAAAAGTAGCCATATAAATAGGGTTACCAGCAGAGTAGTGAAATAATACTCATATAGAACGTCCCAGCCTCTGTAACTGCTAGCTAATAGGAGAACTGCAACTCGTTTGTACATTACGCTATGTCTAACCTTTTATAGCTCCGGAGCATCGTCATTCTACATTTGTGCAATGAATTGTTTAATCCTCAATATTATTTGTGATCACATAGCTCCAAGAACGGTTTGGCATTTCTGTACTTGTTCCCTTACCAGGACTTGGAGAAACTTTCATTATATTATGAGTAAGCTATCTTCTAATACGATGCAGCGTTTTGCTCCAACTTTCATTATATTATGAGTAAGCAATCTTCTAGAAGGATGCAGTGTTTTGCTCCACTGATTTCCGTCATGTTCGATAAAAAAATTGTAGACTGGGCTGGATTTGCTACATTATTAGCATTTTCAGGTTGAATTGTGCTTGCTGCATTGTTTGTATTTTCAGGCTGAAGTGTATTTGCTACATTATTTGTGTTTGCAGATTGTGCTGTATTAGCAGGCGAGGCTATTCTTAGCAAGCCTACATCATTTACAATCTAAGATTCCTCACTATTTTCTTCAGATTCAGAGGTGTCTGACATAGAATCAATTTCATCTTCGGAAACAGTACCAGATTGAAATTCGTTCAACTATTCAGAAATAATCTTTGAAGCGTTTGGATCATCTCCATTTATGATAGAAGTAGCTTGTCTCATTCGAGAAGCCCTATATGATTCCATATTGTAAGAAACGAAGATTCCTGGGTTGACAGAAAGTCTAAACAATCACTTTGTCGGAGAAAGCGACAATAAAGAAAAACAAAGAGAATTTCAAACATAATTAGTGACATCAGCTTTGAGAGCAACACCTTTGACTTCTGAGGTTATCTTCGACAACTAGCAGGAAGTCCATTACCGTTGTTGCTAGAATCTAGCACGTCAACAACCGCTAGTATGAAAAAATCACAGGTACCAACATCCATAGTCTGACATAAAATCACTTGCAAAGCATTAGATTACAATAGGCCTGAAATGCCCCCTTCGTGCACTACATGCATAGCATTAAGATGAGACTGTTTTCATACAATTTTCACTATATCAACTAAAATTTTATGATCTTTCTTAATCCTAGACTATTCTTGAGGATTATATAAAATAGGGTCCAATTATATATTAATATAATTAAAGGGATAATTAATTCAGTCGTGGGCCAGAAAGGCCCCCATCGTACATCCAAGGACTAACACAGGTCTTACTTTCTCTTCATAGGAATCTGCTCGTCTTCGAAACTACGGAAGAGGATCTACCCACTCGTTGCTTTCTTTGATGTTCAACATCTAGTCTACAAGAGAGTAATGAGCGCCATAAATCGGAAGATGGTACACTACCTGCTCAAACAAATCAAGATACTGCACCCAGCAAGTGTGCTGCTTAAGTTTATAAGTGCGTTTGAACACGCATTTGCAAGGATTTGATTGCAGGTTAAAGCTTGATATTAAAATTATTTCTATGTCTTTCACTTACAAAACCACCCACCATCTATAGCTAGTAAAGTGAGACGCTCTCTCCGTCACCAATGACTTGGGTTTTGCTACTATCTGAAACGCTTTCTATAATTACTGTAGCCGTAGCGGACGTAGCAGCATATAGCTGCAAACAAGAAAAGAATGTTACATAAAACAATAACCTATTTAATACCTACATGGGCGGTAGGGTATAGACTGACAATATCAACAGCTGCGATTTTAATTGGTTTGTTAGGTATTAGAGAGTATAGTTCAGTTTTACTAATTTTGTTGATTTCCATCATTCCCAATTTTGAACATTTCTCTCTAGCGTTTTTTGTAGATTGCGTAGGTGTTCTTCCTAAGCTTTCGTTGTTATGAGAATGTCATCAGCTTACACCGCTACACTTTCTAGCGGTTCTGGACCTAGTGCTGTGTCTAAATCAGAGATGAAAACTCCAGACCTAGCATTAAGTGTGAAAAGTAGGATGCAAAACTAATAACTCCTACCACCAAAAATAGAGCTCGCATTTCTCTATGTTCTGGCATTAGCTTTAGCTGGCAGCATGAACTTTTTAAATCCATAATTGTCAAGTATTTGACACCATGGGTTTTTTTTGGATTGCTAATCAACGTTATCAGGTCTTGTGCATACAGGTATAATTATTTTATTTATGGCTTGATCATCAGACACGAGATGCATTCTTCAGTTAGGTTTGGTTATCATGAACATTGGACTACAGCAAGGTGATATAGATGGGTAGATGGTTCAGTTACATTCCAGTCTAGCTTTGCCCAGATATATATATATATATATATATATATATATATATATATATATATATATATAGAGAGAGAGAGAGAGAGAGAGAGAGAGTGAGTGACAAAATATATCATCGAGGCAAACATATTGTAAATATAGTTTTCAGTAACAATTGGTTTTCGAGCAAATATCTGTAAATACTGTACTAATAAGCAATGTAACTTGCGTTGTTGTTCCTTTGTAGTAGCTGTGGATTCAATCACTTTATCACCTACGAGTTCCTTTAAGTCTAATATCTCATCTTTTATTATGAGGTGGCTAAAATTATGGATGCCATCATAGCCCAATAGTTGTGTACGATATCTCTGGAAGTATTCGCAATGATTTAACTTTTTCCTGTCCAGAATTACTTCAGTCTTTCTTTCAACATCATTTTGGACTTGTACATTTAACTGTTTGTGTTTGGACAAAATCTTGAGCAAAATGAATATATGCGGATTATATGACATTAAGTGACGTGACAGAGTGTTGTTATACCTTTTGTCGTACGTGTTACTAGGCTGGTTGATGTCATGTACAACATTGTCATACCCTGAAATTATTGAAGAAAAAAGCAATGCCCCCAGATCGTAGGGCAGGTTGTGAAAAGAAACGTTTCTGTATAGTATATTGCTACAGAGTTTGGTTTCAAAATAGTCTATCATAATTACTAAAAAAAATAGTTAAATTGGGATACATGTGGGCCAACGGACGTAAGTGAGGACTGGTAGACATATATGTCAAAAATTCAATTTATGCTATATTACGTTCCTAGGTGATCTGGTTTTGTATGGCCATTTTGGTGCCTTTTCCATGACAATTCCTTTAAATTTCTACAGTAAAGTGACATAATTCACATCCCTAAAAGTTTATTTGTGATATCGCTTCACTTGCATTCAATATGACTACGGATTCTGACTCAACATTTTCATTTGCACTGAATAAATCGTAGTCTACAAATGGCAAGACGTAAAAGCAATTTCCAATTTTTCTGTATTACTGGAATCATCTGTTAATTCTGCCGAGGCAAGCAGTAGGGTAGAGAAGATACTTCTTTTATTTTCTACGTTATCTTCATCCAGTTGTTCAAAATTTTCAAAAAAAAGATACTAAAGGGTTTGCACACGTTTGAAATCTGTGTTGTGATAATTTTTGCTTCTTTATCGAACTTTGAGGTCATTTCATCTGATATTATCGCATCAATTTCATTTTTAAATGTGGTCATTTTATATTTAGTGGTCAGAGTGGCCAACTCAATTAACTGTTTGGCATTCTTTCTCAAATATCAAATTAACTAGAAGCTTGTGCGGTCGCGAAAGCGAGGTTGGCTGAAGGTCGAACCTTTGCATTCGCGATCTGTTCATTGCTGGTAGCTGATTGAATACCTGACCACAATGTGTTACTTTTAGATTGCATGTTTATTTCTCGCACAGCAGAATTAATATTCTCCATGTTTGGGTTAATTTCTACGTCGTTACTTTCAGAATTTTATCAGAAGTTGTTTCTGCCATATTTGGTACTTACTGATTTCTACCGTAATATTAAAGAATTAAAAAATCGCAGTAAAGCGATTTTTGCAATGGATAACATTATCTGGCGATGAAAGAATATTAACACCGCTGTTGAATGACCACAATACTGATTGCATTCACTTCGATAATGGAATACGTGATTAAGTGCGAGAAACAACAAAATCGTCCATGTCGGACTAGCTAAACTGCGTTTCGTTACATTTGTTACTGTCAATTGTATTGTACTGTATTGTATGAAAGTATGTGACTAAGATAGAAAAGTAATATACTGCTCATATATCTCAATAAAAAAGCGTAACGTTGCAGCCTAGCACTACTCCTTCAACCAGTTAGATTATCCCTTACTTTAAAAGTTTTCATTCTGCTTCATCTTGTTAACTATTTTTTTTCGTGTTTCTTTGCCTTTTCTGTCCGTGAGTAACTTCATTGGGTTTTAGTTTCCAATTGATTTATATATGCATACTGATGTTTTGAGTCATCGCTCGACCGTGAAAGAAACAGTTAGAACAATCAAGAAAAATTAGAATTTTATTCAATAGACATTATCTGATGATTATCCTGTTACCGTTGTCAGTGTGAGCTGGCTCCCACCTCCGCAAGCAAAAAAAACGCCGAAGCCGTTATTGAATGCACGATGTAATTGTCCTAGACTGGTGACCGATGAAATTTTGAAACTGAAACTTCCCCTTTGAATGTAAAGAAGGACTGTGATGGTAAAAATTCTACGTTACATGATTTTCAGACTCCAGAGTGAAACCGAACGTACTGAGACTGTTTTCTCTTTACTTATTCTCAACATTTCTAAACCGACAAGCAATATTTTAGCGCAACGCAATCTGATTTTCAATAATCCCTACAAAAGAATAGCCCTAACTAACAATAACCTATGCCCTTCATGAATCACTTACCTCACAAAAATCTTCGTTATTCGAACTACTGCAAAACAGCGAGCGCCAATACTGCCAGCTAAATAAAAGATTCTAACTACTAAAGGCACTAATTACTGATAGGCATATAGCTAGCGAATGAAAGATGTTACATTATTTTCAAACTCCAGAGTGAAACTGAACGTACTGAAACTGTTTTCTCTTTACATATTCTCAACATTTCTAAACTGCTGTCTGCTTCACATCTCCTGTGAGCTACGTAAATTTAACTGTTAACTGTGTTTTTCTTACTTGTCACTTCTTCTTCCGTGTGTTTTGCTTTTAGGAAGCTTTAATTTTCGAGTACTAGCAATAGTGTTCCACAGATTTCGTGTTTGTTTTGAATACAGTCCAGAGACAGTTCATTGTTTGCAACAAGAAGTGTCTAGTAACCACAGTTCAATCAGCCACCTTTAGTGAATTAGAAGTCTAGTTAAAAGTTGATTACTTAACTCTCTACTGTAAATTGTTGATTTCTTAGAAAGTATAGGATGTGTGACCTGTGTACAGACGCAGGAGGAGCTGGCCACTGTTTGCTAACAGCTGAACTTTCTGATGGCCACGGTCAACCGTCTTCAGGCTGCTGCCTCGCAGAGTAGTGGCAATGGGGAGTCTGGTGCGTCGCATGGTACACCCCAGGTGTTACGTGCTTCGACAGTCACTGCTGTCGAGACACCTTCGTGGTACCGGGCGCGGTTGGGTCACCCTCTCCCCAAGGGGAGCGGCGGGTTCAGTGGCGTTCGCGTCGCACGAGGCGGAGGGTCAATGTGGAGGCTGGCCGTGTGGCATCGCCCGCTCTGCCTGTGAGTGGACATGTGGCCGCTCCTTCAGCAAGGTCCGAGCAGGCACACGGGGGGAGGGGTTTATTAGTGATTGGGAGCTCCAATGTTAGGCGGATGATGGAGCCCCTTAGGGAAATAGCGGAAAGGTCGGGGAAGAAGGCCAGTGTTCACTCCGTCTGCTTGCCGGGGTCTCGTCCGAGATGTGGAGGAGGCCCTGGCGGTGGCGATAGAGACACCGGGTGCACCCGACTGCAAATTGTTGCTCATGTCGGCACCAATGAGTCCTGCCGTCTGGGTTTGGAGGTCATCCTCAGTTCATACAGGTGGTGGCGGAGTTGGTGAAGGCGGAAAGCCTCCCTCGCGGGGTCGAATATGAGCTAACTATTTGTAATGTCGCTACAGGAATCGATCGCGGGCCTCTGGTTTGGAGCCAGAGGCTTAGACGATTCTGCGAAGATCTGGGGTGCAAATTTCTCGACCTACGCTATCGGGTGGAGAAATGTAGGGTCCCGCTGAATAGGTCAGGCGTGCACTACACGCAGGAAGCAGCTTCAATGGTAGCGGAGTACGTGTGGAGTGCACAGGTAGGTTTTTTAGGTTAGAGAATTCAGTCCCTAGGACCGACAAGACGCCTCCTGAGACGCGGCAAGGTAGGAGTAGGCAAAACGCAACAGGGAATGACAATATTAATGTGGTAACAGTAAACTGCAGGAGCGTAATAGAAAGATCCCAGAACTGCTCTCATTAATAAATGGTCACAATGCCGCCCACATAGTACTAGGGACGGAAAGCTGGCTGAAACCAGATGTAAACAGTAATGAAATTCTAAACTCAGATTGGAATGTATACCGCAGAGACAGGCTGGACAGTGAAGGGGGAGGCGTGTTTATAGCGATAAAAAGTGCAATAGTATCGAAGGAAATTGGCGGAGATTCGAAATGTGAAATAATTGGGTGAAGGACATGGTTAAAACGGGCTCAAACATGGTAATTGGATGATTTCATCCAGTTTAACACCTTCCTTTTTCCTGTTAAAATTATTACATTGTACCGTAATAATTTTAACAGGAAAAATTACTTTTAATTATTACGGTATTAACTTTAATTATTAATTTTAATTATTACGGTGTGCCGTAATAATGTTAACAGGAAAGAGGAAGGTGTAAAACTGGATAAAATTTGGATGTCAGCGTTGCACCGGAAGTGTGACGATCGATTACTTTCAATCGGGAATGTTGGCATTACCAGAGACAGTCACATAGCCGACGCCACGTGATGGACAGTGGCGCCCTCTGCACTGCCTATGTAATCACACTGCCTCGAGTTCCTTTTGCAGTTCGCCACTTTACATCAGAGGATGTCTCTCGCAGTCGGAGACGAAACGTCAGGGGAGAGTTTTCTTACATCGATTACAGCCTGTCAGCCCGGCAGTTTTAAGTGAAGATATGAAGATCGTTACCGAGAGAACATGCAGAAAATCTCGTGAAAGGCATGCCAAAAGGGTGCCAAGCTATAACCGATAATGGCGGCGATTGGATTAACTATTAGGTAATTGTGCAATTAGTAATAACATGTATTTTCATGTAAACATATGTTTATAATAGTGTCTTTTTTCATACAGATAACGGCGTACACTTTCTTGTGGAAATGACTGTATCTCGATTCTCTCCCACAAAAGGCTGAAAAATGAAGTTGACAATACATTGGTAGTAAGCATAAATATGTGAACTGTTATGGCAAGAAAGCATTCGAACACATCCTGACAGTGATTTAGCTTAATATATTACAAATCATACAGAACTACAGAGCAGCATGCTTACATGATGAAGGCGAAATCATAAAACATGATAGAAGACAACCAGGCAGCTCCTAGCTGTCAACGAAAAGACTGAAGGCCATGGCTTGTTGTTTTTGTGTATCTTTGATCACAGATCTTTACACAAAATTTGACACAAGAAGTAATTGCTTAGGAAGGGGCATTACAAACGCTAAATGCTGAAGGATATTAACACACTTTAGAGGACTGTGCACTGTCTACAATAGAGAAATAACAGTAACATTCCTGAACTGGACTGACGTTCTCATAGTCCCGACCGGAGGTTGCTGTAACTTCTCTGGGAAGATTTAGAAAGTCGACACTCCTACAGACCCCATCACTACCTTCTCTTGTTTCCGTTTTTGAGAAAGAATGGCCTGCCTACAATTCCTCCAAGGATGTTCGCACACACCATCAAAACTGCCCACTGCAGATTTCAAGCCACCACAAAAGTGAAGGGTGAATACAACTCATGTTAACGTCCACTAATAGTGGTCGGGACACTTCTGATCAAACCCTGCTGATACTGGCTGGAACTGGTCATCGATTACAGATAAAACTGTAAGGCAAAGTTTATTTTAATATTCCTGTACCTTCAGACGTTGGTGACGATCCGCAGCTATCTTTAATATTACGAAATGTATTCATTCTTTGTGAATTCTCTGATATGAGCTGTGTTAGGCACAAATATACCTTCTGTCAGTGACACATGAAAATTTGTGCTTGTTCAAGCCTTGAACCGGGGCACCTAATACAACCAATGTCAAGAAATTGGCAATCAACGAATAAATTTCGTAATATTTAAGATAGTTGGGAATCGTCAGCAACGCCTGATCCTTCAGATAAGCATGCAAGCCTGAAGAAATAGACATCGTAAAGCAAACGTTGTAATACGTGTCTAAACGAGCGAAACGGCGATAATAATAACGCAGAACGTTTCTCACCTCCCCAATTGCGGGCATCCAAGCAATGTTGCGATCGTTAGGAGATGTGGATAATATGGCGTATGGAGGTTTGGATTGGTGCAAGGAGTGTGCAGGTGTATCCGAAGTGCTTACGGTGACTGCTCGTGATAAGCAGGAAATCCGGGTTCGAATCCTGGTCCGGCACAAATTTTCATGTGTCACTAATAGCTGGTATACCTACACCTAATACTGCTAATATTAAATAAGTCGCAGTTAACAACCAAGTTTTGTAATAAATAAAATTGTATTTTAAACTGAGTTATTCACATTGTTCGACTAAATATTTGCATTTATTCTCAGAGAGTGTTTCATTATGGGTAACTAGATCAGCAGTAAAAGTCAGAAATTGCTGCCAAGTTATTAGAATACAACAATAACAGTAATGGTCCCAGCACACTTCCCTGGGGTACGACTGTAGTTTCTGTCATTTTGCTTTTATGCTGGCATCTGAACAGGACTCATACAGTCATCTTCATACATATAAGGCTTAACACGCAGAAGAGCAACAAAAACATTTTATTTAATACATTACATACCATAATCAGATAGGGATGCCATCGGATCCTTTACCTTTGTGCCCGCCGGTGTGGCCGAGCGGTTCTAGGCGCTACAATCTGGAACTGCGCGACCGCTACGGTCACAGGTTCGAATCCTGCCTCGGGCATGGATTTGTGTGATGTCCTTAGGTTAGTTAGGTTTAAGAAGTTCTAAGTTCTAGGGGACTGATGACCTCAGAAGTTAAGTCTTATAGTGCTCAGAGCCATTTGAACCATTTTGAACTTTACCTTTGTTCATTTTTAGCCACTTCAGATATTTCGAACAGCCACAAATATCGATGCAGAAACAAGTTTGTTTGTGTGGCCATCATCCGCAGCAAGCACATAAATATTCGTTTTGTAAGTAAAGACCGTCTCTTTTTTGCTGCAATGTGTTGTATTTCTTCCAGACTCGTTCACTTTTTAATTTAAGGCATCTACAGTGGATTCTAAAATGATACAATTTTTTTTATATGCGGTATTTATAGATTATCAAACAGTTCAGGTTTCGTTTTTTACGTAAAAAACTGGTTACTTACAGTTATTCTCATTTTTGGGTGGTATCTGTGTTTCATTTCATCCGGTCACAAACTGGATGTCGCGCTGTAACTTCACTTAAGAAACATACCCATGTTCCCATCTTACGAACTTTTTCTTCACCAATTTCTTATTCTTTGCGCTAATTGCTCTGGAGCACTATTCGTCTTCTGTCAGTAGTTGCAGACATCTTAGCAACAATTGTGATTTAAGGTCGTAACTTCTGTGTGTTCGCTTTGTGTCTCTTCCCGTTTGGTTTCCTTACGTACATGTTGCCAACCGAACGAAGTATATGCTGAAAACTAACGTCTGTTCGTTTCCGTTGTCTTTATATTTGTGTCACATACGCACACACTCACAAAATCATACGTGTAAACACTCTTCTACTCTCTGTCTCTCTCTCTCGCTCTCTCCACCACACACACACACACACACACACACACACACACACACGCACCAGAAAGAGAGAGAGAGAGAGAGAGAGAGAGAGAGAGAAAGAAAGAGCGTGTTTAGCATATACTTCGTTAGGCTGGCAACATGTCCGTAAACAAAGAAAACAGGAAGAGATATACGGTGAACAACAGTAACTACGACTTTAAATCTTTAACTCACAGTTTTCGGTAAAATATATACAATTAGTGACAGAAGACTAACAGTGCTCCACAGCAATTAGCGCAAAGAATATTAAACTTGTGAAGAAAAAAGTTCGTAATATGATAACGTGGTTATGTTTCGTAAATGATGTCATAGTGCTACCTTCAACATGTAATCAGATGACAGGAAACGCAGAAAGTCAACAAAAAACGTGAATAACTGTAAGAAATCATTTATTTACGTAAGAAACAGGACAGGAACTGTTTCATAATATACGAACATCGCGTATCAAAACAAAACTGTGTCGTTCTATAATCAGGTGAGGATGCCTTAACGTAAATGGCGAAACGCGTCTGGAAGAAATAAAATACACTGCAAGAAGCAAAGGTGGTTTTTATTTACAAAACGAATATGTCTTTGCAGTGACGAGCGACTGAAACTGGAGCAGTGCTACTGGATTTTCCTTTGTGGCGAACATTTGAAATCCGAATTAAGGGTTTCAGCATTTACGTTGCTGCCCTCGGTTTTTGATTCTGTTTGATCTGTCAGTGTCTGTTATTTGACTTTGATTTCAAAACCGGCCATTGCGAATGACGAGAATTTCTCTGGGTTTTGTAAGAGATCTTACAACAAAATACCGCTGTGCTAGTCGCTGCAGGCTTCACAAATGGTGGTTTTGACAGCCACGTCCCATTTAGTGTTTATCTGTGTATATTCCCATAGCTTGTTTTCTATCGTATTGTATAGTAATCGTCGTTTCTTTAGACATTCCTTTACACTGATGTACACCACGGACGGTCCCTCTCATCACACACTGTTATACTAGGCTCATATTTACCCTGTGCTAGGTCAACTAATCTTCTAGACCTGTTCAACAGTTGATCTATAAGCTCCTGCCCAGAGTGTCTGAAACCCTACTCCCTCTTTGAGATACGTCGCTACAACCTATTCTTGACACTGAGTTTTGCCCAAACATTGTCGAATGTGTCTTTAATTTATGCCACTGTAGCACACTTACGCTGCCAATTAACTACCGTGTAATTTAAATTACATGTTTGCATATATTAATCAGTTCCCTTATTTTAATTACTGATCAGCATATTTTTTATCAAACACGTTATGGAATAAATTTAATTACTGTCATTTTTTCCCTAAAGAACAACAGTAAAGGGGAGACACAGCAATCTTACAAATTGACTGAAAAGTAATTTTAAAGCTGTCCAGAAACCTACAAGGAATTCCACACTTTGGTGTGCAATACGTTTGCAACCGAATTGAAACACAATGAACGATTAATCTGACAGTTTCAGACATAAGCTGGAAGACGTCTTTGCTTTAATCTGCTACTGAGTCTCTCGTAATGATTCGCAGCAGTTCGTAATATGTGTTGATGCATATACCATGGTTATTCAGTGCCTAATCGGGGAGTGTATTAACAGTTGTTTCACATCCCGATTGCGCATGGAGTTTAACCTTCACGCGCTCGCGCGGGCGGTGAAGTGACCGTCTTTTTGCAATTTCGCGCCATACTTAGTCCACAAAGGTAACGAGGCGGCGGGAGGGACATGTATTCTCTAGTTGCACCTTTTTTCGGCAGATGCTGCTCAAAGTTCGTCCAAGTCGCACATCTCTGCCTCTCAGGACAAGTGCACATAGGTCTGAACACGTTCAGCGGTCAGTTTACCGCCTTGCGAGCATTTACGAGACTGTTCTACTCGTTAACTTCGGAATGTAAGTATTTCTTTTCGTAACTCCCATATAATTCCTTAATTTTATAGACTCTTCCAATTCTCTAGTGAATGTGCACTACTTTCTATAAATTTTTCCATTCACAAATTCTGTTTTTCTTTCTACTTTAGCACTTCGTCACTCTAAGAAATTTCTGTTGGCGAAATTAAAAATTATTTTTACTTTTTAAAGCAAACGACGATACCTTACGTCTGAATACCTCCTTAGCAAAGGCCTCACTTTTTTAGGTACAATGAGAAAAAATAAAAAAGAAATTCCCCCGGAGTTTGTGACAGTAAATGGAAATGCAGTGGCAGGAGACTACATGTTCGGTTGTCAAGATGACAAAACTTTGATTTCTATGATTACAAAAAAAAGGAAAGCTGTAGTAGTGCTCTCCACAATGCATGATACTGACATCATTGATGAATATACCAAAAAACCTCTACAAGTCACAGACTATAACTCAACCAAAGGTGGAGCTGATACTGTAGACTTTATGTGCTCCAGAATTTGAACATCAAGAAGAACACAAAGGTGGCTTGCATGTATATTTTTCCGCTTACTTGACTTGGCAGGAATAAATTCGCTACCCATTTTTCAATTCAACACAGGTAATAAGAAAACAAACGAGAAGACAATTCTTACATGCGTTATCTTTCGAAGTGATGAGCGAAAACCTGAGAGAAAGAGCTAAATTGAAGCATTTACCAAAAGATTTTTTAGTATTTTTGGAAAATTACAGAGAGAGTGACGATCAACCCCTACAAGGAGAGGAATATGTTATTTGTGTGGCTCAAAAAAGAATATAAAAACAAAGAGAGAATGCGGTGACTGTGGAAGAAACGTCTGTCTACGACATTCAACCACGGCAGTTACGTGCAATAATTGTTGTCAGCCTCAAAACGAAAATGAAATGGATACAGACCGATCAGCATTTTTCTTCTGACAGAAATGTTTGTGACGTTTTCAATCAAAAAGCCTTTTTTCAAAGCAAAATTAGCTTTTCTTGTGACGAGTTAAGACAGTGAACAATTCTAGTCTTAAGTATTACATTATATAGTCCCAAAACATTACAATTAAAAAAATGTTCTTATATTTAATTTGGGTATTTGGCCTACTTTTTGTATTCCATTGTATATTTTATTGTTAAATAAATAATTTTGATTACAAATGTGTTTGCAATATTGTGTGAGATATCCTATGTCGATATATTATGGAAATATGACCTTTAAAAACGGAAAACCTCAAGAGATTGATGAAAACTCTCGGGCGCATGAAGGTTAATATTGACACTGAACCTTCTTCTGCAAGTTCTAAATTTTTTTGATATCTGGTGATACCAGTAGTCGAAACGAAGATATAAATATATATTAATAGCTGTCCAGGCGGTTTTCTTCACGAAATGGAATAACTTTGTAACGAAGCGCCAGAGCTCTTGGGTCGCTGATACCAAAATAATCCACATGTGAAGTGCCTATGACAACTATAATACATACGCAGTAACCAGGCCACTAGTTAGAAAGTCTAACTAGTATGTTCCACGTGTCCGTACAGTCACATTCATGGCGAAAAAATATGTTCACTTGCACTGTTACAGTGTCAATAAAGTAGGTGATGTTTTCCTTCAACGTCAACCTAACTTTGGAAGGTAATCACAAAAATATAGGTTTTGTTTTTGTCAACTGCGTGTGTTAACATTGTAAGGTGTCAGGCAAATCCAACACCCTCCATGAAAACCCTGACATGATAAGCAAATCCAGTAGTATCTCACATAGCTCCGAATAAATCGTGACATTAAATTAACCAAAGTAATACGAGTAACGAGTGAGCAAACGGAATACCACAGACTAACACAAGAATGCCTAAACGCATGTCATACCTTCCCACCGTGAGACAGACGCAGTTCCGAGGGGAGAAACGAGAACAGAAGCCGAGAGCAGAACCGTGTTAAGCTAGAAGGCCCTACGATAAGGGACGGATACCCACGTCGCCAGCTAACCGAAAGGACCACCCCCAGCCCATGTTAAAAGCTAGAGCCCTCCAGAAGAACAGTATAGATCTTACGATAACACTAAAAGTGCACACAAGCTGCAAGTTTTAGCGTGAGACTTTTTCGCGTCTCTGTTACGTTGCAAATTTTAAAAACATTGCCCCACCACGAAAAGTATAACGTTTCTCATTCGATAGACAGAATTTTTGTAGGCGGAGCTTAAGGTTAACATTGAGACCCTGACTGGGCAGATGAAAACACTGCCAGATATTTTTTTTTTAAACCAACTTCGGTAATCGTAGTAAGGAGAAGTTAGAAAAGAGTTGCTTCCGAGACGGCGAGCTGGATGAAGCTGCGCCGACGACCGCCCCCTGATGAACACTGACAAGGTAATGAACGCACGCGATGCCCCATTTTTGAGCGCATAAGGCTTCACTCAGCACTGCAGAAGTCTCATTTGTTACATCCCCTTTTTACGTAATACTAGTGTCGATCGTCAATTAAAGGTCATGGAATTCACATTTACTACGTAAGTTAAAATCTGAAACGCGATGATTTCTCTGTTATATAATTATTGAGAAGCCACATCAGCCACTGTAATTTACGACAAGGTGGTTAAGTAATTAAAGATAATTGAGGGTCCCTGTAGACCATTTTGATAGTGTTCTCTTTTGAGAAACTTAATTTAAACCTAGATTATAGATGTGATATGGTATAGGTCATCCTTCGATCCATTGTAGAACTTGGAAACCCACTCAGGGAATATTCGTTCACATTTTTGTTGAACACAGTTGGTTTTTATCATCCTGTATTAAAACATTTCCTTTTATCAATAGTGCAATTTATAAACAATGTTTTGTGAGTAGAATAAAATTTCCAATGGTAAACTTAACTGCTTTTTCGACGTTATTTTACCAGCTAACTAAAAATAGGAAAGCCTTGAACCGCTTCCACTAAATTTAGTTAGTATTAAGATTCTTTTACAGGGAGTGCAGTGGAGCTGACGCTGAAATCATTAAGTATTTGGTTATATCATCGCTAGTCTCACTGAACTCTTCTGAACTCTACATGTCATGTGTGGTCTGGCGTCTTATTACCAGCAACAGGTCCCAGGTTCAAACTTGTCAATTCCCTAAAAAACACGCTCAGAGCGTCGTTGCGCGAAAGTGGTAGGGAGACACAAAATAGAACAACAGACACCATGCAGAATGTTAGAGAATGGCGACCCTGCCAGGATGGTAAAATACCATGATTGAAGGTCGACCACATGCCTAACTAGGTCAGAAAAATGTCTTGTTGAAAAATAGCAGAGACAATAGCATAATTAAGTTATGAGTTTTAATATTGTTAGAATTAAGTTTTCTCTCCAATGCAATCGCACAGGTGGCGGATACATCGTTGAAAAGTTGGTTCTGACCCAACAAGTAAGTGAACTGATTGTCAAGTCGTGTGTGCAAAAATCTTATGAAACGCGTGAGATCGTATGAGCGCATGTTGACGCGAAGTAGGGCGCGTGAATTGCTTTTAAAACAGAAAATAAGGGATTCGGAAAGATAAGCAATGGAAGATCGAGACATTGACCGAATTGAGGTAGAGACCCAACATGAAGATGGACAGAGAATAGAGGACAGCACAACAGACGATGCAGGATCGCGAGAAATAGGACAGATAACGCACCATAACCAGGATAATGTACGCCAAGGCACAGAAAACCTCGGTCAGCATACGACAGAGGATCAGGAAAGTAGAGAGACAACCGAAGAGGATTCTAACTTGCGTCTTGAATACGTAGAACCCATAGTACAAGTAATCAGAGTTCCCTCACCACAGAGTACAAGGAATTCGAGCAGAAACGTGTCACCGCACAGTTCAATGCAATCGGTTGCAAACCAACACTTCGGCGAAAACCCAGAGCGTAGGACGTCGGACGAAAACGAAATATTGAAGACGAGGCAAAAGAATCTCGAGAAGTGATAGAAAACTTAATAACAGGTCACAATCAATTGAGAACAGATATTGACAAGGTACAAGCGGACGTACGCACATTGCGTTATGACATTCAGGACGAGATCAAAACATTACGTAACAACACCCAGGGATAAGTCAAGAAACTAGAAAAACAGATAAACGTAATCACTAGACAAGCAGCAGGTACAGCGCGTGAAATTGTTGAAAACAGTGTGTTACAGAAACGTATCACAAATGCAGCGCTGAAATGATATGATAACCGCATAGTCAAAATAGAAGCGCAAACGAAGCAACAATTTCACAAATTGCGAACAGAGTTGTTGCAAACTATTGAAGAGCGTAGTGAACAGGATCGAACAAGCACTGGGTCTGCAACCACATCCGTATCTGTAACAGCACCGGAAAAACAAGCAGTTAACGAAGATATTACGCATTTGCGATTCCAATCACAGGCGGAAAGTAAAATACGTGAAATCAGACAGCCTGCATAGCAAAAAACACGTGTCGAAATTCTTGATGAACAAACGGCACCACAAACACTTGCGTAACCACAAATGTATGTTTCAAGACAGTTGGGATCGTGCAATGAAGCAGCAAGGTTAGCCAGACAAGATACCGAACCAATACGTGACAATGGAAAGCCAGGTCGCGAAGAGTACAGTGCAATGCATTCAGCTACACGTTCACAACCGATGGAAGAAAATTATTGCGTACCACTCCAACGATACTAAGCAAGGGTAGGCGAAAGTTACAGTGGACAATATCCAATGTATCTACGACAACCGGAGAGAACGACGGGAGAAATGATCAGAAACAAAAGTGGCGAAGAATCGCGAATTTCATATGGATCTATGACGAAGTACGACAACGATCATTTCCTCACAGTCAGAAAATTTCAACACTTTCTAGGAGGAAACTCATTACATCCACGAACTTTTATTGATCAATTCCGAGTAGGATTACCAGAACACTGGACGCTAGCACACAAATTAGACTTTATTGGTGCACACATGTCAGGAACAGTCGCAGAAACCATGCAGAATGTTGCAGCGACATGCCGATCGTACGAAGATTTCAGAGAGAAGTTTCTCTCACGATATTGGTCCAGCGAAGCACAGAACAGAGTGAAGTACGAATTATTACAGAACCCATATTTTGAAAATTCAGGAGAGAAGAGTCCTGTGAAATTTTTCGAATTAATGGCAAAGAAAAATCAATGCTTAGATGTACCATACAGTGACGGATAGTTGATTTAATTATGCGTGATGAAGTTACCATTGAAATACCAGCAATCATTAGTCGGTCGCGGGGGCAATGACGTCCAAGCATTTAAAGGTATTCTAAGGGAACTAGAGTTCATATTTTCGGAAGATAACGCAAGAAAAAGATGAAGCGCACGTGAAAACGAAACCAAAAAGCAGTGGAATCCACAAGACACAGTACGAAGAAACAATAATTACGAACCACGTGATAACTTCGCACCAAGAAACGACAATAGATTTCAACAAAGAACCGGTTATGGATTTAGAAGAGGATATGGCAATAATTATAATTCACCCAGGAACGGCAACAACTATTACAGAGGGAATAACGACAACCGGAACGGGTATTGGAGAACCAATAGACCGACAAATTATCAACAAAGAAACCACTATCAACAAGCTGAACAAGAAAAGAGAATACAGATAGAAGAGGTGGAGGTACGACCACTAAACCCCGAAAAACGTTCGAATTGACAGCTAAGCGCCCATGCCAAAGAGAATGACACACCGACCCAGGACAATTGCAGCACCTTGAACAGAGAAGTAAATACCTTATAACGAGAAGAGAAGAAGGAAGAAACAAAACCGCAGGGATCAGATGAAAACGAAGACAGGAAAATAACAATATCGTATTGTGACGAAATTAATTGGGAGAATACTGACGAGAAAGATGAATTACCAGAGGCATGCACAACTAATGTAGGAGGAAAGGACGAAGTAATGAGTATTGCAGAGCTATTTGAGATGGAAACCAGGGAAAGCGAATTCAATGAGGATAATGCGCAGTCGACGGAAGTTGAAAATAAGTTACTAGTGGGCACACAACCCAACGTATATAATGAGGGAGATAATTAGAGCATTTAGATGCGATTATGTGGAAGTAGTGACGAAGAAGGAGAAGGTAGACAAGGATGAGGAAAAAGTAGAGGATGTTGAAAGAAGCGTAAATGAAGGAAGAAATAGAGAAGAGGAAATAAAAGAGAGAGAAGTAGCAGTCTAAGTTTATCCTACAGAAAGCTCGAATTCACAGGGGAAAGTCCTGAAGAGATTCATGTCTAATTCGGTGGGGGATTAGTTGATGCAAGAAAAAGAAGAACAGAACCAACCCTTTCAAATTCATCCAATTATGAGGGCCATGGTAAAGCATATCCAAGTCAATATTGTAATTGATAGCGGAAGTGAACTGACTGCGATCTCAGAAAATTTATTCATGCAGTGTAATGCCAATGAGGAGTTGCCAGTTCTGAAAACACATAAGATTAAAGTAAGAGGTGCTATTAGAAACAATGCTGCGGAAGTTACGAGACAAACAAGGTTAACTCTTTCGTGTCAAGGTCAAAAGATCGAAGCCAACTTCGTGATTATATCTAAAGTAACTGTAGTTTTGGTTATAGGTGCAGATTTTTTAAATGAGAGACAAGCGATAATAGATATGGGGAAAGGTAACGTAACATTCGGGAATGTCACACTTCTCTTTGAGCAAAAGCTAAAATTAGAAGAAATACCAGTCATAAACAAACAATTAAGAATGATGCAAGATAAAGAGGATGAAGAATTAGAATGGTATGCACAAAAGGGGGAATCGCCTCAACTCATGTTAGAAGTCCATAAATAAATCGTCGAAAAATTTCAAGAAGTTCAAGGTATTTCGGAACAAAGTAAAAGAGAATTAGAGGGTATTTTACGAGATAAAGCAGAGGTATTTTTATCTAAGACTGGCAGTATTAAACACTTTCAGTAGAAGTTTGAAGTAAAACAGGCAAAACCTTAGGACTTCACCATGTGAGCCATATCAAAAGGTTTGAAGATTAATTTTATTACTGGTAAATAATCAGCACAATATTTCAAGATTATGTTGCAGATAAGATCGTCAGGAAAAAGCAGAATGAAGAGAGAGTAAGGTGGGAAAAAGAAAGTAGTTTCAATAAAAACAAAGACAAAAATAACACCAATAGTACCATAGATTAAGGTGAAGGGATAAAATGTAGATAGTCTAACAGCATGAAATACTAAAATGCTATACACCACGACACTACACAAAAATAAAAAACGAATTTGAGGATTCTTGTAGAAGTTAAGACTCAAAATATCTTGGAATTGTAACATGGAAAGGGCACCGAAATTTGTAAAGCTTTTTAAGTAGGCGTAAAACAATGTTGATACTAGACATATGTTGGATGATTATAAGTAAAACTTTTTGTAAGAGCCATTGTAAGAACTCCAGCAAAGACCAGATGCAACGACCCACAAGTTGCAACGCGAGAAGTATCAAGAAAGAAAAGGACGTAATTAGCAAGATACGAGTCCTACAAGGCAGAAGCATCGAGAGAAGGGAAAGGACAGCGAGACCAACAGAGGGGCCTTGTATCTGATGTGGGCAGTAAATCTGCCCGCTAAGCGAAACCCTGCTGTGACAGAACACAGAAAGCCAAGAGGGTCTTGGGACGCCCCGACTCAGCGGAGCGAGCAAAAAATGGCCTGACGAGAAGACGGCTTGGGCAAGTCACCACTGGCAAAAAAAAAAAAAATGTGTAAAAGTCACACTACTGCTCTTAAACAGCACACTGATGCACGAAACTGAAGAAAACTTCCACAAAGTAAAAATGACACGCCCAAACAATTTATCAAACTGTTACTAAGAGGAGAACTTCAAAGCGGCTAGTTATCAATATATATTTCCATATCCTGCCCAGAAAAGAACCAAGAAGCTAGTAAGAAGCAGAGAAAAAGCAGGAAGAACAGAAGTTGAAGATTCGCAAGATTGAGACCAAGAAAGCAGTTGGGTGAAGAATGGACGACATACCTTCCCAAATCCCTATCCTATTGTAAACTAGTCGTCTGCGAAGTATTACAACGAAAAACGACCGCTTTCAGTGACACATAACGATGACTTTCACGCATACAAAGCCAGTAAACCACGAGATTCTGCACTCACCGCTCCATTCCATTATGGGACATCCACAACAGCAACACACACTTGCAAAGCCAACAAGGAATGACGAACAAAGCTATACATCAAATACTTGCCCACATCCATCTTGTTCAAGTCCATCACCTTCATGCAAAACATTCGCCAACCTCATGCTTAAACATTCGTAGGATTGTGTGAATGTGTGAAATCAAATTATGTAATGTAGGAATTGTGCAAAAGAAACGTGTGAAAAACTAAATAAGTTAAGAACACCAAACAGCTAATAAACTACAAAATAACAGTCATTGACTGTGGACTTAAGTAAAAAATAGACTATCGATAAAAATAAGTCATTAGTTCTGAAATGGACAGTATATAAAGAACAAAAGTAAGGCATAATAAACACTAAAACTATATGCCACTTATTTTCTCCTCATAAAAATAAAACAATAACTATATTTTACTTATTTTCTCCTTATAAAAACAAAGATTAAAAAATTATCTTGTTGGATGTTTTCCCTTTTTTTGTAACATTTGTAATATTTGTTACGATAATATCTCAATACTTGTGTAAGTATATTTCTTTGTCAAAGCAATTCTTGGAAATAATTCTTATTTGTTAGTGTAACAATGCTGAAATGAGTGTCTAGAAACAAAAACATTTTACTAGTACATGATATTTAGAAAATGTGTTAGGAATAGATTTTACTTAATTACTACATTTACAAAAAAAAATTTTTCTAAGAAAATCGATGTGAAAGACTCCTCACTTTCGATAACAAACTTCTTAAAAAACAAACTTCACAATTAAATAAAGAAAGAAAATAATTAAAAAATAATAATTATAATAGAATAAAAATATTCTTCTCTTGTCAATATAAACATATTTTTCAGGATAATGTGGAAGAGTATAAAAATATAAATTAGTAATACAAACTAGCATAGAACCAGAATGACGTGGCTGAACAGTAGGCAACCAAATTTAGATAAAGGAATAATTTTTTACCGACTTAGACAACGATTCAATCATTGCCTCAGCGCAAAAATTAAGTTCGAAGGGTGGTGATATGTAAGGTGTCAGGCAAATCCAACACCTTCCATGAAAACTCTGACATGATAAGCAAATCCAGTAGTATGTCACATAGCTCCGAATAAATCATGACATTAAATTAACCAAAGTAATACGAGTAACGAGTGAGCAAATGGAATACCACAGACTAACACAAGAATGCCTAAATGCATGTCATACCTTCCCACCGTGAGACAGACGCAGTTCCGAGGAGAGAAACGAGAACAGAAGCCGAGAGCAGAACCGTGTTAAGCTAGAAGGCCCTACGATAAGGGACGGATACCCACGTCGCCAGCTAACCGACAGGACCAAACCCCAGCCCATGTTAAAAGCTAGAGCCCTCCAGAAGAACAGTGTAGATCTTATGATAACACTAAAAGTGCACACAAGCTGCAAGTTTTAGCGTGAGACTTTTTCGCGTCTCTGTTACGTTGCAAACGTTAAAAACATTGCCCCACCACGAAAAGTAACCACCAGGACCACCCCCCCCCAGCCCATGTTAAAAGATAGAGCCCTCCAGAAGAAGAGTATAGATCTTACGATAACACTAAAAGTGCACACAAGTTGCAAGTTTTAGTGTGAGACTTTTTCGCGTCTCTGTTACGTTGCAAATTTTAAAAACATTGCCCCACCACGAAAAGTATAACGTTTCTCATTCGATAGACAGAATTTTTGTAGGCGGAGCGTAAAGTTAACATTGAGACCCTGATTGGTCAGATGAAAACACTGCCAGATATTTTTTTTTTAAACCAACTTTGGTAAATTGTAGTAAGGAGAAGATAGAAAAGCGTTGCTTCCGAGACGGCGAGCTGGATGGAGCTGCGGCAGCCGCCGCTCCCTGACGAACACCTACAAGGTAATGAACGCAAGCGATGCCGCATTATTGAGCGCATAAGGCTTCACTCAGCACTGCAGAAGTCTCATCTGTTACATCCCCTTTTTACGTAGTACGAGTGTCGATCGTCAATTAATGCTCATGGCATTCACATTTGCTATATAAGGTAAAATCTGAAACGCGATGATTTTTCTGTTATATAATTATTGAGAAGCCACATCAGCCACTGTAATTTACGACAAGGTGGTTAAGTAATTAAAGATAATTGAGGGTCACTGTAGACCATTTTGATAGTTTTCTCTTTTGAGAAACTTAATTTAAACCTAGATTATAGATGTGATATGGCATAGGTCATTCTTCGATACATTGTAGAAATTGGAAACCCACTCAGGGAATATTCGTTCACATTTTTGTTGAACAAAGTTGGTTTTTATCATCCTGTATTAAAACATTTCCTTTTATCAATAGTGCAATTTATAAACAATGTTTTGTGAGTAGAATAAAATTTCCAATGGTAAACTTAACTGCTTTTTCGACGTTATTTTACCAGCTAACTAAAAATAGGAAAGCCTTGAACCGCTTCCACTAAATTTAGTTAGTATTAAGATTCTTTTACAGGGAGTGCAGTGGAGCTGACGCTGAAATCATTAAGTATTTGGTTATATCATCGCTAGTCTCACTGAACTCTTCTGAACTCTACATGTCATGTGTGGTCTGGCGTCTTATTACCAGCAACAGGTCCCAGATTCAAACTAGTCAATTCCCTAAAAAACACGCTCAGAGCGTCGTTGCGCGAAAGTGGTAGGGAGACACGACATAGAACAACAGACACCACGCAGAATGTTAGAACATTACTTCTTACTTAACTTAAAAATCAATATGTAATCACAGGCCTCCCTACTATTGTAGTGGGTGTGAGGTACAAAAACAAAGTATAAATATTTACCTCAAAGTAGGATCAAGCTGCCTGAATGCTAGCACTATGTTCATTTGTATTAGTTCACACTTCTAAAAACGTATGTATGTTTCACATCTTCCCCTTAAACAATTGACCGATTTCAACCATACAAGGTACATATATCACTTACTGTGTGGAAAGAATCCCTGTTGGGATAAGAACCACCTACCTATCAAAGGGGTGGCGGTGAAAAATTTGTGTAGGCCAGGACGCGCCAATACCCACGCTTTATTCATCCAGTATTTTAGAGCGAGAGGACGCAGCGACTTGTAACGAACTTTATACATTATTTCGAATCTTCACGAATCTTTTTCTCGCTGACAGTTCCTACTAAATGGTGAAAGGAGAAAGGTTTATTGCCTACTACATTTTCGTTGTTCATGTAGTGAAAACACCACAAAAGGACGGAATCATAATTTATTACTTCTATACTGCTACTTCTGCAGAGAGTATTCAAATGTATCACTGAACGTACCCGCAAATTATGACTGTAAGACACATGATTCAGGAAATATGACGTCACAAACATTGGGATGCTTGAAAAACTGCTGAATCACCACGAATGACATTTAAATTTATTACTTTTTTGAAACTAACTGTGTTCGCAAATAGTATCTACATATGCCATTGAATGTACCTACAAAATTACATCATTGTTCGATACATGCTCAAGAGATATGACGGTATAAATATAGAGTTTTGTGAAAACGAAACTTCAGGCCGTAATTCGCTAGAAATACAGTCGAATTATGTGTACAAGTAAGTAGGAAGTGTATGTGACATGTGCATACACAGGTAAAGCCAACGGTAAATCGCTCCTCCTATACCTTTGGATCGATTTCAGCCAAACTTGGTACACATACTACTTGCTATCAGAAAAGAAATATTGCGAGGGTAAGAACCAGGAACCTCCTATTGGGGTGGGGCTGATAACATGGGGAGAGAAGGCGTAGAAGAAGATGGACAGACAGGGAAGGGGAAAGTGGAGATGGACAGAGGTAGATGGAGGAGGAGATGGTCAAAGAAATGTGGTGAGAGTAATGGAAAAGGAAAGGAATGAGGATCAGATGGACAGGGAGAGGAAAGAGGACGAGACGGAGAGAGAGGAGAAGGAGTGAACAGCGAGAGGGGCGAGGAGGAGGTGAACAGAGAGAGGGAGAGGAGGATAAGAGCAGAGAGAGCGGGAGGACGAGAAGGACAGAGAGGGAAATAGGAGCTGGACACTCAGAGATGTGGGAGGAAGAGATGGATGAAGAGAGAATGAAGAGTAGATGGACTCTAGAACTGGTTAGGAGGAGATAGAGGGTGGGAGGATATTTATTTAAGAGTGGGGACCAGAATATGAACAGAGTGGGAAGGCGCAGATGAACAGAGAAGGGCGAAGAGGAGACTTATACGGAGGGGTAGGAGCAGATGGTCAGAGGGGGAGGAGAAGAGGAGACAGTAAGTGTTGATAGTGGGAGAAGGAGATGAACAGAGAAAGAGAAGGAGATGAACTAATAGTAGACTGTAATAAATACATATTCAGGTAACGCTGGGTACCCAACAAGTTTCCACATAAGACGCTGTCCTCTGTATATTTAATTGGTCATGATGTACATGAATGTGGTAGGAACAATATTTGAGCAACCTTTTCCTATCTCGCATCGTTCTGCCATATTAGCAAAATAAAATACATGAAAATACTTAGAAACGTAAAACGACAGTGAAGTGATGTGTAAAATATCTAATCTTCAAGCCATTTTTGTGCTGTTCCAAAACTGGTTTTGGGATTTTGTGAGTCTGTAATGTCTCCAAAGGTACAGAGAATTTCATATTATTGTTAACATTTTATTAAAATTAATTCACTTGATGCATATGGATTACAGTCTCTTGTATAAAACATGATTTTTTTCTAACATCAGCTGAATGAATATTACTTTTGAAAACAGTTGTTTAGTTAGATTTTAATATTCTATCATAATTTCTGTCGTCGATTCTGGACAATTTTATATCCAAAACGAGCAAACCAGTTCTATCTTTAACTGCGGTTGGTCGTTCTTTAGGTACTTGGGCCATGCACGGCTCTGTTTAAAAAGAAAGATTAGCTTGATGTAGTCGTAGGATCTGACCGAACACGTACGCTTTCATGCCACACAGCTAAATCGCCGCAAATAACTGGTGACTATAATCCTGCAGTCAAATAGTCTTTTCACTGGCTATAATTGCCACATAGATGAACAAAATAAAAGTTAAATGAATAATTTAAGAACAAGAGTTCCATTCCAGCGTCTGTAATTGATGTGCATGACGGAAATTATGTTGTATGACAACATTGCTGTGTTGATACTGCGAACGGCTGAAAGCAAGGGGAAACTACAGCTGCAATTTTTACCGAGGGCATGCATCTTTACTATCGTTAAATGATGATGGCACCCTCTTGGGTAAAATATTCCGGAGGTAAAATAGTCCCCCATTCGGATCTACGGGCGGGGACTACTCAGGAGGACGTCGTTATCAGGAGAAAGCAAACCGGCGTTCTATGGATCAGAGCGTGGAATTTCAGATCCCTTAATCGGGCAGGTAGGTTAGAAAATTTAAAAAGGGAAATGGATAGGTTAAAGTTAGGTATAGTGGGAATTAGTGAAGTTCGGTGGCAGGAGGAACAAGAATTTTGGTCAGGTGAATACAGGGTTATAAATACAAAATCAAATAGGGGTAATTCAGGAGTAGGTTTAATAATGAATAAAAAAATAGGAGTGCGGGTAAGCTACTAGAAACAGCATAGTGAACGTATTATTGTGGCCAAGATAGACACGAACCCCATGGCTATCACAGTAGTACAAGTTTATATGCCAACTAGCTTTGCAGATGACGAAGAAATTGAAGAAATGTATGATGAGATAAAAGAAATTATTCAGGTAGTGAAGGGAGACGAAACTGTAGTAGTCATGGGCGACAGGAATTCAATGGTAGGAAAAGGAAGGGAAGGAAAAGTGCTAGTTGAATATGGAAGGGGGGTAAGAAATGAAAGAGGAAACTGCCTGGTAAAATTTTGCACAGAGCGTAAATTGATCATGTCTAACACTTGGTTTAAGAATCATGAAAGAAGGCTATTTACGTGGAAGAGATCTGGAGACACCGGAAGGTTTCAGAATGATTATATAATGGTAAGACAGAGGTAAGGGACTAGGTTTTAAATCGTAAGGCATTTCCAGGGGCAGGTGTAGACCATGACCACAGTTTATTGGTTATGAATTATAGATTAAAACTGAAGAAATTGCAAAAGATAGGAATTTAAGGAGACGGAATCTGGACAAACTGAAAGAACCAGAGGTCGTAGAGAGTTTTAGAGGGAGCATGAGGGACTGACTGACAAGAATAGGGGAAAAGAAATACAGTAGAAAAGAATGGGTACCTTTGAGAAATGGAATAGTGGAGGTATCTGAGGATCAAATATGTAAAAAGACTAGGACTAGTAGAGGTCCATAGATAACATAAGAGATATTGAATTAATGAAAGGAGAAAATATAAAAATGCAGTAAATGAAGCAGGCGAAAAGGGATACAAATGTTTCAAAAATGAGATCGACAGGGAGTGCAAAATGGCTAAACAGGAATGACAAATGTAACGAAGTAGAAGCGTATATCACTGGGGGTAAGATAGATACTGCATACAGGAAGATTAGAGAGACCTTTGGAGAAAAGAGAAACACTTGCATAAATATCAAGAGCTCAGATGGAAACCCAGTTCTAAGCAAAGAAGGGAAAGCAGAAAGGTGGAAGGAGTATATAGAGGGTCTATACAAGGGCAATGTACTTGAGGACAATATTATGGAAATGGAAGAGAATATAGATGAAGATGAAATGGGAGATATAATACTGCGTGAAGAGTTTGACAGAGTACTGAAAGACGTAAGTCAAAACAAGGCCACAGGGGTAGACAACATTCCGTTACAACTGCTGAAAGCCTTGGGAAAGGCAGTCATGACAGAAGTGTTCCATCTGATCAGCAAGATTTATGGGACAGGCGAGATACCCTCAGAATTTAGGAAGAATATAATAATTGCTATTCCAAAGAAAGCAGGTGCTGACAGGTGCGAAAATTACTGAACTATCAGTTCAAAAAGTCACGGTTGCAAATTAGTAACAACGATTCTTTACAGACAAATGGAAAAACTGGTAGGAGCCGACCTCGGGGAACATCAGTTTGGATTCCGTAGAAAGACAGGAACACGCGAGGCATTACTGATCCTACAACTTATCTTAGAAGATAGGTTTAGGATAGACAAACCTACGTTTATGATATATGTAGACTTGGAGAAAGCTTTTGACAATGTTGACTCTAATACTTCCTTGCAACTTCTGAAGATGGCAGGGATAATATACAGGCAGTTAAAGGCTATTTACAATTTGTAGAGAAAGCAGATGGCAGTTGTAAGAGTCAACGGGCACGAATGGGAAGTAGTGGTTGAGATGGGAGTGAGATAGCGTTATAGCCTATGTAATTCAGTCTGTATATTGAGAAAGCACTAAATGAAATAAAGTGAAAATTTGGAGTAGGAATTAAAATCCAGGGAGAAGAAATTAAAACCTTGACTTTGAGGTTTGCCGATGACATTGTAATTCTGACAGGACTTGGAGGAGCAGTTGAACGGAATGAACAGTGTCTTGAAAGAAGTGTATAAGATGAACATCAACAAAAGCAAACCGAGGATAGTGGAATGTAGTCGAATTAAATCAGGTAATTCTGAGGAATTAGACTAGGAAATGAGACACTTAAAGTAGTAGATGAGTTTTGCTATTTTTGGAGCAAAATAGCTGAGGCTGGTCGATATAGAGATGATATAAAATGTAAACTTGCAATGGCAAGGAAAGCGTTTCTGAAGAAGACGAATTTTTTAACATAGAGTGTAGATTTAAGTGCCAAGAAGTTTTTTCTGAAAGTATTTGTATGGAGTGTAGCCATGTATGGAAGTGAAACATGGACGATAAACAGTTAAGATTAGAATATAAGTTTTTGAAAGATGGTGCTACAGAAGAATGCAGACGATGAAGTTGGTCGATCACATAACTAATGACGAGGTAGTGAATACAAATGTGGAGAAGAAGAAATTATGATACAACTTGACTAGAAGAACGGTTTGGTCGACATGGTACGATCTGAGGCATCAAGGAATCATCAATTTAGTACTGGAGAGGAGCGAGAAGAGCAAAAATCGTAGAGAGAGACCAAGAGGTGAATGCATTAAGCAGATGCAGAAGGATGTAGGCTGCAGTAGTTACTGGGAGATGAAGAGGCTTGCACAGGACTGAGTAAAATGGAGAACTGCATCGAAACAGTCCTTGGACTGAAGACAACAAACATGAACCTTGATTACTGAAGAAAGGACATCTCAAATAAATGAGAAGTGGTCGTACAATGTTCAGTTCACTTACAGACAGGAAATACCCTTACCAAATGCAGTAAAGTAATATTGAGAGCTCAAAACAGTTCATAGTTTAACATGATTCAGATATATACACTCGTAATGCAAAGAACAGTAACTCATACTTCGTCTGTTCTCAATTCCGTAATACAAGCGAAAAAAATTAGTCTCATTGTGGGAAATGAGTGTTGTAGTTGCTGTTCACCGCCCATAATCAATCACCTCTACGACCGAAAAACCTCTTGTTAGCTTAGGACTGCCTCCCTCCTCCCAGAACTCCCATGTCCAGAATCGCTCTCTTGAGCCCTACACTGGAAAAGTCCCGGTCTCAACTTGACTCCCAATGTGTTAAGCTATTGTCTGTTTCCCCAATTGCTGAAAGCCGTCCCCACCAAAAGCACACCAATCTTAAGCTCTACAGATATAATTTGACTCAACATGACCATTTCCCACACTAAAGTAATATATTACAACAATATTTAAATAAAGAAATATAAATATTGGCTCTCTTTTCGTGTGTGGTGTTCTCTAACGCATGCGACTGACCACTTTTCAGTTAGCTCAGTTTTTAATACCACTTTCAGTCAACATTTAAGGAAAGTTACTGCTAAAATAGTAAAATGTTCATTAAATAACTGCACATTTATAACAACATGTGACGTATTCATACTGTGTTCATTTTGCATTGTAATTGTGGAGAATATGATGCTTTAACAAACATTTGCGCAATAAAAAGATATAAAAGATGTCACAAGTCAATAAATACAATAGATACGTATGAGCACCTTTCTGGGATGGTAGCTGAAATGCAGTGTTATCATCTGAGGTATTATTTGTTGAAATCGCCTGAAGTGTTTAAAAGTTATTAATTCAGAGGTTCATTGTGAAAATGCTTATTCACTGTGGAAGTTCTAAGGAATTTGAAAATATTGTTGTGCCACTGGATGCGCCTCATTATCCTAGGATCACCGATATATTCAGATTTTTCATTAACAGTTGACTGTAAATTATTATTGACTCTCAGAGATCTGTAAGACACCATCTTTCAGCTTGTCGACATTCCGCCATTTTTGGAGCATTGTTTCCGTCACAAAAGACCATGTGAGCAAAGGCCATCCAATTTCCCAAATTTGGGATTTACCCTTTTCTGGCGACAATGCTTATCTTTGCACCATGACTCGCCTATACCGCTCACCTGCTAGCTTTCAGCCACACAAGCAAATTCACTTCCCCTCACTTCTCATAATGTTACTCATTGTTCCATAACACTGTTTTCATTTACTTTCCCTATCATAATGTTCCACTCTCACACGATTACCAGACCATCATCCCCATTTACATAGAGTTACCTGGTCCATGTCAACATACAGTTTCTGTAGCTATTCATCTTCTGCTTAGGACATCGGCATTTACAACTACAAAAATACTGTCGATCCTGAGGAAAATAATTGTCTCACTAAATTGTTCAAAATAACACTCTCTCACCTACCTTCGTACTAATTACGAACACTACTCCAGTTATACCATTTTATGCTGCAGTTTATGTTACTCTATATTCGTTACGAATCCATGACATGAAGTCATGACCATGGTAAACCACATATGTAATCTGTAGAAATTTTGGTAGGTCGCAACGTAATACATAATTAACTGAATACGAAATGATCTTTTGATCCAAAATGACGCGTTTCGGCTTATGCCATTATCAGATAATCTGTCGGGAACAGAATGTTACATATAACTATACATGAAAAAGGAAAAAGTTACAGAAACCATATTCACAATTCTTCTAAATCTGTGTACATAAGGCCATACCCTGCCACTGGACTTGATAGTTCCATGATATTAACGTAACCAACATGAACAGTCTGAACAAGATTCCTGAGCTGTGTGGAAAGTGAATAACGTTAAACATCAGACAGCGTTACATGAATTGTTGTGGAATATTGCAGTGCCATCAAGCTTGGAAAACACTTTATGAGTAACAATAATTCAGTACAATATTTTAAATGTATAATAGAAAGAGAAGACAATATCCACTGTAAAAGATAAAAAAAGTAAAGGTTACTTGTAATTCGCCATATTAAATCCAGTAATTTAACAGGCACTGTAGGTAGTGCACTTAATGTATTGTCAAGTTGAATTCTTTCACTCTATGCATAGGATCAGTGAACATATATTTTAGATTGCCTACAAGAAGCCGTATTGTTTCCAGTCATTGACAAACCATGCTACGTAATGCACTTAATGTATTGGGACGTCGGATTCTTTCACCTCAAATGCAGGATCAGTATTTTGTACATGTATTACATCCAATATTGTAATAAATTATATTTTCGTCCTTACTTGCTGATAGTAATTTCGTATTTTACATTTGTTACACGCTATGTATAAAAATTGTAGAGCCATAGAGCAATGCTATTGCGTGTACAAACCATATTCAACTTCTTTATTGTTGGAAACAATATGGCATCCTGTCAGCAATCTTTAATTCCTTAAAAATCTTTTGCTTTGAATACTCTTGTCTCTATTACGATTCTGAAATATTATACTGAATTACTGTTATTCACAATGAAGTCCTCACCTTGCTTGATGGCGCTGCAATATCCCATAGCCATTCACGTAACGCCATGAATGTTGTTATTTTGTACACAGCTCAGGATTCTTGTTCAGCCTGCTTATGTTGGTAACGTTAATATCATGTAAGTGTCAGGTCCACTTGTTACCTTCAGTGCCAGGGAATGTGTCTTATGTTTACACGTTTAGAAGAATTGTGCATATTGGTTTTGTAACTGTTTCGTATTACATTGTATGTACTGTTCCACTTTTGACACATTATCTGATGATGGCATACGCCGAAACGCGTCACTTTTAATCAATAAAGTCATTTTGTATTCTGTAAATGGATTATTGCCTTGCGATCTACTCAGGAATCCTTATCGCCTTTCCTTTCCAGTTCACTGACCCTACTTTATGTACCTTGGCATTCCCATTTCCCCTTGGAAATTTTGTTGCTTCCTTGTCACATTCAGACTTCTGACATTCCACGCTCTGTTTCTTGGAAGTTATTCCTTACTATTATTCAAACTTTCTCTTTAGATTAGATTACATTAAGCTAGATGTATCTTTTGTTCCAATAGATCCGTAGTTAGGATATCCTGCTGGATGTGGAACACATGTCAGAAACAATATACATTAAAAAATTACAAAGTAAGAGAAATATGGAAGTGTCGCTTCCACAAATACCAAATGATATGATCGTCTTGGATGTAGAATAAGAAAAAAAAAAAAACTTGTCACGGAAGAATATGTAAATGTTTAATACACTGCAGCTACTGTAGCCGTGAATTATCAAGCAAAAAATCATTTTACAACATTCGTTGACAGTGGTGGCATTAATGCAGTGAATTTATACAAAAGTCAGATTGCCCTAATACTTGCATTACCTGATACTATTCGTAACATTTAGATATTAGTTGGGTCTACTAATAAATTCCTCAACAGAGTAGAAGGAATTGGCTGCCAATAAATCCTCTAGGCTCTTAAAATGACCTTTATTAGTAGTTAAACTGTATATGACTACTGGCAAGTTAGTAAAAATGTGTGTTCCTAAATAACAGACACCTTTCTGGACCAAAGTAGGTGACCTGAAAAGTCAGTGAAGGTTATTCTTATTTATAGTATTGATTCAGTCAACTGTGCTGTTGGCTTTAAAAAGAGATATATTTTTGACGACGAATTTCATTACTGAAAGAAAGTATTGGCCAGTACTAGTTAATATCCCTAGTTACATAAACAGGCCACTGCAGGATGTTCTTGAGTTCACACCACAAATATATCTTACGCGTATTACACATTTTGGGTCTTGGAAAACTTTAGCCTGGCTTGACAAGTCACCCATAAAATGATCCCAAATGATATAGTGCAATGAAAGTTGGCATATTATGAAACTGAATTAAAAACAGTCTGGACCGCAACGAAGTACTTACTGGCGATGGTAAGCGTTTTCGTTCAAAATGTGACCATCTTCGGACCATGTTGCACTGAAATACAAGTATAGATATTTAGAGGGTTATTCGACAATAACAGAAAAATATGAAGTACTTAAAATACGATCAAATTTAAAAGTAAGGCAGAGGAAAAGAACGGAGCAGCTGTCGTGGATCAACGGACGTCAACTGCTGAAGTTTAGAACAAAGTAGTTGCTTAAGCACATAACACATTACGTCAGAAGTAGCGAATCAGGTATGCCAGAAGTAAAACTGTTATTAAAATAAGATATACATTGAATAGATATACGTTACATTATGAAAATGGCTGCCATAAGAAGCATTTCTTCAAAATATAATAAAATTATGTTCAAGAGAGACAACCTATGATAATCGGCTGTGAGAATATGGATTGCCATCTGTTGGGATTGTCAGAAAATTCGTAGATCTTACGCCAACAAAATCGGAGCCTGAGTGACGGTGATGGTTTCCATGGAGATAGTGTAGAAGTATCAATATACAACATCCAGCAGAAGACGCTTTCAGACCTTCTACAAGGACCAGCGTTAAAATGTTCTGGCACTCAGGCAGGTATGTAGAGATATTTATCAGATATTGCAGACTGCTCGTAGATCGTGTTGCCAATAAAACATAAGCCCTGAGTGACGCTGGCAGTTACCATGGAAGCGGCGTTTTAAGTATCAATGCACACTTTTCAAGGGAAGATGAATTCAAAGCTGTAACAACGACAAGCTGCTAAGGGCTACTGGCATGCAGGTAAGAAAGCTGTACAAGGCACGTCTGATACTCCAGATGCTTGTGCCACCATAAGCAGTCAAAACAATCAAACAATTGTTTTCAGTAGCGTAAAACCTAACAGAAATGAAAAATGAGATAAAAGTAGCTACAGCCTTCAGTCTGTCACAAAACGTCATGGATTCGTCAAGGGAGCCACAAATAAAAAGCATTAGCAGAAACAACAGTAAGTTGTTGTTGTTGTGGTCTTCAGTCCCGAGACTGGTTGATGCAGCTGTCCATGCTACTCTATCCTGTGCAAGCTTCTTCATCTCCCAGTACTTACTGCAACCTACATCCTTCTGAATCTGTTTAGTGTATTAATCTCTTGGTCTCCCTCTTCGATTTTTACCCTCTGCGCTGCACTCCAATACTAAATGGGTGATCCCTTGATGCCTCAGAATATGCACTACCAACCGATCCCTTCTTCTAGTCAAGTTGTGCCACAAATTTCTCTTCTCCCCAATTCTATTCAATACCTCCTCATTAGTTATATGATCTACCCATCTAATCTTCAGCATTCTTCTGTAGAACCACATTTCGAAAGCTTCTGTTCTGTAGGTGGTACTGTTAAATAGTTGTTTACAGTTACGTAACTCGTAGAAGATATAAAAAGTCGTTGAGTAATTACGAGCGTAAAATTAAAAATTGTTACACTCACGAAAAAAGTAGCTACAACAAAACATAGTTAATGTAGAGTAATGAAATTTCAGGTTTACATTTTTTTAGGTAACGTATTTAACTGATTTAAATTGTAAGATCGTAGGTTAATGTAAGCGAGAGATTGCAAATGTGTAGCGGCGATACATAAATAACCGGTGTAACAGAAAGAATTTTGCATGCTAGCGTGCAAACGTGCATGCATTTTGCTGTATAGGGATGGATGTCGGTTTGTGGGATGGAGTTCCATGCCGGTTGTACTTGCTTAGTCAATAGAGAGACGGTTAATGCAGTTTGTGGATGATGCTAGAGTTGTCATCCGATAAGGCCCCACATGTGCTCGATTGGAAAAAGATCTGGTGATTGAGTAGTCCAAGGCACCATGTCGAAACTCTGCAGAGTATGCTGGGTTACAACACCGGTACGTGGGCGGGTTATGCTGTTGGAAAACACCCCCTGAAATGCTATTCATCAGTGACAGCACAGCAAGTCGAATCACCAGGCTGACGAACAGATTCACTGTCAAGGTGCTTGAGATAACCACGAGAGTACTCTCGCGGTCATATGACATCGCACTACAGTCCATAACTCCATGCATAGGTCCAGTCGTCTAGCACGCAGACAGGCTGGCTGCAGGATCTCAACTCTCCTCCTCCTAACCAACTCAAGTCCATCACTGGCACCGAGGCAACATCAGCTTTCATCCGAAGACGCAACAGACTGAAATGTGCCCTTCAATGAGCATGCTACAGGGCGTCTGGCTCGGAACTGTCGTTGAAGTACCCGACTATAACAGTTCGTTGTGTCACTGTGGTGCCAACCTACTGTACATACTCGTGACTACAGCTGCCAGCAAGCATGTGGAGTGGCTACATTCCTGCAGTATCGTAGAAGGAACATCCAGCTTCTCGTAGCCCTATCACATGACCTCGTTCAATGTCAGTGAGGTGTTGATAACAGCGTCTTTGTTACTTTTAAGGCATTTCTTACTAACATCAACTCATCATGTCCAATGCCAAAGGTAACTAACGTTCACGACCGTTACAGTGCCTGTTTAAAGCAAATCAGACTTGCATCCTAATAGTAGCGTTACTAGCGTCTCTTTCCTGCCACTGGCACAAAATTTTAATAGATATAATCTTTCAGATGTGGAAACACGCCTTCCAAAATTCGTTTGTGTCGCGCAACTCATTGATGGCGTTGCGATCCTTTTCCGTCAATGTATTTGCAAAGTATTGTGAACTAATTGCTTAGAGTTACATCATATGTGAAAGTCACGATAAATTTTCGATAAAAAGAGTTATAAGCACGAAAAAATGAAATAACAATTCTCATTTCCAAAATAAAAAGGAGAATAAAATAAGGGAGCAGGGGATTTTCTAGAAATTGATAACAGACCACTTAGAGTGGTTGTGATGTGTCAAGCTTAGGCGAAATAGCGATTTATTATGAGACGTTCCTGAAGTATGTTCCTTACAACCATTAGTAAAATTTAGACTTGTTTGGCCAACGTTCTGTTTGTCACATAATATTTTATAGACACCGCAATATAAATAATTAAAATTTTCAGTTGCATCTTTCAGTCTATTCTGCAAAAGATTGTCAGTAATATAGGCTGTTGTTAAATCGGAATTATTGAACAGTTTATTAATTATGTCAGATACTACGTGCATATAGATGATTCTGTCATCCTGGTAAATTTTTTATTAGGAATTGTAAGACTGACGTGAGGTTCTGACATCTTATGAAACACAGTCAGATTAACTTGAGTTAAAACAGTTAGATTTGAAAATTTATCTTTTAAATATTTGTTGGGTCTAAAACCATTTTTAATCCATATTTAAAGTATTTTAGCCTTATATCTGTTTTTATTCCAGAAAATGTTCTAAAACTCTATTAAAATGTCGATTTCTTTTTGGATTACAACTGATTCAAGTTGTAATTTAAGTATTCTCCGAATCATCGATTTGAAAAAGGGGTTATTGTATTTAGGCAAATGGTAGGAAGCACCATTAAAAATTACATTACTCACAGTCAGTTTTCTTTAAATGGTAAAACGGTTTTTGCCATTGGAATTTGAGATGGTGTGATCTAAAATGTTTATGCGTTTGTAGGTTTCGTTTTCTATTGTGAAAAAAAGATTGGGATTAACATTATTTGAAATGTTGAATACAAATCATCACTGTAGCCTTTATATAACAACCTACTATCACCTATAAATCTTTTATAATATAGAATGTTACTCTTCATTTCAAGATTATTTCTGAAAAACTGTAAATCTACATGACTGACAAAAATGTTAGCTATAGTATCTGCTAGTGATTTGCCATTGGTAATCTGTTCACCGGGAAATTAATTTTACTATTGAATTAAAAGTAGCTAAAAGCAAGAATTTTTTCTAGCAGGTCAGTGAATTCTGTTGTTTGAACTATACTCGTAATTTTGTTTTGAAGTGAATCATCTACAATAATAGCTACTGCTTAAGTGATTGACTTATTTGTGTACAGGTTTATAACACCTCATGAATCAAATTTTGTATTAGCGGAAATCTGGATGTTATAGATTGACTGTGCTAAATCAAAACCTTCTTGAAGTTAAAATTCTCTTCCAGAACATATAAATGCTTCAGAACATATAAATGCTTCAGAACATAATTAAATTTTTTATTTAGGCTGCTCAAGGAACAATTCGTATTGTTAACAATTGGACAAATCGACATACAAGTTTTATGAAACTCCAGCTAAGATCTTGATTTAGTCATCGACGATTCATGGTCACCAGCTAAGTTTTTTCTTTCGTAAAATTTCTTCCACTCTACTAGGCCGTCTGGTACAGCAACCATTGTAGAACATTTGGATTAAAAAGTCTTGTTTGCAACTTAATCTTTTATTAACTTCATGTCGTACCGTAATGAGACATCTTCCGATTATCTTAAAATTTTTTACAGCATTTTATAAGCCATAAAACGGCTTTGTGCTAGAATGAAGCACGCATCGATTCAGATGAACTCACAGAAAAGATCTGTGGGTTCATCTGATTGCACGCATGCTTCTGTCTAGCACAGTGTTGTTTTCTGGTTTCTGAAACGTTGTAAAAGGAAAACGAAAAGATCTTTGTGGGTTCACCGGATTTGTCGCGTGTTTCAGTGAAGAACAGAGCCGGTTTACAGTTTTTGAGATGTGGTAAAAGGTTTAAGATAATCTGAAGATGCCTCATGAAGGAGAAAACCGTCGTTAATAAAAGATTAAAATGCATCCATCACTGTTTTTAAAGCAAAATTATTTTCTTTCGGTATGAAAAATAAACTATTTTCATAATTAATTTTTTAGTCTTTTATTGAAAAGTTCAGTGTTGAATCTTTGTAACTTTGGTAACACCATTTTTTCTGAAAAACGTTAAGAGCCTTAATGATGTAATCACTTTCACCAAAAACTACTGAAGTATTGCTTCTGTTTGTTTTTCTTTTCAATTGATTAATTAATTCTGAGTTTGTCATTAATATTTTTTATTAAATCGGTTTCTTTGTTTTTTTTGTTTATACCATTACGTTTTGCAAAAGTTTGATATACTCAGATGGGAACATTGGTCGCAACCTAAATGTCGGCTACTATTAATTTAATACAATTGTTAAGAGATGGCGTTAAATCATATTTTAATCCTTTGTTTAAGAGGACAGTTTAAACAGGAGTAACATGAGATTAGTAAGCTTAGGAAATTTTCTATAGAATTTATGCTTATTAACGAAAGAATCCTCTGAAAACTCATTTCGTTGGCTGATGATTGTATTTTTCTTGTGATGCATATTCGTAATTGTTTCATGTAAGAAGTTAATTTTCTCATAAGCGACATCGAGCAGTACGTAAATAGTTAAAGGAGATGTCTAGTTACTTTAACGTAAATGCAACTTACACATTTTACAATTTTATCCGTCTTTTTGTTTATACGCATGCCTAGTTTCAGAATTCAAATATAGAACAATGCTCTTCTGTTGTACAACTGAAGTAACTTGAGAATTGGTTTTCATACCAGCTGTAGCATATTTTGGAATAATTCGTTCAGCTAAGCACTGTTTGTGAAAATAAATTTTCGTATTCAGTTTCATTATTTTGGTTTTAATCTTTCTAAATTCCTTAAAATTTCCAAATAACTGACTAGGTAAAGAATTTATAATTTCTGAGAACATTTCTCATGGAGAGTACGAGGGTTCTTGACAAAATATTTTGAAATGTAATCAAAAACATTCTTGACTGAAATAAAATATTTATCGGCAATGGTACCCACTTGAGTTAAAATCTGACCATTATCAGACTATGTTACAATGAAATAAAAGTGCAGAATGGATTTTGGAGGTCATTTGATAGTAATAGTAAAATACGTAAAATATAACGACAGTTAAAATAAAGACTTTTTTTCTCAGTTTGTGCTCTTTAGCCGTTCTGTAGTATCATCCTCCCAGCTGTATTTAATATCAAGCTGTAATCACAAGTATGTAACGAAGACTACGTCTTCTATCTCTTTGTTGCCATATTTTATGCATGCACTGCTTAGAAAACACTAGCAAGTTTTAAACTACTTATAGTGTGTTATTTCATCGCTTGTTGAGAAGATACTGGTTAGGAAGCATTTATTAATGTCCACGAGAATTTCATCAACCTATCTTTCTATCGGGCGCTCGCCTGTCGCCTGTTCACAACTTCATAGCAGCTAGTTACATATTTAGCTTTTCCTGTGTTTCTCTAGTAGTATCCATCTTAAATTACGAGCGTGGTTTTCTGTTTAAGTTACCTAATCTCGCGTTTCTAACTGTAAGTGTAAATTCAGTCTGTCTGTACGACAGTTTTCTTTCTTCTGAACAGCCAGCTACACAGTTCATTAAGGCATCAGTGCCCATTGGTCAGCCGGCCTATGTGGCCGAGCGGTTCTAGGCGCTTCAATCTGGAACCGCGCGACCGCTACAGTCGCGGGTTCGAATCCTGCCTCGTGCATGGATGTGTGTGATGTCCTTAGGTTAGTTAGGTTTAAGTAGTTCTAAGTTCTAGCGGACTGATGACCTCAGATGTTAAGTGCCTTAGTGCTCAGAGCCATTTGAACCCATTGGTCAGGAATGTGGCAAGTTGCATATCTAGGTTTCTATTTGCTTTTATAGTTTACTTCTTCAGTTAGTCTTGTCATCATGGACAGGATGCGTTATGCTATGTGCGAATGCAGGAGGAGCTGGTCGCAGTTCGCGAAAGAAATACGATTTTGGCTACTGCCAGTTCCGTGTTCTAGTGGCGTCGGAGAATCTGGCATGTCGCATGGGCACCTCAGGATGTCGCTCATTTCTCCCACGGGCTCTGCTGCCGAGCCACCTGCTAGTGTACCCGATACGGTGGATCCGCCGTCACAGCAGGGTGAGTGGTGAGTGATAATGCGTTCGAGTCGCTTGAGACAGACGGCGGTGTGGAGCCTGGCCATCAGGCCTCTCCAGTTCAGCCTGTGAGTGAGCAAGTGGCCGTTCCTTCAGCCGGGTCTGAGCAGGCACTCCTGGGCATGGGGAGCTACAGCGTCAGGCGATTTATTTAGCGTCTTAGGGAGATAGCGTTCAGGAACGAAAGGATGCCGGTGTGCACTCGGTATGACTGCCGAAAGGTCCTCATCCGAGATGTGGAGGAGACCATGTCTAAGGCTTTCTAGGACGCAGAATACAACCGTCTGCAAGTTGTGGCTCACTTCGACACCTACGACTCCTGTCGCTTGGGTTCTTAGGCTATCCTCAATTCATACAAGCACCTGGCTGAGATAGTGAAGGTTGGTGGACTCGCGTGTGGGGTGTAAGCAACGCTCTAAACTGGTATAATTCCTCCAGAGTTGATCGGGGTGGAGGGTCTCAAGCACAGGCTGTGGCAGTCTTGGCTGTAGATGTCCGGACTTGGCACTTGAAGGACTCCCTTTCATAGGTCAGGAGTGCACCACGCAAAGGAAGCAACTACTTGAGTATCATAGTACTTGTGGAGTGCACATGGGTTTTCTAATGCTAGGAGATAGTTTGAGTCGATGTCGTTAAGCAGATTGCGAAAACAGACCGCATTCAGAGTAAATTCATTTAGATTGACAAAATTTTATCACTAATTTGTCCAGGTATTCGTTGCAAAGTTTCCGAATTTATTGCATTTCATGAAAGTTATCTCTCTCAAATTATTCTTGGGACCGAGTGCTGACAGTAATCTGAACTACAAAGCTCTGAGATATTTCGTGAGTCGTCGAACGTATATCAGTCTGATCAGACGTCACTGGAGGGGGCGTGTTCGTTGCAGTTGACAATAACACTCTCTGTATTGAGGTCGAAGTTGAGAGTGACGGAGAAGTTGCCTGGTCACGTACAACAGGTGTAGGTAAAACCATGTTAATTTTTGCATGTTTTTATTGGCCACCTGATTCCGCTGTGAGAGTTACAGAGTCATTCAAAGAAAGACCACAGTCGGTAGAGACAAATACACAGATCGTGCAATGCTAGTTGGACGCGACTATATCCTGTCGAGTATACTATGATTTCTACGGATTCATTGCTTAGATACAAAGACACAGGCTTTCGAAGTCATTTGAATAAATTTTCTGAAAACTGACTTGAGCAGACAGTTTGGCAGCCAACACATTTTTGAAATGGAAAGTCAGAAAAAAGTCCCAACATCAAAAACTAATTAATGTAGAGTAAAGCTATTTTGGAAATACGTTTTTCTAGGTAAAATATGTAAGAGATTAACATTGCAAGATCGCAGGTTACTGTAAGCCTGAGCTAAGCCACTAGAAATGTGAAATACTGTTTTTTCTTCATAACTGGTGTAACCCCCTTAATGTTCAATGCAAGCATGCAAACGTGCATGCACTCTGTTGTACAGATGCTGCACGTCAGTCTGTGGGATGGAATTCCACGGCTGTTACATTTGTTCGGTCAATAGATGGACGGTTAATGCTGTTTGTGGGTGACGCTGGAGTTGTCGTCTGATGAGGTCCCAGTTTTGCGCGACTGGAGACAAATCTGGTGACCGAGCAGGCGAAGACCAAATGTCGGCACTCTGTAAGACATGTTGGATTACAAGAGCATTATGGTGGCGAGCATTAGCCTGTTAGAAAACACTCCCTGAAATGGTTTACATGAGTGGCAGCTAAACAGTTCGAATCACCAGATTAATGTGCAAATTTGCAGCCAGAGTTCTGTCAAATCTTTCTGCAGTATTGCAGAAGGAACATCCAACTTCTCGTAGCAATATTAAAGACCCCTTTGAAACTCAGTGAGGTGTTGATAATGGCGTCTGTGTTGCCTTCATAGCATTCTCGACTAACATCAACTCACCACGTCCAGTCCCAAGGTAACTGACACTCACGACTGTTAGAGAGCGTATTTAGAGCGAACCTGATTCGCATCCTCATAGTGGTGGTACTAGCGCCATTCTTATGTGACTGGCGCGAAATTTTAATTGACATCTTATTTCAGAGGTAGAAATACGCCTACCAACTTTGGTTTATGTTGCACAACTAGTTCTTGCGATTTTTTTCCCGACAATGTATCTTAGCAGCAAAATGCATAAATACTTTGTGAGATGTTGCACTCAAAAAGTCTTCAACACTTTATTTATTAATTCTATACTCTTTTTTGACTACTACTACCATCTTTACTGAACCAGTATCTATATACATAAGATGAGTCCTTTTAAACTGGGACTGATCTCCAGAGTGGTGTGGTAGTCATAATTTGGGTGTAGTCGTCAGTGTCACATCAAGGTGGAGGTGGATCACTATGTCTCCTATTCTTACGGTTTTTGCTGCATTTTACACTTGTTTGAAATTAATATACATATGTACTACAAATACAACAATTTGAAACAAAACTGATAGAGATATATTAATGTAAACCAATTAGCTTAAAATTGACCCCCTAACCTAATGTAGTTGTATTTAATGAATTTTGTTGACACCTGTTATTATAACTGTTATTAATGTCTCCTAGTGAAATATTTGCTATACCTTTCACAATAAGTTTTGACCAGTAACTCCTGTTTACCATTACAGTAGCACAGAGTTTGACAAACAATGTTACTAGAAACAAATTGTATTCTTTACAGTTCAGGTGATATTTTCTTAGAAGTGCAATTATATACTTTGAATTAAAATTCATAATTTTAAAATCCTAGCTGAGGAAATGATAAAAAGTTAAATTTTGAACCAAACAAATATTTGATACTGACATTGTTTAAACTACTAAAATAAGAGACAATTAAAAGACACAAAAGGAGTAAGGTTAGTTAAAATAGCGATTACCTTAAAAACATTTAGGTTACCCAACAAATACTATCTTAGCTTCATACTTTGAATATTAGATGCCATTCAGCCATAATACATTAAAACCATTACTGCCTTACAAATATTAAAAACGTAAGACAGTTGAGAAAGAGAAATATATGGAAAGTGGTACAAAGCTTTATTAAGTTTTATAAGTTGCTTATTGAAGTATTGTGTGGAACGACAGTGAAACAGCTCATTTGGTTTTATTATTTAATACTTGAAAAGATGTTTAAGTCATGGAAGCATATGCTATATGTTAGCTTCATTATGAACGTTTTATTAAATGATTTTGGGCTGTGTTATATTAAAAACTGTAACACCTTATAAGCATTAAAAACATGAGAAATGTAGATGAGAAATAATGCGAGCTGAATACTGACTATACAGTTTCAAACGCTAGTTATATGAAACGCTGAATTAAAAGACAATGGAACTGTGCCATTGCTTGGAATGGTTAATACCTTTAAACGACATTAGAGTCATTGTATTTACAAAACCTGATTTAGATATTTTTTTATGAAGCTATATTTTGTATTGTGTTCTATTATAGTTCGTGGTTTGATATAATAATTCCTCTGGAGCTTTCCTCCTCTGGATCAGTACTGTTGCTGTCATCCGGTGTGTTTTGACGCTGTGTCCTTATCTGCACCGCTCTATGTCGCTGTTCCCTGTCATATTCTTCTTTCAGGGCTGTTGAGATCTTGTCTGCTGTGTCATTTGAATCTTTCCATCAGCTGGGGTCTCTTAGGTCTCTGAGTGTCACTTGCACTTGCCTCCTCTATTCGCGTCTGTTGCAACTGAAAACATATGCTGTGATGTACCTAGCTGTCCACACGTGCAGTTGTCTCCTCGACCCAGATGAATGCAGTTTAGGTATGTTGGGTAGGGGCATGGCCAGCCAAGAAGCGGACCATCCATTTTCCTGTGTCAGCACGTTTCAGTTTCAATCTTTCTTTTATTTTGGGAAATAAAAAATACATGCACGTCCGTTTAGCACTGGCGTCACACTGTCGTTGCCAAACATTTATCCGCCAACGTTTACTCTCGTTTTCGGTGGGAGTCTCTTCGTCCGTCATTTCCTACACCTTGTCTTGCCGTCCCTGTCTCAACCGGTATGCTGTTACTCTGTATTTCAATGTTAGGTCTGTAGGGTATATGCCAAGCACTACACATAGAGCTTCTGTAGATGTAGTACCATAAGCTCCAGGTAGCTTAAGAGTACACTTCTGTGCCCACTTCTCGCGGCTCTCACCTATGTTGAAAGGCTTGGACGGTACGCCAATGTGCTGGCAGCAAAGCTTACTATTGATTCGTATATTTCATCATAGTACGTCTTTATTGTGTTTAACGACATTCTGTACCCGGCAATATTAATCCTCGCAGGTTTATGCGGTAGTGTAACTCTCTTACCTATATTTAGCTTTACGTGGTTACCAAAAGTTAGTTGCGTGTCTAGATGTATTCCTAGGTACCTCGTTATCTTTTGCCTGGCAATGTTGTTCTCTGCAAGACGTATCAGGGGGCTTCGTTGTAAGGTTCATTTCACTAACATAGACAAATTTTTCCTGGGAGCTTCAGTGAGCTTGTATTTTTGGCATCGTCGGTTCATTAAGTACGATATTGCTGGTCTTCCGCTCTAGTTCAGCTCTAGAATTTGCTGGAACTACTACTGATAAATCGTCTTTATGTCTTACAACTATATTTGCATTCTCGTCTTCGTCCATCAGGTCGAGGAGTGGTTCGGTTTAATATCCCAAAACAGTGGCCCTAGGATTGAGCCTTTCTATTTCCTTTCTATTGCCTTTCTATTTCCTGTTTTCCACTTGGCCGCTTTGTCATGACAATAATCTTTTAGACTGTGGTACAGGAATGCTGGTATTAACAACTATCTAAGTCGTGTGAAGATCTCAGGCCACCACATATTGTCGAAAGAACCTTGGTGGCCAGTGAGGACGAGCGGTTCTAGGCGCTTCAGTCTGGAACCGCGCCACCGCTACGGTCGCAGGTTCGAATCCTGCCTCGGGCAAGGATGTGTGTGTTAGTTAGGTTTAAGTAGTTCTAAGTTCTAGGGGACTGACGAACTCAGATGTTAAGTCCCATAGTGCTCAGAACCATTTGAACCATTTTGAAAGCTCCTTAGATATCTATACATATCAGTACTACATATTTGTTACCCGTTTCTTGAACTACACGAAGCACCTGGCTTATAGCGACATCTGCTGGCCTGTTTTGTCGAAACCCAGACTAGTGTTCATTCTCTAAGAGCTTGTAAGCGGTCGCACATTAGTCTTTCCTACACTTAAGCTAGTATATTTGGTAGACACATAGGGCTGCTCGTGGGTTTGATGCGACTTTATTGTCGGACTTTTTATTATTACCGTGTTTGATATTACTCGCCCTGACGAAACTTTTCCCAGATATCAGTGCTTCATTTAGTACATTTGTTAGAAATGGTGCTATCAGTGGGGCTACCTGATATCATGTCTCATAGTGTATTCCAAAATGGTTCAAATGGCTCTGAGAGCTATGGGACTTAACATTTATGGTCATCAGTCCCCTAGAACTTAGAACCACTTAAACCTAACTAACCTAAGGACATCACACCCAGTCATCACGAGGCAGAGAAAATCCCTGACTCCGCCGGGAATCGAACCCGGGAACCCGGGCGTGGGAAGCGAGAACGCTACCGCACAACCACGAGCTGCGGACGTATTCCATCTGGGCATGATGCTTTCTCCTTTTTCGCACTTAGGATTGCAAGCATTACCTCTATGTTTGCAAAGGGAGGAGTTACTGCTTCAGTTGCGTAGTTATCATTAAATTTCTTGGCATCTCTTCGTGTTCCATGTCATCTGACATCCAGTCATCGTCGGATAAAAGCTTGAAAAGCAGGTACGCTGCAGCACTTCTCCATCCCTTTTCCATGGTTCCATCTCCTTTTTTCAATGTGGACAGTATAATTGGTGATTTTGTCTTCTACGTCAGTAGCTTGTATGGTGTACCCCAGAAATTGTCTGCTAATTGTATGGTAACATAGTTTTCACGGTGATATTTTCCGATATTTATTAGTTTTTCCTTGCATATGATTCCGGTATGCGTTCAATATATTGTCTCTTTCTTGTGCAGTTATAGCTCTGTGGTAAAAATTGCGTTTCTTCCTGGATTCTCGACGCAGTACGGTCGGCTCATGGGTCCATGGCATTCGTGTTCTAGACCTACTTTGGAATTTTAGAATGACTTCATTCTGTGCTCTAACTAGCAACTGTGCTAGAATATGTATCCTATGGTCGCTATTGCCTTGTTCTGAATTTAGGTCTGCTGTTTCCGCTGTTTGTCGTAGTTTGGCCGGGTTTGCTTTCCATAAATGGAGCCGCTTTCCTTCTTGATCCTCGCTCTGGATACTAGTATCTCGCAGCTCTATAACACTAGCATTATGGTCGCAGTGTGACAGTGTTGGCTTTACTTCCTCTATGAGACAGAAAGGTGGGGCTTTATCATTCACTTCTGTGTTATCAATCTCGCTCTCAGTTCTGCCACTGTCAAGAATAGGCGGCTGCCCTTCTCTGTTTACCACATAAAAATTACCCTCAGCTAGGATGTCAGTGATAATACTTCCACGGTTATCAGTAGTGTCAACGCACCAGATCGATGATTTGGCATTTATGTCTGCAGCGATTATTAGTTTCTTCCCTCTCGCATAATCGGCCGTTCTGCATATGGCTCGTTGTCGTGAGAATTTTGGGCATGGGGGATGCCGGTATCCAAGAGTCATTTCTCCTTCTAAGTTGTGTTCCAACTGTGTGGGTGTTACACGGCTGAGTCATTTTTGTGATTGTATAGTCAATCGACTTTACTATTATAGCTGCCTTTGGTGGAGTGTTACCTATTAGCGGTCTACTGTTTTCTAGGACTCACATCAATTTGTTCTTTCATGTATACGACTCCAGCAGACATACTACGCCTATATATGCTTCGTCCATTATCTTCTGAAGCTCGTCGCTTACACGAATGCTATTCTGCATGTTGAGTTCTTGAATTCACAGTTTTTCCTATTTGCTTGCCTATTCATATTGAATTTTTGCAATTAGTCTTTCATGTAACAACTTGTAAGTTGAGCGGTTAGAGCTTTTGTACAGACTATGTTTCTCTGTATACATGGAATGCATCAGATAGGGGGGTAACTCTGACGTGCAGTCCATTCGCTTATGTAGCTCAGGTTATTTCGGTTGTTTCACAGGACTTAGTGGCGTGTCCGAGCCCACAACATTTAAAACGTTTACCAATCCTGTCGTAGTCCTCAATACTTAAGGTTAAGATGTTGATAACTACCCTGTCTTGGTTCAGGAGTATCGAATGTATTTTCGGTGTGACTTCACATATAGTATTCGTTGTACTTCTACCCCTTTGGCCGATTTTTGAATTTAATCTTTACATCTTCCCAGAAGTCTTCCTCAGAAAGATATTCCTCTAAGTTTAGTTTGTAGACTTGCGAGAGGAATTCACTATCCGTTATTGTTTTCAGGAGCCCATATATTACTAGTAACGATCTTCGTTTCTTCCTCAGCTCACACTTGATATCCTGAATGGTTTCTGCTTTTGATAGGAGCTTTTGACAGTCTTCTTTACTCGTCATTTCGACAGTCATTACAGTTGGCGTATTTATGATAGAACTAATTTTCAGTTTCTCTTGTTCGGGGTCTGTCTCTCTTGTTATCTTTTCTCTGACATCTTTCGTAGTTTGGATAGTAGTAAATGGGAACGAAAGTGTAGCTCATTGTTGTTGTTTCGCTTCATATTGTCTTATGTTGAATTTGCTGTTTTGTGTTTTTAATATACTCATATGATACTTTTCGCATTTCCTCTTGCTGTCTCAGCCTTTTACTGCAAGATCATTGGTTAATGTAAGCACGAGATAAGCCACAGCTAATGTGAAGTACTGGTGCATTAATAACGGGTTTAACCTACAGATCGTTGTTTGCAAGCTTGCACACATGCGTGCTGGGATGGAGTTCCATGCCTGCTGCATTTATCCTGTCGGTAGAGGGACGGTTAATGCTGTTTGTGAGTGACGCTGGACTATTCGTCCGGTGAGGTCCAGTATGTGCGCGATTGGGGACAGATCTGGTGATCGAGCAGTCGGAGCTAACATGTCGGCATTCTGTGCGGCATGTTTAGGTACAAAAGCAGTATGTGGGCGAGCATTAAGCTGTTCGAAAACACCCCGTGGAATGCTGTGCATGAATGGCAGTACAACAGGTCGAATCACTAGAGTGAAGTACGATTTTGCAGCCAGGGTCCTGGTGAGCATTTCCGCAGTGTAGCTAAACGAACATCTAGCTACCTGTAGCCCTATCAGACGACCTTTTCGAAACTCAGGGAGGTATTGATAATGGCGTCTGCGTTGCCTTAAAAGCATTCTTGACTGACATCAACTCATAAAGTCCACTCTCAAAGGTAACTAACGCTCACGATCGTTAGAGTGCGTATTTAGAGCAAACCTGATTCTTATCCTCATAGTGGTACTGATAGTGGCATTCTTATGCCATTGAGATGGAATTTTAATAGAAATCTTCTTTTAGGTATAGAAAAAGGCCTACCAACTGTGGTTTACGTCGAACCAATCCTTCTTGCGACTTTTTTTTTCCCCGTCACTGTATTTTATCAGCAAAATGCGTAAATGCTCTGTGAGATAGTCCATTTTTAATGCACTCGAAAGCTGTTATTAGTCATGTACACTGTATTTATTAATTGTACACTGCCTTACGCGCTTCGGCCTTACGTCACTTTGAGAAGTTCAAAATATCTATAATATATTCTTAGCTAAAACGAAACAGAATTTGTCAAACACGGATACAAAGTACTCTGTATACATTATTTGATGATGTCTGAGAACAAGTCTGTACTGTCATCAAGTAGTGTACACCAGATGTTTTGTATCCAGGTGCAAGCTTCACTCAAATCTCATTTAATGTAGAACACATAGTTTGTATGCATGTTTGACAAAGTAAGTTTCTTCTTACATAAGAATGTGTTATAGATATTTTGAGCCTTTGCGAATGGTGTAAGGCCGAAATGTGTAATGCAGTATAAAATTAATAAATACTGTGATCAAAACGAAAATCAGTTTTTGAGGAAATATCATGATCATGTAGGCAGAAATAGGCCAGACCTAATCGAGGGCATCAGTTTAAAGACAGGGAATAATGATCTCCATGTCATCTTAGCGACTCTGCTTACGAAAGTTGTTAAATGATTGAACAAGTTAGAAAGAGCAGATAAGCAGTTGTTAACATCTCATTGGGATAAAGCACTGGCATCACTTAGCTCCTAAGCTGGGCATATAGGAATTATGGGCAAAATTTAAACTGATTATAAATCGTGATCTGGAGAACTATGTGCCTACAAAGTGGATTAAGGACGGAAAAGAGCCATCATAGTTTAACAACGAAATTCTGATGCTTAGGAAACAAAGGCCGTTGCACTGTCGTTTCAAAAGAGAACACGCAAATGATGACAAACGAAGCTTAGTAGAGATTCATGCGTCTGTGAAAAGATCTACCCGTGATGCATACAACAATTACCCTTGTCACTCCTTAACAAATGATCTAGCCGATAGCCCGAGAAAATTCTGCTTCTATGTAAGGTCGCCAAGCAGGTCTGAGACTTCCATTCAGTCACTCACTGACCAGTCTCGTGTGGCAGTTCAAGATAGCAAAACGATAGCCGCAGTTTTGAGTTTCAGTTTAAAAAGTAGTTTATGGAGGAGAGTCCTACAAATATGCCGTCGTTAGACCATGTAACGGACATCCGAGTGGACGACGTAATAATAAGTATCCCTAGGTAGAGAAACTACTGAAAGAGTTACAAGCAAATAAGTCGCCAGGTCCGGATGACATCCCAGTTCGGTTTAGCGAAGAGCCCTCTACTGCAGTGTCGCATTATTAAGCTTTCATTTATACTGAATCTTGCCCAGTGCAAAGTCCAAAGCGACTGGAAAAAAGCACAGATGACTTCTGTATATGAGAACGGTACGAGAACAGACTCGCAAAATTACAGACCAATATGCTTAACATCGGTTTGCTGCAGAAGTGTTGAATATATTCTCCGTTGGAATATGATAAAATTCCTTGAGACTGAGAAACTTATGTCCACGTATCAGCACAATATTAACATACCCTTTACTCACAAGATGTACTCTGAACTACCGTATGAATGAAAGGCAACAGACGGGTTCCATATACAGTATCTAGATTTCCGAAAAGCATTTGTCGCGGCGTCCCAATGCAGATTGTTAACGGAGGAACGAGCATATGGAATAGGTTCCTAGATACGTGAGTAGCTCGTTCTCAAGTAATAGAACTCAGTATGTTGTCCCCGACGGTGAGTATTCATCAGAGAAAAGGGTATCGTCAGGAGTGGTCCTGAGTAGTGTGATAGGACCGATATTATTTTCTATGTACATAAATTTTCCGGCGGACAGCGTGAGCAGCAATCTGCAGTTGATAGCTGATGATGCTGTGGTGTACAGGAAGGTATCGTACTTAAGTGATTATAGGGAGATACAAGATGACTGAAACAAAATTTGTAGTTGCGTGATGAATGGGAGGTAGCTCTAAATGTAGAAATAAGTAAGTTACTGTGGATGAATAGGAAAAACGAAAACATAATATTCGTATACAGCATTGGTAGTGTCCTGCTTGACACAGCACGTCGTTTAAATACTTGGGCGTAACGCTGCAAATCGATATGATATGAAAAAAGCATGTAAGGATTGTGGTAGGGAAGGCGAATGGTCGGGTACAGATTATTGGAAGAATTTTTGGACGGTGTGGTTCACCTGCAAAGGAGACCGCATATAGGACGTTAGCGCGACCTGTTCTTCACTACTACCGTTGTTTTTGGGAACAGCACTAGATCGAATGAAAGGAAGACATCGAATCAATTCAGAGGCGGGCTGCTAGGTTAGTTGCCGGTAGGTTTGAACAACACTCAGGTGTTACGGACAAGCTTCGAAAACTCAAGTGGGAATCATTGGAGGGAAGGAGACTTTCTTTTCGAGGAAAACTATTGAGAAAATTTAGATAATCTGCATTAGAAAATGACTGCAGAACGATTCTGCAGCCGCAAACGTACAATTCGCGTAAGGTACGAGAAATTTCAGCTCATACGAAAGCAATTAGACAGTCGATTTTCCTTCGATCTATTTTCGAGTGGAACAGAAGAGGCCACCGTGTGGTGGCTTTCACAGCATGTATGTAATGGTAGATGTATATACTTGATTTGATATTTAGTCTAGTGTTTGTATCATCAGTAAATTTAAGAAACTTGGCATCTGTTATGGTACGGGAAATTCATGGACATACATAGGAAAAAGCAAGGGCCCTAAAGTGCACCCTTGTAGGACGTAACTTATAAAATATTCTCGGATGAATGGTGCTTGATAGCTGTCACATAGTTCAGAAACCGATTGTATTTATCTCCTCTCAAATTTTCGCGAATGCTGCCAAAAATGAAACTGGACTGAAATTTGACGGAGTTTCTTTATCTTCATTCTTAAACAAACGCTTAACTTCAGCATGCTTCAGCCATTCAGAAAAGGTTCCATTTATAACCGACTGGTTACACAGACTACTTAATATGTTACTAAACCGGAAAGCACACTCTTAAATTACCGTTATTTATAGGCAACCGCAAAGATTCTACTGTGAAGGCACTGATCATCTTGTCTCAGAGTGGTATAAGTTTATTAACATTTACGCCTATTATTTTTAAAATTATAAACTGTTTACTTACTTTTTTCATCTACATCGCTTTCATTTGATTGTTCGTAATATTAATGGCAAAGATAGTATGGAGCAACGTACAATGATGAGCCGAAACATTATGACCACCTCTTAATAACTTGTTTGTTGGTCTTTAGAACGAAATATATCACTGATTCAGCGTATCCGGGATCCGAGAGTTTGATGGTAGATTTGTGGAGGTATATGCCATTAGATGGCTACGCACATTGTAAGAGGTCCGTAACTAAGGAATTTATTGCTAGCGCACTCGAGCAGGTGTAACTTCGATGGATTGCTCACGCGCGCCTGCGATATGTAAGCTATAATAGAATCGCAGTCCAGAGAGCAGTGTCGGTAGCAGTAGCAGTAGTAGTAGCTCGCAGTCGGGCGGTTGGGTCCGGTCGCTCGTAGAGAGTAGTTGTCGAGTTGTGTGGCTCACAGAGAGTACTTCTGTGTTGGAGTTTCGACAATGCAGTCTAGTGGTGGTGGTTTGTAGCTCGAGAAGAGCAGCAGACTTTTGAAATTACCAAGGCCGCTCGTGGAGAACGATGGCGGTGCCTGAACGATGTCAAAAATCTTTCAATAATAATATTTCTTATAAAGATATCTTTTGACAGTCATTCATCTGAATTTAAAGTTTTTACTAATTTCTCCTATCCATAGTCATGCCGATTATCGTAAAGAAAATCAGTTGTTTTTCGTACATAACAAAATCCAGTAGCCAGCATTGCACTGGGCTGTGCCAGAAAAATTTGTTATAGGAGCAGATATATACGCGTTATCCGGCGACATCATTGAGGTAAGAATTTTCAGTTTATTCAGGGCCATGACGCAGCACTGCTGACGTCCAGATTTACCTGTTTAGATTCACAGTCAGTTAATTATTGAAATGTTACATTACGAGATTTCTTTTGAAAGGTTATATATGAGTCATATTTTTATTGGGACGTTAGTCACTTTTTTATTGGGAAGTTACAGAATTTATCTGTTAGGAGGTTACAACAGGTCATATGTTGTTGTTGTCTTCAGTCCTGAGACTGGTTTGATGCAGCTCTCCATGCTACTCTAACCTGTGCAAGCTTCTTCATCTACATCCTTCTGAAGCTGCTTAGTGTATTCATCTCTTGGTCTCCCTCTACGATTTTTCCCCTCCACGCTGCCCTCCAATGTTAAATTTGTGATCCCTTCATGCCTCAGAACATATCCTACCAACCGGTCCCTTCTTCTTGTCAAGTTGTGCCACAAACTACTCTTCTCCCCAATTCTATTCAAAACCTCCTCATTAGTTATGTGATCTACCCATCTAATCTTCAGCATTCTTCTGTAGCACCACATTTCAAAAGCTTCTATTTTATTCTTGTCCAAACTATTTATCGTCCATGTTTCACTTCCATACATGACTACACTCCATACAAATACTTTCAGAAACGACTTCCTGACAAATCTATACTTGATGTTAACAAATTTCTCTTCTTCAGAAACGCTTTCCTTGCCATTTCCAGTCTACAATTTATATCCTCTCTACTTCGAGCATCATCAGTCATTTTGCTCCCCAAATAGCAAAACTCCTTTACTACTTTAAGTGTCTCATTTCCTAATCTAATCCCCGCAGCATCACCCGACATAATTCGACTACATTCCATTATCATCGTTTTGCTTTTGTTGATGTTCATCTTATACCCTCCTTTCAAGACACTATCCATTCCATTCAACTGCTCTTCCAAGTCCTTTGCTGTCTCTGACAGAATTACAATGTCATCGGCAAACCTCAAAGGTTTTATTTCCTCACCATGGATTTTAATACCTACTCCGAATTTTTCTTTTGTTTCCTTTACTGCTTGCTCAATATACAGATTGAATAACATCGGGGAGATACTACAACCCTGTCTCACTCCCTTCCCAACCACTGCTTCCCTTTCATGTCCCTCGACTCTTGTAACTGCCATCTGGTTTCTGTACAAATTGTAAATAGCCTTTCGCTCCCTGTATTTTACCCCTGCCACCTTCAGAATTTGAAAGAGCGTATTCCAGTCAACATTGTCAAAGGCTTCCACCAAGTCTACAAATGCTAGAAACGTAGGTTGCCTTTTCTTAATGTAGCTTCTAAGATAAGTCATAGGGTCAGTATTGCCTCACGTGATCCAACATTTCTACGGCATCCAAACTGATCTTCCCCGAGGTCGGCCTCTACCAGTTTTCCCATTCGTCTGTAAAGAATCCGCGTTAGTATTTTACAGCCGTGACTTATTAAACTGATAGTTCGGTAAGTTTCACATTTGTCAACACATGCTTTCTTTGGGATTGGAATTATTATATTCTTCTTGAAGTCTGACGGTATTTCGCCTGTTTCATACATCTTGCTCACCAGATGGTAGAGTTTTGTCAGAACTGGCTCTCCCAAGGCCGTCAGTAGTTCTAATGGAATGTTGTCTACTCCCAGGGCGTTGTTTCGACTCAGTTCTTTCAGTGCTCTGTCGAACTCTTCACGCAGTATCATATCTCCCATTTCATCTTCATCTACATCCTCTTCCTTTTCCATAATATTGTCCTCAAGTACATCGCTCTTGTATAGACCCTCTATTGAGAGGCACCCACATGCCTTGCTCATACTGTGGCATCAAGCAGTCAGGCCTGCAAGATGAGTGGTCTGCCAAGCGAGTGGATTCATTCTTAATTTATCGAGTAACTTGAACTCTCGTATCTTACAATTTAGTTACAAATTATCCTCCTGTATGATTAATACGCAACGGTAACACGCATCTGACTATCAGTAATTTACAGAACTCTGACTGTACACTACGCACTGGCAATACCACATTTACTTTTTGTCTTTTATTTAACGGCTTTTGTCAACACGTGGCCACCGCATTGAATATGAATGGCGCACACATTATAAATTCGGGACATTATGACAACATAAAATTCGAAGGAAAAGGCCACCAATCTTTTTCTTTTCACTATCTTATTTATTCCGATAAATTCTCTAACCTAAACACACAAATTCTATAACCTACAACAATATCACATGAGAAATTCCGCCCAGTGGGCATGGCTTTACATTAGTGAATCTCTATATTATGGTCTCGTAATTATTTAACGCTACAGTGCGCTTTCTGGATAGGATGGTGGATCTTTTATTATCTCTCACACTTCGACTCTCACAATCATCCTCACGAAACTTTCCTCCAGTCCGAGCGGTACAGAAGGAACAAGCATAACCCACTAATCTTTTGAAACTACCTTGCTACTGTCCCATGCAAACCACACATACCCAAATTACATGACATACACCACACTACAATATGAATGCAAAATACTAAATAGTCACAACATTATCACTTTCAGCTTTCCCACTTCAGTTAATATTTATCCCAGTTCCACACGACACTGCCCCACTTTGTAATTCTACTTTCCTACTATGAACTCTGGAGATATATGCACGTCTTCCTGTGCAATGCAAGCCAAGTGGCGTTGCTGGATAGACGGCCGACTCACCTTGCTTCTCTGAGTTTAAATCTTGCGTCACACGGAATAACATTAAGAACATATTCATCACACACGCGAGTCCTCAACTGATACCATGGACGAGTACTTCTCTTTATCCTTTGTCTCATACACAGGTTGAGACTCACACAGTACTCACCACGTGGAAGTACTCGTCTCTAATTTCAAGTCCTGCACACGCCATTTCTTAAATATTTCAGCTTAAGGTACACACGCTATTTCTTAAATATTTCAACTTATTGTACACACGCTAGTAATTCAGCTTAACTTAAGCACACGGAAGTATTTCAACTTATTGCTACATGTGGTTTCAATGTGACCGTTGGTCACTTCCGAAGATTACTACAGTCCCATTAATATTACCTGCCTGACATTTAATTCTCCCCCAAATGTTCCTGAAATAGAGAAATTATTATTTCAAACTACTCTTAAATATTCCACATGCATACCATGTCTCCACTCTTTCGTCATTACGGAGCACAACTAAAACAGGTCTTAACAGCACAAGATCCAGCGGCAGAGTGCTGAAATATGGCCGTTCTCTAGGTCATCTCCCATCTCTGTCGAGGTGGGGGAAGCACCTTGCTATCGTATTGGTCAGCCACATTTCAGGCGCTCAAAGCTCTGGTAAATTTCATGTCTTTGGTCCCACCAAAGGTGGCCAAAGGATCGACTCAAAGATGATCATATATTCACATTCACTATCTGTGGTTAGCAGACGACCATACATTCATTCATTTCACAGATCTCACCAAACTGGATGTAGGGATTTACTTTGTGGGAGTGCACATGCGATCAATTAAATAAATAAATTGTCATTCTTTCCCACACTGGTATCCGGCTTCGCTGCATTAATTGAAATTGAGTTATTTTTACACAAAAAATGTGTTGTTCTTACAAGAATAATGAAGTATTTTGTACCTATTTTCAATGTCGGGCGGTACTGTACCCTTTCACCACCGGCTACCCATGCAGAAAAAAATGGCGCAGTACTATCCTTGCAATGCGAGGGTAGTTCCGAACATTTTTTTAAGAAAACTGTATCAGAACAAAAATAGCAAGTCATCAAAATAACCAGGAGGAAACCTTAGCCCCTGGTGACCTCAAATTGACGACCAAATGTTGTTACTTTACCAAATTATTGACACAGTTGTTGCATTATTGTACTCTCCACCATGCGGAGTAATGTACACATACAAATTTACAACAATCCACATAACAAATAAAACATCACATCATATAAATTAAAAAATAATGGTGAGATAAAAATTTGCTTAGTTACTGGGATCTTCGTTATTTTTATGAGTAATCCAAACTTCACTAATTCTATGACAAATAAAAAAATACTAATTGTACTCATGAAATTTTAAATAGCTCACCGTCCAGACACAGAGCAAGTAATCTGACATTCATAAATTGCGCTGTAAAAACCTTTACACAGCAAAGTCTAAATACAAAACAAAATCAACAAAAGAAAAACATTGCGTACACTAGTTACATGTAGAATGTCAGGCTCCATACCATTACTCTAAAATATACATCAAACCTACAGAGAAATAAAACTGAGAAGAAAAACAATGAAATATACCACAAGTTACATACTGGTTACGTAATATAGTTCGACTAAGACATCATGTCATACCTCATTAACTATCATCACTTAAGCAATTGCCACAACAACTCGACAGTGAGTTTCACCTTATCCTTATCCACCAGTACAAATACCTGCTGCTGAGCCAGTCAGTCGATCAACTTTGATCAATACACGCAGTAAATAGTTTAGCAATAACTGCTTGAATCCACCAGTAGCTCTCGTATCTTACTCTACTGCTCATTTCTCTGTTGTCACACACTTAGACGACAAGAACTTGCATTTCGACTAGCCTTCGTTACACTTTAATGTGAAATATCACCACTGTGATAATAAAATAAGTGGCTTCAGTCAACACACCAACAAGATCATTACTGTCCACGACATCAAAATGCATCAATTAATTCCGATATTTGTTGTGCAATGCAAACTCTTGTCCCCTGTGACAACCTTACTGACCAATGCAACAAGAGCCGCTACGTTAGTATTACGCCACCGGCTAATAATTAAAGCATAATTGTACCAAATATTCTAATAAACATGCTACGTGAACTTGATAACCCAGAACAAACAAAAAAAACAAACACTAACTATTCTAAACACAAATGTTAATGAAATACAATTACACTTGCTGTCCCTTCAGGAATGAAACATATAAAAAAAAACATTTACACAATTACAAATACATTACTCCCTATCTTGCGAGTCACACGGAATCATTTCATTCTGTGATTTTCTTGGAGTCTAAAAAGTTGCTGAAAGGTTCCCTAGAAACACTGTCTCGGTGTCAAAGCTCTCCCATGGTTACCCGGACGAAAGTCTTTAAGTCACTCAAATCGGCAATTTGAACACGCACTGAACAGTAAACTGTATCTCACATTAAACACAAATGTCATTGTCACACTCAGCGTACCATCCACACGAATCTGTTCGTCCAAAAATGGCCCTACAACTACTATTACCCACGGTTCTGTCCTTTCAGTTCATGGTGTAATTAAAAGTCGTAAGTTCCAACAAACAGCACTTATTCCCGCACCAATTCAAGAAATGTCTCCTACTACAAGTGCAAATGTCAATGTCCCACTCTAGTTTCTTGCGTTCATACCATAATTAGTCACCAAACGACGACTGTCCTCTTTAAGAATACCAAGCGTCCCACATGCAATTCACAAAGCACACTCAACAAGCCACTGCCAAAAGTTTATAGATCCCACCATTCAGTGGTCAAGACAAAACAAAACAATCGTCCTATCTGCTAAAGACAAAATCTTTTCCACCACTCACAATGTGGAAACACCAGTCCTTCACTTTCCACCTTATGGAGACGTAACGAGCAGTCATCTTATTTCACAGCTCCACGGTCCAGTACTAGTTAATAGTTGCTGGTAACAAATGCCCGCCGGGCTCCGCCGCGCGTCGTCCATTCTGCCGTGGCGCCGCTGCGCGCGCCGTTGAGCAGAAGAAACCACCCGCTGTTGCCTCCGCGGGATACTTTCCCCAGTCGTAAGGGTGGCGAAACTTATGAATGGCCAGTGGTACGTGCGTGTCGCCCCAGGCCGTTGACCTGCTGTAGCGGGCACGTGGAGTGTACCTCGTCCGACAGTGGAGTGGGGAGTGCCGCGGCTCTGTCGCCCGTCGCCATGGCGACGTCAGCTCGGCCCGCTAGCGGTATGGGCGTTACGACACCCAATCAGTCAGACCCTTCCGTGCATCTCGCGACATTACATACAAAAGGATATTCTTACATTATTTAAATACTCATTGATTGCATGTATGATCTATTAGATACATTGGTAATAAAAGAATCTTTGTTCTAAAAAAACATAAAATTATACACCCTAGTTTTCTACACATGCAACATCAACATTTATCTCTTTTCTGTATACAGCCCACACTTGTGCTATTGATTGTGCCTGTCGTCCCTCATACAGAACATGAAAGTATAAAAAAAACAAAAGGTATAATAAACAATCTATACAGCTCATAATTACAATATCAAATAGTAGGCTACTCTAACATCCTATCACAGTGAAAATATTAGAAACTGTTGATTCTAAAAACTACAATATACAATGAACCTTTGTCTTTGTGACAGACTGAAATTAAAACCCCTTGAAAGTGTTCTAACAAAAAAATAAGAAATAATCTACACAGCTCACAATTACCTACCACATGTTATTAAATAGTAAACTACTTTAACATCCTAACACAATAAACATTTTAGAAACTGATGAGTAAATCTACAACGTACAATGCACCTTTGTGCTTGTGACAGACTGAAATTAGTATCTCTTTATATATTTTACATTTTATTATATATAACAACATTTGTAGGACATGTATGAACCATCCACTTGATGTCAGATCCTGACCTGCCATCGAGGTTAATCCAAATCAAACAATACACAATAATGTTTTAGTTACAGATCGATAGCATCCCCTTTACAGGAGTGTGCGCATTGATCACACTACTCTACGACTCTCACTCACCAGACATCACATTCTCCTTCTCATTCAATCCATTAATACACTAACAGAATAGGTCTAGAAGTCAGCTAACCTTAACACCACAACACTCACGACAACATACCATACCTTTGCTCCCTTATACTCATAACACCACCACACTCACAACATACCATACCTTTGCTCCCTTATACTCAACCACATAACACATGAAGCTGTTTCGGAGATAGCATTCCAGTCTCCGAATTCGTCCTTTCACTCTGGCACCTCTCTCCATCGGCTTACCTCTGCATTCACTTTATCAACTTAGAATTGCGACATTTCATCTAAGAACAAAAATACACAAATTATTCAACCTGCAAAATAACAGTACACATTATTGGTACCGTTTTGATTAGTTATACTGGTACCAGGCTTCAACAACAACAAAAAATATTATTTTCGCCAAATTGCATATTTTATGGTAAGAATTAGATTTTACATTTATATTACACCCTACTTCAGTATTCCTCAACGTTCACCATCTGGATCTCATACTCCCTTTATGTCCTTTCACATTGTGCAGTTGTCCTCATCTCTTCATTCGTATTTCGGCTCTCCGTCCGTCGATTACTCCATCATTTCCTGGTCTTCCTTCGCCATTGGCATCAATCTCTATTGCAGCATACACAGGCCTCTCTGTAACATACATCTAAGACATCTCCACATTATTAATTCCACTCACCTTTATTTACCACTGTTTCATCACGTCGAATCTCTCTTTATTAATCACACTGCTTCACGTCGCTTCTTTCCTTAAATATCACCTTTATCCACTACTATTTATCACGTCGCTTCTCTATCTACCATCTTTATCCACTCATTAATCATCACGTCGTTTCTGCTTGAACCTTATTCATATGACAAAAAATACGTACATACACCACTCTGTCGACTCCTGTTCATGACTCATTCGACCAGTCTATTCCGTCATACTTCCTGACATCCCGCCTGAAAATTCTTATGTTCGATTTGCCCCTGCACAACGTTACACACCACAAATAAATACACTGACTATCTACCATAAATTGCCTACCTTCGATCTATCCTTAACTTTTCCATAACTTGGTGTTAGAAATGTGATGAAGCCCACGAGATTGTTTTCCCTTGATCATCTCAATCAGTACAGCATTTTCATGGACAATCCGCCTCACTCTGAATGGTCCACTATACACCGTAAAGAATTTGCTAGTTCTAAGCTTACATGAAAATTAAATGTGTGCAGAGAATATACAAGCTGGGAGAAATGGGCAGCCCAAGTGTTAGAAACTTAGGTGCTAGTGGCCTCTTTCACTAACACCAGATTCCAAACAACCATACACAGCATCTCATTATAACTGTCACCACGACAATGACATACTATATATCAGATAGCGTCTGATTTAAATACTTCGATCACATTACTGATGTTACCTGTAACTGTAGTGTCGGCAGACTTGCCAACACTACGCACACTAATTAAAAGAGGTGGCCAAGATGCACGCGCTACCTCACGAAGGATGGAGTGAGGTCTGAAACAGGAGACTTAATGAATGCTATAAAGAAAAGTACGTAGCTTCTGGACTACTTAACTTTTAATCCGTCCTTGTATACATCGTTCTTGATGAGACATCTGGAGATTGTGGCGATACAAGTGACTCTTTATATACAAGCTATCTAAGGCTTATGGCGGCTTGCTAAGTCGTAGCCATTAACTTAGCTGAAGGCTATTCTAACTGTCTCTCGGCAAATGAGAGAAATGGCTTCGTCCGTATAGTCGCTAGCAACGTCGTCGTACAACTGGGGCGAGTTCTCGTACGTCTCTCGAGACCTGCCGTGTGGTGGCGCTCGGTCTGCGATCACACAGTGGCGACACGCGGGTCCGACATGTACTAATGGACCGCGGCCGATTTAAGCTACCACCTAGCAAGTGTGGTGCCTGGCAGTGACACCACAGTAACAGCTGTATAAACGTACCCTATTCCATACAGGTCACAATGTTTACTTTTTACGTGTTAAGTACCTGTAATAGTCAAATCACACTAATTACACTGGACTCATTGGCATTATTTCATAACATTTTAGCAACTGGTTTCTTTGAGGAAACAGTCGTTTTACTTTAGTGTTCCAAATAAAACTTTGCAAATTTTGCTGAGATACCTGCCTAACAGATGCCATTACTGGTGTTTTATTCTCTGATCAGAAGTATGGTATTTGCATTCCTACATATCAGTAGAGTTCGTCTGCTACATAGACAATTTTCAGTGCCAGCTGTATGTGTTTTAAGGCAAGATGCTAAGGGCTGATATGTTGGATTAGTTTCTCCTATCCTTCAATCCATTACGACAGGAAAGAAATGCCAGGATTCCATGCTCTCCTGCCATTCTCATAGTTTCTGCCGTTCCTATCCTCGACACTATCTGACCTATGAGTCGTGTCTCCGTTCACGATATTGCTCTCATTACCCAATTCTTGTAACAAGTGCTGAAATGACGCAGAATCGTCTACGCCTCTGCCTGCTATCGCTATATCTCTGCGCAATTTCACTGGCAACTTCGTTATACGGATCCTAATGAACTCCCCAGGTTCGTATGTCACATCCAAATACCTGTTTCGTCTAAACCTTTCCTGATAGCACGACACTGAATCCCTTATACCACATTCGTTACAATTTGGCATCATCAATATGCTTTGCTTAAGCTGGTCCTGCTTACTTTTCGACCAGAATTCATTTAAAAACTTGTCACAAAGCATCTTGTAGCTACTACAGTCTTTAATAACTTCCTGCATTTTCGCTCTAGCCTCGTCCCTCAAATGGTTACACACAAACTTCATTTTGAGGAGCGGTCCCCACGATGAAGGTAATGAATCTCGAAATTGAGACAGCCACAGGCATGGATGTTGGTAATTATCAGGATCCGGAAAACAAGTGTACGTTTGTACCGACACGAAGTACCTCCTACATTCTTCTTCCGCATTTATGTTTTCCGACCTTGGGCTATACCCAGTTGGGTTTGCCACCTGTTTTATCCGACACAACCGTTCTTCTAACTCTCTGAGTTCGTCTTCCTCTTTCTGCCTATTTTCGTTTTGTGAATTTATCTCACTCTCCCTCTGCAGTCTACCTGGTGGTGTTTCACCTTCGCTTCTGCACGCTAATTGCAACTGTGCTAGTTCTTCCCTATGTTTCCTATTCGTTTCTAATTGTGCCTCTTTAAACTGTAATAGTGATTGTATCTCCTCCTGGTCGGCATAAACCTCTCGCTGTGTACTATCAGAGCCTGTTTCGCCTCTTATACTGATCTTTTCTACATCTGCGCTAATCGTATTCATTCTGGCCACTACCTCCGCAACCTCATCCCTGTGTTTATTTAGCGCCATTTCCTGCCGTGTGACTTGAGCTTCCACGCTGTCTAATGCCCCTTGTTTATCTGCAAGTAAGTCCTCCACTATCTGTTTGATTCGCTCATCCGGCCACACGCACCTATGTTCTGTAATATCGCTCTCTATTGCACTTATTTGTACCTCCAAATTATTGGCTTTTTCTTTCACAGCATCACATACTTGCTTCACCGCACCCAGATACTTCTCCCCCTCATCTAACCGATTATTAACTGCGGACAGACGCTCATCGATAACTGTGTGTAGCTTCCTCATTGCCTCATTATTTCCCTTATCCATTGCCTCCAATCTTTCCTTATTTGCTTCCAATCTTTCCTTAGTCTCCCTATCTCTCTCCTTAGCCTCCCTATCTCTCTCCATATCTCTCTCCTTATTATCTCTATCCATCACTTCCAATCTTTCGTTATTTGCTTCAAATCTTTCCTTATTCTCCCTATCTCTCTCCTTATTATCTCTATCCATCCTCTGTAAAAACTGCAGTAGCACACTGTCATTTGCTACTTTCGGTGCGCTCACCTCGTTCGCCTGAGAAACCGTAGCTTCGCTAAGGGTAGCTGCACTTTCACTGCATACCTGACCTAGTCCCGGCTCGCCCGTATCGTCGGGAAAAGCCCGCGGTTGTGGACAAAGCCCACCGCTCGAAGGATCACCTTGCAGTGGTTCACTGAACAATTCAGGCCCTTCCAAGTGTTTGTCTTTCTCGCTCATTAACCCATGGTCAACAGCTACTTCCTGCTGCACTGCTACATTCACCCCAGAATCGCTATTCTCCATGGTGGCTACACTTTTCGACTGCGACCTAGTTACTACGGACATTACGCAAAAAAAATTATAACGATCTTCCAGCCTTGGACGATATAGCAATTAAAAAGAAAATAAAAGATCCTCACCAATCCAGAAAGAAATTGCAAACAAAACAAAAAAGTTTACTTCTTAGTGCTATCACAATACATTCCATAAAAAAAATCTTAACAGCAAACCCTAACAACAAAATATCCTGAAAAAGGAATCCTGGCAGGGTCGAAATTATGAGGGGCACCCACATGCCTTGCTCATACTGTGGCATCAAGCAGTCAGGCCTGCAAGATGAGTGGTCTGCCAAGCGAGTGGATTCATTCTTAATTTATCGAGTAACTTGAACTCTCGTATCTTACAATTTAGTTACAAATTATCCTCCTGTATGATTAATACGCAACGGTAACACGCATCTGACTATCAGTAATTTACAGAACTCTGACTGTACACTACGCACTGGCAATACCACATTTACTTTTTGTCTTTTATTTAACGGCTTTTGTCAACACGTGGCCACCGCATTGAATATGAATGGCGCACACATTATAAATTCGGGACATTATGACAACATAAAATTCGAAGGAAAAGGCCACCAATCTTTTTCTTTTCACTATCTTATTTATTCCGATAAATTCTCTAACCTAAACACACAAATTCTATAACCTACAACAATATCACATGAGAAATTCCGCCCAGTGGGCATGGCTTTACATTAGTGAATCTCTATATTATGGTCTCGTAATTATTTAACGCTACAGTGCGCTTTCTGGATAGGATGGTGGATCTTTTATTATCTCTCACACTTCGACTCTCACAATCATCCTCACGAAACTTTCCTCCAGACCGAGCAGTACAGAAGGAACAAGCATAACCCACTAATCTTTTGAAACTACCTTGCTACTGTCCCATGCAAACCACACATACCCAAATTACATGACATACACCACACTACAATATGAATGCAAAATACTAAATAGTCACAACATTATCACTTTCAGCTTTCCCACTTCAGTTAATATTTATCCCAGTTCCACACGACACTGCCCCACTTTGTAATTCTACTTTCCTACTATGAACTCTGGAGATATATGCACGTCTTCCTGTGCAATGCAAGCCAAGTGGCGTTGCTGGATAGACGGCCGACTCACCTTGCTTCTCTCTCAGAGTTTAAATCTAGCGTCACACGGAATAACATTAAGAACATATTCATCACACACGCGAGTCCTCAACTGATACCATGGACGAGTACTTCTCTTTATCCTTTGTCTCATACACAGGTTGAGACTCACACAGTACTCACCACGTGGAAGTACTCGTCTCTAATTTCAAGTCCTGCACACGCCATTTCTTAAATATTTCAGCTTAAGGTACACACGCTATTTCTTAAATATTTCAACTTATTGTACACACGCTAGTAATTCAGCTTAACTTAAGCATACGGAAGTATTTCAACTTATTGCTACATGTGGTTTCAATGTGACCGTTGGTCACTTCCGAAGATTACTACAGTCCCATTAATATTACCTGCCTGACATTTAATTCTCCCCCAAATGTTCCTGAAATAGAGAAATTATTATTTCAAACTACTCTTAAATATTCCACATGCATACCATGTCTCCACTCTTTCGTCATTACGGAGCACAACTAAAACAGGTCTTAACAGCACAAGATCCAGCGGCAGAGTGCTGAAATATGGCCGTTCTCTAGGTCATCTCCCATCTCTGTCGAGGTGGGGGAAGCACCTTGCTATCGTATTGGTCAGCCACATTTCAGGCGCTCAAAGCTCTGGTAAATTTCATGTCTTTGGTCCCACCAAAGGTGGCCAAAGGATCGACTCAAAGATGATCATATATTCACATTCACTATCTGTGGTTAGCAGACGACCATACATTCATTCATTTCACAGATCTCACCAAACTGGATGTAGGGATTTACTTTGTGGGAGTGCACATGCGATCAATTAAATAAATAAATTGTCATTCTTTCCCACACTGGTATCCGGCTTCGCTGCATTAATTGAAATTGAGTTATTTTTGCACAAAAAATGTGTTGTTCTGACAAGAATAATGAAGTATTTTGTGCCTATTTTCAATGTCGGGCGGTACTGTACCCTTTCACTATATACTGCTTCCACCTTTCTGATTTCCCTTCTTTGCTTAGAACTGGGTTTCCATCTGAGCTCTTGATATTCAACCAAGTGGTTCTCCATTCTCCAAAGGTCTCTTTAATTTTCCTGTACTCAGTATCTATCTTACCCCTAGTGAAATAAGCTTCTACAGCCTTACATTTGTCCTCTAGCCATTGCTGCTTAGCCATTTTGCACTTCCTATCGATCTCATTTTTGAGATGTTTGTATTCCATTTTGCCTGCTTCATTTACTGCGTTTTTATATTTTCTCCTTTCATCAATTAAATTCAATATTTCTTCTGTTACCGAAGGATTTCTACTAGCCCTTGTCTTTTTACCTACTTGATCTTCTGCTGCCTTCACTACTTCATCCCTCAGAGATACCCATTCTTTTTCTTCTGTATTTCTTACCCCCCTTTCCAGTCAATTGTTCCCTTATGCTCTCCCTGAAACTCTGTGCAACCTCTGGTTTAGTCAGTTTATCCAGGTCCCATCTCCTTAAATTCCCACCTTTCAGCAGTTTCTTCAGTTTTAATCTACAGTTCATAACCAATAGATTGTGGTCAAAGTCCACATCTGCCCCTGGAAATGTCTTACAATTTAAAACCTGGTTCCTAAATCTCTGTCTTACCATTATATAATCTTTCTGATACCTTCTAGTATCTCCAGGATTCTTCCATGTATACAACCTTCTTTCATGATTCTTGAACCAAGTGTTAGCTATGATGAAGTTATGCTCTGTGCAAAATTCTACCAGTCGGTTTCCTCTTTCATTTCTCCCCCCAATCCATATTCACCCACTATGTTTCCTTCTCTCCCTTTTCCTACTCTCGAATTCCAGTCACCCATGACTACGAAATTTTCGTCTCCCTTCACTACCTGAATGATTTCTTTTATCTCATCATATATTTAATGAATTTCTTGATCCTCTGCAGAGCCAGTTGGCATATAAACTAGAACTATCGTAGTAGGCATGGGCTTCGTGTCTATCTTGGCCACAATAATGCGTTCACTATGCTGTTTGTAGTAGCTTACCCGCACTCCTATTTTTCTATTCATTATTAAACCTATTCCTGCATTAGCCCTATTTGATTTTGTATTTATAACCCTGTAGTCACCTGACCAGAAGTCTGGTTCCTCCTTCCAGCGAACTTCACTAATTCCCACTGTATCTAACTTTAACCTATTCATTTCTCTTTTTAAATTTTCTAACCTACCTGCCCGATTAAGGGAACTGACATTCCACGGTCCGATCCGTAGAACGCCAGTTTTCTTTCTCCTGATAATGACATCCTCTTGAGTAGTCCCCGCCCGGAGATCCGAATGGGGGAATATAGAACGCTTAAATAACGGGCGGCTGATTTGCGTACGCAGAGACGGCGCGCGATAGCGACCGAGATAGGTTCTTAGGATTCACATCAGATGAATTTGGTCACCGAGACATGAACGTGAGTTCTCTATGATGGTCCTCAAACCACTATAGCGCAGTTCTGAGTCCGAGACACGCACAGTTATACTGCTTAATGGTAACATCGACGTCGGGGAAGACATGAGCCAGTTAGCTAAGCAAGTAGTTCGCGGCTGTCAGCGTTTCTTCGATTACTCCGAAAGGTCCCATGTAACCAACACTGTTTCCCACAGCATAACACTGCTTCCACCAGCCTGCGTCCGTGTCTGCTGCACGTTTCGAGTCCCCGTTCATCTCGAAGGCGGCGTTTGTGGAGACGATCAGCGACCTAGTACAGCAAAAATGTGATTCGTCCAAAAAGCCTACACGTTTTCATTGATCGACGGTCGAATCCCGATGGTCCCGTGCGGACTGCAATCCTAATTGACGATGTCGTTGGGTCAACGTATGAACATATAGGTGTGGTCTGCTGCGGACCTCCATGTTCCAACAATGTACGATCAACTGTGCCCTCTGAAACACTTGTGCGTGCACCAACATTGTGCTCTTTTGGCAGAAATGCCACAGATGACCATCTATTGTGCTTTACAGAGCTGACAAGCCTCTGATCCCCAGGTTCTGTGAAGAGTCGTGAACGTCCAAACATTTAGCGCCTAGTGGTAGTTTCACACATACTTATTTAACCGAAAAAAGGCTACGAGTATACAAGAAGCTTAACTGGAGTAATATGAATGACTAGTTGTCTACCGTAGATTAACTATATTATATGTAAGCGTTGTGGTGGTAGTTTTCTGTCATCTGTTTGAAACGAAGTTACAAGCAGCTTTGATCTTATCTGTCGCCCATTAAAATCACGTGAAGAGATTTTGTGAATTGCGTTGAACCTGTAGATATCTTAGAGCGGCTAAGAAATATTTATATATGTCGTAAGCAATTAATTATTATATGTAACGAAACGATAGTATAAAAGGAATTGTAATAATCACATTCAGAAGAATTACATGCTGATGATAATACGATCATAAAATCTCGTGATTTTGTGTTGGGGTACGTGATACTGCAATGTGAAAACACTCTTAGTAATGTTACTTGCTTTTGTAATTAAGGGTGGAGAAAAATGAAAGGGAAATGTAACTAATTTGCTGGGATCGTTGCTGGCCGATATGGAAGGGTTGGGGGAGGGTGTTCGTAAAGATCTGTGGAAGGTAATTAGATGCCAAAGTGCTTCTCACAGACGACAGATTAATTAATTGAAGCGTAACTTCAAGGCCATTGAATTATAGAACACAGGACTGACAATTCCGCCGCTTTGATCTAAACGCTTGTACCTCCCCCTCCCTGGTACGGTGGTACAAGCAAACTGGCGCGCTGTGTACACTGAGACTTCACTTGTTTGGATTTGAATCCTTATCTTGGCGTACAGAATATTCAGGTGCAGTCCATCACTATAGACAAACATCACTTTGTTGGAGAAGTTTATCTGCAGTCTGATAGCTGTAGACCCTTAAGAGCGTTTCTGTTCTGCAGACTTGACTCGGATGCCAGAGTAAATGAAGTGTCTGTTCAGCACAAGCGAGCGAAAGAATATTGCGTAAACTAAACACTCAGACTGCTTCGCAGAAGCCTCCGTAAGGATACTGGATTATTGAAGTCCTGTCCCGATAAACTAAGGCATAAACATTCATGATTTTTGTTACTGATAATAAAACTCATTTTGCTCTGTACTGTTATTATATACAGTGTCACAATAAAACAAACAAAAATAATTTTCGTGTAGACTTTGTCTCCTTGAGCAGGGTTTGTATTGAGATACGTCCTCCAGGGTAAGTTAGTCAACAAACTCCTGTCTTACATAAAGTATGATATTCGGAATTCCTACCAATTCTGTAGATTCTTAAAAACATACCTCATAAACCACTCTTTCTACAAATTATCAGTATATCTAGATTCAGGAATTAAAAATTTCTGTTTGCTATATGGTAAAGCCACTCGGAGTGGCCGCGCGGTTACAGGCGCCATGTCACGCATTGCACTGGCCCTCCCGCTGGTGGTTCAAGTCCTTCCTCGGTTGTGTGTGTTGTTCTTAGTTTAAGTGAGTTTAAGTAGTGTGTAAGTCTAGGGACCGATGACCTCAGCAGTTTGGTCCCTTAGAAATTCACACACATTTGAAAATTTTTTAACATGGTAAGAACTGTGTTATGAAGCTGTATGATAAGTATTGGTGCACTATAAACGGAACTCAGCATTTTTAGATTTAAAAATATTTTCACTGGAAAAAGCTCTTACAATCACGCAATTATTAAACTACTAATAACAGATAAAAAACAGCTCTATAACGGAACTGAGAAGACAACAGTTTTTAGCAAAGTGGCAGCTTTCTTAGTAACGTGCTCGACTGAAATTTGATGGCATTAGCGGGTATAACTTTAAGCAGTGTCGTGATAGTTTATCCTTACGACAATATACGAACTAAGTTTCTATGGTGACTTTGTCTCGTGTTAATGTATACCTTCACAATTTACGTAGCCCTGAAGGTTCTCCTTCTTGATACGAATTACAGAGGAGGAAGAATGAACGAATGAATCAAACAATTAATGACATCGTTTTTACCTTCTGAGACTTGTCATCTTGCAAAATATTGCGGGTTAAGGTAACATTCCTACTACGAGTGCAGTAGGAAGAGGAAGATGCTTCTATAACCAAAGTCTATGAAATTTCTTGTCATTGCCGTCGTCTGATGCTCAGCGCATAATAATAGTATAGACATGAAACATAGCAGATATATTCTCAAAAAAAAAAAAATAGGTATTGGTTGGACAGTTCTCAGAAATGATCAAAAATTGTATTTTAGCAGTAAAGTTTTTGAAATAAAATGAACATAGTGTTATCAAAATGATTGAATCGTAGTACGCGGTAGAAGGCGAATGGGTTAACTATAACTGAAGTAAATTAAGTGTAACGTTAACGAAAATTACCCCGTGTAGCGCCGGTAGAGTGAACCCGAAAACATCATGACCTTTCAGCTGTAGTTTCACGTAATTATGCGGCTTCCTCTATATGGAAATCAAGCCTTCGATAATGAGAAAATTTACGCTGAAAGATCGAACGTTTTACTTGATTTGGAATATCGTCGTAAGGAGATATAAATTTAGCGCCATAAGTCCCTCCATTCAAATGTTGGTGATGCCAAAGCGAGCAGTTGCTCGACGCTATACAGTGCCTGATAGTAAATTGATTTCCTTTTCCAAGTTTTACAATAATTTTCGCTAGAAACATTTAATACTGCAAGAGGTTATGCTAAGGACAGGTATGGATTTATTTATTATAAAAAAGCGAAATCAAAAACCAAGTAACCTTTCTTAGTTGCTATGGGCCATATTGAGTTACAGAAAACGATAAATCCAAAATAGTAAATAAAATGACAGGAATGCTAACAAAATACAAAGAACAAACTAAACCCACTATATTATACAGCAGTTTGCTTGAATTAAACGGTCAGAATAAAAAATAATTTAAAGTTGGTTGTACAGTTATTTACAATGTACAGAGTTCATGATGCTGCATAATAACACAAAAACTAGGACTGTATATTTGTAAGTAGCCTGTTTATATGTTTGTATGTTGGCAGCGCTGTGTAGCGCTCTGCATTAATAACTCTGACAGCGCTGTGTGCACTCTGTAAGAGAGTCTGTGGCTGGTCGGACTCGCATTTAGAGGTGAACAGCCAGCAGTGATTGAAGCTGGGAGTGAGTAGTCAGCAGTGATGGAGGTTAGAGGTTAATAATTAGCAGTATTGGAGGTTTGCAGTATTAGCGCGAGTCATCGAGATTTATTACTGATTACTATTTTTTTTTAACGGGTAGTCACTTCATTAAGATTGTGGTGGTGGTTAGTGTTTAACGTCCCGTCGACAACGAGGTCATTAGAGACGGAGCGCAAGCTCGGGTTAGGAAAGGATTGGGAAGGAAATCGGCGGTGCCCTTTCAAAGGAACCATCCCGGCATTTGCCTGAAACGATTTAGGGAAATTACGGAAAACCTAAATCAGGATGGCTGGAGACGGGATTGAACCGTCGTCCTCCCGAATGCAAACACTTGATTAAGGTAAAATCTGCTAAATACATTGTTTGGTCTGCAACAAAATCTTTCCTTTGCTAACCACATGCCTATTAGTAGTTAGAGCCTTCAGTAGTTAGAATCTTTTAATTAACTGGCAGCATTGGGGCTTGTATCGCTGTAGTTCGTGTCATGAAGATTTTCTGTAAGGTAAGTGACTTATGATATGTATGGGTTATTGTTAGGATTTCTTATAATTCAGGGCGTTTCTTTTGTATTAATTATTTGAAGTCAGGTTATCATTTTTGAGCAGACACATTGCGTTGCGCTAGGATATGGTGGGTCAGTGTTGAAACGATAAGAATAACTAAAGAGAAAGTAGGCTCAGTACGTTCAGTTTCACTCGGTACTTTCAGATCAAAAAATGTAGAAGTTTCACGCTCTCCCAGTTGATGCAATTTAAGTAAAAAATTTTATTAAGAAGTTTCATATTGAGAAGACATTGACAAGACAGATGTCTTTCAGCAATAGACATTTTCATTACCTTACCCAAAAGGTTTTCCCGAGGGCATGCAGGTTTACTGTGTGGTTAAATGATGATAGCGTCCTCTTGGGTAAAATATTCCGGAGGTAAAATAGTCCCCCATTCGGATCTCCGGGCGGGGACTACTCAAGAGGATGTCGTTATCAGGAGAAAGAAAACTGGCGTTCTACGGATCGGAGCGTGGAATGTCAGATCCCTTAGTCGGGCATGTAGGTTAGAAAATTTAAAAAGGGAAATGGATAGGTTAAAGTTAGATATAGTGGGAATTAGTGAAGCTCGGTGGAAGGAGGAACCAGACTTCTGGTCAGGTGACTACAGGGTTATAAACACAAAACCAAATAGGGCTAATGCAGGAGTAGGTTTAATAATGAATAGGAAAATAGGAGTGCGGGTAAGCTACTTCAAACAGCATAGTGAACGCATTATTGTGGCCAAGATAGATAAGAAGGCCACGCCTACTACAGTAGTACAGGTTTATATGCCAAAGAGCTCTGCAGATGACGAAGAAATTGAAGAAATGTATGATGAAATAAAACAAATTATTCAGATTGTGAAGGGAGACGAAAATTTAATAGTCATGGGTGACTGGAATTCGGCAGCAGGAAAAGGGAGAGAAGGAAACGTAGTAGGTGAATATGGATTGGGGGAGAGAAATGAAAGAGGAAACCGTCTGGTAGAATTTTGCACTGAGCATAACTTAATCATAGCTAACACTTGGTTCAAGAATCATGAAAGAAGGTTGTATACACGGAAGAATCCTGGAGATACTAGAAGGTATCAGATAGATTATATAATGGTAAGACAGAGATTTAGGAACCAGGTTTTAAATTGTAAGACATTTCCAGGGGCAGATGTGGACTCTGACCACAATCTATTGGTTATGAACTGTAGATTAAAACTGAAGAAACTGCAAAAAAGGTGGGAATTTAAGGAGATGGGACCTGGATAAACTGACTAAACCAGAGGTTGTACAGAGTTTCAGGGAGAGCATAAGTGAACAATTGACAGGAATGGGGGAAAGAAATACAGTAGAAAAAGAATGGGTAGCTCTGAGGGATGAAGTAGTGAAGGCAGCAGAAGATCAAGTAGGTAAAAAGACAAGGGCTAGTAGAAATCCTTGGGTAACAGAAGAAATATTGAATTTAATTGATGAAAGGAAAAAATATAAAAATGCAGTATTTGAAGCAGGCAAAAAGGAATACAAACGTCTCAAAAATGAGATCGACAGGAAGTGGAAAATGACTAAGCAGGGATGGCTAGAGGACAAATGTAAGGATGTAGAGGCTTATCTCACTAGGGGTAAGATAGAAACTGAGTACAGGAAAATTAAAGAGACCTTTGGAGAGAAGAGAACCACTTGTATGCATTTCAAGAGCTCAGATGGAAACCCAGTTCTAATCAAAGAAGGGAAATCAGAAAGGTGGAAGGAGAATACAGAGGGTCTATACAAGAGCGAGGTACTTGAGGACAATAGTATGGAAAAGGAAGAGGATGTAGATGAAGATGAAATGGGAGATATGATACTGCGTGAAGAGTTCGACAGAGCACTGAAAGAACTGAGTCGAAACAACGCCCTGGGAGTAGACAACATTCCATTAGAACTACTGACGGCCTTGGGAGAGCCAGTTCTGACAAAACTCTACCATCTGGTGAGCAAGATGTATGAAACAGGCGAAATACCGTCAGACTTCAAGAAGAATATAATAATTCCAATCCCAAAGAAAGCATGTGTTGACAAAGGTGAAACTTACCGAACTATCAGTTTAATAAGTCACGGGTGTAAAGTACTAACGCGGATTCTTTACAGACGAATGGAAAAACTAGTAGAAGCCGACCTCGGGGAACATCAGTTTGGATTCCGTAGAAATGTTGGAACACGTGAGGCAATACTGACCCTACGACTTATCTTAGAAGCTAGATTAAGAAAAGGCAACCTACGTTTCTAGCATTTGTACACTTGGAGAAAGCTTTTGACAATGTTGACTGGAATACGCTCTTTCAAATTCTGAAGGTGGCAGGGGTAAAATACAGGGAGCGAAAGGCTATTTACAATTTGTACAGAAACCAGATGGCAGTTACAAGAGTCGAGGGACATGAAAGGGAAGCAGTGGTTGGTAAGGGAGTGAGACAGGGTTGTAGTATCTTCCCGATGTTATTCAATCTGTATGTTGAGCAAGCAGTAAAGGAAACAAAAGAAAAATTCGGAGTAGGTATTAAAATCCATGGAGAGGAAATAAAAACTTTGAGGTTTGCCGATGACATTGTAATTCTGTCAGAGACAGCAAAGGACTTGTAAGAGCAGTGGAATGGAATGGATAGTGTCTTGAAAGGAGGGTATAAGATGAACATCAACAAAAGCAAAACGAGGATAATGGAATGTAGTCGAATTAAGTTTGGTGATGCTGAAGGAATTAGATTAGGAAATGAAACACTTAAAGTAGTAAAGGAATTTTGCTATTTGGGGAGCAAAATAACTGATGATGGTCGAAGTAGACAGGATATAAAATGTAGACTGGCAATGTGGAGGAAAGCGTTTCTGAAGAAGAGAAATTTGTTAACATCGAGTATAGATTTAAGTGTCAGGAAGTCGTTTCTGAAAGTATTTGTATGGAGTGTAGCCATTTATGGAAGTGAAACATGGACGATAAATAGTTTGGACAAGAAGAGAATAGAAGCTTTTGAAATGTGGTGCTACAGAAGAATGCTGAAGATTAGATGGGTAGATCACATAACTAATGAGGAAGTATTGAATAGGATTAGGAAGAAGAGAAGTTTGTGTGGCACAACTTGACTAGAAGAAGGGATCGGTTGGTAGGACATGTGTTGAGGCGTGAAGGGATCACCAATTTAGTATTGGAGGGAAGTGTGGAGGGTAGAAATTGTAGAGGGAGACCAAGAGATGAATACACTAAGCAAAATCAGAAGGATGTAGGTTGCAGTAGGTACTGGGAGATGAAGAAGCTTGGACAGGATAGAGTAGCATGGCGAGCTGCATCAAACCAGTCTCAGGACTGAAGACCACAACAACAACAACAACAACCCAAAAGCTTAAGTTGCAAGAGACATTGCATGTGCATACGCCAGAATATGGAAACAACCAGTCCATTGTTAAATAGAATATCTATGTCTCAGAGTACCTAAGAAGATGTACTCAGATTTCAATAAGCGGTACCTATACTAAGACACACCTTACAGTAAAACTAAGTGTGAAAATAAAACTCAACAGCCGATTTAGTAAGGGACATAGTGTGCTGTAAACACAAATAGCGTTCACAGGCACTGACGGACCCATCCCTGCCGATCGACTAGAATGTCATCCACTGCCGGTGACCTCATTGGCTGTGGTACGGTGGGGCATGTGGTCAGCCCACCGCTGTCCCGTCCGCTGGAAACGCCACTACTCGGTCCAGTAGGTCCGCAGGTGGCATCTCGGGGCTTAGTAGTCCTCTTCCTAGTCTTTCCACGAAGGAAAAGTTTCTGCTGTACCGGGACTCGAATCTGTGTCCTGCGCACGGCCGTCAGCCGCTCTTAGAACTCAGATACAGAGGCGGGCAAATATTGTATACTATTGACGCAATTAAGCAACTTGGCCGCAGACACTATACCCGAGGATTTTCCTGCTTCCAAAAAAATGGTTGAAAAGGCTCTGAGCACTATGGGACTTAACAGCTCTGGTCATCAGTTCCCTAGAACTTAGAACTACTTAAACCTAACTAACCTAAGGACATCACACACATCCATGCCCGAGGCAGGATTCGAACCTGCGACAGTAGCAGTCGCGCGGTTCCAGACTGTAGCGCCTAGAACCACTCGGCCACTCCATCTGGCCCTGCTTCCAAGATATCAGTCATGCACACGGAGTTGTGGGCTGTACTGTGTACTGCTGATTACTCCAGAGCCTGTGTAACAGGCCACATCTCAGTGCAGAAGAAATACTTGATGTGTGTATGTCGCATCTAGTGTGAATTCGTTCTGATCGTTTGCCTGTAAATAATGCGATTTTTTCTTTCTATGGGTCTAGAGTTACAGCTGTTTGAACTGTAGAATAAAGTAAACCTCAGAAACATGATGAAGAGCACACATGTACGCTAATGAACCCATTTATTTGTGTAATCTGCTGAATAAGTTGCAATCAAATTTCCCAGAAGAAATGCGATAGATTGTACAGCTTTCTTCGCAAGGTTACTCTTTCATGAAGTTTTCGTTGATCACCAGTCCTGTTCACACTACAGTCCGATAAGTGTCTTGCATTTAGTTTATCAAATGGGCTTTAATCCAGCAGCCTTGTAGGCCACTGCAAGTCATCACCGGGGTCGATTTGTCGATGAGGAAATGTCAGATTTAGAATTGTTATTTGAATGGTAATGTATGCACGGGCGAAGTGACGCACAGCACTGGCTATAGATCGTCTCACTGGGAGTGATTCTCGTAAGGTGGCTCATCACACTCTACGTACAGGGCGGTGGCGCCTGTGTCCTTAAGTTAAAGAGTTTTTACGTAGTTATTATGGTTAAGGACTGTTCAACACAACGACTAAGATAATGTAACAACAAGGGCCTACTAAATCGTGGATACATAATACGAACTATATCATAACGTGACGAGAATGTTTTTCCACAATTGACGTAAAGTGACGAAACAATGTAGACTCTTTCATTAGCATTCGCATCTCATTCCTTTCCTGATTTGGTTCTGACTGATGTTCATTGCTTAATTAATATTATTACATTTCGAAATATAATCAGAAGGCAAAGTGTGATTCAAAGTCGTGTGCATTATTTATGCGCTCCTAGTCATAACCTAATTTCAAAAATATTGCGAGACAAGTGGAATATGTTAAGAATGAAGTTTTTGTGGGAGATTTCTGAGTCAGGTTCACTGAAATTTAACCATACGGTATATCTGAAAAAGAACCTGCAGTTTTCGGCATTACTAAACAAGTCCGATGATTTTCCTGACAGGCGGCACGGTCAACTATTTTCAGGGTTCTTATTCAGATCCCACAAGCCGATATCACAGAGAACTTTGGCCTGGAGTGGACATATTTTATAAAAAAAAAATTATTAACATAAATTATGAAGTATTGCAAGGTTTTATCTGTTAGAATTTCACACGAAAGAAAATTTTCTTGATAACAATTTTTGAACGAAAGATATAGCACGATCACATTCCAGCTTCGTGTGGGATTTCATTGCTATAACTAAAGAAAAGTAATCACAATCTCCCACCACGTACAATATTTAAGCGTATTAAAAAAATTAAAAATAAGTTTTTTAAGTTTTTTATTCAGTTAGAAATCAGCCCCCTTGAAAGGCGAAAGCTTGGGGGGTAACGACACCTGGCTTCAGTTTCTGAAAACGGGCAGAATAGCTTGTAAGGTTGCTGCAGAGAAAGTCGGATAAATAACCCTTAAGGAAAAAATTCGATGCTTTGTGCCGTTTCCGAGTTATTTAGCACTGAAGTTAGCCAATCAAATCGTTGCGCATCCGAATTCAAGCACTTGCACGCAATACAATGCGGCAATGCATAGATATCTGTGGATCGATAAGTTACCACTTGTTGAAATGCTCATCAACAGTTAAAAATGTGCCTTCCTCGGAAGTGATAAATTAAAGCTAGGCGATGAAAAGCGAAGTTTGTTCGGTCTGAGGAAACCAACGGGAGGACACGTTTCGCGATACCTCCTCTGGCAGGGGTCTTGAATTTGAGAGCGCAACGCTTGAGTGGTTAATTTCAACGGTAATCAACTCGCAAACAGCGCAACGTATCGAATCTTTTTCGTAACACTTATTTCTCAGCACAACCTATCCTGCAACATCCTTACAAGATTTTCCGACTAATTCCGACCAATATCTGACCTTCCGCTATAGTCCTCCGTAGCAGCAATGCTAGATGCTGATAGTTCTCTTACTGGTATATAAATTTTCGATGCATCTACTTGTGAGTTCATGGGTTACTTTCATTACCGAGCATGGGACAAGCTTAATGAGTATACAACATGAATAGAACTACACCACAGAATGTATACACCCAAAATTTCTGTCGTGGGAATGTAAGTCTCCACACACATACATGCGCGTGACCATTAGCCCTTGGGCGTTTTGAAGGATAAATACGTACGCTCAGCTTCGAAACGTTCAGAAACAACGATGTGTAAGGATCTGAACCCAGTATCATCATGTGAGAGATCCCCTCTTCTTTAAGCTAATACAAGTGAGGTTCAAATGGTTCAAATGGCTCTGAGCACTATTGGACTTAATATCTATGGTCATGAGTTCCCTAGAACTTAGAACTACTTAAACCTAACTAACCTAAGGACATCACACAACACCCAGTCATCACGAGGCAGAGAAAATTCCTGAGCCCGCCGGGAATCAAGTGAGGTAGTCTTGAATATTTCCGCTGTGTGTGGGAACAGGTGTAGTAGCTCATTGTGGGAGGGTGTGCCCTTGAGAACAGTTGAAACACTTGGATAATTATTGAAACAATAAAAAAATTCCATAAAGCTGTCTCTCCTTTCATTCGCAAAGTCAATCCAAGTTTTTCGCAGGGTCTGCATGTCTACACTGCTGTAGAACACTCCAAAGTGACAGTTGTATTTGAGGGACTTCCACAGTTGTATCAGGGAAGTGCTGCTGCTATTTGATCTTCTAGAGATTCCTGCCCATTAAAGTATTGTTTCAATTAGCTGTCCTACACTTTTCTGTCAAGGAGACTAGCTTTTAGAATTGTGCAACCTGCCCTTATTTATTTTCTAATGCCACTATTTTCTAACACGATGGTTACCCCTGAACAGCTCACTTACTAGGGTCTGATTGTCTTCTTTTATTAATCACAATTTATTCACATACATTCATCTTGTCAAGGAAAACCGTCGTAATAATCACTGACAGTGTGAGGGTGGGGGTTTGTGTTCTTGCAGCTGCAAGGTAACTCAGCATTAGCACTGCTAGTGCTAGGTACATCCATGCGGGACAGGTCTCAGCTGAGGATCCAGACAAAGTGCGTTCTACATAGAATTATCTTCCAACACATATTCTATAGTAATCTGTCTCTACACTCATGGGTGCACCGTGAAGATCAGATATTGATGAACACATCCTTTAGTCTAAATTTTTTGATGCGGCCTTCCACGAATTTTTCTCGTGAGCCAACATCTTTACCATAGAGTAGCAGTCACACCCAAAGTACTCAATTATTTGTTAGATGCGCTCCAACCTCGGCCTTCTCTGACAGCTTTTACCTTATGCGGCTCCATACAGCACCAGGGAAGTTATTCCTTTGTATCTTAATATACATCCTATCATACTGTAACCGCTTCTCGTCACAGTTTTCCACACGCCGATATTTCTGTCCCTACGGACTATGCCGAGACCCTTCTTTATTGTCACTCCAGTTAATTTTCAACTTCCCTGTATAGTAATGCATCTGAAACGCTTCCTTTTCTTCTTCTCCACTTGCGCCACAGTTCATAGTTGACAATACAATGCTGTAATGCAAACGTGTATTCTTAGAAACTACTTTTTAAATTTAAGGCCAATGCTTGATACTAGTAAACTTCTTTTGCCCAGGAACGCCCTCTCTGCTTTTTGTGTTCTCATTTCTCCGTCAGTCATACGTTATTTTGCTTCAAAGATCGAAAAATTCCTCAGACTACTTCGTCGTCCCCAATTTTGATGTTAATTTTAACACTGATTTCTTTCCTGCGACTCATCACGGTCATTTTTGTAGGTTTACTCGTGATCTGTATCCTGCGCTCAGTAGCTCCATCATTCTATTGCATCCTGTAATTCTTTCTCTCCTTTACTGTGGCTAGCAACGTTATCAGTGAATCTCAACATTGATACTCTTTCACCTTGAAATTTAAGCCCACCCACGTTTATTGTACATTGTTTTCTTGTCCTGACGAGTACTGCAACCTCTCAAAATGTTAGACAGATATTGTTAACATCTTGAATATTTCAAATCGGAGACAGGAGTGGACAAGACATTTTATCATCAGATTGAAATATTCAAAGACGTCTTATTACGTATTGATTTGCGTACAACCAACAGCTCATATTGCCTATTAAAGAAGGACGAGGAGAACGACAAATAGAAATGTCATATTACAATATTCTTGAAGGATTTAGCAAATATTTGACATAGCAGTGAAAAACAAGAAATAAATAATACGAACATGGCAAGCGAAATAGGTGAATAGTGCCAGACTGCAGTAATCATGAGGAATGCTCATGACTTAAACAGGAGAAGTTATCGAATGACGAGGTGTAACGATCAGCTGCTTTTCTTCTATTACGCGTGAACTCGCTGGAAGTTACTGGAATGGTGTCCCGATGTGAATACTTCCTGGAAAAATCTTCTTTCACCCGGCAAGAAAATTAATAATATGATCAATGATGTTGAGAGTATTTTGACCAGTTTTGTATTGACATGTCGCGGAGATATTCCACACTCTGAGTCAGTCTTTTTTATCTATTATAGTAATGCGTACCATTTTCTGCAAGCATTTATCGTCTGGAAGAGAGATTGCAATAACATCGTAAAACAATGGAGATGATATACAGTATCGGGAGAGAATCCGATGTGACATCTATAAATGGCAACTGCAGGAAATAGGCAAGAAGAAGAGAAAATTATTTCAGTGATGGCGAAGATAACTCTTTTGATTCCAAACACTGGTCTATAACTATTGTTAAAATTCTCTGAAATAGAACATCTTTAGTTAAGCGCGAATAGAAATCTTAAATCTTTGGAAAATAACATCAGTAAAAGTATAGGTAATGCACAGTGCTTTAGAGGATAAATGGTGTAAAGTTTTGTATGTGGACAGGTGCGTTTTAAGTGTTTTAACATACGTTTGAGGACGATGCGTGTAGCCAACACACGGACATCCTATGGATGTTGATAAAGATATGAAGAACGGGAGGCCACCAATATGCTAGTCCAAAAAATTCTAACAGAGACGTAGCTTTCATTCAGAGAATTTAACGTGAATCGATGTAGGAAGATAACCATTTCTGGGAATAGCTGGCTGTAGGCACTGAGCTGCAGTGAATTGGAATGCAAACAGCGCCGTTGAGAGATGGTCAACTGTGATCTTTTACAGCTCCGCCCACTTGGCAGCAAGCGGCTTTCATCGGCTGCAGAGTTCCGAAATACGTCACCCACGCGGGGCATCCGTTCCCTGGAAATCAAACCTAGTTATATCGCAGCATCAGCTCTCTGCGTCCCGTGTTGTGAGCAGACCGTTTGATGCGATGACCCAAGACAATGGCGCGCCAGCGAACTGGCGTACTCGACGTACATACGCTCTTTGGCAGGAAGCGGTCTTATCGCATGCTGAGCGCCGCTATTGCGCGCGGAGATGTCAACTGCTGGCCGATGTGTGTCGGATCAAAACCCGGCGACTGGAATGCGATGCGACGAAGGGCCATTGACGCTGAGATATCTACGTCCCTCTTTGGGTGCTGATTGAACTTGTTGTACGAAGTCTAAAGTTCGGCCTTGTCACTGTAGTATTGCCTTATGTTATCTCTTGACAGTATCCCCTCCATGTTATGTTAGTGTAGGGCAGTGCAGACCTGACTGATGTTTTTGATTTTGATTTTCTGTAGAATTACGACTGTCTTTAGAAATGACCTGTTCGGGCCGTCTCAATCGACGATTTACGGATGTAGGAGTAACCGGATCTGAGGATGGCAGTCTGAGACGGTAGATTCCTTTCATCTTTGATGACAACTTCGCTTACGTCTGAAAATTAAAAAATTAACAACAGCACAGTGTCATTCTCCATAAAACTGTGTCTTCCTAAACTGTGCGTGTGCACTCGAAAGCGATCAACTACAAACATTCCTGCTTTTTGTCAGATGCTGAAGTCCTCCGCAATGGCATCTGCGAATTTCATTCTACACAATCTGTACATGTGTGTACTAAACATACAGTCGACCTTTTTTTTTGGCGATGCTAATAAGAATGAGTCTATAAAAAGACCGGAAATAGTCGTGTATTAAGAAAGAAAAAAGTAAGTGATACATGTGCTAGGGAACTAAGTTGCAATTCCCAGATTATAGTCCTTACTGTTTGTACGCTTTATGGACCATCTGAGAGAATCTATAAAAAGTGATGGTTATCGCAGTACCAGGTAAAAAGATGTATTTGATATCAAAGCCGCATGGCAACTTCGTCAGTTGTAACACATTATGCAGATATTCGTACAGTGAATGAAATGGTGTAAGACAGCATGTTCTTTATTCCATGACTTACATTAACAAACGCAGAATGGCGTGATATATTAGCCACATATGCCGAAAGGTGTTGTAGTGCCATGCTTTATGACCGAAACACTACGCGACACAAATGGTCACGTGCAGGGCTCTCACAATATCACGTGATGATACCATGCTATGAGAGCTATGACACTGTCGCTCAGGCAGTGCTACTAAATTCTTAAACTTGGCGACCTGATATCTGTTAAAAATAATTAAAACTAGCTGTGTAGCGACGCTGTGTAGCTCGCCGGTGTGTGTGTGTGTGTGTGTGTGGTGTGTGCGCGTCTGTCAGTGCAGTGCTGTGCGGTCGTAATTACTGTACACGACGTCAGTGTAGTTCCGCGCCCAGCCTCTAGCGGCGCTGTGTTTTCTAGCTTTTATATGCGTTCTGTTTATTATTATTATTCCTTGTTTTTGGAGTAGTTCCGTGTCTCCTGGCTTGTGTGGACAAGTACTGTTTTCTCTCTAATAACTACGGAAGTTTTCCCAGGATTAAGGATCCTTCTGTAGAGGCCGGAAGCAAATTTTGTAACTCCGATCGGTCCATGCATGCCTGGCGTCGTCAGATTCGCGCTCGCAATAAAGTTACTGTTGCTGAACTGAAGGTCTTTATTCTTCTGAATCACGTTAAGCAAAGGTCGGACAGCCACCAATTTAGCTGAACCCGACAGCTGTTATACAAAATTAATTACGTCAAGATCACTTACACTGTTCACATTACCTCTTTCGGCAAATAATTGTCGCTTTCATGTGTGATTAAGCTACTAACAACTTGGTCACGATATATAACAACTGCAGTTATGCACTTTGAATATCATGAAGTTGTCTAAAATGTGTCAATGAATTACACATCATGTCGTCACTGAGCAAATGATACTTTAGGAAGGTCATGCGACACAAATATAATGACGCATGAAGTAGATACCGGGGTATGGGACCGACGTAATGGATTAAAATGCGGCGTTGTTAACGAATTTAAAAACTTTCGGATTGAAAACAGGACAAAAAAGTAGCCACGTGTAACAAATAAGGTATTGTAAATAATAAAGAATAATTTTGAAAGTGAACATCAACAATACAGTCCACTTAGTAATGAAATAAATCAAAAGTGTAAAAAGACCAAAGAATAATGGGTGGAGGAAGTCTAGAGATAGGTACAAAAACGGATTTGGCTAAAGTATACTTTGCACACAAATACGTAGTTGTTATTTTAGGGAGAAAACAACGACGAAGGACCATGAATAGAGATGAAAAAATATCCATTGGCACCATCAGATAAGACAATAAAGTGAGTTTTATATTAGCCGAGAAAAAAATAGACCGACTGCAAATGACCACATCTTCATCGAAAATTAAAAAGCGTTACAGGTAGTCTGAACGAAAACCGTTTGAACAGTGACGAAATATCAGTAGAAGTCTCTATACGGCCATCAATCAAAACAGCCGAGAAAGAATTATATAAAGTTCTCGTTTCAAAAATCAAATTGGTTCTGAGCACTGTGGGACTTAATGAGGTCATCAGTCCCATAGAACTACTTAAACCTAACTAACCTAAGGACATCACACACACCCATACCCGAAGCAGGATTCGAACCTGCGACCGTAGCGGTCGCGTGGTTCCAGACTTTAGCGCCTATAACCGCTCGGCCACTCCGGCCGGCTGCACGTTTCACCTTGAGACAGATAAATATATCGAAATTGACGCAACGTACGGAAAAAAATGTTCTAGGTGAAAACTTAATGTCATTAAATGCACACTTTCTGCGTGGCCGGAGTCAACTTTTCAACTCTGTATTTAAAAACGGACCCACTATTTTTATTGCCTATTCGGATTTTTACGCAAACAAAAATACGTATAGTTTACGCAAACCACCGTTTTCCGTTTGTAGTGGATGGCGTTGTAATCGACAAGTATCAGGTTACATGAAATATAATGGCAATTGTGATTATGGACAATGTATGAAGAATACGAAAATTTGTGCGGCCGGGGACTCCCGCTTATCACGTGCGGCTATCCAGCACGACTCACGGCCAAATACAAACTTCAGTATGTCGTCAACCATGTGTCTACAGCCTGCACTCGTACATCCATTATGTATATTGCTGTTACAGGCGAGACATTTTACTAGAAAGCCTCTTGCCCGGTGTTGGCGGATAAATACGATATTGCAGTGCCCGTGATATCCGAATTACGATGCAATGTCCCTTTTGATGTGCAAGCGACTTCCAAGTAAATTGTCTCGCTGTACGGGAAAGTACATAATGGATGTGTGGTGTCACCGCCAGATACCACACTTGCTAGGTGGTAGCTTAAATCGGCCGCGGTCCATTAGTACATGTCGGACCCGCGTGTCGCCACTGTCAGGATCGCAGACCGAGCGCCACCACAAGGCAGGTCTCGAGATACGTACTAGCACTCGACCCAGTTGTACGACGACATTGCTAGCGACTACACTGATCGAAGCCTTTCTCTCATTTGCCGAGAGACAGTTAGAATAGCCTTCAGCTAAGTTAATGGCTACGACCTAGCAAGGCGCCATTAACCATTTGTAACGTTACATGTACCTCAAGATAGAGTCTCACTTGTATCATCCAGAATGCTGTATACCAAAGGACAATATAAAAGTTAAGTGTTCTAGTAGCTACGTTCTTTTCTTTATCACATTCATTACGAATCCTGTTCCAGACTTAACGCCAGACGGCGTGAGTTGACGCGTGCCCTTTCGGCTACTTCACTGTGGACTGGCTGCCTTAACAGTCCACTACAGGATGTACGATTACAGGTAGCCCGCCCGGCTAGCCGCGCGGTCAAACGCAATGCTTACCGAGCGGGAAGGCGAGCCGGTCCCCGGCATGAATCCGCCCGACGAATTAGTGTCGAGGTCCGGTGTGCCGGCCATCCTGTGCATGATTTTTAAGGCGGTTTCCCACTACCTCGGCGAATGCGGGCTGGTTCCCCTTATTCCGCATCAGTTACACAATGTCGGCGATTGCTGCGCAAATACTGTCTCCACGTACGCTCGCACCTTAATTACTCTACCACGCAAACATTTGGGGCTACACTCATCTGGTATGAGACGTTGTCGGTTGGGGGGGGGGGGGGGGGCATCGGGGACCGAACCACACAATAACCCTGGGTTCGGTGTGGGTGGCGGTAGGGTGAGTGGACTGCTGTGGCCTGTTGTGGTGCAGGTTGGAGTTACGTGGTTGACTACATATGGAAGTTTCCGTCTCGTCGTTAGTCGCGATCGGCTAACGTAATGGTCGCCGGCAAGGTAGCTAAGCGTGTTCAGTCGAACGGTTAGCTGCCCTCTGTAATAAAAAAGTGAGTGAACGTATCAAAGATGAACTTGAACAGGTGTCACGGGACGTCCACACCGCACAAATGCAACGAACAATAATGAACAAAATGAGATCGGAAAAAAAGTAAAAAAAACAGAAAAAGCGTGTTCTGTCAGAGAGCTGGCTGCTCTCTGTGAAAAAAGAAACAGAATGAAGGGACTAGCAACGAACTTCAGTGGATGTCATGAGTCGTCCGCTACGACCAAATACAACGAACAATAACGAACAAAATGCAAAACAAAAGAAAAAAAAGGTAAGGAGACCCCTCGCGATAAACGGGAAATCCGGGTTCGAGTCCCGATTCGGTACAATTTTTCACTGCCGTCATTCCATTATACAGTTGATGATTGTCCATATTCGCAATTGTGAAGACTTTTAATATATTTCATAATGACTGTAGTGGCCGCAGTGCCTTTTCCTTTGGACATGCATGCATGTCCAATGGAAAATTACATCGTAAGTCAGAATAACACAGCCACTGCAGTATTTCAAATATCTACATCTACATCTACATTTATACTCCGCAAGCCACCCAACGGTGTGTGGCGGAGGGCACTTTACGTGCCACTGTCATTACCTCCCTTTTCTGTTCGAGTCGCGTACGGTTCGCGGGAAGAACGACTGTCTGAAAGCCTCCGTGCGCGCTCGAATCTCTCTAATTTTACATTCGTGATCTCCTCGGGAGGTGTAAGAAGGGGGAAGCAATATATTCGATACCTCATCCAGAAACGCACCCTCTCGAAACCTGGACAGCAAGCTACACCGCGATGCAGAGCGCCTCTCTTGCAGAGTCTGCCACTTGAGTTTGCTAAACATCTCCGTAACGCTATCACGCTCACCAGATACCCCTGCGACGAAACGCGCCGCTCTTCTTTGAATCTTCTCTACCTTCTCCGTTAACACGATCTGGTACGGATCCCACACTGATGAGCAATACTCAAGGATAGGTCGAACGAGTGCTTGGAAGCCACCTCCTTTGTTGATGGACTACATTTTCTAAGGACTCTCCCAATGAATCTCAACCTGGTACCCGCCTTACCAACAATTAATTTTATATGATCATTCCACTTAAAATCGTTCCGCACGCATACTCCCAGATATTTTACAGAAGTAACTGCTTCCAGTGTTTGTTCCGCTATCATATAATCATACAATAAAGGATCCATCTTTCTATGTATTCGCAATACATTACATTTGTCTATGTTAAGGGTCAGTTACCACTCCCTGGACCAAGTGCCTATCCGCTGCAGACCTTCCTGCATTTCACTACAATTTTCTAATGCTGCAACTTCTCTGTATACTACAGCATAATCCGCGAAAAGCCGCATGGAACTTCCGACACTATCTACTAGGTCATTTATACATATTGTGAAAAGCAATGGTCCCATAACACTCCCCTGTGGCACGCCGGAGGTTACTTTAACGTCTGTAGACGTCTCTCCATTGATAACAACATGCTGTGTTCTGTTTGCTAAAAACTCTTCAATCCAGCCACACAGCTGGTCTGATATTCCGTAGGCTCTTACTTTGTTTATCAGGCGACAGTGCGGAACTGTATCGAACGCCTTCCGGAAGTCAAGGAAAATAGCATCTACCTAGGAGCGTGTATCTAATATTTTCTGGGTCTCATGAACAAATAAAGCGAGTTGGGTCTCACACGATCGCTGTTTCCGGAATCCACATCAGGTGTGTCAGACGCTTTTGATTCTACATATACGATGTAAATGTAAACCTTTGCGTTCTAAGAACTAATATTTATATTCGGAATTTACATTGCCGCTGCAAATTTGATTTGCAACACAATATAGTTAGCTGTCTAGTTAGAAACTATGTGATGCAGGAACAAGTACGTGCTTGTGATAGTTTTGCGTTCCTTTCGGGATGACTGATTTCAGTGAGTCCCCTTGCCGCTTACCGTTGCGATGCTGGTTTTCTCTAAGTGTCCTTAACTCTCATCAGTGGGGTGCTTGGTTTCAGTGATTTTGCAGTTGAAAATCGACACACTTGATTCTGCTTTTCATTTACAATGCAGATGTAAATCTTTATCTTCCAACGGTTGATACTGATGTTCAAACATTACTTGAGTGTTTAATCTCTGACTGTACAGTACAAACAATATGGCTAGACACTGACACATCAGACAAATAAGCTACTTGTATGGTAAGTTAGTTTCCTGATCCCTATGGGATGGACTCTGGTAAGGCCCAAAACCATCGGAATGCTTGATTTCGATGGCCACCATCGAACTCCGCCATCGGGGTGACTTATGTCGGTGTGGGTTTCCATCCAACTTCCGTAACTCTTGGTCTGCTTACTAGACGGCTGCTGGTGAAATGCAAATCACAACTATTCCAGTAAGGTAAATGTCCATGGAAAGACCGGCGCATCTGCCACGGATACCCACGGAAATGAAGATCCCAGTGGTTTCAATAGTGTCGCCAGGTATTTGGCCAGTCCATAACTGTGCGAGTTGATAGTGTCCAGAATCGGCCGTAGACACTGCAGTCATCACGTGAAAAACTCCTCAGATTTCGTCAGAATACTGAAGGACATCCGAATACAGAGTGATGACCTACTCGTGAGCTTCGACATCACCTCCTTGTTCACGAAAGTACCGCTACAAGACGCCTTGGCGCTCCTTAATCAGCACTTCGAGCCTGAAACAGTGAAGCTCTTTGAATATGCACTTACGACCACCTACTTCAAGTGCAATAGAGAGCATTATGAACAAGTGGATGGAGTGGCCATGGGTTCTCCCCTTGCTCCAGGGATCGCGAATCTTTATATGGAACACTTTGAGGAGATGGCACTACAAACTGCTCACCGTAAACCCAGCCACTTCTTCCGCTATGTGGACGACACTTTCGTGATTTGGCAGCATGGCAGGCAGGCACTGGAGGAGATTATGGACCACCTAAACGGCATACATGAGAACATCACCTTCACGATGGAAGTAGAAGAGAATGGCTGTATTCCATTCCTGGACATACTGATCAGGAAGAAAGCGGATGGCACGCTGGGCCATTCAGTATATAGAAAAAAGACGCACACAGACCTGTACCTCCATGCAACCAGCTGCCACCATCCGGCGCAACGCCAGTCAGTACTGACCACCTTGGTACATAGGGCGCACGTCATTTGTGACAAAGAAAGCCTCTCAGACGAATTACACCACCTAAGAGAGGTATTTCGGAAAAACGGGTACAGTGAAACACAGATTGGCAGGGCCTTCAAGAGTAGACAGGCTGACAAATTTCAGGAAGAGGAAGAGGAAGTTAACAAGAGACTCGCCTTTCTTCCATATTCGGGGCCCACATCAGCCAAAATCGGGAGGCTATTAAGAAAATCAAACATAAATACCATCTTCCGACCACCGCCGAATACGAAAGAGTTGCTGGGATCAGCTAAAGACCCACTCAAACTAAACACACCTGGTATATACAGCATTACCTGCGAATGTGGTGTGCAGTACATTGGTCAAACGCAGCGCTGCATCTCTAAAAGGTGCGAGGAACACATCAGGCATGTTCGACTTGGACAGATAGAGAAATCTGCTATAGCTGAACATAGCATCAAAGAAAACCACACCTTTGATTTCGAAAACACCAGGGTGCTGTGCCGAACCGGGAGCTATTGGGATAGCGTCATTAAAGAATCAATAGAAATACGGGTCCACGAGAATCTTGTGAACAGGGACGAAGGCTATCAACTGAGCGCGGCCTGGAATCCAGCATTAGCCGCAATACGCCAGGAACGCAACAAGAACCGTCCAGCTCACGAGACGCGATCAGAATGCTCTGACGGAGACACGAACGGCGCACCCGCTTCCCCCTCCAACCCGCCCGCCGGCTCCTCTGGACCCAGCCTCCCGCGGCCAGGTGGTGGGGGGGCACACCGCAGGTATAAAGGGACCGGCATCCTCAAAGTCTCGGCACTTCGCCAGAAGATGATGAGTATGTCACTCGTCGAAACGTCGCAGTTTGAAGACACTGCCACCCGGCTGGAAGCCCGAGAACTCTTCGCCAGCTGTATACGCCGGGAAAGCATACATTCACAAGAGGATAATTGGTAAACGACACGAATGAAAATCTGCATGAAGCTAAGTTTAGGGGTGATGACCAAAAGAACAACAATAATTCCTTGTCTTCTTAATGTAGGTATTCATCACTTACCATATTTTTGTTTCGTAAATGGTACATCGTATCTTATTTTCTGAAGAAAAGAGATTACCCTTATAGTTAAGTGACCACCAGGTAATCTACGTAGACTGGATCCATTACATTGCTTAGTGAGTTCGTATCATATCATGGAAAAGGTCGGCCGGAGAGTGAATGGGCTGTGGCCAGAGCCAATTGGTGGGTTTACAGGGATTTTCCATCGACGGCCGTTGTTTCCAACATCCGTTGTATAAAAAGTTCTTAAGGTCCTTCCAACAAGCAGCACCTCACAAACGGAAGAAGAAGGAAGATTAGAGTTTAACATCCAGTCGCCAGCGAGGTCTTTACAGACGGAGCACAAGCTGGGATTACGAAAGGATGCGGAAGGAAATCGGCATTGTCCTTTTCAAAGTAACTGACCCAGCATTTTACTGGCGCGTTTCAGAGAATTTACGGAAATCCAAATCTGCATGTCAGGGTGCAGGTTTAAACCGCCGTCCTCCCGAATGCGAGTCTTCTGATCTAACCACTGTGTCACCTCGCTTGGTCACATCATCTCCTACATCTGCAGTTACATATACATCTACGTGACTACTCTGCAGTTCACACTTAAGTGTTTGGCAGAGGATTCATCGCACCACATTCGCTCTATTTCGCTACCACTCTCTTCTCGAACAGCTTGCGGGGAAAACGAACACTTAAATCTTTTCACGAGTACTCTGGTTTTTCTTTTATTATGGTCATCAATTTTCCCTATATAGGTGGGACCACGTGGAAATATGACACTTAATAAAACTGCAATACATTCTTATTGTTATAAATATTAATACATTGTTGTACATACATTAACAAAAGTCACAGTTTGAGTAGTCTTCGCGCCACCATCTAAAACACTTACAGCACTGTATCTGTGGTCTCACCGTCAGACACCACACTTGCCACGTGGTAGCCTTTAAATCGGCCGCGGTCCGTTAGTATACGTCGGACCCGCGTGTCGCCACTATCAGTGATTGCAGACCGACCGCCGCAACACGGCAGGTCTAGTCTAGAGAGATTCCCTAGCACTCGCCCCAGTTGTACAGCCGACTTTGCTAGCGATGGTTCACTGTCTACATACGCTCTCATTTGCAGAGACGACAGTTTAGCATAGCCTTCAGCTACGTCATTTGCTACGACCTAGCAAGGCGCCATATTCAGTTACTATTCTGAACAGATAATGTTGTGAATCATGTACCGTCAAGAGCGACGTTCATCATTAATGAATTAAAGTTAAGTATCAAACTAATTATGTCCGCTTTCTGAATTCTAATACCTTATCATGTTCCAGACCTCACGTCAGTATAGTCCTTCCCTCCTCACGCCAGCCTGCGTGAGCTAAAACGCGTGCATTCCGGCCTCCACTAGTAACACGGTGTTGGCTCTTCTGCCAACACGACAGTATCCAGTCTTCTGATGGAGGGTCTACATATATCTCATCACATCCAGGACATTGAACTAAATTTTCTTGTGAAGCATTGGTTGACTTCATCGAAACTCTGGGTTTTTTCTTTACAGGAAAAGAGGAAAACGCTAGTTTCTTAGTAAAACTTCTATTTCTTGCATCCCGAGCCTGTTGTCTTTGTTGCTTTAGAAGTTCTTGTTCCATCTTCTGTGCTTTTTTCTGCTCTAAACTATGTTTCATAGGCGTGCTTGTTGGAACATTTGCACATTGCTTGTGAGTTCTACGTTTCATCATGTTTGGTTTTTCTTTTGGCACAGGTTTTAAGTCAAAAATACTTCTGCACAATTTTGGTTTATCCGAATGGGCACTACTTGAAGGTCCTGCTTCTTCATTCAGCAGTTTTTGGGACTGGACATTAGGTTCTTCATTCTGAACTGCAGGACTTTCATGTTCAGTAGGACTGTCTGAAGCAAGAGCATGGTCTGTGACTTCTGCTGCAGCAAAATTGTCCTCATGAAACACAAGAGGATCATAAGGCTCGATTCCTCATTTTCTGAATCCCTAAACGGCATTCTCAACGGTGGCTGCTTTGAAATAGGCAGTGCTCAGTACCCCATCAACATCTTTGTCAGTAATCGCCTGCCCTGGATCAGTGAACATAAAGTTATCGCAAGCTTGGCTATAATAGATCTTTAAAGGTCCAAAACATGAAACGTCCAGTGGTTGTAGGCTATGGGAAGTGTGAGGTGGAAATCCAACCATAATTATATGATGTTGCCTGCAAAATTTGATAGCTTCCAGCGTTATGTGATATTTATGTCAACCAGCAACAAAACTGGTGATTCAGAAGTCGGTTTAACATGAGAATTAAAATGCTTCAAAATCATCACAAATGTACCTCCATTGCTCCATCCATTGTCACTACAGTGTCCAATTGTTCTTGGTGGTGCTATTTCTACAAGCTTTGGTGTCTTCCGTTTTCTCGCAAAAATAAAAAAAAATGCTGCAGGTAATGCACTAATGCAACAAATTATGGTAACATTCCTTCCTCTCTTAGCTGACACTATTTTGGAAACTCTCTTTGTTCCTGTGAGTGAAATGACATTTAGTAACTTATTAGGTACAGTGGAGAGTCCAGATTCATCTACATTCTAAATGGCAGAAGCAGTCATTTTATATTTCTCTCGCACTTCTTTCAATATTGAGAAGAACTTATCAACACTTGGCTTGTTAAAACCCATTCCTCTAGCAATCGATGTTGCCTCTGGTTACCGTACACTGAATTTACATTTTCTGATGAGCTTTAATAACCTGTCATCACCCGCCATCCCGGTAACAGGGTTGAATGGATGGGATATCCCACAGTGCTCTACGTAATCAAAGACAAGCCTTCAACATTTCTACATTGCTGCTTTGTTTTTCCAAAACACATTTTATCCATTGTTGTCACATAGTCCTTTAGATCTTTGAGTTGCACTTCATTAAATACTTCTCGAAATCGTCAGCCATGAATAGGTCGTTCCTATGAAAATTAAAAAGAAATAAGCGACCTGACCTCACGTCCTATATAGTCTCTAAATATGATGTTATGTTGTGGTAGACCTATTTATTATAGGATCTAGGCCCTTTATAGGCCAAGTATCACACACACAGACACACGCACGGGCACCGCGCAGACATACACACACACACACACACACACGCGCGCACACGCGCGCACACACACGCAGAGAGTTATAAGAATATTTTTGCGTATGAAACAAACATTCAACACTTACGTCATCAAATGTTTTCTTCAAATGACGACGTAGTATTGCGTCAGGGATATTGTAAACGTTTGATGCACCAAAGCAGGTCTTTCTTCCTTCTTTGACAACTCTTATGGCAGCAGCCAAAGCATTTCGGTCCACTCGCCTGTGGAGGACCTTTTTTTTATAAGTTCCCACCATGTCTGGATCATAATGCCTCATAAATTAGTAAAGTAGCCCACTTTCAGCATGTTAAGAGATACTTTCTGAGTCATGAAAAGTCAAGACTGTTACACAGAACACAAAACAGGCAGTCAAAAACTGAAACAGGCACAGCAAAAATCATATGGGACAAGATGACGAGGTCATCAACTTGCCCCAGCCAACTTGCCCCGAACGACAATGTTACAAACTTTCCATTATTGAGGCAGTTTAAAGAAGAATGAGGTTATGAAAATCACAGTGTCTAAGTTACTCGTGTATGGCAAAGTATAAAACAATATCTTACCTGTTAGTCTGCGAAGTCTTAATTCAGAGATTCACAGAAAATTCTCAATCAGAATACAGCAAGGAACGATACGGCACTAGCGGCGTCAGCGCACTATATTTTATTCCTAGTCGTGTGGAGTGTTAGTAGTAGGCGTATGAATATGGTGCTGCTACCGAGATATGGGAATTGAAACTAAATCATTTTTCGTCTTGCCCCGCTCGTCAGCTTGCCCCGGTCTCACCTATGTAGTTGAATGCACTGCCTTTAAATTTGTGTGATTTGCCGTGTAATTGAAATTTAGCTTTCAGCATCATATGGATGACCCCACAACTTTCATTTTTTTGTGTCAATTGCCACTTTTCTCACCAAATAGACGTCTTGTCTAAATAATTTAGCAATTCTTTTTGATTATCAGATGACTGTTCAACACGACAATTGACAGCAGCATCTGCAAAAAGTCGAAAATGGCTAATCAGATTGTCTCTAAAATCATTTTTGTAGATTAGGAAATCAGAGGACCTCTAACCCTTCCTTGGGGAATGCCAGATATTATTTCCGTTTTTCTCGATAACTCTCCGTCAGTTACTACGAACTGTTACATTTCTGACAGGAAATAACGAATGCAGTCGTACAACTGAAACGATACTCCACAGGCTAGCAATTTGATTAGAAGTCTTGTGAGGAACAGTGCCGAATGCTTTCTGGAATTTGAGATTCCTGCTGCTTGAGAATAAGGAGCTAGTTGTGTTGCAAAGAGAGACGTTTTCTGAATCCGTGCTAACTACGTATGAATGGATCGTTTCCTTACAGCTAATAAATAATGGTCGAACACAACATATGTTACAAAACCCTACTGGAAATCGACGTCAGCGATGTCGGTCTGTAACCAGCGAGTTACTGTTGTTTGTGTCGTGAGGAATGATATGACCTGTGCCACTTTCCACTCTTTAGACATGGATCTTTCATCGACCGAGCGACTGTAATCTATAAGATTGCTATGCGTGGAGCTATCGTATCAGCGTACTCTGAAAGGAACGCAAGAGGTACACATTCTGAACAGAAAGTCTTGCCTCCATTGATTTAAGCTTCTGTGCCACACCTAGTATATTATATTTCTCGTCTTCATTGGTGAAGCAATTTCACAAGATAGTGTTTAATTTCTCCTCTCTATGGAGCCGCTGTCATCGTCAATATTACCGTTGGTATTGTGCAGTGAAGGAATAGACCAGGGCCGCACAAACACGGAAAACCGCACGCGTGCAAAGCGAGGTGCAGCGAGTGCCTGCACAGTGCATCGGTTCAACTCGGCATACTTCGCCTCAACTCGGCTTGCTAGGTGAGGCCGACGCTGTGCGCTGCCGAATGCGCTGCCAGACGGCTCAGTCAGCATTGGAATACGTAATCGCAAGACAATGACCGGAATAATGGAACCATTTGCTCCAAAAAAAGGGAAAATTGCCGAAAGTTAATTAAAACCGGAATGGGAACTCTCCTACTTTTTTGTGCGTTGTGACGATAAAGCTAAATGTCTAATCTGCGGTACACTATTACGTGTGTCAGAAAATCGTCTATTGAAAGTCACTACAGCAAACTGCATTCAGAAAAGTATTGTGATATAACAGGGGATGCCAGAGAGGAAGAATTACGGAACTTGCAAACTCTTGCAAAAGAGAATTCTGTATCTACAAGCGAGGTTTGTTGCAAGTACTTTAGCATGTATATTTTGGTTAAAGGTCATACGAAACGAAATAACATTTGTTTAGATTCCTTAGTTTTCGTTTTCGCATAAATTATTTCTAACATATCTTTTTTTTCTCTACTTTAGGGTGAAGAAGATGAGGTGTGTTGCGAAAGGACTCTCAGAGCTAGTTACAAAGTTGCTCTACGTTTAGCAAGAGCTGGGAGGCCATTTATGGACGGGCCATTAATAAGAAACATTATGTTGGACGTAGTATAGACAATGAATCCCACATTAGCTCCCGCTTACAGCAGAATACCACTTTCCAGAATACCACTTTCCAGAATGACAATACATCGGAGAATCAATGACATTGCTGAGAATTTGCATGAACAACTGGCAGCCAAAATTGAAAATTTCCTAGCGTACTCCATCACACTTGATGAGTCCACGGATATTAACGACACGGCTCAGTTAGCAATATTTTTGCGTGGCGTGGACGACGACCTACATGTAACGGAAGAGCTCCTGGATATGATTTCGTTGAAGGACACTGTTACAGGGAAGGATATTTTAGCAGCTGTTGAAATGGCAGCTGAAGGAATAGGACTCCCCTGGGAGAAGCTGTTTTCCGTAACCACAGACGGGGCACCAGTAATGTGCGGTAAAGCAAAAGGGTTTATTGACCTACTGCGTAAAAAACTTAACATGCCGAATTTACCTACCGTTCACTGTTTTCCACACCAAGAGGCTCTTTGTGCGAAAGTTATCGGTCTTCAAGACGTGATGAAGGTAGGGGTGCGTATCGTGAACTACATTCGTTCTCATGGACTCACTCATCGTCAATTCAAAGAATTTTTGATTTCCTTTGAAGAGGAGTATCCAGATATTCCCTACCACGCTGAGGTGCGCTTGCTGAGCAAAGGGAAAGTGATTTCCCGAATTTTTCGACTACGCCACACTGTGGCTCAGTTTTTGGAGAGCAAAGGACGTCCGGAGCCACTTTTTCATGACCCTGAATGGGTAGCTGATTTAAGATTTTTAGCAGACATTATGGCTCTCCTAAATGATTTAAGTCTGAAACTTCAAAAAGAAAGCAATCTCATCAACGATATGATCAGCCAAGTAAACGCTTTCCAGTATAAACTGAAGGTCCTCAAAAACAACTTTTCAGAGAAAAATACGCAACACTTCCCAGAACTAGGTAAGCAAGATATAAATTGTACCTTTATTAAAACAGCCTGATTTTTATAACCGCTCTAATCAAAACGGTACTACGTTTTTGTTGGACAGCATCTGTGCAGGAAGGAGCGCGCTTTGAAAAATACGCCGAGGTGCTACAATCCCTTGAAAATGCGTTTAACGACCTATTCCAGGCAATGTGCCAGTATATGACATAGAGCTACATAAAGGAGATTGGGTTACATATGCAAGTGTAACATTACATTAAAACCAATAGTACACATTACACGTTTATTAAAATCTATCGCATTTTAGTACTTCGAAACAACGGCTTACATTACTTTCATTTATTAACATTGGCTTTGTTATTGTTTAAAAAAATTACCTACCTGCAGCCAAATCTCGATGTTTTTGTGAAACCTTTTTCGATGGATATTGAAAGTGCGCCTTCAGATTTACAATTCGAACTAATTGATTTGCAAAGCGATGTTCACCGAATGGATGTGTTTTACAATACAAAAGGTTTGCTCCAATTCTACCAGAATTTTACGAAGGAAGAATTTCCCAAGTTACACGGAGAAGCAGCGAAGATTATTTCTATGTTTGGTTCCACTTGTGTATGTGAAAGGATTTTTTCTGTTTTGTCTTGTACAAAAACTAGATTGGGTGCGAGTATTTCTAATTGTAATTTAAAAAATTCTCACAGAATTGCTGTCAGCCAATCTCTTGTTCCAGATCTTAGTAGCATAATTGGAAAAATAAAAAAAAGAGCACATAAGAAGATACATTTGTGTTGAAACCAAATTTAAAATTGTTACCATTACAGTTATTATATAAATCCCTTTTGTACCGGAACACCAAACTAAGCTCTCCACCCAGTGTACAATAGTATTTGGCAACGACGAAGACAACAGGGTAAAAGCTTTGAAACAGGTCGAGACAGCCGGCGCGAGAGACACAAGTTACGGAAGTGAGAGGCATCGCTGCTGCGCAAAGCCGAGGAGTGGGGGGTCTGCACCGTCCTCAACATAGCGCAGCCGTCTTCTGCACTCTGCACTGTGCGAGGCACCGGTGCATGCACCTTGTGCGGCCCCGCTATAGACTGCATCTTTCCACTGATGTACTTTACATATGACCAAAATTTCTTCGATTTTCTGCCGGATTTCGAGACAGAGTTTCATTGCCGAAATTGTTAAAAGCATACCACATTGAAATCTGCCCTAAATTTCGAACTTCTATAAAATGCTACAGAAGCGTTGTAATGACGAGTAAGAAGTGGCCGATGAGAATGTGTACTTTCCACTCGTGTTTCTGACTGGCCGAAAGGTCTATATATTAAACAGTTTCATTGAGGGATTTCGGAGCTCGTGAAGTGGAGGTGTTTGGCCGTCAGCCGATGCGTGCTTAAGGTGGTGGTTTGAGGACCCGCTGGGCAGGTGTCTGTGTTTATAAGTGATTATCTGTTTGGAGTTCTGCAGGCTGTGATCCTCCCTGATCAAAGAGATACTATACCGCCACAGAAAGCTTAGAAGCACTCGCTTGTGCGTTCGCATGCGCGGGCATCGCATTCGGGGACTTTCCTTTTTCTCTCAGCGAGTTGTGGATTCGTGAGAGGGAGCCTGTTCGCATAAAACAGGTCTCTGAGCAGAGCTTAGAGCTTTAAGCGAGATACAGGTGGTTTCACATAAAACTGACGTATTTGGATGGGATTAATTGATACCAAAAAATTTTTCACAGCCGTCATTCCATTATACAGTTAATGATTGTCCATATTCGCAATTGTGAAGACTTTTAATATATTTCATAATGACTGTAGTGGCCGCAGTGCCTTTTCCTTTGGACATGCATGCATGTCCAATGGAAAATTACATCGTAATTCAGAATAACACAGCCACTGCAGTATTTAAAATATCTACATCTACATCTACATTTATACTCCGCAAGCCACCCAACGGTGTGTGGCGGAGGGCACTTTACGTGCCACTGTCATTACCTCCCTTTTCTGTTCCAGTCGCGTACGGTTCGCGGGAAGAACGACTGTCTGAAAGCCTCCGTGCGCGCTCGAATCTCTCTAATTTTACATTCGTGATCTCCTCGGGAGGTGTAAGAAGGGGGAAGCAATATATTCGATACCTCATCCAGAAACGCACCCTCTCGAAACCTGGACAGCAAGCTACACCGCGATGCAGAGCGCCTCTCTTGCAGAGTCTGCCACTTGAGTTTGCTAAACATCTCCGTAACGCTATCACGCTCACCAGATACCCCTGCGACGAAACGCGCCGCTCTTCTTTGAATCTTCTCTATCTTCTCCGTTAACACGATCTGGTACGGATCCCACACTGATGAGCAATACTGAAGTATAGGACGAACGAGTGCTTGGAAGCCACCTCCTTTGTTGGTGGACTACATTTTCTAAGGACTCTCCCAATGAATCTCAACCTGGTACCCGCCTTACCAACAATTAATTTTATATGATCATTCCACTTAAAATCGTTCCGCACGCATACTCCCAGATATTTTACAGAAGTAACTGCTTCCAGTGTTTGTTCCGCTATCATATAATCATACAATAAAGGATCCATCTTTCTATGTATTCGCAATACATTACATTTGTCTATGTTAAGGGTCAGTTACCACTCCCTGGACCAAGTGCCTATCCGCTGCAGATCTTCCTGCATTTCACTACAATTTTCTAATGCTGCAACTTCTCTGTATACTACAGCATCATCTGCGAAAAGCCGCATGGAACTTCCGACACTATCTACTAGGTCATTTATACATATTGTGAAAAGCAATGGTCCCATAACACTCCCCTGTGGCACGCCGGAGGTTACTTTAACGTCTGTAGACGTCTCTCCATTGATAACAACATGCTGTGTTCTGTTTGCTAAAAACTCTTCAATCCAGCCACACAGCTGGTCTGATATTCCGTAGGCTCTTACTTTGTTTATCAGGCGACAGTGCGGAACTGTATCGAACGCCTTCCGGAAGTCAAGGAAAATAGCATCTACCTAGGAGCGTGTATCTAATATTTTCTGGGTCTCATGAACAAATAAAGCGAGTTGGGTCTCACACGATCGCTGTTTCCGGAATCCATTTCAGGTGTGTCAGACGCTTTTGATTCTACATATACGATGTAAATGTAAACCTTTGCGTTCTAAGAACTAATATTTATATTCGGAATTTACATTGCCGCTGCAAATTTGATTTGCAACACAATATAGTTAGCTGTCTAGTTAGAAACTATGTGATGCAGGAACAAGTACGTGCTTGTGATAGTTTTGCGTTCCTTTCGGGATGACTGATTTCAGTGAGTCCCCTTGCCGCTTACCGTTGCGATGCTGGTTTTCTCTAAGTGTCCTTAACTCTCATCAGTGGGGTGCTTGGTTTCAGTGATTTTGCAGTTGAAAATCGACACACTTGATTCTGCTTTTCATTTACAATGCAGATGTAAATCTTTATCTTCCAACGGTTGATACTGATGTTCAAACATTACTTGAGTGTTTAATCTCTGACTGTACAGTACAAACAATATGGCTAGACACTGACACATCAGACAAATAAGCTACTTGTATGGTAAGTTAGTTTCCTGATCCCTATGGGATGGACTCTGGTAAGGCCCAAAACCATCGGAATGCTTGATTTCGATGGCCACCATCGTACTCCGCCATCGGGGTGACTTATGTCGGTGTGGGTTTCCATCCAACTTCCGTAACTCTTGGTCTGCTTACTAGACGGCTGCTGGTGAAATGCAAATCACAACTATTCCAGTAAGGTAAATGTCCATGGAAAGACCGGCGCATCTGCCACGGATACCCACGGAAATGAAGATCCCAGTGGTTTCAATAGTGTCGCCAGGTATTTGGCCAGTCCATAACTGTGCGAGTTGATAGTGTCCAGAATCGGCCGTAGACACTGCAGTCATCACGTGAAAAACTCCTCAGATTTCGTCAGAATACTGAAGGACATCCGAATACAGAGTGATGACCTACTCGTGAGCTTCGACATCACCTCCTTGTTCACGAAAGTACCGCTACAAGACGCCTTGGCGCTCCTTAATCAGCACTTCGAGCCTGAAACAGTGAAGCTCTTTGAATATGCACTTACGACCACCTACTTCAAGTGCAATAGAGAGCATTATGAACAAGTGGATGGAGTGGCCATGGGTTCTCCCCTTGCTCCAGGGATCGCGAATCTTTATATGGAACACTTTGAGGAGATGGCACTACAAACTGCTCACCGTAAACCCAGCCACTTCTTCCGCTATGTGGACGACACTTTCGTGATTTGGCAGCATGGCAGGCAGGCACTGGAGGAGATTATGGACCACCTAAACGGCATACATGAGAACATCACCTTCACGATGGAAGTAGAAGAGAATGGCTGTATTCCATTCCTGGACATACTGATCAGGAAGAAAGCGGATGGCACGCTGGGCCATTCAGTATATAGAAAAAAGACGCACACAGACCTGTACCTCCATGCAACCAGCTGCCACCATCCGGCGCAACGCCAGTCAGTACTGACCACCTTGGTACATAGGGCGCACGTCATTTGTGACAAAGAAAGCCTCTCAGACGAATTACACCACCTAAGAGAGGTATTTCGGAAAAACGGGTACAGTGAAACACAGATTGGCAGGGCCTTCAAGAGTAGACAGGCTGACAAATTTCAGGAAGAGGAAGAGGAAGTTAACAAGAGACTCGCCTTTCTTCCATATTCGGGGCCCACATCAGCCAAAATCGGGAGGCTATTAAGAAAATCAAACATAAATACCATCTTCCGACCACCGCCGAATACGAAAGAGTTGCTGGGATCAGCTAAAGACCCACTCAAACTAAACACACCTGGTATATACAGCATTACCTGCGAATGTGGTGTGCAGTACATTGGTCAAACGCAGCGCTGCATCTCTAAAAGGTGCGAGGAACACATCAGGCATGTTCGACTTGGACAGATAGAGAAATCTGCTATAGCTGAACATAGCATCAAAGAAAACCACACCTTTGATTTCGAAAACACCAGGGTGCTGTGCCGAACCGGGAGCTATTGGGATAGCGTCATTAAAGAATCAATAGAAATACGGGTCCACGAGAATCTTGTGAACAGGGACGAAGGCTATCAACTGAGCGCGGCCTGGAATCCAGCATTAGCCGCAATACGCCAGGAACGCAACAAGAACCGTCCAGCTCACGAGACGCGATCAGAATGCTCTGACGGAGACACGAACGGCGCACCCGCTTCCCCCTCCAACCCGCCCGCCGGCTCCTCTGGACCCAGCCTCCCGCGGCCAGGTGGTGGGGGGGCACACCGCAGGTATAAAGGGACCGGCATCCTCAAAGTCTCGGCACTTCGCCAGAAGATGATGAGTATGTCACTCGTCGAAACGTCGCAGTTTGAAGACACTGCCACCCGGCTGGAAGCCCGAGAACTCTTCGCCAGCTGTATACGCCGGGAAAGCATACATTCACAAGAGGATAATTGGTAAACGACACGAATGAAAATCTGCATGAAGCTAAGTTTAGGGGTGATGACCAAAAGAACAACAATAATTCCTTGTCATCTTAATGTAGGTATTCATCACTTACCATATTTTTGTTTCGTAAATGGTACATCGTATCTTATTTTCTGAAGAAAAGAGATTACCCTTATAGTTAAGTGACCACCAGGTAATCTACGTAGACTGGATCCATTACATTGCTTAGTGAGTTCGTATCATATCATGGAAAAGGTCGGCCGGAGAGTGAATGGGCTGTGGCCAGAGCCAATTGGTGGGTTTACAGGGATTTTCCATCGACGGCCGTTGTTTCCAACATCCGTTGTATAAAAAGTTCTTAAGGTCCTTCCAACAAGCAGCACCTCACAAACGGAAGAAGAAGGAAGATTAGAGTTTAACATCCAGTCGCCAGCGAGGTCTTTACAGACGGAGCACAAGCTGGGATTACGAAAGGATGCGGAAGGAAATCGGCATTGTCCTTTTCAAAGTAACTGACCCAGCATTTTACTGGCGCGTTTCAGAGAATTTACGGAATCCAAATCGGATTCGGGGACTTTCCTTTTTCTCTCAGCGAGTTGTGGATTCGTGAGAGGGAGCCTGTTCGCATAAAACAGGTCTCTGAGCAGAGCTTAGAGCTTTAAGCGAGATACAGGTGGTTTCACATAAAACTGACGTATTTGGATGGGATTAATTGATACCAAAAAATTTCTCATTTGTTTCGTGCCACTCTGATTGTGGTATTGTTTGAAACTTCCCCTAAGGCCTTAGAACTGTATTCCTGATTTGCTGTTGTGGTAATTATCGGTGGAGGTTGCTAGTAAACAGTTGGAGACTGTCAACGGCAAACATATTCCAGTCCAATGGCCGGATCTCGAAATATTTCCTGGAAGAAGTTAACCAGCTACAGGGCCTGTGACTGTTGACTTTGCAGTTGTGAAATGTTTAACACTGTCTAGCGCGGGTCAAAACGAGGCTGGTGACCCTTATTTACAATAACTGGTTCTTCAGCAGAGAACAGAATTAGTCCAGCTCCACCAATAAACGTTTCCTATGAAATGCGGGGAGTAGTGCGACGCGTAACTGGTTACGCGGGCCGCACATTGCCAAGAGTACGTTTGAAGTTTCTTTATTAAAATTCTTTCCTGCTTCTATTGCTGAATGAAATGGGACGTTGAAGCTTCTACGTTATTTAATTCTGAAACAGGTCAGTAAAACCGAACGTACTGAGCCTACTTTCTCTTTACTTATTGTTATGATGTCAACACTGACCCACATTAATCTAGCGCAACGCAATCTGACTGTTTTAAAAAAAGGAAGATAACCTGACTTCAAATAATTAATTCAAAAGAATGGCCCTGACTAAAACAAATCCTAACGATAACCTATACATTTCATTAAGCACTTACCTCACAAATCTACATTACGCGAACTACTGTAATATAGCGAGCCTCGATACTGCCAGCTAAATAAAGGATTCTAACTACTAACGTCACTAACTATTAATAGGCAAGTTGTTAGCAAAGGAAAGATTTTATTACAAACCAAATAATGTATTTATTTACCTTAATAATGTCACATCCAGTTGAGACACGAATATAAATCATCGTTGACATCTAGTACAAAGGTGTATAATCATGAATAATATTCAATCTCCAAATCGAACATGTACAGATCGTTAGCCTCCGCTAACGCTTCAGACCTCTACCCTCCATCAACGCTAACTTCTCACATCTAACATCCATCACTGCTGGCTGCTCACCTCCAACTGCCCAACAGTACTTCCATCACTGCTGGCGACTAACTTCCAACTGCCCAACGCTATTGGCGATTAACTTCCACCAACGAGTCCAACCAGCCACAGAATCTCTTACAAAGAAAGCGCAGTGCAGATCCAATGCAAAAAGCTACACAGCGCTGCCAACACAGAAGCAGCCCACTTACATAGTCCCCCTGCTCCATACAAAAAATTTTACAAATTATTTTGGGCAGTGGCCAGCATCAGTTGTTAAAATTGTTTATATTAAGATTATCAAATAGATCCAATGCATACAATTATTAATGCACTGTTGATCAAAAGCAAATATTGTCCTCACAGTCCCTAAAGACAGTCCTAATCATTTATCAGAGTAGTAGTCTATGACAGTTTTATGCACAAACTCTGAGCAGTAAAACAAAATACACACACAAGTAGTGGATCTCCATGCAGTCTTGAAGAAGTGTTGTCCTCCCAACGGAAACACAGTGCTGATTCTTGACATGAATATTGGGCTACAACAGAGCAAACCCACAGCAGAGTCAGCGAAGTCTTGAAGAATATTGGTAGAATTAGTAGGTCACTACAGAGGAAACCCACAGTATTTCTTGTAGAGACTATTGTAGTAGTGGGCCACCAAGGGTGCAGACCCACTGTAGTCCTTGTAGAGATGGCCAGCAGCCATCCATTGCGACTGGGCGGGTGCACAATCACAGTTGAACAGCCTTGTGGATAAAAAAGCAAGTCCATAAACCACCACTTGTGCGCTTACAATTTTTTTTGCAACGTCCTTACAACCAGCAATGCTATTAACCAGTCCCTTGCTGAATTATCAACACATGTCCAAACACTAACGCAGTCATTTACCCTCTGAAATTTTCCACATACAGTATAACCAACAGAAATGTGTGCAGTAAAATGAATCCCTACTATTTACTTAATTTGAAGAAATGGTGTCTACACAATTTACAATTTTACTGCATAACAATACAATTACAAAGGCACAGAAAACATAATTAAAGAACATGATAAGACAGATAACATTTATACTAATACAATCTTTACAAAGGAAGAGAAATCAGCATATACATGAGTATTCGAGGAATTGTGGCATAAGTAAGTAAATGAAAAATGAGAATATCCATTGAAATATTAACTTGGCATATGAGCATTAAAGGAAAACAGAACAGAATAAATAATGTTTAAACATTTTCCGAGGGAAAGAATATATTACATTTGAGGATAACAGTATTTCTTATCATTGTGAGTGTAGCTTAGTACTACAAGAGAAAAATTCAATTAACCTTATCAGGTGAATGCACAGAGACAGGAAGAACACAGATACACAAGGGTACATATGAACACATAGCGGAATAACAGAAAAGGAAATGATCGGGTTTGTTTTCAGTGTAACATTTGGTGCTACAGTACTTGTGATACTTCATTTCCAATCAGAACTTTGTTTTCCCACAGATGTTTTCTTCTTATTTCAACATTTGTTCCCACAAAGAAAAATACTATCTAAGCATGCTTTCTGTATTTACTTTCACATATTTCTTACCTCATCATTTATTTTCCTTTATCTTACCACATCATTTTTCCCAAGAAAATCCCTCCTTATCCTGTTGTCCCTATACCCTACTTATCAGTTCATTTCCTCTTTCAAAATAACTGTTCCTCAATATACAATACTCTTTTGGCCAACTTTTTTCCATATAGCTTCCCAGTACATTTTTTCGCAACTCATCACAATGCATTTTCTTATATAACATACCCCCACTTAAACTAACTTAAATCTATGGAGCACAGGTACATAAACTAGAGAACGAGGCAATGCAGCAGAACAAAACAATTAAAAACAGCCATGACAAAAAATGCAAATTGGCGAAGTAAGCAGCAGTATATCTAAATTAGCAAAGCAAATGCCACATTACAACTAATATAAGGCAGTATGCAGCAAACAAGAAAAATAAATCAGTGGTAAAACTGGCTTATAAGAGTAGTACAAAGTAAAATTCAATAGGACAATTCCACCGAGCGAGGTGGCGCAGTGGTTAGCACACTGGACTCGCATTCGGGAGGACGACGGTTCAATCCCGTCTCCAGCCATCCTGATTTAGGTTTTCCGTGATTTCCCTAAATCGCTTCAGGCAAATGCCGGGATGGTTCCTTTGAAAGGGCACGGCCGATTTCCTTCCCCATCCTTCCCTCACCCGAGCTTGCGCTCCGTCTCTAATGACCTCGTTGTCGACGGGACGTTAAACACTAATCTCCTCCTCCTCCAATAGGACAATGCCTGGTAAATAACAGCAGCAAATGCAGTAACTTATACCTAAACATGACAAAGCACAAGCAGAAAAACATTACAGTAAAGATAGCAATGCAGATGATGGAATTTCTATTTACATATTAATGCCTATTTCCCATCTTAACGCTAAAGTAATGCACCACAACAACCTATTTTACCAAAAAAATTACCAAGTCTTTGAAAAGGAAACCATGTAAGCAGTTCCTGCTATCAATCACTTCTCTTTCACATGCCCCTTTCGTTTCCTAGTGCTCCTTTTGTTTAAGAATGTAGATCGCAAAATTATTATTTAATAGCTCTGTAGATAGAAAGTGTGTACATTAGCATATTTATTAAATTTTGCCTTACAAAGCCAATGCTACAGCGCAATCAGAAACTAGATATCAAATAAAATAAACAAATACAAACAAGGCAAAGCACGAAAATGTCATTGAATAGCTATGTAGCATTTCATAATTCAGTAAAAGTTCTCTCAACTCTCGTAGAAACACACTTGTCATAATCAGGTGTGTAGACGTAAAATATTTCTCATCACTTCATAAGCATTTCAGTAAATAGCACAAAGTACGAGCTCCACAGTGTAACCATATGTTCCCAAGTAACAGCATATTGTGCTTGTGATGCGTACCACAAAGAAATGTCAATAACAAGGTCAACAGCCTCTCTTTTCAACACCTATTCGAGCTCTTGCGAAAGTGTGGGTAGCTTAAAACCTGCTAAAGCAGCACAAGGAAAGTTAAAAAGTCCACACAACAATAAGTATATTTCAAAGCAGGTAGCGCCCAGCTACACACAGCAAAGTATTACGTCAAGGTCACATACATACTTCACCGAAATATTTAGGACGGCAGTTTGCACATCAATGACAGTTTGATACAAATAAAAAATTTCACAGGTTGAAAGTTTACGTTGCAAGTGTGAGACGTGTGCGGCTCGCATTCCTGCCGTTTCTTCTTTGGCATTTTGTCACAGCGAGTGGCGTCTTGTTTCTTCCTTATTTACTGGCTTAACGAAGATGCTGGCTTGACTCCTTGAGTGGCAGCTGCAGCACTTATCGATACTAGTACTGTCGTACTATCTTTGGTGTGACAGCTAGAATTTCCAGGTGGTGGTGGTGTGTGTAGTGGTCAGTTGGTTTTGACGGAGCAACGTGGAAGTCTCCATGGTGTGTGGACAGGAAAGGACTGCTGATGGCATGTACGTGCTGACGGATAGTGAGGCGCTAGCTGCGAGAGCGACAAAGTTCGTTGCTCACCGAACCTGGACGCTGAAGTTAAGTTATAAGTCAACCTGTTATGAAGCCTATTGTGACATTTCTTCATTCATATGCGGGTTGTTGCTCCCTGCGCCGTTCGGACTAGCAGCAATGTATGATGTGTTGGAGTCGGCGAATCTTGCAGCCGTCTTCCAATATTGCGATTAATTATTAAATTGACTGTTACTTGCCAGTGAAATACACCAGCGGTATTTTCTGGCCTGTGGTCGTTAACGCCCCAGTTACCTGACCTGGTCATTAGCATTGGTTTCTGGCAGCGTGCCTTTCCTCATTGAGTTGATGCTCTGCAGCACGGCATGTAGTTCGACAGCCTTTTAAGTTGCTTGGTTCATATTTTCCTTTGAGTAGTTATTGTTCCCTTGGTTGTTTTTAGACGCCAATTTCTGAAGACATAGTGTTGTTCGTATCGTCGTCCTCGGCCGATATTTTCATCATTCTGCCATTGGTCGGACAGAAGGGAATTGGTTAAGTTGTTAGTCGGTCCTTGGACCATCCCTAGTTTGGGTTGCCATCCGACTATTTAACATCAACTCTTGGCTGCATGTCTCACCTCATCTTACGCTTGAGCTACCTTCTCAGGCCCTTGGAACAGTTCTGAGCACCACTTCTTCTATTTGTGTTAGATTGTGATTTTCATTTTAGTTTGAAATATTGTACGAGGCCTTCAGCCGTGTATTAATTCAGTTCTTTTTAAATTTTGCTTTTGATGCCTCAATTTTAGCCGAGTAAGTGACGCCAGAAACCATTTCCAGAAAGTTAAGTGATTTAGACAGGAATATAATTTAGTTTAACGCCGACAACAAATTAAATACGTGCATTAGTGTATCGTTTAGTCTTGCCGTTAAAGGTTTGACTTTTCTTTGCGTATTTTTTCAGAAAACACGAAAAGATCGTAACTTCGCGAAGTCGCGCTTAGGCTTAAATTTTGTAAACGTGTTTGTTTCTTGTTTCACGGTAATTTAACTAGTTTCTCGGTAACAAATAAGTAAACTACCGTAAATAGCGTATAACTTCATTGTTTTAATACAGATTTCAGAAAAACAGCGTAACTTTATATCAGAAACTTGCTTATATACATTTGTTTATAGGCCTAATTCTCGTAACGTTTTTGGAGAATCAAAGTTAAAGTATCTCGTTTAATTGTCCTTTTTTCATTCCATCGAGTGAAATATATAACAAATAGCGTATATCTTCATTGTTTTAATACAGATCTCAGAAAAACAGCGGAATTTTAAATCAGAAACTTGCTTATATACATTTGTGAATAGGCTTAATTCTTGTAACGTCTTTTTTTATTTTCGGTAATTTAATTGATTTATTCTAGCTAAAGTATTATTTTTGCCATGAGTGAGAAGTGCCTGACTTGCCGTAGAATTGTTAGTTCCGGGGTTTGGTGTGATGGATGCAGTAGTTTTTTTCACTGGGGGGACTGCAGTGGCGTGGGTGTCGGGAAAGTGGATCAGGCTCATCAGTGGTTATGTAGGATTCGCAGCAGAGATAGGAAGATAGTGGAACAGGAGGGGAAAATTGCTGCCCTTCAGGCTGAGCTAGATCAGGCTAGGGAAGATCTGGACAGGTTAAGGAGGGAGAAGGGCAAAGAGAGGTGGGAAGTGGCAACAGGTAGCAGAAGGAACAGGCCTAGAACTAAGTCTGACAGTTTTGTGGTGAATGTCAAAAATAAGTTTGACCTGTTGCTTCAGTTAGAAACTGATGAGCCTCAAGCAGAGGTAGGTGTAGACAGGACACAGCAAACTTTCAATAGGAAATTGAAAAAGAATGTAGGAAAGTCATCGGAAAGGAAGAAAGTTCTGTTGTTAGGCAGTTCTCATGCCAGAGGTGTAGGCCAACTTCTGCAGGAGGAATTAGGACCAGAATACCAGGTCACAAATTTTTTCAAACCAAGTGCTAGTCTGGATCAGGTGACAGAGGATTTAGGTTCACTCTGTAAAGGATTTACCAGGGAAGACACCGTGGTTATTGTGGGAGGGCCAGGGAACAGCATCGACAGAGATCCTGGGTACAGTATAGAGTGTGACCTGGTAAAGATTGCGTCGGCATCGAGACACACCAATGTTGAATTTGTATTTGTCCTGAGACGCCATGACCAGCCTCATTTGAACTCTTCTGTTGGGAGAGTTAATTTGGAGTTGGAACAGCTGCTTGGGTCGGGTGCGGGGGCTCATATTGGTGTGGTTCCTGTTGATCATCTCAGCAGGTGGGACTATACCAGGCACGGCCTACATCTCAACAGGAAAGGGAAGGGGAAACTGGCTGGGGTAATAGCAGGAAATTTAAGGGGGGGAGGCACTGCCATGAATGGTAAAATACCAGTGGTTACAGGTGTTGGAGCAGCACCTTTTTTAGGATAGGTAAGACAGAAAGATGTCAAGTTCTACGAGAGGTCAGGATTGAAAAAAATCTTCAGTTTAGGAAAGAAATTAAACAGCACAATTGTAGCACAATGGATCACCAAACACAGCTGTCAGTTATAAATTTTCACCAATCACCAGAAATTTTATCTCCACCAAGTTGTATCTCAGTCCTAGGTAATTGCATTGATGAATTAAAGTCACCCAACCCAGTTGACGTAATCTGCCTCTCTGAAAACCATGTGACCACTGGTATAGGAACTAGGCCTAAGCACAATGAGAAACTCAGACAGGAGAGTACTGCAAATGTTAGAATAAGGAAAGGTTCTCATAAAAGTATAATTAAAAATAATGTAACTATATTTCATCAAAATATTGGGAGTTTAAAGAATAAAGTAGATGAGCTTCTGGTTTGTTTAGAAGATTTAGAAGCTGAGAATGAAATAGATATACTATGCCTGTCTGAGCATGTTACTGATATGGATAAGATAAATGAAAGTGGATATAAGCTCTCTGCACATGTAATGAGAGAAAATATGGAGAAAGGAGGAGTTACCATATATGTCAAAAGTTATCATTATGCAAAAAGTATAGAAAGAAAAAAGTTTTGTGTAGAGAAACATATAGAAGCATGTGCCTGTGAGCTTAAATTAAATAAAGGCACATTTATAATTGTAACTGTATATAGGTCCCCATCAGGAAATTTTCATCTATTTCTGAAAAATTTGGACTCCTTGTTGTGCTATCTGTCAGACAGGGGGAAGCAAATTATTATTTGTGGGGACTTCAATGTAGATTCTCTGAAAGAGGATAATAGGAAAAATGACCTTGAAGTATTACTCAGTTCTTTCAATCTGACACCCGTTATTGATTTTCCTACTCGGGTGGTAAAGTATAGCAGCTCACTGATAGATAACTTCTTTATAGACCAAGATAAGTTTAACGAGATAAATGCTCAGCCTGTTGAGAATGGTCTTTCTGATCATGGTGCACAGCTAGTTACAATATATGACATAGCTCCGTTCAGCAATAATAAACAGTCCTCCAAAGTAGTACATTCAGTCAACGATTTAACAATTGCAAATTTCAGGGAAAGCCTACAGCAGTTAGACTGGGATGAGGTGTACCATGAACCTGATGCCAATTTAAAATATATTTTATTTCATGACATTTTTGTAAATGCATTTGAAAACTGCTTCACCAAGAAAATAGTTAAATATACTCGTAAGAAACCTTGTAACAAACCATGGCTTACTAAGGGCATAAAAATATCTTGTAACCGGAAAAGGGAAATGTATCTGACAGCAAGAAAGAGTAGTGACCCAGAAATTATCAAACATTATAAAAACTACTGTGTTATATTAAGAAACGTTATTAAAAAAATCCAGGAGTATGTGTATCATATCTGAAATCAGCAACTCTGATAATAAAATTAAAACAATTTGGAATATTATTAAAAGAGAAACAAGTCAACCAAGAGCAGAGGAAGACAGTATTACCATCAAATTGAATGAAAACTTTACGAACAAAAAGTCAGAAGTTGAAAATATTTTTAATAATCATTTTCTAAGTGTTGTGGATATAGTAGGATCCAGGTGTTCATTAGAAGATGCTAGGCTGTTAATGGAAGAGGCCATACCTATGCAATTTGATACAATTGAAATATCACCCACTTCTCCCTCTGAAATTAGGAAAATAATAAACTTGCTTAAAAGCAAAAACTCACATGGAATTGATGGCATTTCCAGCAAAATACTAAAAGCTTGTTCTCAACAGACAAGTAAGATTCTCAGCTGCCTGTGTAATAGCTCTCTGGAACAGGGCATTTTCCCTGAAAGACTGAAATATGCTATTGTTATACCTTTGCATAAAAAGGGGGATAGATCTGATGTCAACAATTACCGTCCAATCTCCCTTCTAACAGCTTTATCCAAAATTTTTGAGAAAGTAATGTATTCAAGAGTAGCTTCACATATCTGTAAAAATGAAGTACTAACAAAATGTCAGTTTGGTTTCCAGAAAGGTTTTTCAACAGAAAATGCCATATATGCTTTCACCAGTCAAATTTTGAATGATCTGAATAACCAAACACCACCCATTGGGATTTTTTGTGATCTCTCAAAGGCTTTTGATTGTGTAAATCATGAAATTCTGCTAGACAGGCTCAAGTATTGTGGCATGAGTGGGACAGTGCACAAATGGTTTAATTCGTACCTAACTGGAAGAGTGCAGAAAGTTGAAATAAGTAGTTCTCATAACATGCAAAGATCAGCACATTCCTCAAACTGGGGAACTATCAAGAATGGGGTTCCACAAGGGTCAGTCTTGGGTCCTTTGTTGTTCTTATTATATATTAATGACTTGCCATTCTATATTCATGAAGAGGCAAAGTTAGTTCTCTTTGCTGATGATACAAGTATAGTAATCACACCTGACAAACAAGAATTAACTGATGAAATTGTCAATACTGTCTTTCAGAAAATTACTAAGTGGTTCCTTGTAAATGGACTCGCACTGAATTTTGATAAGACACAGTACATACAGTTCCGTACAGTGAATGGTATGACGCCATTAATAAATATAGACCTTAATCAGAAGCATATAGCTAAGGTAGAATATTGCAAATTTTTAGGTGTGTCCATTGATGAGAGATTAAATTGGAAGAAACACATTGATGATCTGCTGAAACGTTTGAGTTCAGCTACTTATACAATAAGGGTCATTGCAAATTTTTGTGATAAACATCTTAGTAAATTAGCTTACTACGCCTATTTTCACTCATTGCTTTCATATGGCATCATATTTTGGGGTAATTCATCACTGAGGAATAAAGTATTTATTGCACAAAAGCGTGTAATCAGAATAATAGCTGGAGTCCACCCAAGATCATCCTGCAGACATTTATTTAAGGATCTAGGGATATTCACAGTAGCTTCTCAGTATATATACTCTCTTATGAAATTTGTTATTAACAACCAAACCCAATTCAAAAGTAATATCAGTGTGCATAACTACAATACTAGGAGAAAGGATGATCTTCACTATTCAAGATTAAATCTAACTTTGGCACAGATAGGGGTGAATTATACTGGCACTAAAGTCTTTGGTCACTTACCAAATAGTATCAAAAGTCTGACAGATAACCAACAAGTATTTAAGAAGAAATTAAAAGAATTTCTGAATGACAACTCCTTCTACTCCATAGAGGAATTTTTAGATATAAATTAAGAAAAAAAGGAAAAAAAACAAAAATACTAAAAAATAAAAATAAATAAAAACAAAAAACACAAAAAAATAAAGTTGTTATATTAACTTAAGTATGTTGTTAAATTAACCTAATTACGTCATGTATTGGAAAATTGGACTCGTTCCACATCATTACGAAATATCGTATTCATGATCCATGGAACTAGTATTAATCTAATCTAATCTAATCTAATCTAAAGACTTTCAGCAGTGTTAGAATTTTGAAGATTGATTTTATTTAAAAAATTATTTTTTCCTTAAAATTTGTTCTATCCGAAATTGTTTGTAATTCAGGCCCTAAGCTATTAGTTGTTCCATGTGTTATGTGTGGCCCTCAGCCAAGGATTTACGTGAACCCTTTTTAATAAGGTCTTCAGCTGTGTCTATTCTCTAAACGAAATTTTTTTGTTAGAAAGAAGGAGTTTATGTTAAATTGTTTGTCTGACTTCTTGTTCAGGTCTTCACCCATTGTTTCAAATTTGTGTATGGCCTTCAGCCATGCAATACGTTAATATTTCTTTAATTAGGCTTTCAGCCATTCTGTTGTAAGCTTAGAAAGATATTTCTTGGTTAGAAAAGCATTAATGTGTTTTAATTATAGTTGTCCTTTGGACGTGTGGTGTAGGTCTTCAGCGGCTAATTGTTTTCAGTTGCATACTTTTTTTTTAAATTTAGCCTCCTATTTTTAATTGCTTTTGATTTCCAAGCCAGGCTATCAGCCGTTCTTGTTTTTGGTGTGGTTTTATGCCTTCAGCCCAGAAAGCATATCAAGTTTTCTTTAACTAGGCCTTCAGCCGTATTGTCTAATTGTGATCTTTTAAAGCAATGTATAAATAAGTGGTTCTTAGAAAAATAAAGTTGCTTGTTTGACTGTGTAACTCACAGTAACTGTTATCGGCCCCATCCACAATCGTAATCTTATTCTGTGTGATCTCTGAATGCCTGTCAACCAGTGTCAAAGTGCATAGAAACGAAATCTCAACGTACTTAAAAAATCATGATTCCATACGAGATGCATCACTCAAATCTCTCGTAGTATCACAGTGGTTCCTAAAGTAAATGTCAAAAGTTTCCAAAATGTAGACAAAGTACAATTTTATAAGTAATTATGTAAATAGGCGTCACTGGCATAGTAAAAAATATGTTTGTCTCTATCAATTAAATGATCAGATAGCTGTGTAATTCTGTGTTAGAGAAATATGGTACCGATGTCTAAAGTTGTATAAGCAAATGCCATATTAGCTAGGGCTCTTTGCATTTGCCACGCGCATGGTACACAAAGTAAGCGTGTACCCCTTTCAGGGTTAATGTAATTATACCCTCAGATGTTAGAGATAAGAACAACGGAATGAAATGTATCGCCAAAAATCTTCTCTGTATAATAGTGTTTCGAAAATCTTTCTAAAAAAATTCCAAGTACGAAAGATAATCACTCAAATGCGCGTCATGTAGTGCAAAGCTGTGCGTCTTGTTGTTAAGATAATTTCTGTCATTGGCTAACGGCAAAAATGTGCCAAGTGTCGTAGTTATCGTCGCTCATAAGCAAGGATCTCCAGAAGTCAATGTACGTACCTTGTCATACAGAAAAGTAAAAATGCTATGTGTATACATGTCGTAGGTATTACATTCATTACTGTGACCAAGAAAGTACTATACTGTAACGTATTGTTGTGTTACGAAAGATACTTATCTCATTGTAGCTATATTACAAAAGTCATTGCCAAAATATGTTTTACTTTCCAGAAGAACGCAGAAAATTGTGCAGACATGAAACAAGTACAGCGATAAAATAATAATAAAAACTGTGTCACCCATTAGTAGCGTCATAGTATAATCGTATAGCTGTCAAACAAACCGAATACTCTGTCATCTGTAATCTCTTAGAAAGTACTTTAAATAAAATATGTTTTTTCAAGTAAACCAATATATTGCAGTAAAACCCCATTATCAGTATATGTTCCAAGAATGTGGTTTTTATATTCGTGACGTAATCGTGCAACTAACAGCAAAATGTACACACACTACGATTGTGTCGTCTGTTCCCTGTGAAAGTGGTGTCGTAAAGTTATTTTCTCAATAAGTTCCATAGGTTCTTGATTGGATAGTTAACTTCAAAAAATTGTTGCATGTTAACAGTTTGTAAGTGTGACAAAGCGTCATAATAATGTGAAGTAAAAATAAATTACAGCCCAGACTAAGTTAAAAAGCAAATTATCTCTCAATAAACGGTTTTACATGAGAAATGTGGTGTTAACTTATACTCTTCCTAGTACGCAAAGTTTCAACTTCAACACAATTATCATGCAGCACACATCAGATCCTATAAGGTCCATTGTAAATCAGAAAGAATTTGTGACTCAAGTGTTTCTTCTCATGTGACAATGAATCGGCTTTAATGAGAACTTTCTGACCAATAAATAGTTTGTTTGCATTTGTCTTACCGTGTAGTTTTCTCCTTTTGTCTACAGGAGAATGTATATTTTTAATAGCCAAATCAATTATCTCTTTATGTCGAAGTTTACGTGTATTTGGAAAGGGTATAAGCGCTCTAATTCTGTTGGGTGGTTCCTCATTATTCAGTACAAGAATAGGTGGTAAAGCTGTGGAGTCCTGAGCCATTTCATTCAGCACGGTTCGAAATAAGTGTAAGTATTTGTTCCAATACTGATGCTTTCTGTGACAATAAAGTCTGCAAAGCTTATTGATTTCTTTCATAATCCGTTCAGACAGGTTACAATGTGGAGAGTACAATGAAATAAAAACAGGCTTGATTTTAAGATTCTGAAGCATGCGTGATCAAACAGCAGATCTGAATTGTAGTCCGTTATCTGAAATAGCTTTAGCAATGTGTCCAACTTCACGTAATAAATTTTTAACGAAGGCGTTGGATACAGACCGTCAAGTGGCTTTGCGTAGCGGTGTGAAAGAAACAAATTTTGAAGTAAGTTCAATAGCGACTAGAACGTACGAAAATCCATTCGGTGTTTTGACAAGGGGTCCCAGAAGATCAACAGCAGCTAATTTTTTTAATCTAGTAGGAATGATAGGAAGCAATGGAGCACGATGTGAGACGGTCGAATGATTAGCTTTTTGACAATGTTTACTGATAGACAAGACTCTCCGAATTCTCTTCCCCATGTTGTTAAAATAACAAGTCAACCTAAGAATATGATAACATTTTCGTGGACCAAAGTGTGCGTAGCTGAAATGAATGTACCAGATGAGCTTATTAACGAAATCGTCAGGAATACAAAGTACCGGTAACTTATCATTAACAGTGCAACGTTTGAAGAATACGTTGTTTCTAACCAGATAATAATGACGAATCTGCGTGTGTGTCCTTTTATGCCCTTTACTTTTGATATTTTTCCAAATCGGATCTTTGTCTTGTTCATAAGCAACGTCCTTAAAAGATGCAGTGATGAAGTTTGCAAAGGCTACTTTTCGAGTGTAAAGAATACTGAAATTTTTCTCAATGTTAGCTTCTCTGTTGCTTTTCTTAAGGCCAGCCGGTGCACGTGACAGTGCGTCCACAACAACGTTTTCCTTGCGAGGAATGTAGACTATTGTGAAGCGGAATTCTTGCAGAAACAATGCCCAACGTTTCAGCCTATCATGATTTAATTTTGATGACATAAGAAACTGTAATGCACGATGATCACTATACACTTCTACATATTTGCCAGAAGAAAGGAAACGAAATTTGTGAAATGCCCAAACGATAGCTAAAGCTTCTAATTCAGTGACGGAATAATTTTTTTCAGATTTTGTTAGCACGCGGCTAGCAAAAGCGATGGTTTTCTGAACAGCAGTGTTGTTTTCTATGACTTCTTGAAATAAATGGTCACCAGGACCATCTTCTGAACAATCCGTGCTAAAGCAGAAATCTTGTGACAGATCTGGGTGAGCTAACATTGGCGCATTAAGTGGCGTTTCTTTCAAAGAATCAAATTCCAATTGTGCCAGTTGGTCCCAGTTCGAAATAGTATTTTTCCCAGTGCGAGAACAAAGTTTTGCTGTTACTAGAATTTGCATATTCAGAAAGCGACGGTAAAAATTCACGAGTTCTCGAAAACTGCGGACTTGTTTTCTTCTGGATGGAACTGGAATGGCTCTGATTGCTTCTAATTTTTCAGGATCCGGCTGAATTCCTTCAGAAGAAATAATGTGTCCCAAAAACTACACTTTTGTCCTACCGAATCTAGACTTTTCCAAGTTAAATGCTCCAGATTCTGCAAAAATACACACCGTTGAGGATACTATTATGTTGTTCCCAAGAGGCTTCTGCTATTAAAATATCGTCCACGTATAAGTTGATGTGACTGTTGTGGACTGGCAAGACAGCCAATCCACAATGGACGGGAGACCGAAAGGCACGCGTTTAAGCTCACGCAGGCTGGCGTGAGGTCTGGAACAGGTCAAGTAATGAATACTAGCAAATAAAGTACGTATCTTCTGGAATACTTAACTTTAATTCATTATTGGTGAACATCGGTCTGACTGTACATGCATCCCAAGATAAATAACAAATCATAATGGCGCCTTGCTAGGTCGTAGCAAATGACGTAGCCGGAGGCTATGCTAACTATCGTCTCGGCAAATGAGAGCGTAATTTGTCAGTGAACCATTGCTAGCAAAGTCGGCTGTACAACTGGGCGAGTGCTAGGAAGTCTCTCTAGACCTGCCGTGTGGTGGCGCTCGGTCTGCAATCACTGGCAGTGGCGAGATGTGGGTCCGACGTATACTACCGGACCGCGGCCTATTTAAAGGCTACCACCTAGCAAGTTTGGTGTCTGGCGGTGACACCACATTCCTCCCCCGCAAATCGGCGTACGGTTGTGTTATAAGGCTTCCGCCCGCCGTGGGGAGGACCCCATGTTGACGTATGCGACGAGATGGGGAGCTTAACAACAGGCAAGGCTGTGCCACCCGCACCCTGCCATTCGGTCCGAGCGGAGCTAGGAAACGCCTGAAAACCTAGTCCAGGGTGCACTCCAACATGCGGTGTATGCGCCCGCAGAGAGACAGAAGGGGCCGAAGGGTCGTCCTCCATCGGGTCGGGGCACCCGGCGGGCGAAGACGCCATGTGGTCCGGAACGGGCAAAAGTTCCTTGTCGGAGGACAGCTGGTCACGGGAAGCGATCGGCGGCGCGTGACCCAGGGAGGCACCCGGCGGTTGCAGCGACGCGCCCACTTCGCGCGTCGCCGGCGGGAGAACAGGCGGCGGCGGCGGCGGCGGCGGCGGCGGCGGCGCGTCGCCATGGGGCAAAATGGAAGGCAGCGTCGGTAACACCTGGGGCTGAGGCGAGCCAGTAGATGGGTCCCCAGGGCGCTGACCGGTCGGCACCGTCGCTGAAAGCAGACGGGGAGCGGCAGAATCCAGGCGATGACAGAGGCGCAGCTGATTGAGATGCCGACGCACCTCACCAGAGGCCCCCAAAACCAGATACATAGCGCGGCCGAGGCAGCGAAGAATGCGCCCTGCGAGCCAACGCCGTGAACCTTGATAGTTGCGATAGTATACAACGTCACCTGGGGCAAAAGCAGGTGTCTGCCGCTGCACAGGAACCTGATGCGGCGGATGTAGCAAAGACATCAAGGTGCGATGAGGACGATCGTGGAGCAACTCAGCCGGCAAGCGACCATCTCGGGACTGAGAGCGATACGAGGACAAAAAGAGCAATAACGCGTCCTCCCGAGAATGCGACTCTTTCAGCTTCAACATCTGTGATTTGAAAGTCCGGACCAATCGTTCAGCGGCACCGTTTGACTGAGGTGAAAACGGCGCGGACGTCAGATGTGGAATACCATTGGCCTTGCAGAATGACGGAAATTCTGCGGACATGAATTGTGGGCCATTGTCGGAAACAATAGTCTGTGGAAGACCTTCTTGCAAAAGATAGCGGATAACGCTTGGATGGTGGCAAATGACGTTGTGGAAGACATCCGGACAACAAAAGGAAAATTAGGGAATGAATCTACCTCAACCAACCATCGAGCATTCCAGAATGGACCAGAAAAATCGATGTGTAAGCGTTGCCAAGGGGTAGTGGCTTTCGGCCATGCAAAGAATTTCCGCGGTGGAGTGGATTGTTGTTCGGCACACACCATGCAAGAAGAGCACATATTCGTAATCGCAGCATCGATTCCGAACCAAGTACAGTGCTGACGAGCAAGTTGCTTCGTTCGCACTATACCCCAGTGTCCTTGGTGGAGAAGCCGTAAGACAGAGGACTGTAACGAACGTGGGACCACGACCCTGGACTGATCATTATCAGAACGCAACAGCAAAACACCACGTCGAACAAAAAGTCTCCCCTTGTGAGCAAAAAATCGGTGAACCAACGGATCCTCGATCCGTGACTTTGACAAGGGCCATTGCTTAGCAACAAAACGCAAAACGGTAGTAAGGACAGGGTCAGCAGCTGTGGCTGTAGCTACACGACGAAAATCAATCGGAAACGATTCGACCACGTCATCGGTTTCCGCATCAATGAACATGCAAGCAAGTTCGGAGGAATCGAATGCTCTAACCCCAGCAACAGGCAAACGGGACAACGCATCGGCGTTTCCGTGCTTAGCAGTGGACCGATACAAGATATCGTAGCGGTACTGCGAGAGGAAAATAGACCAGCGAATGAATATCTGCGCTGTACGTGGAGGTACAGGCTTGTTCGGATGAAAAAGCGATGTCAAAGGTTTGTGGTCTGTGATGATGGTAAAGTGACGACCATACAAGAAATCATGAAACTTAGTAACACCAAATAGGAGAGCCAATGCTTCTTTCTCGATCTGTGAACAATTTCTTTGCGCAGACGAGAGCAATTTGGACGCTAAGGCAATAGGGCGATCGTGCGATCCATCTTAGTGCGCAAGCACAGCACCGATCCCGAAATCCGATGCATCTACCACCAACAAAAGGGATATCTGGGGATCGAACGGCGTAAGGCAAGTATTGGAAAGCAACGCCAATTTCAACTGGCGAAAGGCGCGTTCGCATTCCGTCGCCCAGACGAACGGAACACCTTTACGGCGTAAGTGATGAAGCGGAGCTGAAATGGAAGAGGCTTGGCGCACATAGCGATGATAATTGATTTTTCCCAGCACACTCTGTAGCTGCCTCAAATTCTGCGGTGAAGGCAAGTCTTGTATGGCACGGAGGTGCTCTGGACTGGGATGTATGCCTTGGGCATTGATTACATGTCCCAGATAGGGTAAGTCACGAGCAAAAAACATACATTTGTCCTTCCGCAAGCGAAGACCATTTTGTCGCAAGACCTGAAATAATGTTCTGAGATTGGCTAAATGTTCTTCTCCGTCTTTCCGGAGATCACAATATCGTCCAGATAGTTTGCTGCAGTAGGGACCGACGCACAAACAGTTTGTAACTATTGCTGAAACAAAGCTGGGGCGGATGCACACCCGAATGGCAGTCGTTTGAATCGGTACAAACCAAGATGCGTGTTAACCACCAAAACGCGCTGGGAATCTTCGTCCACCGCTATTTGCAAGTACGCATCTGCTAGGTCCAACTTCGAAAAATATTTACCCGGGCACAGTTTGTCAAAAAGATCTTCCAGGCGGGGTAAAGGAAAAGTTGCAATCACTAGTTGTGGATTCACTGTTGCCTTGAAGTCCACGCAAAGTCTCAATTTTCCGGAAGGTTTTGGCAATATTACTAAGGGTGATGCTCAGAGAGAAGCCTGCACACGTTCAATCACACCTTGTGATTCCAAATCGTTTAACGTTCTTGCGACCTCATCACGCAATGCGTGGGGAACATTGCGTGCTCTCAAAAATTTCGGTTGCACGGTTACTTTCAGTTCCAAATGTGCTTTATAGTTCTTAGCGCAACCGAGGCCCGCTGCAAAAATGTCTGCAAATTCTTCACATAGACGAGAAACACTGTCCGAAGGCACAGTCTGGTTCACTGATAGGACCTGATTGACTATAGACAAGTTAAACAACTGAAATAAATCGAAACCAAACAAGTTCACAGCAGAAGAAGAACGAAGGACGTAAAATGACTCAAGTTTTGTTTGTCCCTTGTAAGTTGCAAGAAGGCTGCACTGTCCTAACATAGGGATTGCTTGTCCTGAATAACTACTGAGCTTAACATTTGCAGCACGCAACGGAGGTTTGCCAGGATGTTTGTACGTGTCGTGATTGATCAGAGAAACTGCAGCTCCGGTATCGAGCTGGAATGGTATCACGTTGCCATTAATGTCCAAATCTACAAAAAGTTTATTGTCCTGCTGACGACAAGAGCGACTGTCTCGTGCAACGTGAACTGACACTGGTACAGAATCACTTGCAACTTGACGGGATTTCCGTCGATGTCGACGCACGCTATTTGTGGGACGAACACAGTCACTGTTAGAGAGAGTGGCACTGGGCGGAGTGGAATGAACTGCATGAATTTCCATGGGCGAAGAAGGTTCACGAGCCTGAGTATTCTTGGTTCGATTCCGATTCCGGCGCGAAGCAAAGGGCCTGGAATGGTTGTGAGTGTCCGATCGGAGGTTTTTCTGGCAAACACTCTGAACATGTCCTTTTTTATTACAGAAAAAGCAAATAGCCTGGCGTGACGGGCAATTCTCACGCGAATTTCTAGTAGCACACCGCGGGCATGATTTCACTGCATTTGCTTGCCGGCGCGGGACACGTGGCGGAGAGCTTGGCGGCAGCTGCACGGACGGGCGCGAGGGCTGTTTACTGTTCTGTGTAGCTCGCCCGGCGGGCCGGTTAATGTGACACACGGCTGGTGAAGTTTCAAATGATTCCTGAGCAAAGTCAAGTGTGTCTTGCCGATCCAATATGTCTATCACTTGTTGAAGGGAGGGATTGACTAGTTTCAAAACCTGTTCCAGTATACGAACATCAGAAATGTTCTGTGGAATTGCATCACACACCATAGTATCTGAATAAGGGAGGCCACATTCACACTCAAAAGCACAAACCCTAGTAAGGCCTTGCAAAGTTGCAACCCACTCCCGATTAATTTGACTGGCCGTACGTTTTGTACGAAAGATGGTATACCTTTTCACAACTACATTGACTGATTCTTTGAAATATGCATCTAATGCAGACAAAATTTCGTCGTAGGACAGAGTTGCTATGTCGCGTCGGGGAAATAATTTCACTATCACACGGCACGTCTGGATGCCTACGGCGGAAAGGAGAAAAGGCTGCCGCTCATTACCTTGGATTCTGTAGGCGGCGAGATGGAATCCAAATTGGCGTGACCACTCCGTCCAGTTTTCCAGTGCAGCATCAAAAGGACGAAAAGTTGGTGCAACAGCGTGTTGTGGCTGCGGTAGCAGTGGAGCGGCGGCTGCCGCATCGTTTTGCATTGCACGTCGACCCTGGACGAGCTGTCCAAGGGCATCCAATAAGGCCTGCGTTGCTGATTCTGTAAGTGATAAAATTCGGACAGTATATCTGGACATTGTGGCGAAGCCATGACACAAGTAAATCAGGAATATCAATACGAACGCAAAATCCTCGGCGCCAACTGTTGTGGATTGGCAAGGCAGCCAATCCACAATGGACAGGAGACCGAAAGGCACGCGTTTAAGCTCACGTATGCTGGCGTGAGGTCTGGAACAGGTCAAGTAATGAATACTAGCAAATAAAGTACGTAGCTTCTGGAATACTTAACTTTAATTCATTATTGGTGAACATCGGTCTGACTGTACATGCATCCCAAGATAAATAACAAATGATAATGGCGCCTTGCTAGGTCATAGCAAATGACGTAGCCGGAGGCTATGCTAACTATCGTCTCTGCAAATGAGAGCGTAATTTGTCAGTGAACCATTGCTAGCAAAGTCGGCTGTACAACTGGGCGAGTGCTAGGAAGTCTCTCTAGACCTGCCGTGTGGTGGCGCTCGGTCTGCAATCACTGGCAGTGGCGAGATGTGGGTCCGACGTATACTACCGGACCGCGGCCGATTTAAAGGCTACCACCTAGCAAGTGTGATGTCTGGCGGTGACAGCACAGTGACGATTTAGGAGCTCAGGTAATATGGAATTTAGCCTACGAATGAATGCTGCCGAAGAAAGAAATATTCAGACCAAAAGGAAGTTTCCGAAATTGATAACAAACGCCGAAACAAAGAAAAGCTGTATATTTTCTACACTCCTGTTGAAGCTCAGTCTGATAGAAGCTGAATCTATGATAAACTGAAGACAACACCTTTTCAAGATTGAAATTTTGAAGAAGTTCTTCCAACGTTTGCTGCCTGTCTGTTTCAGGAATGATGATAGTGTCTGTCTCGAATCTAAGACAAGCCTGATCGATCCGTTTTTCTTCTCAACAACGTGCAATGTATTATTGTACGAGCTTGGTGCAGGCTCAATAATGCCCTCGTGAAGCATAGATTGTATTTCCGTCCTAAAACGATCCCTATAAAGTGCCGGTATTATGTAAGGTCTGACGCAAAATTTAGAGTGCTCACGAACACGAAATTGGTATTGAAATCCTTTAATTGTTCCTTTTCTGTGAGTGAAAACTGTGGAATGTGCTTGAAAAATGTCAAAAAGATTCTGCCTATCAGTGTCACTACAGTTCTCAATTGTTTGAATTTTATTCTGGATTAAGTCGTTAGTATCTAATACGTCATCATTATCAACCCTGTCAATACTTGCAAACTGATTATTAGTGTCAAATTCCGACGAAAGTTCCAAACTATGGCCCAACAAGAGCTAAAGGCGATTAATTTCTTCGGCATGGTTTGAAAGCCAATTTTCAAATTTCAAAGCCATTGGCTACCTTCTTTATCTAAACTTATTGCAGCGTCATGAAAATTTAAAACTGCTATATATTCATTCAAAAAGTCTAGACCCAATATAATTTTCGTCGACAATAATGGAACAATAAGAAAATTCATAGTAAATCCTTGGCTTTGACAAAAGAATTCTAAGTTAGTCTGTTTGTGTACATCTACAATTTTTCAAAAAATTGCACCTTTTAATTTAATCTTACCTAAAGGAAGTGTGGGGCAATTGTTCAATTTGTTGCATTTACTAAAAGCTGTTTCACTAATTACTGAAATAGGACTGCCAGACTCAAGTACTGCCGTAAATTTTATGTCATTTGCTGTGATGTGAATTATAGGATATGCAATATTATTCTGTCTTACGACATGCTCCTGGAGTAAGATGTCTCTAATGTCTTCCATTTTCACGTAATTAAAAGTCATGGCAGCTACGTCGTCAGCTTCATAAGTATGTTTTGTGGCTGCCAGGGATGCGAGTCACTGTCTACTATCTCTTTGTATTCGCGCGTCGTTACTGGGATTTGGAGATCTAACTTCTACAAATTCAACTTGTCGAGAGGGCCCTGCCCTGTTTGAATCCCGCCAGTTCTGATTAAATTCAGGTCTGTCATCATAATTATATCGTCTGTCATGTCGGTAGTTTCTGTAGTTTCTTTCTTGTCGGTTAAGAGGTGGAGAATTTCTCCCTGAATCGTAATTGCGAGGTTGACCGTTGGGTCTGAAGTTATTGTGTCTCCTTGATATTAATTCTTCTGATTCCCATATTGTCTGTTGCTACAATTGTTTCTGTCACAATCATTACCACGGAGAGGAGATCTTTCCCTGTAACTATTGTTATTCTGCCAACAGCTGTCATACGGGTTGTGTCTATTTTGGTCATGATTTGCGATATAAAAGTAGTCTTGTCGTGTCTGGTTATTATTTCTGTCATAACGAAATTGTGACGGATGTGACCTGTAATTGTTGTTTTCCTGTTTTCGCATTCCGCGACAGTCTGTGCCGATTTCCAGTTCTTGTAAAAGTGCCTGAAAACCTCAATGACATCTTTGCATTGTCCTGCCAAAATAACATGTCTCAAATGTTCAGGCAATTTAATTAAGCACGTATGGACGAGTTCTGATGGGCTGTATGGGTTTGACAAATACTGATTTTTGTGCAACATATCATTGAAATATTTTACAGGGCTAGAAAATTCAGATTGTTTGAAATGTTTCATCATTATGATACTGTATTTTACTCGATATTGAGTAGCATGTGACCAATATGTAGAAAGGATGACATGATAGAAATCTCCTTGACTTGACGCGAATGACCGATCGCATTCTTACTGCTGGTTCATTTTCTAGATAGCCCCACATAAATTCTAATCTGTTCTCCAATGACCAATTAGGAGGAAAGCAATGAGCAAACTGATGAAGCCAAGCGTGTGGATGTATATCATTACCGGAATTCTTGAATGTTTTAAATTTATGTGTTGTGATAAATAGTTTATAGTCAAAATCATCGTGTCGGCGAGTTGCAAATACGTCATTGTTACGTTGTGTCGACGGTTCCGTTTCAAGATTCGGTGCAAGTTGCCATCGCCTTTCAAATACTCCAAAATACCCTGTATTGTTACTTTGTGACTTTTCCTTATTTATGAATGCCTCTTCCCGTGTCGGAGCGCGAGTGATCTCTGAAATATGTAATTCTTGTATTACCTGTGCTAACTTATCTTATACTTCCCGCATTTGTCTTTTGTACTGTGTATTGATTTGATTCAGATTTTGTTTGAATTTCTTAATTTGTTCGTACTCTTCTGTGTCAGTAAAGGCTACCGGTCTTGTATCATTCAGATCATCATCTACCTTTGTAGATAAAATAATTAGCTGATCCGAAAGTTCGACTACTTTTTCCGATAATATACTGATTTCCTCCGTGTGTTTTCTGAACTGAGTTTTAAAGTGTCCATTTGTGTCGAAAGCATATCTACTGTGTCCTTTACGTTTTCCTGAGTTTCAAGTTGCGTGACCGTATCGGTGGACGCAACTGAGTCAATTTTAGCCTGGAAGGTGTCGTGATTTTCGTGAATAATATTCTAAAGTTCTTTTATGGCTGCTTCATGATTCTGTAATGTGTTGTCATGTAACGAAAAAATGGCTGAAAATGCTAAAAAATTTTCCTTTTTACGTCTTTACAAACTTTTTGACATTTAGATTCGATTTTAAGTAACTCAGCAGTTAAACCTTCACGTGTTTTGTGTCTAACTGTTGAAGATTTATTTCCATTCTGTCTAACATTTGTAGCTGTTGCTGTGTTCGTTACTGATTTTGTTCCATTGTGTCTAGCTTTTGAAGCTTTAAACCTGAATCTATGGTATTTGCAAGATTTTTGTTCTATCATTTCGCATTCCTGAGGCGAGCTATTGCCGACCGATCGATCGACAATACTTCCCTGTTCACTAACTGTTTCACTGTCTACACAGTTATTTACTGCGTGGTCCATTTCCCTTCGCACAATTACCAAATTATTTTGGACGTTTCTCACTTCGTTACAAGGTAGTGCGGACACGCTACGCTCGTCGTCACTATCATTTCTCAGTTTACTTTGTAGCCTAGTGTTGCGCTCTTCACACGCCATGATTATTACAGAATTTCACATGGTAAGACAATTTGAAGAGCAAAAATAGGAAAACACATTAAAAATAACATTGACAATAATATCTAATTAATTGCAAACGCGACCGCGAAATACTCGGTGCAAATCCACATGCATGCTACAATTGCTTTGCTCATTACAATATTGTACAACAATGAAAAACTACAACTACAAAGGAAATTCTCTATACAATTACGCGCTAGCAGTATCAATAACTAATCATGCACTAATTATTCAAAATAAGACAAAAATCAGAAGATTACAGTCGGGTAAGATGGCAGGGTCGCCTGATGAAACTTCTTTATTAAAATTCTTTTCTGCTTCTATCGCTGAATGAAATGGAAAGTTGAAGGTTCTACGTTATTTAATTCTGAATCAGGTCAGTAAAACTGAACGTACTGAGCCTACATTCTCTTTACTTATTCTTATCATGTCAACACTGATCCACAATATTCTAGCGCAACGCAATCTGACAGCTGAAAAAAAAGGTAACCTGACTTCAAATAATTAATTCAGAAGAATGGCCCTGTCTAAAACAAATCCTAACGATAACCTATACATTTCATTAAGCACTTACCTCACAAATCTTCATTACGCGAACTACTGCAATACAGCGAGCCTCAATACTGCCAGCTAAATAAAAGATTTTATCTACTAAAGCCACTAACTACTAATAGGCATGTGGTTAGGAAAGGAAAAATTTTATTGCAAACCAAATAATGTATTTATTTACCTTAATAATGTCACATCCAGTTGAGACACGAATATAAATCGTCATTGACATCCAGTACAAAGGTGTATAATCATGAATAATATTCAATCTCCACTTCTAACATGTAAAGATCATTAGCCTCCGTTAACGCTTCAGACCTCTACCCTCTATCAACGCTAACTTCTCACATCTAACATCCATCACTGCTGGCTGCTCACCTCCAACTGCCCAACAGTACTTCCATCACTGCTGGCGACTAACTTCCAACTGCCCAACGCTACTGGCGATTAACTTCCAACAACGAGTTCAACCAGCCACAGAGTCTCTTACAAAGAAATCGCAGTGCAGATCCAATGCAAAGCGCTACACAACGCTGCCAACACAGAGGCAGCCCACTTGCACGTTGATACTGGCCGAGGAACCGAGGATTATGGAAGCTCCAAGGAACGAAAGAAATGAACTTTTCCAAATTCCCTGCTATTTTCTGCTATTACCTTCTCAGTTTGAAGTTAAATATTTGGTTGGCTAAGTCCAAAAAAAAATCTGGAGCTTTCCAGAGGCGTATCAAATGCGAGTGTCGTAAGATCTCCTCGTAACAGAATTGTTCATCACTCAGTCAAGTGAAGATATCTGCTTGCCGTTTATTTAACTGCGAGTAGCATATATTTATCAGCATTTCATGCCAGCTGAAAAAAATTCCGATGTAACTCTGATTTGTGTAAAGTGGAATTTTACCACATGAACATCAATTCCCTCTAGAACCCACCACATACGTGTGATGCAAGGAGGCTTCCTAAAGTTAGAACAAATAAATGTGCGTTATCAACATACGTAACTGTAGTAACTGAGATCACTCTATATGTTATAATCAGTATACTAACTAAAACACAACGTATTAATATAGTAATAATCCGCGTCAGTTGCCAGTAATTTCTTATTTATTACTCAATCCGTTTCGAAGCCTAACGCTTCACCTACATGTGCCTCGCAGTTGTTAGGACATTGGACTCGCATTCCTAGAGACGACTTTTCAGATCCGCGTCCGACCATCCAGGAATAGATATGTAAAACATTCTCGGTTTTTTTGCCACGTAAATTCGTGATAAAATCTCGAGCTTTCGACGATAGCCTCCATCGTCATCGTCACGAGCAAGTGACTTTCTTCACTGCGACTGTGGTGGCCTATATAGCCTGTGGACGGCTTCTGATTGGTCGGCTTGTAATTGGTTGGCGATTACGTATTGCTGTCGCAGACGATGTCAGTGCCTGCGCTGGTGGCGCCACCGCTTCAGTGAGAACGTCTCCAGAAAGCTATATTGTGCTCGTATCACGCTGAGTAAATGTTTTACAGAAGTAGTTTTTCCGTTTTACTATTCGATAACATAGGCAATCTAACATTGTAGCCTGTTTTATGTAAAGAACGTTGTAGCCTTAGGAGTGCGTGTATTTATGTTCTCTCTTACCAATACCTTCCAGGTACCGATCCTAGACTTTAGAACACTATATTAGAGTTGATAGCTTGGTTGATTTACGTAAAATGCGTCGAAATCCATCCATCTGGAACTCCATTACGCATAAAAATGATTCGTTTCTTGTTCTTCTAAACAGCCTGCTATTGCATCGTGGCACTTTGAAATCTGTTACTATACATCGATTAGGAGTGCTAAGCTGCTCGACATGGACGCATCTCGAGATGGGTGAGGACTTGCGAAGCTCGATTCATTCACGAGACGTGCAGTGTAGCATTCTGTAGCATTCTTCTTCTGGTCGGTTGCAGATTAATTCGGTAATTGTGCTGCATGGCGGGTTGGTCAATGACATTGTGGGGAGGGTCTCTTCACTCTCCAATTTTACTCTAAGACAGAGAGAATGCTCTATGACTCACATATGCAGGGATAGATCGTAAATTAAGCACTATGCTCGAGGTGTTAGAAATATGTGTAGTTTTGTCTGGTATACTCTGATGATTTATGTGTTCGAGAATTAACACTGAATGGACGTACTGCACAGTCATCAATCCACGTTCGCAATTATACTCGCAAAGGGAGAAAGGATGGTTTAGCTATGATACTGAAATTCAGGGAAACATGCTGTCACATCATTGACCGGTGTTGAAGTTATAGCAAAATTGCTAAAATTGTTCGCACAATTAACTGAGATGCTTATTATTAGCGTACGTCGATGGTGTCTTTTCCATCCCATCTGTGCACTGGTATGGTGTTGGTTACCACATAATGATTGACTGATATGGTTAATTTGAGTTGGGGAAAGAGTTTTGCAGGATGGACAGTACCTTCTGGGGTGGATAGCACCGAAACACTGATCGAGTACATGAGTGCAATATGAGGAATCAATCGAAAGGGTGCGTAGAGTTATCAGATATTCTGTCAGTGTGAGAGACGAGTCTAAAAGTAGAGCTCATGAATCACCTTAGGACTGTAGTCTGGAGACTCTACACAATGCGAGCAAACTCTTCTAGTTTCCTTATGTTGTAACTGTCTAAAAAAATCAGCCGATTTGTGGCGTGTTATGCTATCTGCTGTAAGAACATGATTTATACTGTGCAATGTATAGTTACCAGCGAAATGCTGTGGATCAGAATTTCTTAATGTCAGTTTAGAACCTGACACAGGTCTCACAGTCGTGGCAGAAAAACGAAATGTTTGGAATTGTACAAAAGCGTGTTAGAAAACAGTGTTTCAAACAACTAAACAGGAGCAGAGGAAGCGTCTTTTGCGACTTAGTATAGTATTTGGGATACGATCATTCGCCTAGAGTAGGTGATCAAACTTTAAAGTGGCCTCTGCAGTGGATGTATATTTAATAGGGTCGTGCCACAGATGTGGCAGTAGCAGCAGCAGTTTGATATGTAAAATCGGTGAGGGATGGGGTATACCGTTAGGAATGCTTGGAGGGCTGCACACTGCTCTATTGTGGGGAGCATTGTGCAATCTCTTTCTCCACGCTGGACCACACCGCTGCTATGTGTCATTGCGCCAGCATCGGTGCCTATGTGACTTCTATATTGGATGAAGTTAGTGGAGCTTTTATAGTTCATAGTTTTTCTCTGTTGCGGGGATAGAGAATAACGATGATAGCAGGTTCGGCTGACTGACTTGAATCGAAGCGGATCTGCTTTGTACTGTAGTATCTGTATCTAGTTTGGAGACGTATCACATTGTGCGTATTTCCACCAAATGGTCAAAACATATTTGTGTTGCACGAACTCAGGTCGTTCGGCTTCTACAAGGGTTGCAGAAGGTGGTGGATATGTCTTTCTCTGACTTCTGCTCAGTTCCGACTAAAATAGGAACGATCACATGCGGAAAGCTGCAGAAATGAGATCAGTTGCAAGAAGTGTAGGGGGCGACTAAAACCACATTGGAATTTTACTGCAGCAGCTAGGTTCGGGAAAGGTGACTCGTTTCGAGGTATGGGAGTGCCAGAAATATGATTGAGTAGTGATTGTAATAATTAAAGGAATTGTCAGTAGGATCCAATGCAGGTATGTGCTTGAATGGAAAGACCCGATTCCAAATCATGGACATCATTTCTAGCGCATAGCGTAACACTAGAGATCTGAGAAGCTAGTGTACATTCTCTTACGACCTCAATCAGCTGTGTTCCTTCTCAATCAGTCATCGCCTGTAACTCGGTGGATATATCACGGAACCTCTGATATGGTATTGAGGCAGAATGCGCAACAAATACTATAGAATTATTTAGCTGGTGCAGTGTGAGGGAGTCTCAAATACCACTTACATACCACGTTCCTTAGCCGAATCACTCTGAAAATACGGTGATTTTATCATAAGATTGCATCGTTGGCCATATGTTGGTCTGATAATACACATTTCTACGATCACCGTCATGGTATTTCTCCAGAAAGAACCACCTCATTCTGAGGTAATATCGTACCTCGATTTGTAAGGCAGGTATAGCTTTTAACGTGGATACTTCCGTGCAGCTATAGAACCAAAACTGCTTGTGACGGTAACATACAGTAGTTGTTGCTGTAGGGGTTTTTAACATCTGACCGATTTAGTCTCTCTATCTAAAACACAGTGGTAGCGCTCGCAGGAAAAACCTGAGAGACATACCCACACATAGCTGATTTTCGGTCAGTATTATTTTGCATCATGTGGAATCATTTATTGGTCAAATATTATACTTAGCAGTAGTGGGGAGGGGGGGGGGGCGTGATATTTTCGCATTTGAGCATCAGGCTTATAATGTATGAGTTTTTGTTCCAACATGCGTAAGGAAGGTACAGATATTTCCATTTACAGAGCCACATTCTTCAGCAGGGTGTATTTCCGATCCTTCGCTCATTGTCGAATGCCATTCTATTGAGATCGCGATTGTAACATTTAATTGTAAGTATAATTATAAAATATATGTGACCTGTTTTCTACACTCCTGGAAATGGAAAAAAGAACACATTGACACCGGTGTGTCAGACCCTCCATACTTGCTCCGGACACTGCGAGAGGGCTGTACAAGCAATGATCACACGCACGGCACAGCGGACACACCAGGAACCGCGGTGTTGGCCGTCGAATGGCGCTAGCTGCGCAGCATTTGTGCACCGCCGCCGTCAGTGTCAGCCAGTTTGCCGTGGCATACGGAGCTCCATCGCAGTCTTTAACACTGGTAGCATGCCGCGACAGCGTGGACGTGAACCGTATGTGCAGTTGACGGACTTTGAGCGAGGGCGTATAGTGGGCATGCGGGAAGCCGGGTGGACGTACCGCCGAATTGCTCAACACGTGGGGCGATGTTGTCGCCAGTGGTCGGCGGAAGGTGCACGTGCCCGTCGACCTGGGACCGGACCGCAGCGACGCACGGATGCACGCCAAGACCGTAGGATCCTACGCAGTGCCGTAGGGGACCGCACCGCCACTTCCCAGCAAATTAGGGACACTGTTGCTCCTGGGGTATCGGCGAGGACCATTCGCAACCGTCTCCATGAAGCTGGGCTACGGTCCCGCACACCGTTAGGCCGTCTTCCGCTCACGCCCCAACATCGTGCAGCCCGCCTCCAGTGGTGTCGCGACAGGCGTGAATGGAGGGACGAATGGAGACGTGTCGTCTTCAGCGATGAGAGTCGCTTCTGCCTTGGTGCCAATGATGGTCGTATGTGTGTTTGGCGCCGTGCAGGTGAGCGCCACAATCAGGACTGCATACGACCGAGGCACACAGGGCCAACACCCGGCATCATGGTGTGGGGAGCGATCTCCTACACTGGCCGTACACCACTGGTGATCGTCGAGGGGACACTGAATAGTGCACGGTACATCCAAACCGTCATCGAACCCATCGTTCTACCACTCCTAGACCGGCAAGGGAACTTGCTGTTCCAACAGGACAATGCACGTCCGCATGTATCCCGTGCCACCCAACGTGCTCTAGAAGGTGTAAGTCAACTACCCTGGCCAGCAAGATCTCCGGATCTGTCCCCCATTGAGCATGTTTGGGACTGGATGAAGCGTCGTCTCACGCGGTCTGCACGTCCAGCACGAACGCTGGTCCAACTGAGGCGCCAGGTGGAAATGGCATGGCAAGCCGTTCCACAGGACTGCATCCAGCATCTCTACGATCGTCTCCATGGGAGAATAGCAGCCTGCATTGCTGCGAAAGGTGGATATACACTGTACTAGTGCCGACATTGTGCATGCTCTGTTGCCTGTGTCTATGTGCCTGTGGTTCTGTCAGTGTGATCATGTGATGTATCTGACCCCAGGAATGTGTCAATAAAGTTTCCCCTTCCTGGGACAATGCATTCACGGTGTTCTTATTTCAATTTCCAGGAGTGTAGAATGATTCCGTGTATGCATGGCGTGTGGTGGGATTGCTTCACGTTTCCTGTTAACAGCAGCAGCCGTCCGAATGCAGAGGCCTGTTGGAGTGCAGGAATGTATCTGAGTTAACTTTGCCGTCGTCTAGACGATCGAATAACAAAGTAATACTTGGGTGGCTTTCGTGATCAAGTGGAAAACTGAGACGATTGTGTATGGAGATGCGTTTGCGCTGGACCGTTATTCCCTCCCATGTAAATTGTTTGGTTGACTTCTTCTTCACATTTCGTGCCTTTATGTAGTCGAGAGAAGACCGATTGTGGTGTATGCATCTAGCATTTGGGAGAGACGTTTGCCTGTTCTATAGACATGGGAAAGACTGTAGATGTCTTGTAAATGATAGGGATGATTTGGAATGTGTTACATCATCGATATCGGTATTCAAGAGTGGAAATATCAGTTCGCTTTGTTTGTTTCTATTTACTCAGTGGTTTACAGTATGCTGCACTTTGCTAAAGTTTGGTGTTTGTAGAGAAATAATTTCCAGTCGATATCTTGGGAATGAAGTTGCGCTAGCGATCGGTAGAATGCTGCCTAGTGCTTTATATCGGGAAGTACCGTGAAAAGGGTATAAAAGTATGGGGAACCATGTGAAATTACGTGTGTTCTTGTAATTCCCGAGTCTGGAGATGTGCATAGGTAAGAAAGGAAGTAGGTTCGGAGCAGAACCAGTAACGTGGTTGTGCCGAGGGGAAACGAGTGCACGTTAGTACTCGTTTATGTACGTTAATGTATGTGACATTCTTCCCTTGAAATATACCACTTGGAGCTCATTCTATCGTGTAGCCATTGTAGTTCAATATTCGAGCTCCTGTCCTCAGTGTGAGAGTAGTGTAAATGAGTAAGAAATGGTTCAAATGGCTCTGAGCACTATGGGACTCAACAACTTAGGTCATAAGTCCCCTAGAACTTAGAACTACTTAAACCTAACTAACCTAAGGACATCACACACACCCAAGCCCGGGGCAGGATTCCAACCTGCGACCGTAGCAGTCCCGCGGTTCCGGACTGCAGCGCCAGAACCGCTAGACCACCGCGGCCGGCAACTGATTAAGAGTCTTTCCGTATTTGTGATATGTATGCCACTTAGTGAGGTTTAGTTGTCGGTGCAATATGGTTATCAGTGTAAAATAACCGCTGAAACTCTCGTCTGCGGAAGGAAAAAATGGCGGACGCAGCTTAGATGCCGGCAGCATCAGTAATTCGGTGGATAAATTCGATAAGAGCCAATCATAATCCTCAATTCATTCACATCCTTTGTGCTGGGATATAGGAGCCTCTAATATAGCGGTGAGAACATTTGCGTATGTTGAGAGCGGGAAGGCTATCACGTTATGAGCGCTGGGAAGAGTGCATTCGATGTTATTCTGCGCTAGTTTCGTAAACAGGTTCTGTTAGGGCAAGAATTTCCGAACATACGTACAAGCTCAGACATCAAGAAAGCGAGTGTTAACTATTTCTGGGACAATATACAATTCCCGGGAGGTCGACTTGGCTCTTATTTTTTACAAAGCTGTGTGACGTCAGAATAATATTGAAAACCTTTGAGGTGGCGAGTCGCCACGCGGACGTTTCGTGGCGAGGTGTGAGTCATACTGGGATGGGTATGCATGGCTGGATGCAGCTCGTATATTCCGTTAGTTTCGCTAGGGTAAAGCAACCTGTGCTGCTCTGTCATCAACGGGGAAGACAAGAGCTGTCCGGAGGTGTCTCCCATTTGGCGGCTGCGTGAGTGCGCTTTGGAGTTATGTGACATCCGTATAACAGTGAGTGTATACTCGAAAACAGAGGCAGGTTTCAGCTGCGTCCGGCAGCGGCTCGCATCTGTGGCATCGCGCACGTCTTTCTGCGTCATCAACGGCGCCTGGGCGATCACGTATTTGGAGAGGAATTTTTCAGTTACCAAGTATCAAAGAGGCGTCGCCGCCTCATGCCTGAGGGCGCCTGTGTGTAGTTTGACAAGTAATGACTGTGTCACTTCGTGGGGGCTGTCACCAGTCTCCTGTGCGCTCTACTGAACAGGGAGTGGTGGATGGTGCTTGTGCATGTTGATTTCATGTCTATTGCATTATTTAGCGAGCAGGTCTGTAGGCTGCGCTATGTGTTATTTGGACAGTTTATGGGTTGATTTCGTGTCTCCACATGTGTGTACTGCGTTATTTACAAGCTGCTTGCAGGTATGTACTGATGTTATTTAGGTAAATTATGAGTTGCTTGTATGTCTGTAGAGCGTTATTTAGGAGTAAGTTACAGGTTTGTGGGCTGTGTGGCGTGACCCCATGCATGACAGAGAATGTGTTTTGTATCAGTGTAATACACTACTGGCCATTAACATTGCTACACCACGAAGATGACGTGCTACAGACTCGAAATTTGACCGGTAGGAAGAAGATAGTGTGATATGCAAATAATTAGCTTTTCAGAGCATTCACACAAGGTTGGCGTCGGTAGTGACACCTACAGCGTGCTGACATGAGGAAAGTTTCCAACCGATATCTCATACACAAAGAGCAGTTGACCGGCGTTGCCCGGTGAAACGTTGTTGTGATGCCTCGTGTAAGGAGGAGAAATGCGTACCATCACGTTTCCGACTTTGATAAATGTTGGATTGTAGCCTATCAGGATTGCGGTTTATTGTAGCGCGATGTTGCTGCTCGCGTTGGTCGAGATCCAATGACTGTTAGCAGAACATGGAATCAGTGGGTTCAGGAGGGTAATACGGAACGCCGTGCTGGATCTCAACGACCTCGTATCACTAGCAGTCGAGATGACAGGCATCTTATCCGCATGGGTGTAACAGATCGTGCAGCCACGTCTCGATCCCTGAGTCAACAGATGGGGACGTTTGCAAGACAACAACCATCTGCACAAACAGTTCAAAACGATTGCAGCAGCATGGACTATCAGCTCGGAGACCATGGTTCCAGTTACCCTTGACGCTGCATCACAGACAGGAGTGCCTGTTATGGTGTACTCAACGACGAACCTGGGTGCATGAATGGCAAAACGTCATTTTTTTTGGATGAATCCAGGTTCTGTTTACAGCATCATTATGGTCACATCCGTGTTCGGCGACATCGTGGTGAACGCACGTTGGAAGCGTGTATTCATCATCGCCATACTGGCGCATCACCCGGCATGATGGTATGGGGTGCTATTGGTTACATGTCTCAGTCACCTCTTGTTCCCATTGACGTCGACGTCACTTTGAACAGTAGACGTTACATTTCAGATGTGTTGCGACCCATGGCTCTACCTTCATTGGATCTCTGCGAAACCATTTCAGCAGGATAATGCACGACCGCATGTTGCAGGTCCTGTACAGGCCTTTCTGGATACAGAAAATTTTCGACTGCTGCTCTGGCGAGCACATCCTCCAGATCTCTCACCATTTGAAACCGTGTGGTCAATGGTGCCCGAGCAACTGGCTTGTCACAATACGCCAGTCACTACTCTTGTTGAACTGTGGTATCGCGTTGAAGCTGCATGAGCAGGTGTACGTGTGAGCGCCATCCAAGCTCTGTTTGGCTCAATGCCCAGGCATATCAAGGCCGTTATTACGGCCAGAGGTGGTTGTTCTGGGTACTGATTTCTCAGGATCTATGGACGCAAATTGCGTGAAATGTGATCACATGTCAGTTCTAGTGTAATATATTTGTCCAATGAATACCCATTTATCATTTGCATTTCTTCTTGGTGTAGCAATTTTAATGGCCAGTAGTGTATATATATTCCATCCCTAAATATATTGTTCCAAAATAAATACACTCCTTCCTTACTCAATCCAGCAGCCCTGTGCAGGCTGAGCCATCAGGTGACGTCATGACCGCCATCTTGTATTATGGAATGGGACCTACTACAGCGCCCTCTCGTGGTGGTACTGTGTACTAGGACAGTTGGTGTCCAGACCTCCTGGTGGACACACTGGATGGCTGTGCTGCATGAAATTGTTTAAATAAAGACGGATGCATGCGAAATAGACTTATATCCAGCAATGGTAGAGTCCTTTTTCCACAAATCCTTAGGAGGAGTTGTCGGTTGGGTGACTGAGGTTTGTCTAAGTGTCCTTTCTTTCGCGCCATTTTCTTAGTTTACTAGAGATACACAAACTGACCTACCTTTACTGCCAAAATTCAAACTTGGCGCCAGTTCCTAGGAAGAGGTTGCAGTCGGGCAACTTAATTTAGTGGGGGCAGCCCAAGTGACCTATCTTCCTGTGACTTTCTTAGGTTAGTAGAGATAACTGTGGTGTGATGCGTTGTCCTGTTGGCATTTGAACTCCTCGCCATTTTTCTGGGTGAGAGGAGGCTGGGAGGGCGGGAAGGCAGGGGGGTTTGCCAGATGAGCAGAATTTAATTAATTGATCAACTTAATTAAGTAGTCAATCAATTTGATAGTAGTCACAGGGGGGACTATTCCAAAAACTCAGACCTGAAAGTGTACCTCTAGCACCGAGAGGGAGGAGGAGGGTGTGGGGGAACAATAGGTTAAGGGCGGTGACATGGAAATGCACTTAACAGAACAATAGGTAAACTCAGACCTGAAAGTGTACCTGTTGCAGCGAGGGGCGGGGGTTTAGTGAGTGGGGAGGGGAGTTGGAGGGGCTGTGGGGACAATAGGTTAAGTGAAGTGACATGGAAAACCAATTAACAGAACAATAGGTTAAGTACCTGTCAATCAAAGGAGAAAGACAGGTTTGCCCCTGAGTGCATACCTGCCCCCAATGTAAGCAACTTGCACTAATGAAATGTACCACAACATACTTTGTTTTACTACTACTACTACTACATATTCCTCTCCTGCGCTAACCTCTTCATCTCAGAGTATCACTTGCAACCTATGTCCTCAATTCCTGGATGTATTTCAGTCTCTGTCTTCCTCTACAGTTTTTCCTTGTACAGCTCCCTCTAGTATCATGGAGATCATTCCCTCATGTCCTAACACATGTCCCATCATCTTGTCCCTTCTCCTTATCTGTATTTTCCACCCATTCCTTTCCTCTCTAATTCTTCACAGAGCCTCTCATTCCTTACCTTATCAGTCCACCTAATTTTCTACTTTGGTCTGTAGCACCACATCTGAAATGCTTCGTTTCTTTTCTGTTCCGATTTTCCGACAGTCCATGTTTCACTGCCACACAATGATGTACTCCAGACGTACATTCTCAGAAATTTCTTCCTCGAATTAAGGCCGATATTTGAAATTGTAGACTTCTCTTGGCCAGGAATGCCTTTTTTGCCGTTGTTGTTGTTGTTGTGGTCTTCAGTCCTGAGACTGGTTTGATGCAGCTCTCCATGCTACTCTATCCTGTGCAACCTTCTTCATCTCCCAGTACTTACTGCAACCTACATCCTTCTGAATCTGCTTAGTGTATTCATCTCTTGGTCTCCCTCTACGATTTTTACCCTCCACGCTGACTTCCAATGCTAAATTTATGATCCCTTGATGCCTCAGAACATGTCCTACCAACCGGTCCCTTCTTTTTGTCAAGTTGTGCCACAAATTTCTCTTCTCCCCAATTCTATTCAATACCTCCTCATTAGTTATGTGATCTACCCATCTAATCTTCAGCATTCTTCTGTAGCACCACGTTTCGAAAGCTTCTATTCTCTTCTTGTCCAAACTATTTATCGTCCATGTTTCACTTCCACAAATGGCTACAGTCCATACAAATACTTTCAGAAACGACTTCCTGACACTTAAATCTATACTCAATGTTAACAAATTTCTCTTCTTCAGAAACGCTTTCCTTGCCATTGCCAGTCTACATTTTATATCCTCTCTACTTCGACCATCATCAGTTAGTTTGCTCTCCAAATAGCAAAACTGCTTTACTACTTTAAGTGTCTCATTTCCTAATCTAATTCCCTCAGCATCACTCGACTGTCCATGCCCTTCAACTGCTCTTCCAAGTCCTTTGCTGTCTCTGACAGAATTACAATGTCTTCGGCGAACCTCAAAGTTTTTATTTCTTCTCCATTGACTCTAATACCAACACCGAATTTTTCTTTTGTTTCCTTTACTGCTTGCTCAATATACAGATTGAATAACATTGAGGAGAGGCTACAACCCTGTCTCACTCCCTTCCCAACCGCTGCTTCCCTTTCATGTCCCTCAACTCTTATAACTGCCATCTGGTTTCTGTACAAATTGTAAATAGCCTTTCGATCCCTGTATTTTACCCCTGCTACCTTTAGAATTTGAAAGAGAGTATTCCAGTCAACATTATCAAAGGCTTTGTCTAAGTCTACACATGCTAGAAACGTAGGTTTGCATTTCCTTAATCTCTCTTCTAAGATAAGTCGTAGGGTCAATATTGCATCACGTGTTCCAATATTTCTACGGAATCCAAACTGATCTTCCCAAAGGTTGGGTTCTACTAGTTTTTCCATTCGCCTGTAAAGAATTCGCGTTAGTATTTTGCATCTGTGGCTTATTTAACAGATTGTTCGATAATTTTCACATCTGTCAACACCTGCTTTCTTTGGGATCGGCATTATTATATTCTTCTTGAAGTCTGAGGGTATTTCGCCTGTCTCATACATCTTGCTCACCAGATGGTAGAGTTTTGTCAGGACTGGTTCTCCCAAGGCCGTCAGTAGTTCTAATGGAATGTTGTCTACTCCCGAGGCCTTGTTTAGACTCAGGTCTTTCAGTGCTCTGTCAATCTCTTCACGCAGTATTGGTTCAAATGGTTCAAATTGCTCTGAGCACTATGGGACTCAACTGCTGAGGTCATTAGTCCCCTAGAACTTAGAACTAGTTAAACCTAACTAACCTAAGGACATCACACACATCCATGCCCGAGGCAGGATTCGAACCTGCGACCGTAGCGGTCTCGCGGTTCCAGACTGCAGCGCCAGAACCGCGCGGCCACTTCGGCCGGCACGCAGTATTGTATCTCCCATTTTGTCTTCATCTACATTCTCTTCCATTTCCAGAATATTGTCCTCAAGTACGTCGCCCTTGTATAGACCCTCTATATACTCCTTCCACCTTTGTGCTTTCCCTTCTTTGCTTAGAACTGGGCTTCCATCTGAGCTCTTGATCGTCATACAAGTGGTTCTCTTTCCTCCAAAGGTCTCTTTAATTTTCCTGTAGGCAGTATCTATCTTACCCCTAGTGAGATAAGCGTCAACATCCTTACATTTGTCCTCTAGCCATCCCTGCTTAGGCATTTTGCACTTTCTGTCGATCTCATTTTTGAGACGTTTGTATTCCTATTTGCCTGCTTCATTTACTGCATTTTTATATTTTCTTCTTTCATCAATTAAATTCAATATTTCTTCTGTTACCCAAGGATTTCTACTAGCCCTCGTCTTTTTACCTACTTGATCCCCTGCTGCCTTCACTACTTCATCCCTCAGAGCTACCCATTCTTCTTCTACTGTATTTCTTTCCCCCATTTCTGTCAATTGTTCCCTTATGCTCTCCCTGAAACTCTGTACAACCTCTGGTTTAATCATTTTTTCCAGGTCCCACCTGTTTAAATTCCCACCTTTTTGCAGTTTCTTCAGTTTTAATCTACAGCTCAAAACCAATAGATTGTGGCCAGAGTCCACATCTGCACCTGGAAATGTCTTACAATTTAAAACCTGGTTCCTAAATCTCTGTCTTACCATTATATAATCTGTCTGATACCTTCTAGTATTTCCAGGATTATTCCATGTGTACAACGTTCTTTTATGATTCTTGAACCAAGTGTTAGCTATGATTAAGTTATGCTCTGTGCAAAATTCTACCAGACGGCTTCCTCTTTCATTCCTTTCCCCCAATCCATATTCACCTACTATGTTTCCTTCTCTACCTTTTCGTACTGTTAAATTTTCGTCTCCCTTCACTACCTTTTTGCCGTAGCTAGTCTGTTTTTGATGCCCTCCTTGCTCTATCAATGGTTATTTTAATGCCTAGGCAGCAGAATTCCTGAACTTCTCTACTTCGTGTCCGTCAATCCTGTTGTTACGTTCTTCTTTGTTGTCGTTTCTACTGCTTCTCAGTACCTTCGTCATTCTGCGATCCACTCTCAGTCCGTACACTATACTCCTTACACTGTTTTTTTCTGTTCAGCAGATCATGTAATTCTTCTTCACTTTCACTCAGGATGGCAATGTCATCAGCGAATTGTGTCATTGATATCCTTTCTCCTCGAATTTTAATTCCACTCCTAAATGTTTCTTTTATTTCTATCATTGCTTTCTCGATGTAAAGATTGAACAGTAGGGGCGAAAGGTTACATCTCTGTCTTACACCCTTTTTAATACGAGCACTTCGTTCTTGGTCGTCCACTCTTATTACTCCCTCTTGGCTGTTGTACATATTGTATATGACCCGTCTCTCCCTATAGCTTACCCCCTACTTTTCTCAGAATTTCGAACATCTTGCACCATTTTACATTGTCGAACGGTTTTTCCATACTGACAAATCCTATGGACGTCTCTTTATTTTTCTTTAGTCTTGCTTCCATTATTAACCGCACCGTCAGAATTGCTTCTCTCGTGCCTTAACTTTTCCTAAAACCAAACTGATCGTCATCTAGCTGTTGCTGTCCTCGGAATTTTGTGAATGATGCTTTTCCGAAAGTCAGATGGTATGTTGTTTTGACTTTTCTGTATGCTGAGTCTGTCTTTCTGCCAATCATTTCTTTTTCGACGTCTTCACATTTTTCCTGCAGCCATTTCGTCTCAGCTTCCCAGCACTTCCTATTTATTTTATTTCTCAGCGACTTGTATTTCTTTATTCCTGAGTTTCCGAGAACATTTTTGTATTTCCTCCTTTCAACAATCAACTGAAGTATTTCTTCTGTTACCCATGGTTTCTTTGCAGTTACCTGATTTGTGCTATGTTTTCCTTCCCAACGTCTGTGATGGCCCTTTTGAGAGAAGTCCATTCCTCTTCAACTGTACTGCCTATTGAACTATTCCGTATTGCAGTATCTATAGCCTTAGAGAACTTCAAGCATATCTCGTCATTCCTTAGGACTTCCGTGTACCAATTCTTTGCGTATTGATTCTTGCTGACTAATGTCTTCAATTTCAGCCTATTTTTCATCACTACTGTATTGTGCCCTGAGTCTATATCTGCTCTTTGGTACGCCTTACAATCCAGTACCTGATTTCAGAATCTCTGTCTGACCATGATGTAATGTAACTGAAACCTTCCCGTATCACCCGGCGTTTTCCAAGTATATCTCTTCCTCTTGTGATTCTTAAACAGGGAATTCACTATTGCAAGCTGAAACTTGTTTCAGAACTCAATTAGTCGTTCTCATTCCTTGTCCCAAGCCCATATTCACCAGTAACCTTTTCTTCTACACCTTCCCCTATAACTGTATATTCCAGTCCTCCATGATTATTAGATTTTCATCCCCCTTTACATACTGTATTGACATTTCAGTATCCTCATGCACTTACTCCATATCTTCATCTTCAGCTTGCGACGTCGACATGTATACCTGAACTATCGTTGTCGGTGTTGGTCGACTCTGCCACTGAACTGTTCACAGAAACAAACTCTCTGCCCTATCTTCCTATTCATAACGAATCCAACTCCAGTTGTACCATTTTCTGCAGCTGTTGATATTACCCTATACTCATCTGACCAGAAATCGTTACCTTTTTTCCACTTCAATTCACTGACCCCTACTATATCTAGACCGAGCCTTAGCATTTCCCTTTTCAGATTTTCTAGTTTCTTTGCCACGTTCAAGCTTCTGACATTCCATGCCCCGACTCGTAGAACGTTGCCTTTCCGTTGATTATTCAATCTTTTTCTCATGGTAACCTCCCCATTGGCAGTCCCCTCCCAGAGTTCCGAATGGGGGACTATTCCGGAATCTTTTGCCAATGGAGAGAGCATCATGATACTTCTTCAATTACAGGCCATATGTTCAAATGGGTCAAATGGATGTAAGCACTATGGGACTTAGCATCTGAGGTCATCAGTTCCCTAGTCTTAGAACTACTTAAACCTATCTAAGGACAGCACATCCATCCATGCCCGAGACAGGATTCGAACCTCCAACCGTAGCAGCAGTCTGGTTCCGGACTGAAGCGCCTAGAACCGCTCTGCCACGGCGGCCGGCTCAGGCCACATGTCCTGTGGACTCGCGTTACTTGTCTGTAATGCAGTGGTTTCCGTTGCCTTCTGCATCCTCATACCGTTGGTCATTGCTGATACTTCTACCTTTAGAGGCAGTTTCCCACCCCTAGGGCAAGAGAGTGCCCTGAACCTCTGTCCGCCCCTCCGCCCTCTTTAACAAGGCCGTTGGTAGAATGAGGGTGACTTCTTATGCCGGAAGTTTTCGGCCGCCAATGCTGATTATTAATCAAAATTTTAGCAGTGATGGGATTTGAACCCGGGACCGGAGACTTTTTGATAATGAATCAAAGACGCTACCTCTTTTTTATTTAGTCTAATTTTGTTCGGTATTGTTCGTTGCATTTGTTCGGTGCGGATGTTCCAATACACGCGTTGAAGTTCAGTGTTGAGCCATTGCCTCAGTTTTTTATTACAGAGGGCAGCTAACCCTCCAACCGAACACGCTGAGCTACCGTGCGGCTACCCTTTGACCAGGGGTGCACGGACGACGAAAAATCTGTTTTATACCCCATCTACCCAGGAATCTTCCTTTTTGAATAGGTATAACGCCACAAAAAAGGAAGAGCAGCGATCGGTGGTTCATCCTGTGAGTATGCAGTATCTTAACGTTCCCTTTTCTCGAAGAACGCACCATAGCCATTCTGTCGGGACAATTACTTCAGATGGTTAATTTCGAACTTCAAATGGTCCTCGTGAGAAACAGTTTTTCCTCTATGTACCAAGGAGTTCAAAACGGCTCTCTTCTGAACAGGATGATGAAAACCCTGTGAATTGAGGTATAAATCGGTATGTGGTATACAGTTTGGCCGAGTCTCCCGTCTGCCTGTCGTTGTACTAAAATGTCTACGAATGGCAATCTTCCTTGCTTCGGATGTGTGCTGTTCTTGTGTTCCGCGAATTGTTCGAGAGATTCTGCGCCGTGTGGTCCGACCAAAAATGTATCGTCAACATAATGATAAAATAAGGATGGACGGACGGCAGCCGAATTTAATGGACGTTCCTCAAAATTCCCCATAAAACATGTTAGCCAAAGATATAGACAACGGGGAGTCCATCGCTGTAGCGTCCGTCATTTCAAAAAATTTACTACCATACAAGGAATAGGTGGTCATGGTCATATGCCGGAAGAACTTTATAGTTTCAGGAGGAAAAAGATCCGCCATCATTTTCAAAGTGTCCTCCACAGGAACCTGTGAACAGCGATACGACGTCCAGACTGACAAAAATGTCATTAGAACCAATTCTAATCTTTTTGAGTTTCTCTATGAACATCTGGGAGGTTTTGATGTGATGTTCATAACGGCCGTCTGTAGGAACCATGAACTTTGCAAATAGGAGAACCAAAAGCACTGACAATAGGTCTGAAGGGAACATTGTAATTGTGGATCTTCGATAGTCCATACAACCTGGGAGGTCTAGGAGCTCGAACTCTGAGAGTTTTCGCAATATCATCTGATAGACCGGAATTCTTCAGTAGCTCCGCTCTGCTGAACGTCAAAGGTGGGTCCCTTTTAAGACATTTATACATACTGTCTTGCAATATTTTGATGTCATTTTGCTATGATATTCGGTAGTATTAAGAACGACTAAGGTATTTCGTTTGTCTGGTAATACGACAAGGTCTTCATCTCTCCGAAGTAAACGGAGCTCCTCCCTCGCCTCTCTACTGCTCTACTCATATTAGATTTGGCAGGTTAGCTGAGGCCAAAAAATGACTGGTGATATGTCTCACTTCGTCATCGTCGCCCTGTGCAAGATGGCGCATCGCCTGTTCTACTCCACTGATAAGATCAAATGGCTCTGAACACTATGGGACTTAACATCTATGGTCATCAGTCCCCTAGAACTTAGAACTACTTAAACTTAACTAACCTAAGGACATCACACAACACCCAGTCATCACGAGGCAGAGAAAATCCCTGACCCCGCCGGGAATCGAACCCGGGAACCCGGGCGTGGGAAGCGAGAATGCTACCGCACGACCACGAGCTGCGGACTACTGATAAGATCCACGACGGATACAGTACGTGGTGTAGGAGCAAAGTTCAAACCTTTATTAAGGGCCGAGATGGCTCCTTTCTCCAGGTTCTTGTCCGACAGGTTGACAACAGTGAGTGCTGTTCCACATAATGACTCCTATCTTTGCATAGCTGCAGGACACTCAAATTTCGGGAGCAACAGTCGGTTTCTCCTGACGATGACGATGGAGGCTATCGTCGAAAGCTCGAAATTATATCGCAAATTGACGCGGCAATAAAACCGAGAATGTTTTACATATCAGTGATATCCAGACTTAGGTTTTTAGTGATTTCTCTAAATGGCTCCAGTAAACGCCAAAATGATCCCTTTGCAAAGTCACAACCGTTTTCCTTCTCCACCCTTCATTAATATGAGGTTATGCTCCGTATCTAATGAACACGGTATCTACGGGACGTTAAACCCTAATCTTCCTTCTTTCCTTTTTTTTCCACATCAGACATACGCTTGGGAGTGTAGAACCAGCAACCACGGCGCCCGCTTAAATCTCCTCTCTTCCGCTACATTTCACCTGCGATCCATTGTTTGACCATAGTAACCATAGTTTCATCAAAAACGGAAGGAGGAAACAGCGGCAGTGTGTTGTTCTGAGGACAAGGTAGCCATTACCACAGTAGAGGAGCGAGTCGATCATCTGAAGCAATTATTTTCTTGCGAGACTGATGAATCACGATTCTTCATGACCCATATCAAAATATATAATTCATGTTTTTACGTGACATCCTTTGGTGAGAACTCTGTATGGTGAGAACTATCAGTCCCAAACATGGATTTTCACTTACCTTTATGGTGCAGGGACAAGTGCATCATGAAACAGGCCGCTTTTCCCACCGGGACAATCATGCACAATTTTTGAAAGTTTACTTTATTGGAGATGAGGAGGACCCTGATAAATGACGTCAAATTATTTATGGAGTTCCGCGGGCGACTGTACGCAGATTACAGAAACTGCTGCACAATCACAATGTATTGGTCCACGAGTTTAAAGCAGCTCTCGAGAACATGTCCCACGAAAGCTGCAAGGTGGTGATCAACAAGGACCGCGTGCTGAATGGTAGCTCGCACCATGTTACAACGAGCTGGCCACCGTCGAGTTCGCGACTGTGGTCGCAGGCACCAACCCCTTCATCGCGAGGCACATCATCCCTCGCCAGGATTTCCGACATAAACCGCTTCCATGATACTCTACACTACCCTCATACGAATCACGGGACTTGGAGACCGATACGAACGAAACGTGTCGTGCATAGGTTTTTACCCATAGCACCTAATGATCCGCCAACATGGGTTCATCTACACTGCGAATATCGAAAATCATCAGCTGTATAATGAATGACGACAATGAAAATTTGTACCACACCGTGACTCGAACCCGCATATCCTGCTCAACACGGGCAGTCGCCTTACCACTTTCTCTTTTTTACCTTTGTTGTTCTCGGCATTTGGTATTTCCGGACGTCATATGACAGCTGTTGATCGTTGAACACGTAACTCAGTTTTTTTGTTACAGAGGGCAGTCAGCCTTCTGACTGAACACACTGAGCTACCGTGCCGGCACGAGTTATCCAAATCGTGGATGACTCACGGCGTGACCCAAACTTCCACATGTCGTTAACCATGCGTCTACAACATGTACTCGTACATTCATTATGTATATTCCTGTACAGATGAGACGTTTTACTTGAAAGTAGCTTCCACGATTTCGGCGCATAAATACGATAGTGCAGTGCAGTAATTACGAATTACGAGGCACTGCACTATCTTGTTTATCCGCCGACACCAAGAAAGCGGGTTTTAAGTAAAATGTCTCATCTGTACGGGAATGAACATGATGTATGTAGAAGTACTGGTTGTAGATGCATTATTGGCGAGGTATGGAAGTTTGGACGCAAGCGCTCGTCGTGCATAGATAGCCAAAAGTCGATCAGTCACGATAAGCGGCAAATCCGGGTGCGAGTCCGGCTACGTCAAAAATATTCATTCTCGTTATTCCATTCTACAACTGATGGATGTTCACATTCGCAATTTCGAATACACTTAATGTATTTCATAACGGCTATAGTTGCAATTTCGAATACATTTAATGTATTTCATAACAGCTGCAATCGCCGCAGTGCCTGTTCCTTTAGACATGCATGCGTGTCCAATGATACTTTGCATCGTAATTCGGAATAACACAGGCACTGCACTATCATACGAGAGCTTTCCGCTGCGGTGTAGGGTACTTCCGTCCCAATTTCTGGCAGACATGTACGTGTACATGGAGAGCGAGCATCTTAGGTTCACTACTGAAGCAAGTTTCATGGAAATTATATCCATCTGCAAGATGCCATTGTGGAGGACGAGCACGGCAAACGAAGTGAATCCAAACGACAGAGGGCAGATGGTAATCCTCCCATCGTTATCCGTGAATATTCCGCAGTACCTCCACGAATATACCTAGGACGCTTCCTCCTACATCTGCAACCATGGTGACCAGACATATTCATCACCATCACTTACAACACAACCCGGACTGATATCAAGGAAGAAATAATTCACGGGCAGGAAACAATGGACCGCGTCGATATCACATCGCGACATTTTAAAGTGGAAAAGCTGGTGACGCTCGTTGCCCCAGGGCATGTATTCGGAGAGGCGCAGTGCTTACTGTATTCGATTGAATAGCAAAATGGCGTCTTTCCTCAAATGCGCTTGCTGCTTTGGTTAATGAAGAAATTATGGCCGAATCACATCGACGAAATGATACAGCAGAGCTGCCCTATCTCAACGTGGACGGGTAGCTGTATGAGACGATCACAAAGAGCACAATTCACGGTCATCGCAGAGTGCTGGACCCTACGTCACCATGCATGAAGGACAGTAAATGCGCCAGAAAGTATCCTCGGTCGCTGTTGGAGGAGGTCCAAATGAATGAGAATCGTTGTTCGTTGTATATATGCAGAGTGCTCTAGGACGGTGCACGTACGGTCACAGTCAAAGTGAGAGGTACTGCATACGGCTTTGTAGTGGACACCTGCTCAGTGGTCACTTACTGACCACTCCTTTCCTAAATTTTTAATGACTACATTAATGATTAGTTTAATAACTCGGTCCAGGCAGTTAAATACGTTGTAAGTTCTTAAACTTATATATCGTGCAGGAACAGAGCTACGCCAATATTGACCCAAGAGATGAAGTGCTGATGTATAGAGCGGGTCGATGTTAGCAGCAACGAAGCGGCACGGCGGGTATGGGCCTTGCAGCTTCACAAGAGGCATCCGACAGTGACACATTTTGTGGCTCTCCTTCCCAACGGCGGGTGTGTTTACTTCGAGTAGCGACACACCCATGAATAGCCTCACCACATTTCTCTGCTTGTGACAGATAGGACTTTGCCCGAACTTTGCTTCACTTGAAAGTGGCAGAATATTACACATGGAATGCATCACGAAAAGAATTGAATCATCATGTACTGGGAAGCTCCTTCGAAGGCTGGAATTGTGTGAAAATCTTAGATACCCTGGGTACAATTTACACCTTGTACACAACACACTTTGAGTATTCCTGTGTATGGCTGCTGCCGACCAGCGACCAGGGACTCATCACTATACAGGTCCTCTAAACAGTCGACAGAGAGGAAAAAACCATGTACAGGAAGTGTGTGAGGCAATGGAACTCTTAGAAGACGATGGCTACTGGGACACTTCGATGCAAGTCACCATATTGCGCCTATCAGCACCCAAGTTGAGAGAGCTCTTTGCTACCATGTTGACCATTTGTTGGCTCTCGGAGTTCCTTCAACTTTGGAACAAACATAAAACTGCGCTATCGGAAAGTAGTAGGGCAAATCCGGTATGAGCACATTTTTGACATCAAATTGATATCAAATTAATTAATTAATCGTCTCCTCACCCCTGTTGACATCATGTGTTTTCCCCAGCCGGCACGTGACTGCCAGTATGTACGAACTTTCCCTTGTCACCTAACTCTCTGGGAAATCCTCACCTGTCCCCACACCCCCTCTGCATTCCTACCCGTTGATACGAATGCACTTTCTGAATTTCGCACGATTTTGAAGCCTGTTCCTGGCGCACTTTCTTGTCACTCCCCCCTTATGTTATTGTTCTGCCCCATAACACCTTTTTTGATATTAAATTAATTGACTATGAAAAAATTTCTGGAAATAACTCAGTACAACACCTACCCTCCACTTAACCTGCTGTGCTACTTTTGGTACTGTGTCATAGAACACAAGCTGTCTCAGGTCAGGCCTGAGTTTTTCGAATAGCCCACTTACTACTCTATCAAACTGACTAACTAATTAATTACTGCCCCATTCAACAAATATTGATGGACTGGCAGGAAATTGATTGCACTGCGTGGAATATTTCAACAATTCTGGCTCTTTTTTAATCTGATTGCGTGAGAAATACCGTTATGAAGCACTCACCATATATAATTACATTCTATGGATCATGTTAAAAATATATGGTGATTTCTCGGCTGCACCATGTCCTGGTGTCCAAGCCAGTCAACAGGCCACACTCTGTGAGCTCAGGCCTGCAACTGCTGCACTGCTGCACGAAGGACCACCAACCGTCTCATGGTATTGGCATGTCTCAAGCTGTTATTTCCTGTAGTGTGCTACTGCTGGGCATGTGCGCATCATTGTTTGCAGCCAGACCGAATTGCAAACAAATCAGCGTTTACCTAGGAAACTGCCAAGGTTTCACTTACTGGGTACTGGATGCAAAAACTGCTGCCAAGACAAGTGCCTGACTAGTATCTATCTGTATATACATCTGAAGTCTATAAATTGACTGACTAATTAATTTGTCACTTGATTGTGATGTAAGGGGTATAAGGCAGATGTGGTAGCTCAACAGTTTCAGTCATAGTCAGACTCTGGAGGAGGAAGAAGAAGAAGAAGAAGAAGAAGAAGACGAAGAACCATGAAGTGTAAACAGTGGAGATTGTCCAGTAACCCACCAGCAGAATAGCAAGAGGCAGAATAATAACTACTCCTTGCTTAATAATACATCTTCATCTCTCTCTCTGACTAGTTGCTATTGTTATATATGTATAACAGTTCTTCTTCTTTTTGTCTCCAACATCAGCGGAGGTGACATCTAGCTCGCTGACACCTGCTGTTGCATGTGGTCCTCTACCAGAACCGATCAGCTTATTGAACTGATAAATAAGGTTTTGAGCTCTGGACTCCAACATGTGTACAATCCCAGGACATTCTGGTGTTACTGCAAGGACAGAGTGTGGATGTTGTGGATGAGAAGCTGCTGATTCCTCTTGGTTCTCTACTGCTTTTCACGGAGTTGGAATGGGATGAACTGCGCTGCACAGAACACTACATCAACCAGCAGATGACCTTAGAGTATTCTCAGTCTCTGGACATTTACTGTGCTTACCTGATGTTATCTGAAACATCGCTGTATGATGGCGTGACTCTGACGACGCAATCTGGATGTCGATCCATTTATCTGCAACACTCCACCGTTATAAACTTGTTTGGCCTACGGACGGTACTATCAATTGTGCTGGAAAAACTGAAACATGAGATGTCATGTGTTCAAACTGTGAATAAAGACAGTGTGAATCATCTCCATACGTATACTGTGTATGTGAAATATTTAGAACACTGTATCAATAAGGCGTCAAAAGAAGAAACTAAAGTACCCAGTGCGAGAGAAGTACACAAGGAATTTAGTGCACACAAGAAATGGTTACAAAGGAAATACTGTAAAAAATGAATCGTTAGTTTTTGTTGTTGATGTAATGCAGCATATGTATGTATTATTGCTGAAGCATAAATGATATAAGCATATATAATAAATCTCTAGTGTTACTTATTCCTTCATAACCCTCTCATTATAATGTAGTTATGGTAAGTCAGTTGGTACGACGACTGCACTAAGGTGCTACACATATTATTATTACAAATGTTCATTTTCTAGCAGAAGAAGAAGAAGAAGGATAAAAAGGATGGCATACTCATACCTATAATATACGAGTGATAGTTGTAGGTCCATCCAACTGTGGCAAGACAAATGTTTTCATGTCACTACTAACACACCTGGATGGAGTCTCCTTTGAGCACGGATGTGTATTTTTTTTTAAACTCTGTTTCAGCCTAAGTACCAGCTACATGGTGTAGCACACACGGCATTCAGTCCAAGCAGACAAAACCCTTGCAAAAATAAAGCGAAACACAGTGTTCGCATTCTATTATATTTCTGTTTCGGTTGTCATACGTGTATTGATGTATTTTGAGTGAGACATATTCCACAATCCTGAAACAGTAAGTGGAGGATAATCCAAAATCTCATTATAGCTTTCATAAAAGACAATATAAATGTAAATCACAGTTACCAGGTGCGTGTACAAACTGACATGTCATTCAATGATTTTGTATACATGGGAAGATTGCTGGAATCACACAGATTGATAAATCAAGAAAACTGAATGATGGCAGGTATAGATGAAACTTCCGGGAGTTTCTATGAAATAAGTGATGTGTGTGTTAGTTTACATCACACCACGGACAAGTTTGCATGTGTCAGGTACAGAGCCTGAGAGCATAGGTATGCATGGACAGTAAATGTGTTTGTAGATCGCTGGAAAATTTTAGTCTCTTGAACATAAAGAGCTAGAGATGTATGCTGAGTCCCTCCTGATGTTGATCAATGAGTTAGATGATAGGGTTAAGGAACTAGAGATGTACATCCACATCATTCTGAGGAAGAAAGCAGATGACTTAGCTGTAAAGCTTGATGGAATTGGAAAGAAGGTACATAACTTAACCAAAAAGGGTTGAGGGAAATGTATTTATTGTGCAACCAGTGAAGCAGCGTATTTAGTATATACCAAGCTGTCAACTAAGTATAAGGTCATCACTGAATGAATGGCTGTTCTAGAGAAGTTATGGTAGCTAGGGTTAGGACATTTGGATCGAGAGAAGACATTGCAAGAAATGTTTAAAGCAGTTACTGAATCCCCCAATGAACCCTCAGGATATTACACAACAACTGTTGCTGGTTTCATTAACCATCACAATGATGCTAGGATACACGAAATATTTGGGGGTGATTGGTGAAAAACCATACACCTTAGGCACGCCGCCTGTAGCTTTAAATGAAAAAAAAGAAGCATATAGTGTACTGGGAATTTCAAAGAACACTAAGTCTACTGAACCTGAAAAAAAGTAGGATTGTCGCTCTAAGATCTGAAGAGATATGATTAAATACTACAACTGACTGGTGTACACAGGAAGCAGGAAGCAACGCAATGCAGAGTACAGAGAAATTATAAAACATTGTTATTAGATGACCAGTATCGCGGTGGTGACGGGATTGACATTCAGCATAAAAGAGTCAGCAATCATCCTCTCTCAGTATATATACTACAATGACCCCAATGAGCTAATACATCAACTACAACTGCTCATGGCAACATCTGCTGTGTGCCATACTGCTCATTGAGATAAGATTGCTTTTAATTTTTATTAAATCATACTCCAAATCTGCCTCAGCATTATGTGATAGTAAAAATGGGGGAAATGTCACAGGGGTGTTTGAGCGTTTGTTACATACAGGGAAAATTGATGCTGGGACAACCTCCAAACCAATCACAGTGGAGAGTTTGACAATCGGTATTTTATGACCATGATGCAATGGTATGGAATAAATCACTACTCAACATTCACCCACCTGAAAGCGAGTGTCATGGAACGCCTGAGCAGAACAATAATAGGTGAAATATCGATTAGTTTTAATTTTCACTTCTCATGCAAAAGGTGAGATATCCTCTCAGTAATAATTGCATAGTATAATCGAACAATGCGTAGCAGAATGAAAATGAGAGCAATCGATGTTTGTGGTAATGGACTCAGAGATACATTGTACTATCGTATTAAAATGCTTGATCCACGTAAACAGAAATTTAATGTAATTTGGAACGTATCTCAAAACACAACATTTGAGAAGTCATATAACCAAAAGTGGTCGGTTTCGAAAGTGCAGAGAACAAATACTGGAACTGGAATGGAATGTCGTGTGACTACGGCCTCCCATCTCGTAGACCGGCCGCCTGGTGCAGGTCTTTTTAGTTGACGCCACTTCAGCGACTTGCATGTCGACGGGGATGAGATGATGAAGACTACACAAACATCCAGTCCCTGAACGGAGAAAATCTCCAACCCATCCAGGAATCGAACCTAGGCCCCTTTGCATGGCATTCTGCTTTGCTAACTACTCAGATACCGAGGCGGACTCCTGGAACTTACATCTTAAGGAATAGCAGTGGCACTGAAATTTTACACTGAGGAAATGCAGAAAAGCACGGAACCACACGTTGCTTATTAAGTGTGTCATAAAACGTCGAAGGAACAGAGCACTAGTTAAATGGCTTAGTCTTCCTACAACACCAAACAGCTGGACTGGCACTCACGATCTGCTATATAATGGGGTGAACAGACCAGAACCAGCACAGTTGCATAACATGCATAGTAGGAGAAGCATTATAGGAGTGGTGGTATTCTCGACAAACTTCCTGTGAAACTGCACGTTCCGTGGTATAATTACTGCGGACCCGGTACAAGTCTTCAAAAACATTTGGCTTGTGTTGGTAAGGGAACTAACCTGCTTGATAAGGTGTGTTTGGAACACATCATTGCTTACGCAAAACGTAAAGATCTCCCAGGACGTCAAGCTGCAAATCGAATTTTAGCTAATAAAGCCAAGGCAATACATGCAAGTAAGGATGTTGCTACAGGACAGAATGTGTAGTTGATAAAACAACGAGTGGTAAAATTAAGTTGGGCTTTGGTGTGATTTTCAAGCAACTAATGAACGCTGCATTTCACGAACTGAAGAACAAGAATGGTTGTTTAAAAATCTGTCCCAGAGCGATGTAGGCAGCTAAGAGTGTCCTGAAGCATAAATGGCCGGTTAAAGCACACAGGGTTCTGCTGATACCCAAGACATCAGGTGGAATTTTCATCTTCGTCATTCCTACCTTCGCATGGCTCTCAGCGATGGGTTCAGTGGCTGGTGCTGATGCGGCTATTGCCAGAACACTGATGAACGCACATAACTCCGAGTAGGAACTAGAGGCAGCAAGAAGACATAACAACATAATGGAAGCAGCAACCATAGAGAGGACTATACCTGAAACCAAACAAGAAAAGACTAGGTCTCTTCATAAAGAAAGTTCTTTATGCTACTGCATAGATTGTTTACAAATACGGATCTGCTCAAGTTTGTCAGGAAAAAATTCAACTTTCTAAGATTCCATGGTTTTTTCATTGTTTATGCGGGATACATTACCGAAGACTATGTAGAAATCTGGATAATGTGGAATTGTGAATGTAGATGCTGCTGTGAGGCCAGACTCTCACAGTGTGGCATATGTTAAGAAAAATACAAATACCGTCCACTATTTCGACTCATTTGGAGACTTGCAGCCGCCAGACAATTTACAACGGTACTTAACCAACAGAAGACATGTGTTCTACAATTTTCATCACTACCAAGACTTTAATACCTGCTCAAACTGGCATCTATGCAGCAAGATCCTCCTGATGTTTGCGAAGAAACATGTATATAAGGAGATGTATTAAACTGCCACCCTTCAGGTGAGATTCAGATGCAATGACGTATGCTCTGACTTTAAAAGATTGATCGTCACTATTACGCGCTAATTGTTTCACACCGATTAAGAAATGGGGAGTGAAGTGTTGTGCTGACTGGACTGGAGACTTACAACAGCATTCCAAATGTCACAGAGGCTAACAATAGACTTCATCTGGAAATTAATGGTCCAAAAGATATTATCGAAATAGAATCTGATGCATACATACTGATGATTTGAACGAAGTTTTAAAACGGTCTGGAAAAGGGAATGTTCTACGTGCAAATATCAATAGAGATAAATCTGAAATAAAGACAACGAGTGCAACGACTGACTTTAACTAGAAAGTATGAAAAGGATGGCTACTGGGTTTCACAAAGGACATGTTTTGAAGCAGGATCCTAATAAATTCTACAGGTCCGATCAATCAGTCGATATACTTCCTGTCAGTACAATGCATGTCAAGTGTAACATCCCAACAAACTCTTATCCCAACAACAGACTGACTCATACAAATTACGGATTCTTCCCATCACTGGGAACAGGGTACAAGGTCATTGAGACCCCTACCAACGCTCTTTACCTCCCAGTTACAGTTCAGGCTCTGGAACATCTGGAGCTGCGTATTATGGATAAGAACAATCAACTTGTCGACTTTCGTCGCGAGGAAACCATTGTATGGCTGCATCCAAATCAGTCCTTGCAGTGACCTTGAACATGCAGAGACCGAGAAACGGCGGTACGCTTCAACCAGCCGGTACCTGTTGAAGGCAGAAGCGAAGAGACCTGTTGGAAGCGACAACGCTTAACTTGCCGGGCCGAAAACTTCGGCAGCAAGCTTCAACCAGCCATGGATCAAACTGTCCCCATATTGTCAACGAAGAAAGGATCTGCAGAAGGTATAAAACCAAAGTGCACACTGCCCAGCGTGGCACATCACAACAGAACAGGAAGGTGGAACGAAAATGTGTACCAATCGGGGGTTCGAACCTGGGATCTGCTGCTTACTAGGCAGACAACATGGTAACCACCGCACCATCTGTTACACAGCGTTAGCAGGACTGAACAGACTATCTCGGTATACCTCACGGCTGATCCACACTCCAGACGAGCGCCACCTATCCGCAATCCTTGTCCTTTATATTCCCATTGACTATTTAGAGATTCCCATAGGAGGTCGGACGTCTTTCGTGCATTCACACTGAGGATACTGGATCCATTGCCATAGAATGGGAGTAGACTATGTGATCAAAAGTATTCGGACATCCCCCCTCCTAAAACAAACGTTTTTCATATTAGGTGCATTGCGTTGCGACCTACTGCCAGGTACTCCATATCAGAGACCTCAGTAGTCATTAGACATCGTGAGAGAGCAGAATGGAACACTCCACGGAACTCACGGACTTCGAACGTGGTCAGGTGATTGGATGTCACTTGTGTCATACGTCCGTACGCGAGATTTCCACACTCCTAAACATCACTAGGTCCGCGGTTTCCGATGGGATAGTGAAATGGAAACGTGAAGGGTCACATACAGCACAAAATCGTACAGGCCGCCTCGCCTGTTGACTGACAGAGACCGCCGACAGTTAAAGAGGATCGTAATGTGTAATAGCCTGACATCTATCCAGACCGTCACACAGGAGTTCTAAACTGCATCAGAATCCACTGCAAGTACTATGACAGTTAGGCGGGAGGTGAGGAAACTTCGATTTCATGGTCGAGCTGCTGCTCATAAGCCACACATCACGTCGGTAAATGCCAAACGACGCCTCGCTTGGTATAAGGAGCGTAAACATTGGACGATTGAACTGTGGGAAAACGTTGTGTGGCGTGATGAATGACGGTAAACAATGTGGCCATTCGATGACAGGGTGTGGGTATGGCGAATGCACGGGGAACGTCATCTGCCAGCGTGTGTAGTGTCAGGTGTAAAACTCGGAGGCGGTGGTGTTATGGTGTGGTCTTGTTTCTCATGGAGGGTGCTTGCACCCTTTGTTGCTTTGCGTGGAACTATCATACCACAGGCCTATACTGACATTTTAAGCACCTTCTTAATTCCCACATTTGAAGAGCAATTCGGGGATGGCGATTGCATCTTTCAGCACGATCGAGAACCTGTTGATAATGCACGGCCTGTGGCGGAATGGATACCCGACAATAACATCCCTGTAATCGACTGGACTGCACAGAGTCATGAACTGAATCCCATAGAACACCTTTGAGATGTTTTGGAACCCCGACTTCGTGCCAGGCCTCATCGACCAACTTCAATACCTCTCCTTAGTGCACCTCTCCGTGAAATATGGGCTGCCATTTCCCAAGAAATATCCACCACCTGTTTGAACGGGTGCCTGCGACAGTGGAAGCTGTCATCAAGGTTAAGGGTGGGCCAACACCATAATTTATTCCAGCATTACCGATGGAAGGCGCCACGAATCTGTAAGTCATTTTAAGCCAGGTGTCTGGAACTTTTGATCACACAGTGTATAATGGGTATGGGCTGTGGACAGTTGCCGCTCGGTGGGAGTGTGGATGGGCTATGAGGCTCACCCAGATAGTCTGTGCAGTTGCACCAATGAAATGGAAATGAGCGTTTGGCGTCATTGGCGGGGAGGCCCCTTTGTGCGGCAGGTCCGGCCGCCTTGGTGCAGGTCGTATTACATTCGACGCTACATCGGGCGACCTGCGCGCCGGATAGGAATGAAATGATGAAGACAACACACAACCCAGTCCCTGAGCGGAGAAAATCCCCGACTCAGCCGGGAATCGAACCCGGGCTCCTTAGGACAGTAGTCCGTCACGCAGACCATTCAGCTATCGGGGCGGACAGTTGCGCTAATGCTGTGCCCCGAATAGCGCAGTGGTTACCACACTTACCTTGTATGCAGGAGATCCCTGGTTCGAATCCCAGTCTGGTGCACATTTTTGTGCGACGGAGTTGATTTCGTTTAATGTTCGGCTGCTGCTGACAGTAGTGATCCCCATTCCATTTACATATAGTGGCAGCTGCAGGATCTGCGAGTTCTCTGTTCTTTCGAAGGAGCAGACACCATGCATTCATATACTTCCATATGTCTTGATGGATCATTTACGAAAAGAGATGGTACTACTACAGTGGCATTGAACCTTACATCTTATACTGTAGCGTTCCTGTTTCATTAGATACAATATGAAATTAATGGGGGTCGAGATTGAACATACACGCAATGTAGTCGTAGCATCAACTTTTAAAACTTATGTCTCTGTTTCCCTCTTGGATCTGAACTACTTATTAAGCGCTGGACGGTTCACTGACGAGCCAGTGGGTATAACAGTGGAAGAGTACAAGAAATTTACCTCTGTGTACTTTTAAAATTGCTTGAGGGATACTTTTAGGACATGCGGCGAATTTTTCTGGATAATAAAAGGAACGTACTCTGGTAGGGAGTGCAACGGATGGCAACTCACACTTTAAGGGGGTGAAATAGAGGACACCATCAATAAAAAAAGATGGAAAATGCCGCATATCACAGTATCAGATGAGCAGCGTTTGAAGCTTTTACAAGTTGTAAATGTAGCTGTATTTTTACAGCTATCTTTCTATTGATGGGAGATTTTTGATTAACCAGTGCTACCGACTGCATGCATACGAGCGTGGTCTATTGAAACTTGCCCTTATCTGGAAACGCCCAGATTCATTGTACTTGCGATTCAGACCAATAGAAGAGGGAATATAGCAAATAATTCCACCAAAGTTGATAATTGCAATTAACCAATGCCAGAGTCCACCTGAACTCTGAATTCTACCCGTATGATAATTTATACCTGGAGTGGGATGAAAATGTATGCAATCTAGGATATGAAATGCATGCGAGTTTCCATGCTTCAGGCAATGAAGAGGAAGGATGTCTACTCAGTCCACAGAAATTCAAGGAGCTCGTGCCAATCATCGTAACAGACTGCTCAAAACAGAACGAGATAATTAAATTTGCACCTATAGATGTACGAAATGAATTTGAATGTTTGCCAAATTTCCCGGAACACACTGCAGCATATGCTTTAGTTCTTCTTGACAGTATGATTCATTACTGCCCGCTCACCAGTGTTGTGCATAAGCTATATAAGTGAACAGGTTCTGCATCACACCCAAAGCGTTCCACTATGGTATCTCAAGGTGTGAAAACCACTGCGTATGCTCAGGATTTACATGTTGATGGGTGTAGACAGTTCTTATTTAAAGACGTTGCATTTGCAGCATATGCAGAAGATGCCATAATAATAGAGACAGTCTCAGTAAACACGGTATCACCGAGTTCTTTAAAGGACGTGAAGTATGCTAAAACATGGAAGAGTGCGAAGTGGTTAACACATTCCTACCATGGAACACACTATGATGATCCTGGCATACCCTATAAAGTATAGTGACGTCGCATCGAATATTCGACCACATGAATATCATCACCTACTTGAAGGGGAAGGACAAGATGGCATTGGTGCATCGAATCTTCAAGTATGCTGGTATTCAAGACCTCGAATTCTACGAAATAAATACTATGTGTGTATTTTGTTTCTACTTATTTCACCCTTTTCCTACTTTGATAGTATACAGTATTATGCAGATACTATGCCTATGGTTTTCTTCAAGCACAGGAGATATAATTTTAGACATGTTTGCTATACGTCTTTGGAAGCGGACACACTCATTTGCAACCTGCTCCCGTAACCCAACACAAGCAGCACGATAAGTGTAATTCCATGCAACCGTTCTGTGTATTTTGTTATATTCCACGTTAAACGTGACCTTCATGTTCAAATCTAATGTCATTTGTGTTCTGCACATCCCTTATAAACAGAATTCAATAGGGAATAGGTGTTCTGTAAATAACAGCAAAGACCAAGGGTAACGAATTTTTTTATTTATTCAGTTCACACAAACTAACCTGATTTTTGAGTTACAGTGCAGTTCCTGAGATGCAGTTCGTTTCTTGAGGTACAGATCAGTTCTTGAGGTACGGTTCCATTCTTGAGATACAATTTGACTCTGATATTTCGATACGGATATACCTTTAACTTAGACCCTATTCCTAATTACTAAGGAAAAAAAGAACCTCCCAGCAGTAACACTGGCTGAGAATATGCTTACAATTTTTATAAATCTACGCTAAAAGCTAATGCAGAGAGACGTTTTTACTACAACTAAATTCCACATTCCCAGTAGGTTGAACAATAATTCTGATGAATTGTGGGCTATATACACTTAAAAATTAATCAGTCTTGGACCGCTAGCAGGCGGTGAAAATTAAAAAGTATTCTAATTAAGATATATTTACATGTCTGTAGAAACAACACATACAGTGTGAATGAATAAATATTTAGATGACATTCATTTAGATGACATGTATTTGTTTATGATTTTTTACATTATTAAAACTTTTTTACATTTTTATACTTTTTTCGCAGCTCGCTCACCCCCCTTCCTCCCCCCCCCTCTCTCTCTTTCTCTCTCTCTCTCTCTCTCTCTCTCTCTCACACACACACACACACATTCAGTCTCTCCCTCTCACTCAGAGTCCCCCCTACCTTCTCTCGCTACAAGTGAGTAGTGTGGGTATGGGCGAAATTCAGTCCTGTCATCACAAACGTCCCTTTATCGTCATTAGGCGACAGGCTGATTTTAGACTGCAGCACAGTGTACAGCTCGCGCCCTTTCGATACAATAGTAGTTTGCCACGCCATATGCAGAGGCTGTGACGCAGCACCAAGAACTCTGCTGTACATGCACTGGAAATAGGATTTGTTAGAGAGAGCTCTCGATGGCTTATGACGTACATCTTTACGCCGCCTCTGGGTGGCTCTTTCTAGTGTGCAATACGCATACATTTTTGATTGCAGACCTTCAAACTCCACAACTGGCAATTCATTTACCTCACCTTTCATGAGGCTGATAACCTTCTTGTTCTTTGGAGCAATACCATAAGGATTATCGGTCATGTATGAGGACGTGTCAAATTCATTACCTTTGTAACACATTATTGCATATGGATCCAGTGCTTCACCCAATAGATGAAGTTATCCATATAAAGTAACTTAGAACCTGCAAAATAGTGCAGTCTTTGCCATCCCCACTGCAAAAAACCTCTTATTGAATAATGTCACCATCTTAAAATTTGGTGTGGTGCCTTTTTATTACGCCCAAAGGCCATCCCATTCGGTTCTAATCAAAATTCTCCATAGTTATGATTAAAATTGAATTATTCATTAATTTATTGAAATATTTCTCAAAGTCACACATCGTGGAATCTCTCTGTCTCGAATTTACATCAATATATTCCCTCAACAGGGTTCAGTGCTTGAAGGAGACAGCCTAGGTGATTTTAACCAACTCCATGCACAAGCTGAGACTCTGTCGGAGATTCCAATAATGAATAATATATCTCTGTTTCTTCACCTGCATTGTCATCAGTTCTGGAGTGGAGCCTCCTTGTGGAACTAGTTGCTTTGGACACAGTGGCTAATTGGTGCGCACATCATGCAAACTAATAGGGCATATGAGTTTGCCTCCACCACACGTCCCATATCAGAATCAGCCACCATTCCCCTTCGATTTTTCCACCTAATCCCCTGTATTCATCCTCAGGCATCCGTCGAAACTCACCAATCGGCAGTGATTGTTACATAGCATGCCCATATAAGTTATTTACACATAGGTACATGATGTAAATCAAGTCAAGGGATGCACTGCATCTGTCACTCTTCAATGGGTTATTTGCCTTGGCTTACCTATGGACACATTGGCAAATAAATCAGGGATGCCTTGCTCAACCATCTAGGCGAGGACCAGTGCAGCATGACCTTCCATGTTAGATGGACCCCACTGCTGCACGGGAAGCGACGGACGCTGTGGTGACCGCTGCTGCCCCTGACACTGCCGCACCTGCTGCCAGTGCTCCAGAACCGGTCTGGTGTCCGCACATCAGCTTCCCTCTGGCAACTGTTTCAGGGCTGCCACTACAGCCAGGCTACTTTTATTTATTTATTTATTTATAAATTGTTCCGTGGGACCAAATTAAGGAGAAGTCTCCATGGTCATGGAACGAGTCAATACATGAAATTATAACACGATATTAGAAACAGATAAAATGAAATATAAAAAAGACATATTCAGGTGACTAGTCGTAAGTTTAAATGAAGAAAATCAAGAATGTAGCAATTTAATTTGCTTAATTTTTTAGCTCTTCCAGGAGCTCCTCGACAGAATAGAAGGAGTGAGCCATGAGGAAACTATTCAGTTAAAAGAGTTTGGGCTACTGCTAAGATTTTTGAGTTCTTGTGGTAGCTTATTGAAAATGGATGCAGCAGAATACTGCACTCCTTTCTGTACAAGAGTCAAGGAAGTGCATTCTACATGCAGATTTGATTTCTGCCTAGTATTAACTGAGTGGAAGCTGCTAACGCTTGGAAATAGGCTAATATTGCTAACAACAAACGACATTAAAGAAAATATGTACCCTGAGGGCAATGTCAGAACTCCCAGATTTTTGAATAGGGGTCGACAAGAGGTTCTCGAACTTACACCACATATAGCTCTAACAGCCCGTTTTTGAGCCAAAAATACCCTTTTTGAATCAGAAGAATTACCCCAAAAAATAATACCATATGACATAAGCGTATGAAAATATGCGAAGTAGACTACTTTTCGTGTTGAAGTGTCACTTACTTCAGATATTGTTCTAACGGTAAATAAAGCAGCATTTAGCTTCTGAACAAGATCCTAGACATGGGCTTTCCACAACAGCTTACTATCTATCCGAACGCCTAGGAACTTGAACTGTTCTGTCTCGCTTATAATATGGCTATTCTGTCTGATCAAAATATCGGTTCTTGTTGAATTATGAGTTAGAAACTGTAAAAACTGAGTCTCACTGTGATTTAGCATCAAATTATTTTCCACAAGCCGCGAACTTATTTCATGTACTACATTATTTGTTACTGTTTCAATATTACACACAAGATCCTTCACTATCAAGCTGGTGTCATCAGCAAACAGAAATATTTTTGAATCACCTGTAATACTAGAAGGCATATCATTTATATAAATAAGAAACAGCAGTGGCCCCAGCACCGACCCTTGGGGAACGCCCCACTTAACAGTGCCCCATTGGGACTGAATATCACTACCACTCTCAATATTGCGGAGAATTACCCTCTGCTTTCTGTTCTTAAAGTAAGAGGCGAAGCAATTGTAAGCTACTCCCCTTACTCCATAATGGTCCAACTTCTGCAGTAATATTTTGTGGTCAACACAGTCAAAAGCCTTCGTTAAATCAAAGAAAACACCTAGCGTTCGCCACCTTTTATTTAATCCGTCCAAAACCTCACAGAGAAAAGAGAATATAGCATTTTCAGTTGTTAAACCATTCCTAAAACCAAACTGAACATTTGACAGCAAATTATGTGAATTTAAATGCTTCAGTAACCCTGTATATACAACCTTCTCGATAACTTTAGCAAACACCGATGGCATAGAAATAGGTCTAAAATTGTCAACATTATCAATGTCTCTACTTTTTATAAAGTGGCTTCACTACTGAGTACTTTAATCGGTCAGGAAACCGACCACTCCTAAAGGAAAAGTTACAGATATGGCTGAGAACTGGGCTAACATACATAGAACAATACTTCAGTATTCTGCTGGATACCCCATCATATCCATGAGAGTTCTTGGTCTTTAGTGATTTAATGATTAACTCAATCTCCTTCTTGTCAGTATCATGGAGGAGCATTTCAGGTAACAGTCTCGGAACACTTTTTTCTACGAGCGTAATGTGATTCCCTGTTTGGACTATGCTTCTATTTAGTTCACCTGCTATATTCAGAAAGTGATTATTAAATACTGTACATATATGCGACTTATCAGTAACATGGACATTCCCACTACGCACTGATTCTATATCCTCGACCTGTCTCTGCAGACCAGCAACTTCCTTTACGACTGACCATATGGTTTTAATTTTATCCTGAGACTTAGCTATTCTATCTGCAAACCACATACTTTTTGCCTTCCTAATAACATTTTTAAGCACCTTACAATACTGTTTGTAATGGGCTGCTGTGTGGTCTCACCGCCAGACACCACACTTGCTAGGTGGTAGCCTTTAAATCGGCCGCGGTCCGCTAGTATACGTCGGACCCGCGTGTCGCCACTGTCAGTGATTGCAGACCGAGCGCCACCACACGGCAGGTCTAGAGAGACTTACTAGCAGTCGCCCCAGTTGTACAGACGACGTTCATAGCAGTGGTTCACTGACAAATTACGCTCCCATTTGCCGAGACGATAGTTAGCATAGCCTTCAGCTACGTCATTTGCTACGACCTAGCAAGGCGCCGTATTCAATTGATATTTATTATATTGAAGCATGTACAGTCAAGAGCGATGTACTCCAAATATGGATTAAAGTTAAGTATTCCAAGAACTACGTTCTTTTCTTATTAGACTCAACTCCTTTAATTGGTCCAGACCTCACGCCAGTCTGCGTGTAATTAAACGCGTGCATTCTGGCCTCCTCTAGCAACACGGTGTTGGCTCTTCTGCCAACACTACATTGGCACCGAGGCTTTTGTGTTTGTTGATAGACTGATTTCATTGTGTCATGGTTTCGCCACAACCTCCGGATGTACTGTCCGAATTTTATCGCTTGCAGAATCAGCAGACGCAGGCCTTATTGGATACCCTTGGACAGCTCGTCCAAGATCAACGTGTGATGCAAAATGATGCGGCCGCCGCCGCTCCAGCGCTACCGCAGCCACAACATGCAGTTGCACCACCTTTTCGTCCTTTTGATGTGGCACTGGAAAGCTGGACGGAGTGGTCACTCCAATTTGGATTCCATCTCGCCGCCTACAGAATTCAAGGTAACGAGCGGCAGCCTTTTTTGTTAGCATCCATCGGGGTGCACACGTACCGAGTGATAGTGAAATTATTTCCCCGACGCGACGTAGCAACTCTGTCCTACGAAGAAATTTTGTATGCATTAGATGCATATTTCAAAGAATCAGTCAATGTCGTTACAAAAAGGTATGCTTTCTTTCGTACAAAACATACAGCCGGTCAGACTAATCGGGAGTGGGTTGCAACTTTGCAAGGCCTTACTAGGGATTGTGCTTTTGAGTGTGAATGTGGACTCCCTTATTCAGATACTATGGTGCGTGATGCAATTGCACAGAACGTTTCTGATATTTGTATCAGGGAACAGATTTTGAAACTAGTCAATCCCTCCCTTCAACAAGTAGTGGACATATTGGATAGGCAAGACACACTTGACTTTGCTCAGGAATCATTTGAAACTTCACCAGCCGTGTGTCACGTTAACCGGCCCGCCGGGCGCGCTGCACGGAACAGTAAACAGCCCTCGCGCCCGTCCGCGCAGCTGCCGCCAAGCCCTCTGCTACGTATGCCTTGGAAGCATGCAAATGCAGTGCTAAAATCATGCCCGCGGTGTGCTACTAGACATTCGCGTGAGAACTGCCCATCACGCCATGCTATTTGCTTTTTCTGTAATACAAAAGGACATGTTCAGAGTGTTTGCCAGAAAAACTCAGATCGGACACTAACAACCATTCCAGGCCCTTTGCTTCGCGCCGGAATCGGAATCGAACCAAGAATACTCAGGCTCGTGAACCTTCGCCCATGGACATTCATGTCGTTAATTCCACTCCGCCCAGTGCCACTCTCTCTAACAGTGACTGTGTTTGTCCTACAAAAAGAGTGCATCGACGTTGCAGGAAATCCCGTCAAGTCGCGAGTGATTCTGTACCAGTGTCTGTTCACGTTGCATGAGACAGTCGTTCTTGTCGTCAGCAGGACAATAATCTTTTTGTGGATTTGGACATTCATGGCAAGGTCATACCATTCCAGCTCGATACCGGAGCTGCAGTTTCCCTAATCAATCACGACACATACCAACAGCTGGGCAAACCTCCGTTGCGTGCCGCCAATGTTAAGTTAAATAGTTATTCCGGTCAGAGTATCCCTGTGTTAGGACAGTGCAGCCTTCTTGCAACATACAAGGGACAAACAAAACTTTTGTCATTTTACGTACTTCGTTCTTCTGCTGCAGTGAACTTGTTTGGTTTAGATTTATTTCAGTTGTTTAACTTGTCCACAGTCAATCAGGTCCTATCAGTGAACCAGACTGTGCCTTCAGCCGGTGTTTCTCGTCTATGTGAAGAATTTGCAGACATTTTTGCACCGAGCCTTGGTTGCGCTAAGAACTATCAAGCACATTTGGAACTGAAAGTCAACGCGCAACCGAAATTTTTCAGAGCGCGCAATGTTCCCCACACATTGCGTGATGAGGTCGCAAAAACATTACACTATTTGGAATCACAAGGTGTGATTGAACGTGTGCAGGCTTCTCTCTGGGCATCACCCTTAGTGATTTTGCCAAAACCTTCCGGAAAATTGAGACTTTGTGTGGACTTCAAAGCTACAGCGAATCGACAACTAGTGATTTCAACTTATCCTTTACCCCGCCCGGAAGATCTTTTTGACAAACTGTGCCCGGGTAAATATTTTTCGAAGTAGGACCTAGCAGATGCGTAATTGCAAATACCGGTGGACGAAGAATCCCAGCGCGTATTGGTGGTTAACACGCATCTTGGTTTGTACCGATTCAAAAGACTGCCATTCGGGTGTGTATCCGCCCCTGCATTGTTTCAGCAATATCTGCAAACTGTTTGTGCCTCGGTCCCTACTGCAGCAAACTATCTGTAACTAAACGCATGCGTTTCGGCCTCCTCTAGCAACACGGTGTTGGCTCTTCTGCCAACACTACATGCTGCATTTAGATTTTGACTGTTTCTAACGTTTTGATATAATTGCCACTTTGTTCCACAAGATATTCTTATCCCTCTAGTCAGCCACCCAGGCTGCCTGTTTGTGCTAGTACCCTGTTTTGAACGTTCTAACGGAAAGCAACTTTCAAAGAGCATGAGAAAAGTTTTGAGAAAAGCATTATACTGTATTTATCGTCTACTGTATCAGCGCTATAAACATTTTGCCACTCTTGTTCCTTTATAAGGTTTACAAAGGTCTCTACAGCAACTGGGTCAGCTTTCCTGAACAGCTGATGACTATATTTAACACGTGTTGCAGCACAAAAATCTTTTAAAGTTAAAATTTCTGCATCATGATCTGAAAGGCCATTCACCTTTTTGCTAACAGAATGCCCTTCTAGTAATGAGGAATGAACAAACATATTGTCTATGGTTGTTCTACTGTTCCCTTGCACTCTCGTTGGAAAGTATACGGTTTGCATAAGATAATATGAATTAAAGAGGTCTACCAGCATCCTCTTCCTTGCACAATCACTTATACAATTAATATTGAAGTCACCACATATAACTAACTTTTTGTATTTCCTATAAAGTGAACCAAGAACCTCCTCTAGCTTTAGCAAAAATGTTGTGAAATCGGAGACTGGGGATCTATAAATAACAACAGTTAGAAGTTTAGCTCCGTTAAATTTAACCACACCTGCACAACATTCAAACACCTTTTCAGTGCAGTACTTTGAAACATCAATTGACTCAAATGAGATGCCGTTTTTCACATACATGGCTACTCCCCCACACCGCAAAGAGCTCCTCGAAAAGCTGCCAGCCAACCTGTATCCTGGTAAAGGAAGCCTCTGAATTATCTCCTTATTTAAGAAGTGTTCAGATATACCAATAATTTCAGAGTCAACATCTATAAGCAGTTCACTAACTTTATCTCTAATACCTTATATATTTTGATGAAATATACTAATTCCCTCATTACTCGGATACCTAAGCTTTGTCAAAAGTGATTCCCTTGTTAGAGAGACTTCCCTTAAGCAGGAATACCTATCAGCTGACTTCAATCTAAAAAAGGTGCAGCTCTAACACCCACTACTGCAGGAATTTTCCCATGAGTGATCCCACCAACCCCACCTATGCTGTCACCTATAAGCTTTGCCAACCTCCACTTCCCATACCTGTTGAGGTGCAGGCCATGTCTAGTGAAACCCGTCCTGCTGATAGACTCCACTGACACCACTGAAATGTGACCCATGCTTTCTGTCATCAGCGCACCCCCAAGTCTCTTGTTATTACGCCTGACGGCTGTATTAAGATGAGGCCGATCGTGACGCTGAAACAGTTCCACGAAATACACATTCGTGTTGTCAGTCTGGTCACCATCTAATACGCCCCATCCCTATCAATACTATTACCAGCCCCACCCACAATCACTACCTGATCCTCTTTAGTAAAATCCCTACATAACCCCCCTATGTTAACAGTCACCTGAGCCAACCCTGCATTAGGCTTCACAATGCTGGTGACCTGGTACTCACTCCCCAGCACTTCCTGCAACTGCTGGCCTACACCTCTGCCATGAGAACTACCTAACAGCAGAACCTTCTTCTTCTTCTTCGACTTTGCAGCTGTTCTAGGCACAGTAACTACTAAGGTCTGCTGCATACTTCCTACATCTACAGCTACTAGAGATTCCTCTCCACTAGACTCTGACAGTTGGTCATATCTATTGTAAACACCAATAGTAAAACTATCTGAAAATCTTCTTCTCCTAGCAGATCTCTTGCCAACAGCCAGCTCCCATTTCCCAACCCCCTTCTCCCTCCTCATCCTATCTAGCTCCTCCTGTGCGTTTTTCAACTGCACCTGAAGGGCACAGATTTACGCTCCTGCTCCTCTATCAACTTACTCTTGCTACATAACCTGCAGTTCCAGGAGAGGATCTCACCAGAATGCCCACTGACTTCCCCACTGCATTCCCCCCAGTGAAAATACTTCGAACAAGTCTCACACCGCAATCCACTACTCACGAACCTACGGCAAAGCCCACACTTCTCACTCGTGGTAAAATTTTACTTTTTCTAAGTTCCGCTACTACCATAAGAAGATGTTAAAAACCTGACTACAATAATCACAAACTTACTCTACAAGGGAAGTAACTACTATTATTAACAGTATTAATAAACAATAAATGTGAATATAACAAAAGACTAATACAGAAAGAGAATCAAACGTATAACGACACAGTAACGAAGCTAAAAACAGTTCCCAAAAGGTTCTTCTGAAATTATTTCACCAGAAAACACCAAGAACACCGGTCGAAGACTACTAAAGTTCCTAAATAAACCAATATACACAAACAATTAATTAGTACTTCGCTTTCGATGCGCCGCTACAGCTGAAATTGGTCAGCGCGGAATGTAAACACAGGCAAGAGGTTCAGTTGCTCGATACGAAACACTCTCAAATATCAGGTCGCAACACAAGGAAGGCAGAGGTGAATGAAGAAACCACTAATACGTCACTTATATAGTAAATATTACCACAAAACCCGTTAAAATATGTAGCTGAAACCTAAAAATATATGAAAATTTAGAGAGCGATCTCACACGCAGTCACTCGCTTATGACGTCACACCAAAGATCCAACTCACTCTGGCATGACGCTGTAGCCTCTCCTTCCACTCCACCTTCTCATTGTAACTGCCCTGTTACATTGTTAAAAGCTTAGGCAGCCGGTGTCGTAATTTTGAAGTGGGAGTTAGTATGACTGTTCTGTAATAAATATTTCTCCGTTGCGATACAGGCAGAGGTCAGTTGAGGAAACTATGCCACTTAATATTAAAAGTAAAGATATTAAGGAATACACCTGACTGACTACACAAAATAAGAGGGTACGTACATTCGTGAGCTAGTGGCTCAAAATAAGAATTGGTTCAAATGGCTGTGAGCACTATGGGACTTAACATCTATGGTCATCAGTCCCCTAGAACTTAGAACTACTTAAACCTAACTAACCTAAGGACATCACACAACACCCAGTCATCACGACGCAGAGAAAATCCCTGACCCCGCCGGGAACCCGGGCATGGGAAGCGAGAACGCTACCGCACGACCACGAGATGCGGGCTAAAATAAGAATTAATACTGTAGTACATAAATATAGTTAAGTCGGTACACACTCAGTTATGCGAACGTACGATTGGGATAGAAACACGTACGTTCTAGATACTATCATTACCAGTGGCCTTGGTAAAAATAACTGTGGTTAAAATGCATTTATTCACCTGAGAAAGAAAATAATCGGAATTCGGAATTAAATGAAAAAGAAAGACTGCAGAATCTGAATATCGTGGCAAATAAGGCTTAAATGTTGAAATTGACTTTGACGGCCACGAAGAAAATGACATGAACACATTCGCATACCTCTAGTGTTGAGCAGCGCCGTCGTGAAGTTCGTCCCATCCATTTAAATTCTTCATCCAAAATGAAAATAATAATAATCTTCCCGAGTTACAGGAGTTGGGCTCCCTGGTATAGTAAATGGGAAAATCGTATTGTTTCAAAAGTTGCTTTCATTATTTAGCACAATTTCGCTTGAATTTGACGAGCACTTCGTTTATACATCTAATCATCAGGACTTGCGAACAACGAAAGGTAACTATTACTACAACTAATGAAAGAAGAGCGTAAATCTTCTTTTGTCCGTCAGTGCTAAATACTTTTCAAATTAATCTTTGGTATAAGAGTCGAATAACTATACATTTTACATTAAGGAAAAATTATCAAGTTTCTTCACATCGTCCTCTCTGATCTTGCAAGGTATGTGCACATCGACGCATACCTTTTAACACCTCACAGCAAGCAGCTTCATCATTGTTGTCAAATAGTTGCTGTTATAGGATTAGTAATAGCGATGATACTGTAGCTAGCAGCAGTATTCACCAAGGAAAACTGTCCCACGCAAAAGGATATTGAGTTAATTAAGTAGTCAATCAGTTCGATAGAGTGGGAAGTCGGCTATTTGAATAACTCAGAGCTTACTTGAAGCAGCTCATGTTCAACAACACAATACTGTATGTGGTGCAGTAGGTTAAGAGGAGGGTAGGGGCCTCAGCTGAGCTGTTTCCCGCCATTTTTTCGGTCAGTTTAATTAAGTAGTCAATAAATTAATTAATTTTATATCAAAAGTGGTGACATGAAACTAAAGTTACATGGAACGGAATACTAGGTGAAGGGGGCGGGGGGGGGGGGGGGGGGAAGGTTGACAAGTAAAGTGCACCAGAAAACCTCTTAATTAGCGCGCAAACTTCGAAAGATCTGTTTGTATTAGTGGGGAGGGATGGTAAAGGGGGAATGCGCTCATATCAGCAGGGAAACCCCATGACGTTATTAGCTTCCGGCTGTTGTGGCATAGAGGTTCTAGGCGCTTCAGTCTGGAACCGCACAACCGCTACGGTCGCAGGTTTGAATCCTGCCTTGGGCATGGATGTGTGTGATGTCCTTGGGTTAGTTAAGTCGTTCTAGGTTCAAGGGGACTGATGACTTCAGATGTTAAGTCCCACAGTACTCAGAGCCATTTGAACCATTTGAACATCAGTAGCTATTTTGTTATCAATTTGACATCTAAAGTGTGCCCATACTGGTTTCACACTACTACTTCGGAACAGGTCGCAAGCAGATAGCACAGCTCACTGGCGTTTTAACGAAATGAAGTTATTGAGGACAAAGTTTCCTCAGTGATGCGAGAAAGGCTGCCTGATGTCATGCCCAGCCCACATCAAGTGGTGCGGTTAGTTTAAGCCAAGCACAAAGCAAAACAAGCCAAAGTCAGAGGAAAAGAAATAATAATAAATCAACAATAAATGTATTAAAACTACCAATTAAAATAATTAAAGATAATCAAATTGAAGCAAATCTAACTTCATATGAGATATGAGTTGTTCACAAGTTTCCTCAGGGAGCTCACTTACGAAACCTCAACCGTGGGGTTCAAGTCTCCCAAAATGAACCGCAGCTATTACCAAAGCATAGGTAAAATTTTAATAAAACTGTGAGTTGCATGGAGACGAGTCTTGCAATGTACTATTAACTTCTTAATTTGAAGCCAAACTTTGGGTTGGTAAAGTCGAAACTACTTCTGGAGCCAACAGTTGTGAATATCGTCATGTCTCCTCGTAATAAAATAGTTCATTACACTACCCAATGAAGATCTCCGCTGGCCGCTTCCGTAGATGTTAGTAAATGGGGCACTGGTCCAGTAGGGCAAAGACAGGAAGTTAGCGCTAGCTGTTGCGTCGTCTCGGATAGCCACGATCTTGCTGAGCGGAGGAAAGCCTGCCCCGTCTGTGTTTAATCTTTCGGTGAACCTAGCGAGTTAGAATATGCCCTCTTGCAATTTAAGCAAGACTGGTGGTCGCGGCACTCTGTTACAGCAGAGCAAATTGATAGCATGGAACGAATCCTTCATGTCACATAATCGTGAAATCGAAGTGTCGTAGTTCGCAGGATATCCGCAGTAACCGAATGCTGGTGGCTAGTGTGGTTGTCTTGGTCGTAGGTGACTTCGACAGATGCTCCTCGTCATCGAACGAGGCACAACGGCAGACGAGATCAACGTGTGCCTCTACACTTCGCCGATGTGGGCAAAGGTAGAGATTAGACGTGATAGTTAATATGACAGACCAGGTCTACAATGATCAAAACCTGCTCGAGATCGAAGGCACCGTGGCAATGAATGCGGAAGATGTAATAGAATTTGGAAGTCGCGTGTGCAATGCTGTAAGACTGGAAGAAGTTTTTCCGAGCTTACAACAAAACTTGAGCAACGAGAAATGGATACGTGAAGGAGCAGTCATGGCGTCTAAGAACAAATCGGTAGGATCCATCAGTAAAAAAAAATTACTGATCAGATATCCTGGTGAGATGACGAACTACACGTCAATTGATACAGTGATGACAAATGACACAGCTAAATACCCTATATAGTTTCTAAACCTTTTAGAGCTGGCAGGGGTACACTTCGAGATGAAAGTGGGAGCACCTGTCATACTGATGCGTAGTCTGGACGCACCAGTATTGTGCAACAGCACCAGGTAACCATCACGTCGCTGAAAAGGCCACTGTCGTCACCGGCGGGATCAGAGGAGAGACGGTATTGATACTACGAATTTCTATCATCCCAAAAACAACTTACCTTCCCAGTGCAAACGCTTCGAGTTCCCTTTAAAACCGATCTTATCCGTCACTATGAAAAGTTGAGGACAAACGTTAAATGTGGCAGGTGCTCATCTGAGCTCCTCGTGTTTTTCGCACGCACAGCTCTACGTTGGCTACTCGCGTGTATCAACAAGAATTCTCTGCATATACGCAGAGAACAACAAGTCAAGTTGTTTACGCAGACTGCTGCAGTAGATTTCTGGCTCTCGAAATACAGCTATGATATTTTCTGTGGTAAGCATGTCACAGACAATCGTGAAATTATTTGCTTTCGTTTTTGATACTTTATCGTGTAAACATGTTTTCCGTGAAGTAAACAAGTGAGTTGCGAGTGATGTTTCTCGCAGTTTTTCCCATCGTCTCGAAATTTGGCGACATTTTTTTCGATGTCTCGCGGTTTGCTGGGACGCAAGTGGTTCGCATCGCAAGACCTCCAAGAGATAACGTTTATGCTGGCGCATAAGCATGGATAGTCATTTCCGGGATCGTCCTTGTTTTCTATAAATAACTGTTTAACGGCGAGTAAAACTGCGGGGCGCAGCAATTCAACCAATAAATGCAATCTTACAAATACGACAAAATTAAAAATTTTAAGAGTAAAGAGCTTTATCAAATAGTAAATCTGTTTCTACAATTTGTGGTCTAATCTTCATGTCAATGAATGTCTTGTACTAAGTATTTTAGCCTTCGTTGTTCTTCAGGGTTTAATTTCTCTCAATAAAAAAATAGATTTAGTCGTAATAATGTAAGAGACAGTTACTTTCCATTTTAAATTATTAGTGTGGATGTTTCCAACGGTGTGCCGCATTCTAGCGTCTTAGGAGCTATTTATTGCTAGAACATAGATCGTGGACAAATATTGTAAAATGTATTGGAATCCATTATGCAGATACTGAAAAATACATTAGAAAACATGTATAATCGTTTCAGAGTGTCTGATTAAAAAACTCGTATTCACGAAGTATACCGCTTGGAATTTTTCCTAGGTTATTGCAAAAATTTATTTTATATGTGAAAACGAAATGTTGTTCCGTCTTTGCTTTCAGTTACAGCTCCACGATAAAGGACTGTGCAGATGCTGTAATGCTTTTGTACGTATTCGAGAGCAGGAAACGAAATTGCAGGCTACGAACAAAAATGGAAAAAACAAAGAACATCCAGCCAGAAATTCAACAGTAATGGGAAAAAAATGAATACGATCATACTTTAGTTTGACAGGCGGAGTAACGCTAGTTAGGAGTCACTCAAAGACGCGTTCATTACGAACTTTATGCAGGTCCTTAATTAAGGTAGAAACAACTGGGTTCCAATTTCCAGAGCTAATAAGGGCCCGCAAACACGAATAAAATGATTCTGATGGTGTACACTTCTCCATTGCCCTCAACGACGACGGGCGTGGGAGAAGGCGTCAGGAATTATGCAAAACAATTACTGTTTTCGATTAACGAATTACCCTGTCGTAATAAATCATAGCTCACAGTTACTTGAATTACGGTGTTTTGGTCGTAAACAAGCCGTAATTACTCTTCGCGTTAAGTGTTTCCAAGAAAAATAGAGGCGTTATGAAGAATGTCCTTTTACTGAAAGTAAGTGTTAGACCTGCTCCTTAACGTTTGAATATTTGTACCTGCATTTTGTTCCATTACTACTTTCGAAATCTGTCAAAAATTGAAGTATTATTAACGTTAACAACCTTCTCCTTAATGAAGAGTACATCTAGCCCAGGTTCTTCGTCTCAGTTCTGTCTAATACGATCACCTATTTTATATGTATCATGATACGTCTAAAACTGTGTGCGTTGTCTGACCCTGTATGGAAGCGAATGTCGCTTGTGTAATCACAAAAACTGCTTTATAAAATTTAGTTGTGTGTTCTGTATACCACACGTTATTGAAAATTCACAGAAGTACCGAATGATCACTTAATTAAAGTCCATGTACGCACAGAGGTCCAGCTTTTAAATTTAATTTGCTAATACTGTCAAGTTGTACGTTTTGTAGAATAATATTGCATTGGAGTTTTAGTTTTCAAACGTTCCAAGCTTTTAGAAATAGAACATTCTTTCATTTTTACTTGTGAAGTAACGAAGTGTTTTCAGCAGAAAGTTTGTTACAGACGAGGCGCAACCTAAGTTGCACAACCACATACTGACGCGTAGCAAGTTGATAGGATTTGCACTCATATTCGGTATATCAGGTTGCATAACCAAGCCATTAATTACCACCTGAATAATGTTCTTCACTCGCAAACTGTTACATGATTTCAGATGGAGGTTAAGGAGTGTACCAGAATCATTTTCCCTTTGGAACCATTCCATTTGTGTAAGTTATGAAGATAAACGATGTCCTTTCACCAAGATATTATCTAGGATATCTCTAGTTTACTGGTATCTTCATTAAGTTATACGTATGGCAGTCGCTGGTAGAGTAAAACTGTGTGAGTAGACTAGACCCAGGGACATTTGTTTTCCGCGGGCAAGTGGTCTACCGGCTGAGCTACCCATGTGCGTCTCATTACCCAGCCTGATAGCTTTATTTACACCAATACCTCAACTCCATCCTTCCAAACACTGAAGAAGTTCATTTGTATACGCTGCAGAGCCAGCCGTCCTGGAAGAAAGAATATGCAGACAGATTGCTTATCCACAGTCAGGGCAATAGTTTCGAGAACGTATTTCCACTCTGGAGCTGTTCAATATGCAGTTTTAATCTCCCAAGAAGTTTAAAAACCGTTGCAGAATGAAAATTCATTCTGAAAGTTATACGCATGCTTGAAGGCATGTTTTTCTTTTAACTTATATTGAAAAGTCACCTACTGGAATTTTGAGAACGTGCCTTCTTGATGCATAGCGCCTTCCACTAGAATTTCTGAAGAACTTGCTACCTTCTTGCATTGATTAAACAAAATTGTGACTAATCGTGATCTTTAGTCCTTCATTATCTCTTCACTATGCGTGTTTGCCAATTCAGCTAGGTCGGTGTTATAGTGTGACAAATTACATTCAGGAGCTGAACAACGACAGCTGTAATTAATTCACGAAGGGAACTTTAAATTTCCTTAGGAATCTTGCGTCAGGTCTCTGTCTAGCTACGTTCCAGCCTCTTCTTCCGCACAAACAGATCAATGTGCTCGTACCACCTCAAACTGCTACAGAGAGAGGTTCTCAGACACTGATTGCAGAGACAACTTTTGCTAGCGACCAAAGATGTTGCTCAAAAAAGTTATTGTGAGGTACATTCTGGTAAACAGAACAGGGCTACGGACTTAAATTAATTGAAGCACGTGTTAGAGTAACAGCAGAATCCAGGACAGAAGCAATTTATCAGAAATGCTGTCGATATGCAAATCTCATCAGAAGCTCGCTGCATCACCACAGACCCTTCGATAATTAGCATCTTTTTACATTAATTATTTTTCCACCCACGACTGAATATTAGAATTTTTAATGTATAAAATAAATTGAATCCGTTAACGGAGCTTCGACGGTTCGTTGTACGCTAATTACATGCAGAGGTGTAATTAATGGCATTGCTAATGGACCTACTCTGATGTCCGCGTCGTGAACCGATGAAAAATTGTAGTATTGTGTTTCTGCGTAGCGTAATGAGGTACTCAGAAATGAATGTGGCTCCTGCAGACGCTAGACAGAGTAATCCGATGTAGAACGGTTTTGCAAGTTTGTAACAAATGAACATCTGTTACACAGGGAAGTAACAACAACTCAGCATTTATTACGTAATTACGTTTTTCTTATAAAATACGACAACTTCATACATAACAAAAACAGCCATGTGGCGTTAGGCTTACATCATCTTTTGTTGAACTTAACGAATCGAGGCTTTCTCATTTTCTTACCACTGTCAGGTACAGCGGAACAGTGAAACTGATAACGTGTTAAGCAAACAACGATGGCCACCTTCAATCTTTTTTCTTCAGCCAATACTATTACAGTAAAGGAACCATGATGGCACACATTTTGTCTATTAATGTAATATCAATAGCAAAACGTAACTCTGTCTTTTTAACCTACATACAGATGCATGTTAACACCTGTCATGGCGTGCAAAATCACTACACGTGACACATTTCTAAAGCTTCCCAGCTTCACATGCTACCACTTCACACTTGCCACTCTTGCGTTATTCTGTGCAACAGAGTCATAGATTCCGGAAATTTATGACTCAGTTTTACGGCAGTCAAGTCCGCCTGCTTAGCTGGGTGGAAACGTGCTTGCCTCCTACGCACTGGGCCCGGGTTCGATTCCCGGCCGGGTTGGAGATTTTCTCCGCTCGTGGATGGATGTTGTGTTGTCCTCATCATTATTTCATCCCCATCATCGGCCGCAAGTCGCCCAATGTGGCGCCGACTGAAATAAGACTTGCACTTGGCGGCCGAACACGAATGGAACCTCCCGGCCAACAATGCCATACGTTCATTTCATTTATGGCAGTAAATATGAGAGCAGCGCCTGTCTTTCACTTTCATTGACTCCAATCTGCTTCGGGAAACGTATATATTTCGTGACTTTTTCTAATCGTCCTCTTACACAAAACCAACAAAGTCTTCCCCAATTGCGATGTGCACCTGGTTACTTTTTCTTTCTACTAAATCTAAACAATTCATCTTACTTTTGGCTACCTCCAGAACAATCTCAAGTCAAGTCTGCCGTCCATATCCTCAACGAACACATGCGTGACAACAGATAAGAAAAAAAAAAGAATGCTATATGATCTAACACGAACAAACTCAACCAATTGCAGGCTAGCAACTGTAACTGAGACTACGAACCGCATTGATGGGAACATCCCACTATGCATCTGGCAATCAATATTGGGCTTCGCTACAAGTGTATGGGCACTCTGTCTAAGACTCGCCACTAACGCAAGAGCCATCAGGCGAGGGCAGAGAAGCGTTTCCCTAAGACTACCTGTGCCGTTCGATGTCACAACAATGGATGATGATGATACTGATGATGACACGTTCATGTGGGGAGAAAGACTGAGTTCTGCAATAAATTTCAGCTAGCAATAGCGAATACTTTGTTCAAGAAACACAAGAGGAGGATCTATACTTGGAGAAGGCCAGGAGAGACGGAAAGATTACTGTTGGATTACATCACGGTCAGGTAAGGATTCTGAAATCAGGTACTGGATTGTAAAGTGTACCCAGGAGCAGATATAGACTCAAATCACAACTTAGTAGTGACGAAGAATAGGCTGAAGTTTAAGAGACTGATCATAAAGCATTAATGCGCAAAGAAGTGGGATGCGACAGTTTAAGGAATGTCGTGATACACTTAAAGTTCTCTAAAGCTATAGGTACTGTGATAAGGATTATCTCAGAAAAAGGCCAATCACAGAAATTGTAAAGGAAAACATAGGTACAAGGAAGGTAAATGCAAAGAAACCAAGGGTAGAAGAAATACTCCAGTAGATCGATGAAAGAAGGTATTACAAAAATGTTCAGGGAAATTCAGGAATATGGAAATAGAAGTCTATGAGGAATCAAATAAACAGGAAGTGTAGGAAAGCTAAGACAAAATGGCTGCATGAAAAATTTAAATACATATGAAAAGAAATGATTGTCGGAAGTACTGGCTCAGCATACGGAAAAGTCAGCCATCGGTGAAATTAAAAGCAAGGGTTGTAATATTAAGAGCGCAATGGGAATTCCATGGTTAAATACGGAGGAGAGAGCGGACAGGTAATGGAAATGAGCGTTTGGCGTCATTGGCGGGGAGGCCCCTTGCGAGGCAGGTCAGGCCGCCTTGGTGCAGGTCTTATTACATCCGACGCCACATTGGGCGACCTGCGTGCCGGATGGGGATGAAATGATGATGAAGACAACATAACACCCAGTCCCTGAGTGGAGAAGATTTCCGACCCAGCCGAGAATCGATCACGTGCCCGTAGGACGGCAATCCGTCATGCTGACCACTCAGCTATCGGGGCGGACATCGTGTAGGTGACAAAGCACATTGAAGGCTTCTATGAGGGGGGGGGGGGGGGGGGAGGCTTGTCTGATGTGATATAGGAAGAAACAAGATTCGGTATAGAAGAGATAGTTGATCCAGTACTAGAACCAAAATTTGAAAGAGCTTTTGATGACTTGAGATCAAATCAAGCACAAGGGATAGGAAACATTACATGGGATTTCTAAAATTATTTGAAGAAATGGCAAAAGAGCGACTATTGCCGTTGGTGTATAGAATGTATGAGTATGGCGATATACCAGCTGACTTTCGGAAAAATATCATCCACACAGCACCAAAGACTGTAAGAGTTGACAAGTGTGAGAATTATCGCACAGCTTAACAGCTCATGCATCCAAGTAGATGACAAGAATAATATACAGAAGAATGGGAAAGAATTTGAGGACGTGTTAGATGACGATTAGTTTGACTTTAGGAAAGGTGAAGGCACCAGAGAGGAAGTTTTGATGTTGCAGTTGATAATGGAAGGATGACTAAAGAGAAATCAAGACACATTCATAGGGTTTATCGATCTTGAAAAAACGTTCGACACTGTCAGATGGCGCAAGATGTTGGAAATTCTGAGGAAACAAGGGATAAGCTATAGGGAGAGAAGGGTAATATACAGTACCAATAAGAGCCAAGAGGGAATATAGCGTTATTCACTGAATCTCAGTCTCCTGGGTTCGATTCTTGGCCCGGTCGGGGATGTTCTTCCCTCGGAGGCTGAGTGTTGCTGTTGTCCTCATCATTTCAACATCATTCGGGAAAGTGGCGAGAGTGGACACTGAAAGTTTGGGAACTTGCACAGGACTATTAACCCCGCAATTGAGCGCCCCACTAACCAAATATCATCATATTCATCATCACCAAGAGGGAATAATAAGAGTGGACGGCCAAGAACGGAGTACTCGGATTAAAAGGTGTGTAAGATAGGGATGCAGTCTTTCGCCCCTACTGTTCAATGTATAAATCGAAGAAGCAATGACGGAAATAAAAGAGAGGTTCAAGAATGGAATTAAAATTGAAGGTGAAAGGATATCAATGATAAGATTCGTTGATGACATTGCTGTCCTCAGTGTAAGTGGAGAAGAATTGCAGGATCTGGTAATTGGGACAAACCGTCAAATGCGCACAGATTTTGGATGGAGAGTACATAGAAGAATGATAAAGAAGCAGATGAAGTTAAGGTATTCTGCTACCTAGGCAGCAAATTGAGCCAAGTCGGCTGGAGCAAGGAGGACATCAAAAGGAGACAAGTACCGGCGAAAAGGGTATTCCTGTCCAAGTGAAGTCTATTAGTATCAAACATAGGCCTTAATTTGAGGAAAAATTTCTGAGAATGTATGTTTAGAGCACAGTTTTGTAGTGAAACGTGGACTGTGGGAATAGCAGAACAGAAGAGAATCTAAGGATTAGTGATGTGATGCTGCAGACGAATGTTGAAAATTAGGTGGAATGATAAGATAAGGGATCAAGAAGTTCTGCGCAGAATCGAAGAGTAAAATAATATATGGAAAACAGGATGGTAGGACACGTCTTAAGATATCAGGGAATAACTTCCATGGTGCTAGAGGAAACAGTAGAGGTAAAAACTGTAGAGGGAGGCAGAGTCTAGAATAGATCCAGCAAATAATTGAGGACGTAGGTTGCTATGGCAACTCTGAGATGAAGAGGCTGGCACAAGAGACAAATTCACGGGGTGCTGCATCAAACCAAACAGAAGACAGACGACTCAAAAGAAAGAATTCCTGTTTTACTGTTGCAGATACAGACAACCTTCAGCTGTATAACTGAATGACGCTAATTAAAATTTATGCCTGACCAGGATTAGAAACCAGATATTTTTTAAATTAATAAGAAAGCCACAACTCATTTAGAAAACAGAAGTTGAAAAGAAATTGGAAGAAGGTGGATGTGAACCTTCTGCCCTTCTCTTCACAACTCGTGTCTACACGTCGCCATCAACTGCGCTTTTTCTTTCTTTCTTTGTCAGTCCGTGCGCAACCAATGGCCAGACCCGGACTTCCATATGCTGTCATCAATGCATCACAACCTGCACACATATATATTATCTAATTCTTGTACAGGCCATGGGTTGGAGGCGGTTACGAGGGACATTTTATTGGAAGGTGCTTCCTGGTATTGGAAGATAAACACGATATTGCGGTGCCTGTGTTGTTAAGAATTTCGTTGAAACATTCTGTCGAACATACATGCACGTAGAAAGTGTGGAGAATGGCAGTGTGAGAGAGAGTGACACAGTGGCCGTGGAACATAGTTGACTGTGACAGAACAGTGTTAGGAAAAGAGTGTAGGAGACAGTGCCACTGAAAAAGAAATAAAGAGAAGGAAAAGGTGGAAGTAGGTGAGAGACGATGATAATGAGAGACAACGTCTATGAAAGTGAGAAAGAGGAAGGAATATATAGTGGAAGTGAGAAGAGACAGCATCAGTTGGAAGGAATGAGTAAGGTGGTAGCAGTAAGAGAAAGCAAGGGGGACAGTGACAGTGAGTGGTTGTGTGACAGAACGAAGGAGACTGCGGCAGGAGACAGTTCGAGGGACACAAAGGGATAACGGCAATGAGCTGGGCCAAGTGAGTGAGTGAGAATGAGCAAGTAGGAGTGGACTTACAGCGATGGACAAGGCGATTTATAGTAAGGAGAGCTTGTGGGAATGAGAAGCGAGTGCCATATTAAACAGAACGCGAATATGTTGGATTTCCACAATTTTTGTAAAATTTTCAAAGGTGCTGAGAAAATAGAATTAGACAGCCAGAACCCCTCTCTTCCCTCAGAGTCTTTAAATCAGGAGCATATTTGCCTTTTTGTGCTCCGATAGAAGCATTTTTTCGCTGGTTCCCTAATATAAGAGCGCGTTTGAACATGAACTACGTAAAAATTCTCCTTGGCTTGGTTCACGAGCTAACTGTACGTGACACTTATCCTACGATCTTACAGCGCGTGATTCGGAGAAATAACTCAAACTGCATATATCATAGAACATATCGTTGTGACCTGCAGGAAGTTCAGTGAACGTAGGTTAAACGGGATAGTTCAGTAATTCGAAAACACAAGAACCCATATACAGCGTAGTGTGCAACGAAGACACATGGAACATCTAAAGACGCTATAGTGGCCGTCATGAAAATAGACAACTGAAGGTCATACCTGTTGCGTGGCGTCTTTAGGCTCGAGGCGCTGTGATTCGTCCGCTTCACAGCTTATTTGCCACATACATAGTGCAACAATGATGGAAGCGTTATGCAGGAGCAAACGCCCAAGTGTAGTGATAAGCTTGTTGGCGTGCATAAAGGGCGACAAGACATTGGAAAAAATCTAAAATTGTGGTATCGAACGTACTGAAAGTTTTTTACTGACAAGGCTAGTGGCGAAGAAGCCAGGAACAATGTAAATTTTGCACAAATTCATAAATTGACGACAAAAGCTTGTCGCATTTTCGTATCGACTGTATTCCATATTAACAGTGGAGTAACTGCATCAGAATTTAAAGAAGTAAGCACATGTTTTGATTCTTCAATAGAGGGACTGAAACTAAAACGGAAATCCATGGAATTTAACGATTTTAATAATGTTAGTGCGTAGAGTCGTACTTGATTACTATGACAGAGGGGAGCATCCGATGACTAGAAAACTAAAAGGTGATCTCGGTGAAAACAATTAATTATGCTGGCTCTGAGACTTCTATTCTTTGTCTTCTCCACTTACTTGGTTATAGATTCAGAAAGTGTAACGATGGACGGAAGTTTTTAATTCAATACAGAGACATCAAAACACAAAGAGCAAATTTTTTGTGTACAATGCATTTGTTGCGCGTTGAGGACAATTTGCCTGTAGTATTATTAGTTGAAGTTTCGCTTTCACAAAACCATGCGAACAGATATATTTTCCTCGACTTCAACAGAAATAGTATCCTGAAATGACCTACAATAACTTTTGTATAGCATGTATCGGCGTTTTGGATGATGGGCGTATTGATGAAGCGTCTGTAACAGCTGCAAATAAAAAATAAATTTGAAGGCAGGGAATATTCTTAGTCTCATTGAGGCGAGCCGTCTGCAGAAAAATGCTGGTGTTGGTCCACAAGTACTTGCACACACCGCGCAGGGCATCTCTCGTAAATAAACTGCGTTCATAGGTGACACGTTAGAGTAATGATGAATCCGATGTTACCAAAATTAACTTTACAGTATTATTATCAACTTTCTCACTGGAAGTTTCTTCGAGATCCCACGGAACGCAAATTCATCAACGAAGACTCTTTTTATTACACAGGTGAAACAGTTTCACACCTCTCGATATACTTCCACGTTTTCACGGTAAAATATATCACATCGATCTCTAAACTCTGAAAATTTTGACATATTTTTTCATTTGAAATATGTTACTGCTTCTGCCTTCTTCTATAGGTTGACGTAAAAATACATTTTCCTTGAAAATTTCTCTTAACATCGTTTTTTGTTTTGATTTGTTTTTCGTAAAGACTGGCAAGAATACCCTCCGTCATATTACAGACTAATAAAAGAGTTGCCTAATATTTATTTTGAGTTTTTGACTAACATTTGAAATTATCGCTAGCAATATTGCAAGGTGAGATGACCTTGAGCCATTTAGTTTTGTGACAACCACTTTAGCTGACACCATCTCTGCAGCACCACGCAACGAATACTACGACAAAAGATAATACCGTGTACAAAAAAAATGTAGCGCTAAAACAGATTTAATAGTGTAGAAAAAGTACAACGATTGACGAAAGAACAAAAGTCGAAGTCATACATAATATAAGACTTTACATGACCATTCGCACAAGTATTTATCTTATGTTTATATCTATTTTATGTTTTTTGATAAAGAAGACTCCCTTTGCGTTTTCGTCCTTTGTTACCTTCACAGAACTTTACCTTATTGTATTGCAGCTTTGGTACATTTTTACTAAGGAAACTTGCTGTAAATAACGTATGTTTTCCAGACTCTTTGTTTCAACACTATCTGGTTTGTTACTGATAAAAAGTTTCTAAATAATTTTCTTAAAAATGTCGCTTCAAAACTGAACGTGAGCTAACCCCATCTACCGCGGTCAACGCACGGTTGCCATAGACCTGACGTGACTCGGCGTTGAGTTGTGTATACGTGGTCGTGTGATGTAGAGCGACGCTTGTAGCATGTTTATTATTTGGCAGATTCGACGGATCTGATCCTGCCTGTATTCATTGGACTACATTACAAGTCCCGACAAAATAATTACTTCGTGTCTTTTTGCTTTTTTACCTCTTTCACTTCCTATCCTGTCTGAGTGACAGTGAGTCAGTGAATCAGTCTGACCTTTAGGGGTTGAATTTCCCAACACAATGAAACCCGTATTTTGCTTCTCCAGCCGAGAAGCCAAAGACCAGTTTTCAAAGATTTGATTTAAAACTGCTTTCGCAATGAAATATACTCATAAAACGTTTCACCCTCCATTTCACCACCTTTGGGGTTGAATTTCCAAAAACAGTGCCATGTATACATATTATTTCTAACAGAGAAGCCAAATACAAATTTTTATAGTTTTAGCTTCAAACGTGCTCGCACAATGAAATATCTTCATAAAAACTTGCATACACCATTTCACCACCATGGGGATTGAATTTCCAAAAACAGTGAAACGCGTATTTTTTTTATTTCCAACTGAGAAGACAAATTTAAATTTTCATATACTTAGCTTTAAACATGTTTTCATACTGAAATATTTTCATACAAAATCTCATCCCCTGTTTCACCCCCTTTGGGGGTTCAGTTTCCAAAAACACTGGAACACGCTTTTCTTTATTTGTAATCAAAAAGTCAAATACCAATGTTAATAGATGTAGTTTTAAGAATACTTTAGTAGTTCTTTAATAATGATACATTTTCTAAAAAAACTCTCATCCACTATTTCACTCCCGTAGGGTTAAATTTCCAAAAATGCTGATACAGGTATTTGATTCTTTCTGAGTAAGAAAACATTCAAATGGTTCAAATGGCTCTGAGCACTATGGGACTCAACTGCTGAGGTCATTAGTCCCCTAGAACTTAGAACTAGTTAAACCTAACTAACCTAAGGACGTCACAAACATCCATGCCCGAGGCAGGATTCGGACCTGCGACCGTAGCGGTCTTGCGGTTCCAGACTGCAGCGCCTTTAACCGCACGGCCACTTCGGCCGGCTTGAGTAAGAAACCAAATACCAATTTTCGTAGATATAGTTTCAAAATTGCCTTCATATCGACATTAAAAAAAAAGGACGCTTCGTCCCCTATTTCACCACCTAAGTGTTGGAATGTCTAAAAAAAATCCCTTCTTAAACGACGCCTACAGTATGAGATCCGTACCTTCTCCAAATTTCAGGTGTCTGTCCCTGGCGATTTGGATTGGGCTATGATAAGTTAGACAGTCAGGCAGTCAGTCAGTCAGGTCGTCGCCTTTTACATATAGAAATTCTGTGTGAGCGAAATGTCAGCTTTAGTTGAAATGAGTGGTAGAAACTGCAAAAACTGAGTCTTCCTATGACTCATCGTAAATATGTTTTGTAGAAGGCATGACTTACTGTGTCTTACTGTGGTTCAGATTTATTTTCTAGAAGCCCTTGAACTGCACTATTTGATACATTGTCTATTTTGTACTCTGCCAAGCTTGTGTCATCAACAAATAGAAGTATTTTAGAGACACCTTTCATATTACAAGGTATATCGTTCACATATATGTGAAAGAGTAGCGGTCCCGTGATCCCTGAGGTACCCTCCTATTAACCGTACCCCAAATAGACGCCATTTCCGATGATGATCAGACAAACTGAAACTAGCACGAAATAAACGTTTGTTTGTTAGCAGCTCACAGGGCTACATGAAACTGATTTTGCGTTACAGACGCACAATAAAATCAGCTCGATTCAAAAGAGGATATTTTCCCAGAGTGTCTGCTCTGAGTAGAAAGTGGGTCGTCATAACTGGACGTCCAGATGAAGACACCGCTCACGCTGACACTGCGACCGCCTGCACGCCGTCCGTGTAGCTGCTGCTCGTATTTCCTGGTAAGCACGTCCGCCTCGGCGGCTGCGCTCTGTTTGCGTTCCTCTCCAGGCTTCCGCCTCGGTGTCTACGGACGGTGCAGCGTTTCCCGCCTGGTGTCCAGTGACGGGTCGTCAACTCCCTTCTCTGGCTTCTCTAGCGCCACAAATGCCAGTGTTGCGAAATTCCAAATTCAACACTGTCTGGATAAACAATAATTCTCCAAACGATTTTTAACCAATGCTAGCAATGGAAATATGTAAGAAGGGACTTAATGAGGTAAGTAAAATTTTATAGTGGAAGGCCAAAAAAATTTTTTTCCGCTGCAGTAGCACTTCAAAGTAACGCAAATACATGAAAGTATTTTTCAACATAGGATGAAGTCTCTGTAAGCAAAGACTGCGTCAGTGCACCATTCGTTCAACTGCTCGTTGATAATAAATCTCTTATTGGCCACAGAGCCAATCTAGAACGGTTGTGTGAATGTCCTCATTCTTGGGAAATTTTTTATCCCCCTAAGAAGTTCTTTAAATCTGCCAAACAGAGGACATCACTTCGTAGAAAATTTCGCCTCTGTCACGCTTCACCGACAAAGTTAAGCAGGGTCACATAGTTACAAAAAATAATTAAAAGTATCCGAACGACCTAATTGCGTTTCGCTTGATTTCCTGCACTTTATGTAACATAAGTGCCTTGCAGGTCACCTGCTCTCTTTTAGGTGCAGTCGTTTGCCTGTACGAAATGGTTACCACAAGAGATAACTGGTCTGTGTGGCTATCATTTGGCCGAGCGGTTCTAGGAGCTACAGTCAGGAACCGCGCGACCGCTACGGTCGCAGGTTCGAATCCTGCCTCGGGCATGGATGTGTGTGATGTCCTTAGGTTAGTTAGGTTCAAGTAGTTCTAACAAGGGAACCTCCCCATCGCACCCCCCTCAGATTTAGTTATAAGTTGGTACAGTGGATAGGCCTTGAAAAACTGAACACAGATCAATCGAGAAAACAGGAAGAAGTTATGTGCAACTATGAAAAAAAGCAAAATATACAAACTGAGTAGTCCATGAGTAAGATAAGCAACATTAAGGTAACTTTGAGGTCAGGAACGCCGTGGTCCCGTGGTTAGCGTGAGCAGCTGCGGAACGAAAGGTCCTTGGTTCAAGTCTTTCCTCGAGTGATAAGTTTTAATTTTTTTTCAGACAATTATTATCCGTCCGTCCGATGCGAGGTAACTGCGCCGTAATATGGGGACGCTACACCTAAACAAGAAAACCTAAATCGGGCAAGGTAGAAGAATCTTTTTACCCATTCGCCAACTGTACAAGTTAGGTGGGTCAACAACATATTCCTGTCATGTGACGCACAAGCCGTCACCAGTGTCGTATAGAATACATCAGACGTGTTTTCCTGTGGAGGAGTCGATTGACCTATGACCTTGCGATCAAATGTTTTCGGTTCCCATTGGAGAGGCACGTCCTTTCGTCTACTAATCGTACTGTTTTGCGGTGCGGTCGCAAAACACAGACACTTATCTTCTTACAGTGAACAGAGACGTCAATGAACGAACGGACAGATCATAACTTTGCGAAAATAAAGTAAAGTAAAATTCTCACTCGAGAGAACACTTGAACCAAGTACCTCTTGCTCCGCAGCTGCGCACGCTAACCACGGGACCACGACGTTCCTTTGCTTAGGCTTTCCTTAAAGTTGCCTATGTTGCGCGTGGACTAATCAGTTTGTATATTTTGCTTATTTTTTTCATAGTTTCACACAACTTCTTCTAGTTTTCTCGATTGATCTGTGTTCAGTTTTTCAAGGCCTATCCACTGTGCCAACTTATAACTAAATCTGAGGGGGGTGCGATGGGGAGGTTCCCTTGTAAGTTCTAGGGGACTGATGACCTCAGAAGTTAAGTCCCATAGTGCTCAGGGCCGTTTTTTTGGCTTATCATTCCAGATGCGAATTAATGTCACGATAATGCAAATATCGGAAAATTAGTTATTAGATGTGACACAAACATTACGCTTGAAAACTCAAATTATTGCAGTAAATGACATTTCAGAAAGCAACTTTAAACTTGAAATTTTGTTACGGACGTTATTGTACTGGACCGAGACCCGGAACTGCAATCCAGTGACTCTTTTCCTTGTTAAGTTACTACGAAAGATCTTAAATATGATTTCAGTCACAAGTAACAAAGTGTGCGCAGTTTTAAAGTTGAGCCCCACGGTCTCAGGGACCTTGTCACGGTCCGCGCGGCTCTCCCCGTGGTAGGTTCGAATCCTCCCTCGGGAATGGGTGTCTGTGTTGTCCTTAGCGTAAGTAAGGTTAAGTTACATTAAATAGTGTGTAAGCTTAGGGACCGATGACTTCAGCAGTTTGACCCCATACCACCTTACCGCAAATTTCCAAATTTTTAAAGTTGAAATTAAAGGTCATGATGAAGTTTTGTGTAGGATGGGGATTGGAACCCAGCACCTCTATTTGTTAACTAAGCACAATTAAATGTTAGACATCGTAATTTTTCGCCAATACCGAACTGACTAAAATTGAAATGACGAGACGAAATAGATTTCCAATACCGAATGGTTCAAATGGCTCTGAGCACTATGGGACTCAACTGTTGAGGTCATAAGGCCACTAGAACTTAGAACTACTTAAACTTAACTAACCTAAGGACAACACACACATCCATGCCCGAGGCAGGATTCGAACCTCCGACCGTAGCGGTTCACATACCGAGCTTCGAACTTGGTACACATCGTCACTGACTTCTACTTACGAAGAGTCATTAAAATAGGTTTATTTCACCAGAAGCGAGAGTGAACATGTCTGAACTGGAAATAACGTGACTGGGAGTCGAACTCTGGACTCATCATGGTAGTTGCCTACACAGAAGAGACAGCGACTATCGAATTCTGTTCCATCAGTAACTAAGAGTGACATGTTTCAACCTGAAATGATACGACGAAAAGTATTGTTTGACTGGAAGTCGTTGCCGGTACCAATTGCTAGTGTTGAAAAGCACGGAGAGGTTCTAAAAATCATACCATTTGTCAGGTGCTACACAATAGAAACTTTCGTGTCAGATCAGGATTCAAACCGAGACACGTGCTTCGTGGAAATCTTGAGGAGTTGGGAATCTTGGGGAAACAATTAAACAATTGCACTGCATCGTCTCAAAGGCATCAAATACAGCAGAAGGAGAGGTATGAGTTTGAGTATCACTCCAGCATCAATATTTTTAATATCAAAACTCAGATACAGTAAGAAATAAATGGTCGTTGTCCTTACATAACGATTCGACCGTTGATAATAATAATAAAGTGTTGTAAGAAAGCAATCTCGTGACACAGTTGTACCTACCGTAACTACCCTCTATATCATGCCCAAACTACACAGAAAGGACGTGATTTTCAATGTGGATTTGGAACGATGGTACATACCCTACATTGTTCTCCTTGCAGTTTCAGAGAGAGGACGGGGGTCTCTTTATGCTGGCTGGAAATAGTTACCTCTTGTGTGGGGTCTTGCCCATTCGTATCTTATAGGGTGCCTAAAGGATGCTGCTTTCTCGGATAGCTATACAACAGTTCAAGCAAAACACATTAATGGTTTTTATTACAATAAAGCAGAGTGACCTTAACTTGGATTTACAATGGTGTCGCAAGCGACTGGCGACATGGAAACAATCACTGTCCTTCACTATATTCAATGTCCAAGGAAGCAGTTAATTTAAGGGGTAAGTCTCAGTGTAACAGTTAAGAAGACGACTCTTCTCGTGACGGGTCTGGTAACGCTGGTCCACTACTGTCCGGCCGAGGCTGGCACGAGCGACGCTTATACTCTCTTCGTATAGAGGCCGCTCCTGTCGTGGTGCGGTCCCAGTCAGCGAACAATTGGCTGTCGTCGTCTCACAGCCTTCTCTGCTCTTTCGTTCTTCGTCTTCGTACCGTCGTTTGTTACACCGGAACATTGTGTGTGAATCAAACCAGGGCCTTAAGTACAAGGAGCTAAAATCATTTCGACAGGCCACCAACTTACACAGGCGATTTCCTCCTGATTGTGTCGTAAAATAGCATGGTGATACTGATTCCCTGGAAGTTGACTACAGCCGTCTCGATACATTCATTTCCTTATTTGTTCACATCGATATTCAGTAGCTGTATACCCAATGCATGTTTCTGACCTGATTTTTTAATCACTGCAATAAAGTCACATGCCAGCCAGCTGCACGAACTAGCAATACATTAGGATGCGGTAATTTCTGCTGGAAGTGTGGCTTTCCACTTTTTATTGAGTGCTGTTTCATGTATTTATGGTCTACTCATAAATATGGCGGACTGTAAACAGAATCGCCAGATGTCGATCAAGTTTCATCTTTACGATTTTAAACCGCATTTCGTCTCACATAATTACGTGGGTAAGGACGTAGTGTCTTCTTCTCATGCAACATACTACGTGGAGAGTATTAATGTATGTAATCCACCAGGACTAAATTTACCTAAATAACTGGACAAGTACTAGTAGACTCGCGTTCTATGGATTCCGTTCAGACTTAATTATGTTATAGATAATAATAATAATAATAATAATAATAATAATAATAATAATAATAACAATAATAAGATACAAAAGAAAACAGGAGAAAAAATTGAAAAATACATCCAACTGGCTGAGGAAGTCAAAGACATGTGGCATCAGGATAAAGTTGACATCATACCAATTATACTATCAACTACAGGAGTCATACCACACAATATCCACCAGTACATCAATGCAATAGAGCTACATCCAAACGTATATATACAACTACAGAAATCAGTAATTATTGATACATGTTCAATTACCCGAAAGTTCCTAAATGCAATATAACACATACCGTACAGTTAATAGGATGTGACGCTTGATCAAGGTCCGCGTCACTTTCCATTCTTAACCAGACTTAACGTCTGAGAAAGTAAAGAAATAAGAAGAATAATAATTTGGTGTGCCTCAGCACCCTGATACCAGTCTCTTATTGGCCACCACTTTTTTGTTTTCCTTTTCATTAACTTTTCTCTTTTCTTTTCTTCTTTTTGTTTGTTTACAGGCCTCTTCCCCCTCCCTCGAGCTCGTCCTTAGGGCTCACCGTAAGCACCTTTGTCGGCTTGGCTTCTTCGCCATTATTATTCCTGTTTCCATAACAGAAATATCTTGAGTGAAGTAATTAAATGATTTCTTCCTTGTATAGAACAAAATTAACGCCTGCTACATGAGCAAAATGTTGTAGGTAATGACAAAGCAAAATGAAAATATTTATTGTTTGAAAGTAAAAGACGATGTTCTTCATAAAACAAAAGAAATTATTGAAAACAAGTATAAGTATAAGCTCGTCATAGGGAGCGACGCCGCTGTGTTCAGCATTCATCGCTTTTCCCTTGGCGCAATGAGACTGTATCAAGGATAGACTTTTCTGTTCATATTCTCATATTATTACTCGGACTTAGAATATTTTCCATATAACTGTATTTGTCTATGAGGATCTAGTTGTGATACTTTGTATGATGTTTCCATACAAGTATATTTGTTCAAAAATGGTTCAAATGGCTCTGAGCACTATGGGACTCAACTGCTGAGGTCATTAGTCCCCTAGAACTTAGAACTAGTTAAACCTAACTAACCTAAGGACATCACAAACATCCATGCCCGAGGCAGGATTCGAACCTGCGACCGTAGCGGTCTTGCGGTTCCAGACTGCAGCGCCTTTAACCGCACGGCCACTTCGGCCGGCTCAAGTATATTTGTCTATGAGGATCTAGTAGTGATACTTTGTCTGATGTTCTCATAAAAGTGTATTTATTTGTCGATGAGGATCTAGTTGTGTTACTTTGTCTGAATCTGGAATCACCATACAGTTAAGTATTCATACCCATGAGATACTGCAACTGCGATCTTCTTATTATCGTCGAAGCAGACGTTTCTGTCTTTGTTCAATAAACTTTAGTTTTCCCTGTGTCGCTGTGAGCGACGCAGCAAATACTATTGATTTAACTCTCCAGAACGATAGATGTGGGATATCATATCGTCTGTGGACTGCTAGAACGTTATGCAGCAAGGAATAGGCTGACAGAAGAGCATTTTCCCTTGACTGGGACCACACGACACCGCCATGGGCAGGATTCACTCCCGACTCATGACTGTGACTGAACGCAGATTGGTCCATTTCTTGTGCCCAGTCTCCCAATGAATTGATGGAGGCGCTCACTGTTGTCAGGTGCTCATCTGCACCAGTCAGAGGTTGTGGGGCTGCAAATTGAGCTTGAAAACTATTTTTGCTGTCAGCCAGAAAGGGGTGAAAAACATACTGACCATGATTTCGAGTCTGCAAGCCCACATGTTCACATTCTTTTTGCGGTCATTGAAAGAAAATGATTCTATTCGCTATTTGCTCAGTGGGATCAGGAACTATGACAATAAATTGTAAGTAGGCTGTTTAGGTTTTTTTATTGATAACGCCACCTCAGTATGAAAATCACCGGCTGTGCCGTGTGCAGTCTGTGGCTGCTTTGCATTGTTGTAATACTCAACCATTGTAGTGTTAGGCAGCTGGCTGTGAACAGCGCGTAGCGCTGGGCAGTTGGAGGTGAGCCGCCAGCAGTGGTGGATGTGGGGAGAGAGATGGCGGAGTTTTGTAATTTGTCATGATATCAAGGTAAATACATTGTTTGTTCTCTATTAATATCTTTCATTTGCTAACTATCCCTATCAGTAGTTAGTGCCTTCCATAGTTTGAATCTTTTATTTAGCTGGCAGTAGTGGCGCTCGCTGTATTGCAGTAGCTTGAGCAGCGAAGATTTTTGGTGAGGTAAGTGATTTGTGAGACGTATAGTTTAATGTTAGTCAGGGCCATTCTCTTGTAGAGAATTTTGAAAGTCAGATTGCGTTGCGTTAACAAAATATTGTGTGTTGAAAGTCAGATTGCGTTGCGCTAAAAAAATATTGTGTGTCAGGTTAAGCACAGTCCTGTAAAATTATTCAAAGGGGACGTTTCATATGTCGACCCTTAGCCTAGGATACCTCACTGGAATCTTCTGATTTTGTTTTTCTTGTAGTTTGTGTAATTAGTGTAGATTTTGTTTATTGCTAGCGCGTAATTGTAGAGAAAATCTCCTTTGTAGTTGCAGTCTTTCATTGTTGTAGATTTGTTGTAGATTTGCACCAAGTATTTCGCAGCTGCAATTAACTAGATATTATTTTCAGTGTTATGTTAATGTGTTCTCTTATTTTTGCTCTTCAAATTGTGTTTTTCTGTGTTGTCGTGTGAAATACTGTGACAATAATGGCGTGTGAAAAACGTAACACTAGGCTCCAAAGTAAATTGAGAAATGACAGCGAAGACGAAAGCAGTGTGTTAGCGCCACCGAGTAATGAATTAACTGATGTTCAGAGTAATAATTTGGTAATTGTGCATAGGGAAATGGAGCAGGCGGCAAACAATGGTGTAGACAGCGAAACAATTAGAGAACAGGGAAGCATTATCGATCGGTCGGTCGGCAACAGCTCGCCTCAGGAATCCGAAATGACAGGACACAATTTCGCAAATACTGTAGATTCAGGTTCTGGGTCATCACCGTTTTCTCAAATGAGTCAAGACACATTTTCTGCTTGTCAAAATGTGAATGTTGCCGGTGAAAATGCACTGCCAAAAAGCATAGAGAAACAGATTCCAGACACTAATACATTATTATTGCAATTAATGCAACAAATGGAACAAAATCAGAGACAAATGGGACAAAAGCTTGAAAAATTAGACACAATGGAGCAAAATCAGAAACAAATGGAACAAAATCAGAGAGAAACACAGCAAAAGCTTCAAAAGTTAGACGCAATGGAACAACAGCTTCAAAAGTTAGACTCAGTGGAAAATAAGCTTGAACAAACACGTGAGGATTTAACTACTGAGTTACATAACATCGAATCGAAATGTCAAAAAGTCTGTAATGACGTAAAAACACAAATTTGTGAGCATTTTCAACCTATTTTTTCGCGGCATGAAAATGCATTACAGAATCACGAAGCAGCCATAAAAGAACTGCAAATTATTGTTCATGAAAATCATGAGACTTTGCAAGCTAAAATTGACTCAGTTGCATCTACCGATTCGGTTACGCAACTTGCAAAATCTCAGGAAAACTTAAAGGACACAGTAGATACTCTGAAACTTGGTTCAGAAAAACACACTGAGGAAATAAGTACACTATCGGATAAAGTAGCCGAACTTTCAGATCAGTTCACTAACCTATCTACGAAGGTAGATGATGATCTGAATGACACTACACCTGTAGCCTTCACTGACACAGAAGAGTATGAACAAATTAGAAAATTCAAACAAAATCAAAATCAAATCAATACACAGTACAAAAGAGAAATCCGGGAAGTACAAGATCAGTTGACGCAGGTTATACAAGAATTTCGTATTTCAGAGGACACTCGCGCTCCAACACGGGAAGAGGGACATAGAAATACGGAAAAGCCGCAACATAATAACACAGGGCATTTCGGAAGTTATGAAAGTAATTGGCAAGGTACAGCGAATTTTGAGATGAAACCGCCGAAACGACGTAACAATGACCGACATGCGACTCGGCGACACGATGATTTTTACTATAAGCTGTTCATAAAAAAAAAAAAAAAAAAGGGAGGCAGAATACTTTCAGACGCAACAGTTCGGCGCACAGTGACGATTCAGGGAGAAATTCTCCACAAATTCTCCACCACATGACCGACAAACAAGAAATTATGAAATTTACCGACATGACGACAGACGAGATAATCGTAACGACAGACCTGAATTTCATCAGAACTGGCGAGATTCAAACAGAACAGGGCACTTTCGACAACGTGAATTTCTAGAAGTTCGGTCTCCGAATTCCATTAACGACGCGCGCCAACAATGACCCGCACCGCAGGCAGACACCTGCGCCGGCTGGCTCCGAGAAAAATAACATAGACGCTAACCTTGAGAAAAATTCCAGTATTCTTTAACGACGTATACCGCATGCTAATTGCATTGTTCAAACTCTGAGTACTATGAAGAGCAAAGGTTTACACCACATTTCACACGTAAAACCGTTTATTGTGAGATAATGTGCTTTTTTAACTTGAGATTTTAATGCAACATTTTGGTTTATTTTAAAATACATTCTGAAATTAAAGTGCTTTCTGTGAGATACCAGATGACACAGAGGTTAGTTTATGTGACAGCTACACGATGTTATCACGACGCTACTAATGAGTGACAGTTTACAATGTTGCTTTTGCGCTGTTATCTGTTTTATATCTGCACAGCTTTCTGAATTCTTCTGGAAAGTAAAACATGTTTTAGTAGCAACTTTTGTGGTATAGCAACAATGAGGCAGCCTTTTCCGTAGCACAACAATACGTTACAGCACAGTACTTTCTTCATCACAACAATAAGCGTAATAACTACAATATCTATACGCAAAGCATTTCACTTTTGTTTATCATGAGGTAAGTACATTGACTTCTGCAGAACTTAGCTTTCGGAAGACGATAACTACGACACTGCCACAGAGATTATGTTGCAACAAGACGCACATTTAGCGCTACAGGACACGCATTTGAGTGATTAATTTTGTACTTAAAACATTTATTTTTTTAAGATTTTTGAATTACAAAGAAAGTTTTCCGTGATACATTTCATTCCATTGCTGTAATTTGTAACACCTGAGGGTATAATTACATTTATCCTCAGTGGGGTACACGCTTACTTTGTGTATCATGTGTGTGGCAACCACAAGGAGCCCTAGCTAATATGGTATTTGCTTATACAACTTTAAACATCGGTACCATATTTCTCTAACACAAATTACACAGCTATCTGATCATTTAACTGAGAGATAAACATTTTTTTTACTGCATCAGTGACACATGTTTACGTAATTACACAGGTGGATAACTTCACACTTACGAAATTGTATTTTGTCTGTACTTCGTGAAATGTTCATATTTTTTTCGGAACCATTGTGATACTATGAGAGCTTTGAATGATGTATTTGGTATGGGATCATGATTTTTGAAGTACGTTTGAGGTAGATGACACTTTTGACATGAGCAGAGAATTTTTTTAGGTTTTGAAACTGTTGGAGGAAGCTACGACGATTTTGAGAGTTGACTGAGGTTTTATGATGTTATGATGACGATGTGTATTATGTTGCTGAGGTATGTTTATGATTAATAAGCTAATGTTATGTGAAGAATTTGATTATGCTATGTATCTAATGATGAAGTATTGAAGAAGCGTCGACGAATTTGTATATGTGTAATAAGGTAAGGAGTAATGAGTAGCGGTTAGGAACTCTGCCTTGTGAAGACGTATGTTGGAAACCGAGAATCGTACTTTTAGAATTATGAAATGTGTGTATATGCGTGAATGTATCACAATGCCAACGAAAATTTTTTTGGACACTGTTATATCAATAAGATTTTGTTTCTACAGATTTGCAACGCTAATTCTTGACCTGTGAAATATTTAAGACTGCCATTGTAGTGGAAACTGCTGTCGTAAATATTTCCGTACGAAAGTTAAGTGACCACCTGCACGTAATACGTTGTGGGCACACAGCTGTGTCAGACACCTGGGCGACAGCCGCCCGAAAAAAAAAAAAAGCCATTAGCCTTCCAGCGGCACAGGTAGAAAAAAAAAAGGGGGAAGCCATTATCCTCGCTTGACGTTCCTTTGTAGAAAGCATCGCAACATTTCACGGCTATTGTCGTGCTAGTTGAGAGAAATGCCATATGGCGACAGAAATGCCTAATGAAATGACGAGAAATATTTTTATGTCTATACACCTGATTATGACTACTGTCTCTCTAGTTGAGAGATTTTTCTACTAACTTATGAAATACCTCATGACTACTGAATGATATTTTTATGCTTTGCTTTGTACATAGTTGCTTATTTCATTTAATATCTAGTTTCTAGCTGCACTGCAGCACTGGTTAAAATAAAATTTTATAGATGTACTAATTTAAATATTTTCTGTCTACAGATCTATTAAATAATAATTTTGTAATCCACATTCTTAAAAAAAAAAAAAAAGGAGCACTTGGAAAGGAAAGAACAATAAGAAGGGATTAATCACAGGAACTGCATACATAATTTTCTTTTCTAGTACTTAGTAATTTTTTTGTAGAATTAGTTTTTGTGGTGCACCACTTTAATTACATAGACATTAAGATGTGATTATACATTTCCCTTATCTGCATTGTTGTCTTTACTGTAATATTTTTCTGCTTGAGCGTTGTCATGTTTAGATATAATTTATTGCTTTTGCTTCTGCTGTTTGCCAGGCATAATGTTACTGAATTTGACTTTGTATTACGCTGTTAAGCCAGTTTTACTAATGATTATTTTATTGTTTGCTGCGCATTGCCTCATATTAGTTGTAATGTTGAATTGCTTGGTAATTTAGATTTACTGTAGCTTGCTTTGCCAGTTTGAAATTTTTGTCATTGATGTTGATTGTTTTATGTGATGCTGCATTGCCTCGTCCCTTGGTATATATATCTGAGCTCAGTAGATTTAAGTTAGCTTAAGAGGGGGTAGACTATATAAGAAACTAACTATGATGAATTGGAAGCAATGCATTGACAAGGTATATAAAAAAAAAGATTTGGGCCTAAATGAGTATTGTACAATGAGCCATATTTATTTTGAAAGACTTATGGTTGGAATACAGAAAAGAGGTACAGATAGGACTTTTTGGGAATAATGATGAACACAGGGAGATCTCCAAGAACAAAATAGGTTTTGTTCGCACAATACTGCAGTACCAAAAGTTACACTGAAAACGAACCCTATCCATTCCTTTTGTGTCAGCCCTCTATGTGTTTGTGTACCCTTGTGTATTTGTGTTTTTCCTGTCTTTATGTGTTTAGCTGATTAGAGCTATGTTGTAGAATTTTTCTAATACTCTGTTATTTACTTGGTAAATTCTGTTTTGTTGCTCATATGTGGAGGTGATGTTTCAAAAGTTATTCTGATCTTTATGTAAGTACTTATGTCATTATTTTTGTAACACTGATGTATATGTTTATTTCTATTCTTTTGTAAAGCCCCTATTACTACGAATGTTATCTCTACTATTATGTTTTTAATGATGTTTTCTGTACCCTTGTAATTGTATTCTTATGTTATAAAATTGTAATTGACACCAGGTCATCAAATTAAGTAACTTGTAAGTTACATTTCACTGCACACGTTTCTGTTGGTCATAGTATATGGACAATATGTGAGAAGTAGGGAGTGATAGTGTTTGCATGTGATTTAATGATTCAGCAAGGGACTGGATAACAGCATTGCTGGTTCTGAGGACAATTCCAAAAACTTTGTGAGTGCACAAGTGGTGGTTATGGACTTGCTACATTATCCGCAAGACTCTTCGATGGTGATTGTGCACCTGCACAGTCACAACAGATGGTTGCTGGCCATCTCTACAAGGGCTACAGTGGGTCTGCACCTCTGGTGGCCCACCAGTACCGTCATTTCTACAAGGACTACAGTGGGTCTGCACCTCTGGTGGCCCACCAATACCATTATTTCTACAAGGACTACAGTGGGTCTACATCTTTGATGATCCATCAATACCATTATTTCTACAAGGACTGCAGTGGGTCTGCGCCTCTGGTGGCCCACCAATACCGTAATCTCTACCAGGACTACAGTGGGTCTGCTCTGTGATGACCTACCAAACGATATTCTTCAAAACTTCGATAGACTACGCTGTGGGTTTGCTCTGTTGTGGCCCATTACGTGTCAGCATGTCAAGAGTCAGCACTGTCTTTCCGTTGGAAGGACAACGATACTTCTTCAAGACTGCATGGAAATCCACTACGTCTATGTGCATTTTCTTTTACTGCTCAGACTTTGAGAAAAACACTGCAATGTGATGAATGATCAGGACTGTCTTTATGGACTGTGAGAAAATTTTAGCTTTTGACCAACATTGTATCAATAAGTGTGTGCATTTGATTTCTTAGTTATTGTAATTATGAAAAATTTTTTCAAATCTGTATTGGGCACTGCCCAACCCAATTTGTAAAATTTTTTTGTGGGGAGCATGGGGGCTATGTAAGTAGGCTGTTTAGGTTTTTTTATTGATAACGCCACCTCAGTATGAAAATCACCGGCTGTGCCGTGTGCAGTCTGTGGCTGCTTTGCATTGTTGTAATACTCAACCATTGTAGTGTTAGGCAGCTGGCTGTGAACAGCGCGTAGCGCTGGGCAGTTGGAGGTGAGCCGCCAGCAGTGGTGGATGTGGGGAGAGAGATGGCGGAGTTTTGTAATTTGTCATGATATCAAGGTAAATACATTGTTTGTTCTCTATTAATATCTTTCATTTGCTAACTATCCCTATCAGTAGTTAGTGCCTTCCATAGTTTGAATCTTTTATTTAGCTGGCAGTAGTGGCGCTCGCTGTATTGCAGTAGCTTGAGCAGCGAAGATTTTTGGTGAGGTAAGTGATTTGTGAGACGTATAGTTTAATGTTAGTCAGGGCCATTCTCTTGTAGAGAATTTTGAAAGTCAGATCGCGTTGCGTTAACAAAATATTGTGTGTTGAAAGTCAGATTGCGTTGCGCTAAAAAAATATTGTGTGTCAGGTTAAGCACAGTCCTGTAAAATTATTCAAAGGGGACGTTTCAAAATAAACGTTTTGAGTTCTAACTGAATAATATACTCAGCAAGAGTTCACATGCACAGATATAATAATTGTGGTGTCACCGCTAGACACCACACTTGCTAGGTGGTAACTTAAATCGGCCGCGGTCCTGTAGTACATGTCGGACCCGCGTGTCGCCACTGTGTAATCGCAATCCTAGCGCCACCACATGGCAGGTCACAATACACGGACTAGACCTCGCCCCAGTTGTACGGACGACATAGCTTGCGACCAGACCTACCAAGTCTTCCTCTCATTTGCCGAGAGACTGATAGAATAGCCTTCAGCTTATTCCATAGCTACTACCTAGCAAGGCGCCATTTGTATCAGTGCTTATAGCTTACTACTATTCAAGAGATGTATTCCAACAAGAGAATAAAGTTAAGTATATTATTCCAGCTACGTACTTTTCTTCTTATTCATTAATAAGTCTCATGTTCCAGTACTTCACGCCCGTCTGCGTTAGTTTAGCGTGCACTTTCAGCCACTTCGATCTACAAGGTGTTGGCCCCGCTGCAGACACATCACATGGCGACGAGGGAAAGTGTTTTTTCTGCTTTGGACTGATTTGTTCTTTTTCCCTTTTTGTGCTCTGATTTGCTTGTGTCATGGCTTCGCCACAATCTCCAGATGTACTGTCCGAATTTTTTCGCTTGCAGAATCAGCAGACGCAGGCGTTATTGGAAGCCCTTGGACAGCTCGTCCAGGGTCAACGTGCGCTGCAAACCGATGCGGCAGCCGCCGCTTCATCGCTACCGCAGCCACACAACGCTGTCGCACCGCCATTTAGGCCCTTTGAGGCCACGTGCGAAACCTGGACTGAGTGGGCCAGCCAGTTCCAGTTTCACCTAGCAGCATACAGAATTCAAGGTAAAGAGCGGCAGCCGTTTTTGCTTTCTTGTGTCGGTGTGTCTACCTACCGTGTGATAGTGAAATTGTTTCCCCGACGCGACGTAGCAACTCTGACCTACGAGGAAATTTTGTCTGCTTTAGATGCCTATTTCAAAGAAACAGTCAATGTAGTTGCAAAACGGTATACGTTCTTTCGTACAACACGTACGGCCGGTCAGACTAATAGGGAGTGGGTTGCAACTTTGCAAGGACTTACTAGGGAGTGCGCCTTTGAATGTGAATGTGGCCTCCCATATTCAGATACTATGGTGCGTCATGCAATAGCACAGAACGTTTCTGATGTTCGCATACGGGAACAGATTTTGAAACTCGTCAATCCCTCCCTTCAACAAGTGATAGACATATTGGATAGGCAAGACACACTTGACTTTGCTCAGGACTCATTTGAAACTTCGCCAGCTGTGTGTCACATTAATCAGCCCGCCGGGCCCGCTGCACGGGACGCTAAGCGGCCCTCGCGCCCGTCGCAGCCGCGCTCGCAAACACGTGCGCCGCGTAAGCAAGCAACTGCAGTGAAATCATGCCCGCGGTGTGCCACTAGACATTCGCGTGAAAATTGCCCGTCACGCCAAGCTATTTGCTTTTACTGCCAAAAGAAAGGACATGTACAAAGTGTTTGCCAGAAAAAGCTTAGATCAGACAATCACAATAATTCCAGGCCTTTTGCTTCGCGCCGGAATCGAACCCAGGACAATCAGGCTCGTGGACCTTCACCCATGGACATTCATGTAGTTCATTCCCACCCGTCCAGTGACACTTTAGCTAACAGTGACTGTGTTCGTCCCACCAAAAGTGTGTGTCGACGTCGCAGGAAATCCCGTAAAGTCGCAAGTGCTTCTGTCCCTGTATCAGTTCAAATTGCACGTGACAGTCGCTCTTGTCGTCAGCAGGACAATAAACTTTTTGTGGACTTAGACTTTGACGGCACAGTGATACCATTCCAGCTCGATACCGGAGCTGCAGTTTCATTGCTTAATCACGACACGTACAAACAACTGGGCCAACCGCCATTGCGTGCCGCAAATGTTAAGTTAACTAGTTACTCAGGACAGCATATACCTGTGTTAGGACAGTGCAGCCTTCTTGCAACATACAAGGGACAAACAAAACTTGTATCATTTTACGTTCTTCGTTCTTCTAGTGCAGTGAACTTGTTTGGCTTAGATTTGTTTCAATTGTTTAATATGTCTATAGTAAATCAGGTCCTATCAGTGAATCAGACTGTGCCTTCCGCCAGTGTTTCTAGTCTTTGTGAAGAATTTGCAGACATTTTTGCACCGGGCCTTGGTTGCGCTAAGAACTATGAAGCACATTTGGAATTGAAAGACAACGCGCAACCGAAATTTTTCAGAGCGCGCAATGTTCCCCACGCATTGCGTGATGAGGTCGCAAGAACATTGGCCGAGTTAGAATCTCAAGGTGTAGTTGAACGTGTGCAGGCTTCTCTCTGGGCCTCACCCTTAGTAATTTTGCCAAAACCTTCCGGAAAACTGAGACTTTGTGTGGACTTCAAGGCCACTGTGAATCCACAACTTGTGACTGCTTCTTTTCCTTTGCCCCGCCCGGAAGATCTTTTTGACAAGCTGTGCCCGGGAAAATACTTTTCAAAATTGGACCTAGCAGATGCGTACTTGCAACTACCTGTGGACGAAGACTCCCAGCGCGTCTTGGTGGTAAACACGCATCTTGGCTTGTATCGCTTCAAAAGACTGCCGTTCGGGTGTGCATCCGCCCCTGCTTTATTTCAGCAATATTTACAAACTGTTTGTGCGTCGGTCCCTACTGCTGCGAACTATCTGGACGATATTGTGATCTCAGGACAGACAGAAGCAGACCATTTGCAAAATCTCCGAACATTATTTCAGGTATTGCGTCAGAATGGTCTTCGCTTGAGAAAGGACAAATGTGTGTTCTTTGCTCGGGACTTACCCTACCTGGGGCATGTCTTAAATGCCCAAGGTATACATCCGAGTCCAGAGCACCTCCGTGCCATACAGGACTTACCTGCTCCGCAAGATTTGAAACAGCTACAGAGTGTGTTGGGTAAAATAAATTATTATCATAAATTTTTGCGCAATGCTTCTTCCATTTCAGCTCCGCTTCATCGCTTACGCCGTAAAGGTGTTCCGTTCGTCTGGACGACGGAATGCGAACGCGCCTTTCGCCAGTTGAAATCGGCGTTACTTTCAAATACTTGCCTTACGCCATTCGATCCCCGAAAACCCCTTTTGTTGATGGTAGATGCATCGGATTTCGGGATCGGTGCTGTGCTTGCGCACAAAGATGGCTCGCATGATCGCCCTATTGCCTTTGCGTCCAAATTGCTCTCATCTGCGCAAAGAAATTATTCACAAATAGAGAAAGAAGCTTTAGCTCTCGTGTTTGGTGTAACCAAGTTCCATGACTTCTTGTATGGTCGTCACTTTACAATCATCACGGACCACAAACCTTTGACATCGCTTTTTCATCCGAACAAGCCTGTACCTCCGCGTACAGCGCAGAAATTCATTCGCTGGTCACTTTTTCTCTCGCAGTACCGCTACGATATCTTGTATCGGTCCACTGCTACGCACGGCAACGCTGATGCGTTGTCCCGTTTGCCTGTTGCTGAGGATAAGGCATTCGATTCTTCCGAACTTGCTTGCATGTTCATTGATTCGGAAGCCGATGACGTGGTCGCATCGTTTCCGATTGATTTTCGTCGTGTAGCTACAGCCACAGCTGCTGACCCTGTCCTTGCTACTGTTCTGCGTTTTGTTGCTACGCAATGGCCCTTGTCAAAGTCACGGATCGAGGATCCGTTGGTTCGCCGTTTTTTTGCTCACAAGGAGAGACTTTTTGTACGACGTGGTGTTTTGTTGTTGCGTTCCGATAATGATCAATCCCGAGTCGTAGTCCCACGTTCGTTACAGTCATCTGTCTTAAAGCTTCTCCACCAAGGACATTGGGGTATAGTGCGTACGAAACAACTTGCTCGTCAGCACTGTACTTGGTTCGGAATCGATGCTGCGATTACAAATATGTGCTCCTCTTGCGTGGCGTGTGCCGAACAACACTCCGCACCGCCGCGGAAATTCTTTGCATGGCCGAAAGCCACTTCCCCTTGGCAACGCTTGCACATCGATTTTGCTGGTCCGTTCTGGAATGCTCGATGGTTGGTTGTGGTCGATGCTTTCAGTAATTTTCCTTTTGTTGTCCGGATGTCTTCCACGACGTCTTCTGCCACAATCCAAGCCTTGTCTGCTATCTTTTGCATTGAAGGTCTTCCGCAGACTATTGTTTCCGACAATGGCCCACAATTCATGTCCGCAGAATTTCAGTCATTCTGCCAGGCCAATGGTATTCAACATCTGACGTCCGCGCCGTTTTCGCCTCAGTCAAACGGTGCCGCTGAACGATTGGTCCGGACTTTCAAGTCCCAGATGTTGAAATTGAAAGAGTCGCATTCTCGGGAGGACGCTTTGTTGCTCTTTTTGTCTTCGTATCGCTCTCAGCCCCGCGATGGTCGCTCGCCGGCTGAATTGCTCCATGGTCGATCTCATCGTACCTTGATGTCTTTGCTACATCCGCCGCATCAGGTTCCTGTGCAGCGGCAGGCTCCTGCTTTTGCTCTTGGCGACGTTGTCTATTATCGCACTTATCGCGGTTCACGGCGTTGGCTCGCAGGGCGCATTCTTCGCTGCCTCGGCCGCGCGATGTATTTGGTTTTGGGGGCCTCTGGTGAGGTGCGTCGGCATCTCAATCAGCTGCGCCTCTGTCGTCGCCTGGGTTCTGCCGCTCCCCGTCTGCTTTCAGCGACGGAGCCGTCAGGTCAGCGCCTTGGGGACCCATCTACTGGCTCGCCTCATCCCCAGGTGTTGCCGACGCTGCCTTCCATTTTGCCCCATGTCGTCGCGCCGCCGCCGCAGCCGCCGCCGGCGCCGCCCGCAGTGGACGCGTCGCTGCAACCGCCTGGCGCCTCCCTGGGTCACGCGCCGCCGCTCGCTTCCCGTGACCAGCCGTCCTCCGCCATGGACCTCTTGCCCGCTCCGGACCAGATGTCGTCTTCGCCCGTCGGGTGCTCCGACCACATGGAGGTCGACCCTTCTGTCTCATTACGTGCGCATACACCTCATGTTGACGTGCACCCTGGACTAGGTTTGCAGGCGTTTCCTAGCTCCCCTCGGACCGAATGGCCGGGTGCGGGTGGCGCAGCCTCGCCTGTTGTTAGGCTCCCCACCTCATCGCATACGTCAACATGGGGTCCTCCCCACGGCGGGCGGAAGCCTTATCTCACGACCGTTCGCCGATTTGCGGGGGAGGAATGTGGTGTCACCGCTAGACACCACACTTGCTAGGTGGTAACTTAAATCGGCCGCGGTCCTGTAGTACATGTCGGACCCGCGTGTCGCCACTGTGTAATCGCAATCCTAGCGCCACCACATGGCAGGTCACAATACACGGACTAGACCTCGCCCCAGTTGTACGGACGACATAGCTTGCGACCAGACCTACCAAGTCTTCCTCTCATTTGCCGAGAGACTGATAGAATAGCCTTCAGCTTATTCCATAGCTACTACCTAGCAAGGCGCCATTTGTATCAGTGCTTATAGCTTACTACTATTCAAGAGATGTATTCCAACAAGAGAATAAAGTTAAGTATATTATTCCAGCTACGTACTTTTCTTCTTATTCATTAATAAGTCTCATGTTCCAGTACTTCACGCCCGTCTGCGTTAGTTTAGCGTGCACTTTCAGCCACTTCGATCTACAAGGTGTTGGCCCCGCTGCAGACACATCAATAATATCTATGATAATAATAATAATAATAATGTCCCTATCATAAACAGGACTATTGGCAGTTCAGAGGCGACCTCTACGGTAAGTTCCAAGTAAAATGATTTATCACTCTGACGTCTAGTCATCCAAATTAATTGCTCCCCACAAACGTGGAAAATAATTTCGCTACTTGCCACGCAGTTTAGTCAACATTACGGTAAGTTCATAAAAAGTTAATTCCACAAAATCTAAGCGATCCATGACGCTGTACAGTCCCCGCGAGTTCCTCCTACTTTCACCGAAAAAATGTTTGGTAGATGCCTACCTCTGACGTCAGCCGAGGCAGAGCGTATGCTGGCGTTTGACTGACGTGGATAGATTGGCAACTCGATGCGAAGTGCCTCCTCGCTACCTCTCTGGCCGTAAGGGCGCAGCGGACCACCGAACGGAACATCTGCTACCATCCGCTGTAGGTACAGGTAGCAGCATTTAAATGGCCGTTCTGTCGGACACGTATTATTTAATAACTCTGCCGTGACACAGTTTACAACACTCATAATCTTTATATAATTAGAGTTAAGCAATTACTGAAAAGGTTTTAGCTTCACTGCGTTCAAACTTTGCTGAATAAAATTTTTGGAACAGAATCGACAGTAGAACATGACCTCTGAACTACCTCTTTAAGAGTCCTTGTACTGATTGTTACTTGGACTAACGTCTTGAAACTTGGGACAGATGTATTATTTCGTTAATTTAATCGAGTGTTTTAGTTAGAACTTCCTATCATAGATAGAAATGGTAGTTAATACACTACTGGCCATTAAAATTGCTACACCACGAAGATGACGTGCTACAGACGCGAAATTTAACCGACAGGAAGAAGATGCTGTGATATGCAAATGATTAGCTTTTCGCAGCATTCACACAAGGTTGGCACCGGTAGCGACACCTATAACGTGCTGACATGAGGAAAGTTTCCAACCGATTTTTCATACACAAACAGCAGTTAACCGACGTTGCCCGGTGAAACGTTGTTGTGATGCTTCGTGTAAGGAGGAGAAATGCGTACCATCACGTTTCCGACTTTGATAGAGGTCGGATTGTAGCCTATCGCGATTGTGGTTTATCGTATCGCGACATTGCTGCTCGCGTTGGTCGAGATCCAATGACTGTTAGCAGAATATGGAATCGGTGGAATCCGGTGGGTAATACGGAACGCCGTCCTGGATCCCAACGGCCTTGTATCACTAGCAGTCGAGATGACAGGCATCTTATAGGCATGGCTGCAACGGATCGTGCAGCCACGTCTAGATTCCTGAGTCAACAGATGGGGACGTTTGCAAGACAACAACCATCTGCGCTAACAGTTCGACGACGTCTGCAGCAGCATGAACTATCAGCTCGGAGACAATGGCTGCGGTTACCCTTGACGCTGCATCACAGACAGGAGCGCCTGCGATGGTGTACTCAACGACGAACCTTGGTGCACGAAAGGCAAAACGTCATTTTTTCGGATGAATCCAGGTTCTGTTTACAGCATCCGTGTTTGGCGACATCGCAGTGAACGCACATTGGAAGCGTGTATTCGTCATCGCCATACTAGCGTACAACCGGTGTGATGGTATGGAGTGCCATTGGCTACACCTCTCGGTCACCTCTTGCTCGCATTGACGGCATTTTGAACAGTGGACGTTACATTTCAGATGTGACATGATCCGTGGCTCTACCCTTCATTCGTCCCTGCGAAACCCTACATTACAGCAGGATAATGCACGACCGCATGTTGCAGGTCCTGTACGGACCTTTATGGATACGGAAAATGTTAGACTTTTGCCCTGACCAGCACATTCTCCAGATCTCTCACGAACTGAAAACGTTTGGTCAATGGTGACCGGCAACGCGTTCATCACATTACGCCAGTCGCTGCTTTTGAGGAACTGTGGTATCGTGTTGAAGCTGCATGGGCAGCTGTACCTGTACACGCCATCCAAGGTCCGTTTGACTCAATGCCGAGGCGCATCAAGGCCGTTATTACGGCCAGAGGTGGTTGTTCTGGGTACCGATTTTTCAGGATCTATGCACCCAAATTGCGTGAAAATTTAATCACATGTCAGTTGTTGTGTAATATATTTGTCCAATGAATACCCGTTTATCATCTGCATTTCGTCTTGGTGTAGCAGTTTTAATGGCCAGTAGTGTATATTATAAATAAGGACTTGTAATGCCGGAAATGCATATCCTCCTATTTCCATCTATTGTACTATAATTTTTTTCCTTGGTTTGTTACCTCAAGATATGTCGTTTCTGTCTCTTTATATATCGTAATTGTTTTACAGTTTGTATACATATATATATATATATATATATATATATATATATATATATATATATATATATATGCATTTATGTTGGTTTGTTTTGTGAATATTATTTGTATTTATACGCTGGGTGTGGCCTAGGGAAAACTATGCTATCGAACGAATACATCTATAGGTCTTGTGGAGAACCAAAGTGTTTAGGATCTTTGGTAGTGTTAACTCTGCCGCATGGAGCGCGGGCAGAGCATGAAAGAGTCTGGCTGGAGCAGCGAGTGGAGCAGGTGTGTGGTGTGAAGCTCCCGCGAGTTGCCGCGCTTTCGGGGTTTGGCAGCATGTAATTGCGCTCGACTTGCGATGATAGTTTCTGACATGGTGTCGCGGACGGGAAGCATTAGCTGGCGCACATCAAGAGCCCGTTTCGTCTGGTGACCGTGTCGAGAAGAAGGCGCGCCAACATCCAGCTTCTGCAACGGCGACGGCCGACAATGAGTGACTGTCGCCACATCCTCGATCGACGGCTTCTAACCTTCCATCAACCAACAAGGAAGACTGGAAGCACGTAAAGTTTTAGAACTGTATAGCAGACCTCAGCTTTTCAAACTTTTAAAATTGTTGCATCACAAAATTACAGCTACTTAGCATGAACCTTTGTTGCTCATTGTCCCAATTGCATTACCAAGCAGGGTCCCTTCCTTTTCCGAAATGAACCCGAGTGTCGTTGAAATTCAAACGCCAGCATAATTCCATTTCACTGCTTTAATTTCAAAGTTAAAGTATTCATAGCTGGCTACAATACTTAGATTACACAAGCACAAATTAAGAGTGCTAGTTTTGTTACCATATTTTAGCTTACCTGTGACTGCAGATCAGCTTGGTACGTACTAAATTTTACTATTGTTAATTGTTCAGAATCATTTAATTCAAGTTCAAAGTTAAATCTCTTATTTCTAAATTGCGTAGATTCAAGTAGCTTTTGAAATGATTGTTGAGGTAGTCCAACACTAACCGTATTTTACTGAATTTCGATGTGCTTCAGAAAGAAAGCTCACTATTAACTTCAGTCACTAAATTAACTTTCGATTTTCCGGTTTTATTAATTCTTTTGCTAAATTAAGTGTAGCGAAATTTATTACTTCTGACAAACTTTCAGTTTTCACACTACACTTGTCAACCTTCAGTTGCCACGCTTCTAGTGCTAATTATATGTGTAATAATCTTTCTTTTTCAGTTACTATAGTAATTGTCCTTAGGACTGGCGACCGTAATTTCCCCCAAATCTCAAATATCTAATTACCGCTAGTTGATTGTTAACGTAACGGCCGCACATTTACTTTCTTTATTAACTTTACCCCTATTTCAAAATTAATTTCCACCAGTTTCATTAGCATTTTTCCTTTGATTTAGATGTAACCCTTTCCTCCCTCTTTACCGACAAATTAACCTCGGTGACGATTGCTTTTCCCAAATTTCCATTAGGTACATGCGGTTTAATTTTTAACTGTCATTAAGGTCGATAAGTGAGGGGGAGGTTACACATGGCGACCTGGTGACAGGACAATCTTCGGATTTGAGGTTGTTCTGGACACGAATTTTGTATGTTGCAAATCTCGTAACAAAGTACTGGTTACGTCCAGGCCGTTACGTCAGCGAGAATAAGTAGTGGGTGTAATCCTAATTATATTTGAGATTTGGCATTTATATTGCAAATTATTAAAATGAGTGAAGGTAACAATTGCCAAAATTTGGTAGACTTGGATACGGAACAATCGGTCGAACAGTGGGAAACGCGCACCGCGGTACCCATTGTTCAGGGGCAGGCGGCGAGCATGAAAGACGCGACCGCCGAAACGCAACAAAGAGCAGAAATGGAATTCCAAACTTTAGAAAATGTTTCGGAATCGGAAGTGAAAATCAAATCTGAATCCCTTGATGACGAATACGGGGGACAATTAAAGAGGAAGACGCTACGGAAGTAAAACCGGTTGTTTCCGGGAACTTAACTGATTTATTGAATGTTTTGATTAACGAAATCAAGAGTCAATCGGCCAAGCAAGAAGATCAGGCTGCCAAGCAAGAAGCCCAGGCTGCCAAGCAAGAAGCTCAGGCTGCCAAGCAAGAAGCTCAGTCTGAAAAAATTGAACGGATGCTAGACAATCAGAACAAAGCTATTAACGTTGTTAACAACAATGTTGGAGTTGTTAACACAAAAGTTGATAAAATCAAAGAAGATATTGTTGTAATGAATACCGAAATCGGTAATCTTAAACAGGAAATGATAGGATTTCAGGCGGAAATTGCGAGCATAAATACTCGTTTTTATTCCGAAATTAGCAGAATCGAGAAAAGTGTAGGAGAATCAGTTGCTCCGATCATCGAGAATAAGGTGACGGAACAAATTCAATTAGTGGAAAAAGAGGATCAAAAGAAGGTGGAAACTTTAAAGGCTTTAGTATCCGAAGTAGATACCAAAGTGACGAAGCAGGCTAATACCTTTGAAGAGAAAAAAAGGGAAGTAGAAACGCTTGCGATAACCACTTGCCAAGTAATTACGAGGGTGTCGGAATTAGAAAAGAAACTTGACGAAAAACAGAGCTATGTGCCAATCTATGCACATAGTTCGGAATTGTTGACGAAAGAGGAGCGGTTCGACCCCTTGAAAAAAGGCGGTATACACGCGACGGATTTCATTAAGAATTGTGAAAGAGTTTTACCCAGATCATGGACTGATGAGAGAAAAGTTAATGCGATTATTGATGTGTTGGCTGGTGATGCCAAGCGTTGGGGCTTAAACCTCAACATTACGAACCTGACTTTTGACGAATTTAAAAATTTGTATCTGGCTGAATACTGGTCAGAGCAAAAACAGCAAAGTGTCTGGCGCGAATTTGTCGTATCGAGGCCTTTCGATGCGAATTCGCGCGGTTCGATGAAGGAGTTTTGTGAGGGCTGGATCCGCAAGTTGGAATATTTGCGTGATCGCCGCACGGAATCCGAAATAGTCTGGTAACTCTACAAAAAGCTTCCAGATGATACAAAACGCTACGTAGGAAGCAATTACAGGACAATAAATGATTTCCTGGAAAGAGTGGAGGACGAGGACAATTGGCGCAATAATCGCGACAGTGGTAGAGGCCGTGGTAACAACAACGGGTACCACAGCAACCACAAAAACGATAACCATGGGAATAATGCATACCGCAACCATGGCAGCAATAACAATAATGGTTCGGACCGTAATAACAATCTGTACAATACAAATAATAACAGGAATGACGGAAACCAGTATCATACTAACGTGATACGGGCTTCACAGAATAGTAATAACGCCAGAGGGTGTGATCAGCCGCCTCAGCAGCATCCGGGGAGCGTATCTGCTGGGACGAGACAGGGAGACCATTAGCCGCGCCGGTGAGGGGCCGACCGGGCGTGGAGAAATTTTGGACGCCCAATAACAAGAGAAAACCCAGGTGTCGTCGTTATGAAAATCCGTATGGAATAATCAACGGCGGGAGAGTGTGCCAGTGTTAGGAGAAAGGAGTGCGCCCACAAGTAGCAGATCAGCTGTATACACGGCAGTAGAAAATACATTCACTGTCAGTGAGAACAATTTAAGTAGTGTTCCGGAAATCGATTATAAAGTGGCAGCTGTAATACCCACAGCGGAACTGGAGACTGAGTTTAAGAATGATTCGCAATTGTTGAGAGAAGATCAGATGTCGGATAACACGTCCGTCATTGAGCGAGGGGATGCAGAGAGGGATGAGGTCTGGTTAAGGCAGTTCGGTCGCTTATACGACGAACTAAGAGATTATAGGGGCCTGTACGGGAGAAGTATTTATGGAGAGCGCAGGCAGAATTTGCCACGTCTCGTCCCACAGGAAGATAGTATTTGTGAAGTGATAGAAAGTTCTGGCCCTAACCGGCAGACTTTACTAGAAATAGTTGATGTTAATTTGGAGCACGAGCAAGGTTCGTCGTGTTTCGTCCCACAGGAGATGGATGTTGAAGTAGTAACGGAAAGTTCTGGCCCTAACCGGCAGACTTTACCGAAAGTTATAGTGGTAGAAGTAGCCGACCCATCCGACGCAAACCTCCAGTTTAAACATTGTGAGAGTATTAAGGAGAAAGATTATGAAAATTTTAGTGATAGCCGGACACGATTGGTAGAAAAGCACGCAGATTACAGAGTGTATGAGGTTAGAGCTGACGTTATACGGTCAGATGATACCAGTGTGGGTTGCGCAGATCTAGAGGAAGTAATTGCAGATACTACTGCGCACATTCCTCTAGGTAGATTGGCAGATGAGATCAATCTGACCAAAGAGGAATCAACGAAGGTGACAATTAGTGAATCGATAGCAAAGCAACACTCACTAGTTGATGAGTTACAGGAAAAGGTTTCGGTATTGGAGGCAAAGCTACAGACTAAGCCTCAGGACAAAAGTGTTGAAATTAAAACTATATGTGAACAGAGGCTGAAAAAGCCGCCAGATAAACCGGATTTAGGATCAAAGCCGGATGGTTTTTTCTGGAATGACCTGGATATAGACGAGGATTTACTGTGGGAAAATAAAGAAACAGTCGAGGGTAAGTGTAGACAGATAGTAGTGTCTGTTAATATCCACGACCTACAACTAAACGTGTTGATTGACACCGTGCAGAATTGAGTGCTGTATCTGGGAAAATATTTGAGTTACTGAGAGACAGACCCGGCATCGTAGTTATGCCAGTAACAGGAGTGAAAATTATCGGTGCTACTGGGAAGGCCAGTAAACAGGTCACAAAACAGATTTTTGTCAACTTCGAGATATGTGGGGAACGATTTGAACAAGAGTTTGTCGTCGTGCCAGACTTAACTACGGAAGTAATTATTGGGTTAGATTGGCTATTAAAGTACCGTGCAGTGATTAATTGCGAAAGCAAAACTTTGACATGTACGTCACAAGATAAAACAATAGTAGTTAGTTTTGACGAGGCAGGAGACGGTGTGCATAGGCAATACCAGCCTATACACATTGTTAACTGGCCGGATGACCTTGACGTAGGAATGAGTTTGAACTGCCATAACGTGAGGAATTTCGGCATTGACAAAAGTGTAGAAAGTGAATTGGGAAGAGATAATCAAATTCCCTCCACGGATTGACATTAGTATTGGTGTGAAAAAAGATCGTTTGCGAGAAGTAATGAAGCTAAAAGTCGATGCTGGCATATGTCGTCATGACGCTAAAGCGCGTTTTGCTAAGTTTGCTATCGGAGACTTAGTACTTGTAAAAGCTCATGAGAAATCGAGCGAGATAGACCATGAAATCTCTAAATTTAAGTTTGTTTATAATGGACCATATAAAGTCATTGGTATACCTCACACAAATGCTTATTGCTTAGAGTATCCAAGCTCTGGAAAACTATTAGGTATACGGAACATTGTAGACTTGAAATTGTACCGACCTAGGATCGATTAATACCACACAATGGGTAATTTGTACAGTATGTAAAATAGAGTGTAAGATTTAACGATTTACTAGATTGCCATGCTTTTGACTGACCAAGGTCATTAAAGAAGTTGTAATTAATAAGTAATTAATTTTGATTAATCAATTTAATTTTAATCAATTTAATCATGATCTAATCAACTGAAAAATCCAAGCTGCTAGTTTAAGTTTTCTGCTGAGTCACAGTAGATTAAGGAATGTAAATATGATTTTGTAAATAGCTGTAAGATTTCATAAATATGTGATTTACTAGTCATTGCCGATGTACTTAGACGCTGTTTTAAGTTTCAGGCTAGTACATGCGTGTGATGATGGACAGTGTTGAGTTATCCACTGTGATAGTGTTTATGGACTCCTTGAGATTACTCGGGAGTGAGTTTTTCCGAAAGAATTCAGTGAAACGGACGTTCTGGAAACGCCGTTACAAGGGCGAGTGAGATCAAGCGTGCCGCACAGGCGGGCGCAACATTACTGGCAAGGAGGAGCCGCTGTCGGCTCTTGTGCCGCTGTTGGCTCTTGTGCCGCTGTCGGCATTCTTTGTACTTGCGAGTACGGAAGGTGGAGTTGTTTTTTTCTTCCCGGACAGCTGATGTGAAAGAATTCTGCTGTTAATATTTATGTTTTTGTCGATCTGCTGTACATTATTTTCTTGATTAGCGTTAAATAGATTCTCGTGACGAGAATATTAATTATGAAAAGGTTATACAAAATGTGTAGTCTATTTAATTATTTATTTACATATTTTGATCTACCTGTTTTTATGACCATGCACTCTAATTAATTTTGCAAATAGTATTCCACTTCTTATAGTGTTACGAATTTTAATGATTTTGCAATAGCTAAACCATTTTCTATGTTTTCTATGAATTTTGATATGTTGTCAACCTGTTTTATTTTGTGCAAGATGACAGAGTGGAATAAGATTAGGAGTGTCTCCACTCAATTATTATTGTCTAAAAATTGGTTTATGGTTAATTAGACGAATGCTAAATTTTTTTGACGTTTTGAGCATATGCATTTCCGCTGTTTATTTTTTGGGACATTTTCTGAGTCTGTTTACGTTACACGAACATCCTCAGACAATGTGGGGCACGTGTAATGCCGGAAATGCATATCCTCCTATTTCCATCTATTGTACTATAATTTTTTTTCCTTGGTTTGTTACCTCAAGATATGTCGTTTCTGTCTCTTTATATATCGTAATTGTTTTACAGTTTGTATACATATATATATATATATATATATATATATATATATATATATGCATTTATGTTGGTTTGTTTTGTGAATATTATTTGTATTTATACGCTGGGTGTGGCCTAGGGAAAACTATGCTATCGAACGAATACATCTATAGGTCTTGTGGAGAACCAAAGTGTTTAGGATCTTTGGTAGTGTTAACTCTGCCGCATGGAGCGCGGGCAGAGCATGAAAGAGTCTGGCTGGAGCAGCGAGTGGAGCAGGTGTGTGGTGTGAAGCTCCCGCGAGTTGCCGCGCTTTCGGGGTTTGGCAGCATGTAATTGCGCTCGACTTGCGATGATAGTTTCTGACATGGTGTCGCGGACGGGAAGCATTAGCTGGCGCACATCAAGAGCCCGTTTCGTCTGGTGACCGTGTCGAGAAGAAGGCGCGCCAACATCCAGCTTCTGCAACAGCGACGGCCGACAATGAGTAACTGTCGCCACATCCTCGATCGACGGCTTCTAACCTTCCATCAACCAACAAGGAAGACTGGAAGCACGTAAAGTTTTAGAACTGTATGGCAGACCTCAGCTTTTCAAACTTTTAAAATTGTTGCATCACAAAATTACAGCTACTTAGCATGAACCTTTGTTGCTCATTGTCCCAATTGCATTACCAAGTAGGGTCCCTTCCTTTTCTGAAATGAACCCGAGTGTCGTTGAAATTCAAACGCCAGCATAATTCCATTTCACTGCTTTAATTTCAAAGTTAAAGTATTCATAGCTGGCTACAATACTTAGATTACACAAGCACAAATTAAGAGTGCTAGTTTTGTTACCATATTTTAGCTTACCTGTGACTGCAGATCAGCTTGGTACGTACTAAATTTTACTATTGTTAATTGTTCAGAATCATTTAATTCAAGTTCAAAGTTAAATCTCTTATTTCTAAATTGCGTAGATTCAAGTAGCTTTTGAAATGATTGTTGAGGTAGTCCAACACTAACCGTATTTTACTGAATTTCGATGTGCTTCAGAAAGAAAGCTCACTATTAACTTCAGTCACTAAATTAACTTTCGATTTTCCGGTTTTATTAATTCTTTTGCTAAATTAAGTGTAGCGAAATTTATTACTTCTGACAAACTTTCAGTTTTCACACTACACTTGTCAACCTTCAGTTGCCACGCTTCTAGTGCTAATTATATGTGTAATAATCTTTCTTTTTCAGTTACTATAGTAATTGTCCTTAGGACTGGCGACCGTAATTTCCCCCAAATCTCAAATATCTAATTACCGCTAGTTGATTGTTAACGTAACGGCCGCACATTTACTTTCTTTATTAACTTTACCCCTATTTCAAAATTAATTTCCACCAGTTTCATTAGCATTTTTCCTTTGATTTAGATGTAACCCTTTCCTCCCTCTTTACCGACAAATTAACCTCGGTGACGATTGCTTTTCCCAAATTTCCATTAGGTACACGCGGTTTAATTTTTCACTGTCATTAAGGTCGATAAGTGAGGGGGAGGTTACAGACTGTTCTGTCCCAAATTTAGTTTTTAGTGAATTACTTGAAAACTATTAGAGGTAGCTTAATGGAGTTACATTGTTAATGTTTTTGTATCAAACTGTGGCATTTCGTAAAAACGCCAATTTTGCTCAAAACACTGCACTTCCAAGTTGAAACTTGCAACATTTGATTGTGACATACATTTGTACATTCTGAGTAATTTCTAGCTTCCTAGCTGCATTATATAGTGCCGTTTATTTTTGTCGTAAAATAATATATTTAGCAAAACGTATTTATCTGATCATTCTGAGATTCAACAATTTTAACATTAATGTACTGAAACATATTCTGACAAAGTTTGGAAATCTCATTCTTAGATTATGGCGCAATACTCTGTATGCTACGACAGGCGCGTAATGATGACGTGGCGATAGTAGCAGTGAACTTAAGTAAGTCCTGGCACGCTCGCTTGCCTCTGTATCTCTAACAATGATACAGCACTTGTTTCGCCACAAGGTGGGATGGTATCGTCTTGCATAATTGTCTCCATCGTCACTTCTCGAGGCTGTGACTACTTTACGATCTGTAGCAAAGACGCTGTGAATATGAAATCGACCTTGCCAGTCGGTGGAGAAGAATCCTAATCATTCCCACCATCTTGTTCGTCGTTTCGGCTATATTGCTTGTCTTCTGTTGACAGCCGCCGCTTCTCTCGCTTCTTCGGCGACCGATTTTTCGTCGTCGCGCCCCTAATTCTGCAGAGAGACCCGCTTCCGTATCTGAAGATGGGTTGTACGAGAGCGTGGGAGGATCCTGACTCCGCAGCTGTCACGGGGCGTCTTGCGGATGGAGTGACAAGTTCACCTGCGCCGTCGATGACGTGGGATCGGCGGCGATACTCGGAGACTCCTTCAGGCAACGGCCTGTCATGCTAGTCGCACACGTCGTTCTGGAGCGCTCCCACGTACGTAATAAGCAGCGATGTCATCTGCTACAGGGGGTGCTGGGTGTCCCGAGGTAACTGTACCTGACGTCGCTCAAGACAGTCACTTTGAACAGGGCTCAACGTCGTAAATTACGATGGCGCGCAAACTTCCTATTGACGCATAGGATAGTATGTGTTTCCGGAGCTTAATCATTATTTGGCGCACCCCGATTGAGAAAGGTATACGTCTCAAAGCGAGTCAATTTCTCCGCAGGGCGATTAAGAACCATGCCGTGTGCGCGAAATGCCTCGATTACCATGTCCGCAGCAACTGAGAACGGAAATTCGAATACACGTGCCGATCTAAATCCGACACTGGCGTGATTAACTGAAACCACACCCACGTTTCTGTCGATGTGGCAAAACTGATAACCGTCAGTGGATCGTGGAATGAGTCTGTTGCACGCTGCTTCGTTTATAGGTCTGACGTATATTACGCTGGACGCTATCCACTTAACGTGGATCTAGCTTCCTCACATATCGCTCGAAACGTTCGGTTTCGTGTGCTTTCCGTCTTGTATATTGTGCTGCGATCACGAACTTGGATGTCACCTTCCGTTAGGAAAGAACCATCTTGACCTACAGGAAGCAGTACACCGTATGTGAAGCTCACGGATGTAAACGAAGCACCTTCTAACGAAGCGCGGCCATGGCAGCAGGCACGTCCGAGCCGCCACAGTGACGAAGGCGGACTGTAGACCACCAGGACCAACATGGGTACAGGTTCTCTATCTAGATCATTTGATGCATGAGTTTCTGACTATCTAAATATGTGAAATATATCGCCGTACCTTTCAATAGTGTTGACTTAAAAGATTAAATTATTTACATCCCAAGGGGCCATATACCTTGGTATTTGACATAAATTTAAACCTGATACTTCTATGCGGTTTTCATGAATAGGGATCTTTGCAGACGGTCGTACATTTTGATTGCACTGAATTAAAAAAAAACTATGTATCTAGCATCTAGTCGCATAGGCAAAAGGTTTCGTGTTGTTAATTGCATACCGTAGGTGTGTCCATCACAGTTGGCATCTGTTTCAACAACTGAGGTGCCTTGCAGTCGCAACATACGAAAAACGATCTAGGAAATTGCAGCTGATGTTGCTACTGCACAAAATCCCCCTTCTACACACTTCTAGTTTCACAAAGGAACCTATCCAGGGATTTGGCTGGAAAGCAATTTTTATTGCACTTCTCTGATCTGGAGCCGTTATACGTTTATCATTTTCGCTCGTTATCGAATAGCTATCATGAGAATTTCTTTGTGGACGATAATTCGCTTTCAATTTGGGTGGATGACATCTTTATATCCAAACCAGTAGCTTTCTACATGCATGGAATCCAAAAACTGTCAGACCATCGACAGACTGTTTTAGTTAGTTTTCTGTTATATTCAGTAAATTAACGAGAAACGCTAAAAAATATGCTCTGTTCTAACAGAAATGCTTTACAATTTATCAAGATACCCTTATGAAAAATGTATAATTTAAAAGAACAAAATTACTGTAAAACGAGCCATCCCAATGATATTATGCAATTTTGAGCCTGATGCGGACTGTGTGTGGTGAAATCCTGTGTCTTACGCGAGAATAATTTCGGGATTAACACGAAAATCAATAAACCTCGCACTGAGAGTAGACCCAAAAAGAAACACAGTTAACAAATTATTGAATGCCAGACAATATCCACAGAATTGTATATTCACAAAAACTCAGCCACAATTCCTTTAATTTTTCAGCTTTAGTTCTAGGTGGTAATAAATCGAAATTATGGTAACAAGATGGTGCAGTGGTTAGCATACTCGACTCTCATTCGGGAAGACGACGGATCACACCCGCGTCCGCCATCCTGATTAAGGTTTTCTGTGATTTCCCTAAATCGCTTCAGGCAAATATCTGGATAGTTCCTTTGAAAGGGCATGGCCGACTTCCTTCTTCATCCTTCCCTAATCCGATGAGGCCGATGACCTCACTGTCGGACCCCTCCCCCGAATCAAGCAACCAACTAAAGATGACGAAGCTAGGATTTTCTTGAGTTTTTCCATCTTTAGGCGTATTGCTCGGTAAGAGAAGACTTCAAAAGCAAACGAAATGTCTAGGCTTCTTGCAAGGCGACCGTGCGACCACTTTGCTAGCGAGCCAGTTCTGCTAAAAATGCGCTCTCACTGCGATATTGTCGATTAACGCAGAAAATCGGTTACGTTAAGAATGGAATTAGTTACAGATTCCGTGTGAAATGGCCTACCTGGAATCAAATAATAAAAGACACCTCAATGATACACCTTAAGTGAGAATAATTCAGATTACTTATCAGGAATGACAAGAAATATGAATTGAATTTAGCAAGACAGTTCCGAACGCCGGCCGCGGTGGTCTAGCGGTTCTAGGCGCTCAGTCCGGAGCCGCGCGACCGCTAGGATCGCAGGTTCGAATCCTGCCTCGGGCATGGATGTGTGTGATGTCCTTAGGTTAGTTAGGTTTAAGTAGTTCTAAGTTCTAGGGGACTAATGACCACAGATGTTAAGTCCCATAGTGCTCAGAGCCATTTGAACCATTAGTTCCGAACCACAACAGGAAGTAAACCGATGGTAGCCCAGCGTTTTCTATAGTGTTGTCAATTCCCGATTAGACTAGAGACAAAAAGAATGCGTTCGCTCAGCCGATGTGCTGAGTTGGTTAGAAGTTGGGAAGCTCTCCTGTCGAACATGCTGCGAAGCCTGCTGCCATCGTGTTGTCTGGTAGCCGAAATATCTCAGGCATAGCCCAATGAGTTTCTGGTTGCATTTCTGTAACCATGATTTTGATCTAAGGCACAGTTACAAATATTGTCCAGACTCACGGTCTGTAACTCGAATTATTTGGTTATCCCTTCTCTTCAGTAGCTGTCGTAGCTATTTTTGTTTGCATGTCTTATGAGTACTGCAAACTTGATGCTCATTCACCAAAAGTGTTTCGCACTTTTGTTTTTATGTCTTATGTTTGCTGCAAACTGGACGCTCATTCACCAGAAGTGATTAACATTACGAATAGGTAACATTCTTTTTAATATTATTCACATAAAGCAGTTTTTCTTAAAAAACCTTTCATTGACGCCATCTCTAACATATAATAACACAAATGAAAACGCACCATAACACTGATTACAAAACATCAGCAGCCAGAATTGTATTTCATAAACTGCAAATAACACACAGTTTCAAACCAGGAAAGAAATCTTTCTTAGTGACCAAAACTCAATACTCAAAAATCTGTGAAGAAAATGAAATAAGTGAATGAGGACAGTGCAAGTTCAATAATGTTAGATAGTGTGGTAGCCTACATTGCTGGTGATTAGCTTATTCCATACGTGTGTCTGCTGTGTTCGGTAAACTAAAGCAAAAGCGCTATAAAGTGTTCACCGTACTAATACAAATGAATGGCGGCTTACCATTGTAATCTTACAACGTAAGTATCCTATAACAATAAAAATTACCCATAACACAACCGTCCTCAAATCATTACGAATTAGAAGGTGTTAAGCATTTTTGGCATAAAAACCGTTTGTGACAATGTGCAGTCCACGATCATACTGAAGTAGCGTTAAAGGACTAGCATGAAAGTATGGAAATGTAACAGTGCACACATAGCTAAATCCACTTATGAAACAGTTCAGGGCCCCAGTTAATTCACTACAATTGTGTCGTCATAAAAAACTAAAAAATAGTTAAGCAGGAACAAGAAAACCAGCAATAACAAGTGCTTAAATCTGTAAGTGTTTCATTTTGAGTTCTACAGGGTATTAAATCGAAGTAGCAGAAAAACCTAAGAGTGAGAAATTTTTCAGAGATATCTTTACTGATTGTCGAGGTAAGTGACTATAGCATTGTCACAGAAGAAGTAAAAATTTTATCTCCAGAGAGACTGCAACCTACAGGTGCCATCGTCTTCCGTTTTAAGAGTAAACACTTCATCGCTGCGCTACATTACAACTGGCGCATGGCTCTCTCTGTTTGGCCTACTGATGAAAAAAAAACCAGATAGTCTGCACTCTAAAACACGAGAGTAGTTGTTGTATCAAGTTGGAGAGAGCTCCCTGGACTCGTAAACATGAATTTTCTAACTTTATGTCATCCCTTAAATGAACCATTCAGAATATTTAATCAAAATGACAATAAATATATTCTGGGATGTCATGTCTCCAGCTAGTAGCAGGTAAGTTGTATCTTCTGCGTCTCTGTCTTGCTTTTGAGAGACGTGGAGCAGGCTGTTTCAAAGGTGGCTTCTTTTTCCTGACTTCCTCTACAGTGTTGACAGAAGACGGATTGAGAGTCAATCGAAGAAAGACGAAAGTATTGTGAAGTAGCAGAAATGAGAAAAACGAGAAACTTATGTAGCTACCTAGGCAGCAGAGTATAATTGTGTCACAAAAATTGTCAAAGGTGAAAATTCCTGGATAAAACATATAAAATGCGCAAGTCGAACAGTTAGAATACATTAGGCATTTTCTAGTATGATAAAACATTGATGCACAGGCAGTATCTCGGCTTTTGACAGTTGTTTTGAGTTTTTGTGAAGAGGTACTAATTTAAGTCAACGTAGTGCAGTGAAAGTGAGGCGTAGACAGGAATGAACCTACAAAATTGTACTATAAGCATAGAAATTTTCATACAGTACGTCTTAACTTTCAGTAAAATTCTGAACATGGAAAGATAGATGGCAGTGAACTGATCGTTTGTGGAGTTGTAACGCACGGAACATGAGCAGTCACCATTATTTCACATTATGCAAATTATCTGCGAAATTAGCAGCGGCTGTTTCAGGCCCAAGAGACGCAAGCCATCGCTTGGGGTACGAAGCTAAGAGGGGAACCAGAAGGGCCACAACAGTAAGATTTGTATACAGGATATCACAATCAGTAGCGGCCGCTTGAGGCTACCCTGGCGCTCAGATTCGGAATTTGTAAACTGTGCATATCGTAATTCGTAGCGAAAATTGACACGGACGATAATGCACAGGGGAAAAGGGGGGGGGGGTGCGATTTAAATGGGGGGGGGGGGCGCCTTATGATAAGTCGCTTGTGTGGGAAAATTTTCTCGAACCGGCCCTGGAAATTAAAACAATAACTGTAACTATAACAAGCAACAAGTTACGTCAGTATGCAACAACTTCATGAGAAGAGATGGCCCCGTTCAACAAATGAAGAGTTTCGTACATGATTGCATCCAGTTCTGATTGTCAGCCAATATAAAACGGTCTTTGAGCTTTCATAAGAAGGGTAACATTTAGTTTCAGAGCAGTTCGGACTCATTCTGCATGTCATCAGGAGATGATATTAAATTAAAATTAGGATCACCGACTGAGTTATATTCAGCCCCAAGTGGAGTACTATCTAATGTACAAATCAGTTTTAAAAATTACACTATGAAAATTCTCATATGAAGTTTCTGATACCCTGGAGGCTTAGCTAGTAAAAAAATTCAGGAACTAGTGGTAATGAAAATATCGATAATTACGAATCACTGAGTAGAAATTTCACCCTAAACTCAGACTGGTGGATATTATACTAATATTTTGGTTTCCTTTCGTCTGAAGCCCACTGCATGTTAACACGGCCATTAAGCAGACGCATTTCGCTTTCATTGACAAAACAGTATTAGCGATTATACGGTAATTAATAAAAGTACATGAGCTATTCATTATTTTCATTATTAGAGACAATGGCAATATCGATTAATGAAGATTTATTTCAGGCAATAGGGACAATACTGTCTACGTTTTATGTTTCTTTTCAAATGTAATGAAGACGACTGCTATTCCCTTCGTGTTAGAAAATCCGGTTTGCTCCACACACACTCCCTGGGCGCATTTCTTTGCGAGTTTGTGAGCCTATTTCGCTTCTTTGAATTGAAATCTTATGTCCTGCCAATGAAATAATTCTTAACAAGAATTGTCTGTAAGTTCATAACGATCAGAAGAGTAGAAAGTCTCATGTCCTCATAATTATTAGAGGATAACCACGGGTGATGCTGGAAAACAGAAACAAGTGAATCGCGTCTAGCGGATGAGTTTCTCGGTTCGGTGGAAAAAACAATTACGACAGCCACTGAAGAGGAGGACCGTCTAGATAATTCTCACTGCTCTTTTTTTAGATGAGTCTGGATATTATTCGTAACTATGCTTTCGATCAACATCACTGGGCTACGCTTCAACACTTCGGCTGCCAGTAAACGTCGTAGCAGCCGGCATCACCGCGTCTTCGAGAGGCGAACTTCACAACTGCTAGCCAGTTTAGCATATCTGCTGAGCAAACGTATTTCTTCCGTCAATAGTCTAATGGAGAGCTGGCAACTTTGCAGAAAACGTTTGGCAAATACACGACCATCGATCTACTTCCCATTGTGGTCCAGAATTGTCCTGCTAAATATACCTGATACTTCGCGGGCATTTCCGATGAATAATGAAGGATTCTGACGTATGGTGTAACACTGGACTCTCAAATTTATTATTTGATTCCAGGAGGGCCATTCCACACAGAATACATAACTAGTCTCATATTTAACATTGCTAATTATCACAGGTAATCATCAATACTATAGAGAGATAGGTGCTAACAGTACCGGCTCGCTAGCTAAGTTGTAATGTGGCTGCCTCTTAAAGGAGAACGCTGCGTTAGTCCTCCGTTCTAATCTCTCGAGAGGCGTAGACATTTTGTCTGCTTTTGCATCTTCTCTTACTGAACTACAGGCTTCCAGATCGAAAACCATTAAGGCAATCTTTATTTCACAATCTTTAGACTCATCGCAGAAGAAGTACAATATAGGTTGTTTTACATTCTAGATCCTGAACAGATTCCTTTGCAAAATCAGTAGAGTGTAGACGGACGTTCTCGTACAGTAATAACACTATTTGTAGTTTCATATATTGCAATTGCAAGGCGCCTCAATTGTTGAAACACAGGACAACTGCTATGGACACACCTCTGGGTGCACTTATTAACACAAAACGTCTTGTTTGTGCCTGTAGATGCATAATGTTATATTTTGAGAACTCACACTCCTCTGTCTTTTTAGAGCCAATAGTTACTTTCTCTTAATGAATTTAATACACTGTGGCTAAAAACCACCATCTGATCATTCTGATGATTATGTTGGTTTTCCGTTATTTTCTTAAATCGGTTATTTTCGGCGTTTGTTCCTCGTCTATCTATCTGTCCGTCTGTTAAGACCTCTTGTTCTGAGGAACGGGTAGAGGTATAGAGGTGAAATTTATTTCAAATACTAATGTCTATGGTCCCTAGGCGGTGTACATAATTTAAGATTTTAGTACATTGCTATCAAAACATTCGGTAGTCTGCAAAGATCCCTTTTTCTCAAGAATAGATACAAGTTGCAGTTAACGTCAAATATTAACTTTTATGGTCTCTTGGGATGTAAATAATTTAAGCTTCTAAGTCTATTCAGTAAAAAGATGTGGCAATAAATGTCACATATTTTGATACTCGCAAACTCACGCATTAAATGTTATGTGAGGAGAAACTACAACCCATGTTGGCGCTGGTGGTCAAGTGGAAGTACTTCTGCTTCGAGCGCTGAAAGGGAAGGGTCTTGTTTACCTCACTTCCCGCAGTGTCGCTTGTGTGAAGTTATCCTCGTTAGTGTTGCTCTGTTTGTCGAGTGAGTTGTAGCGCCTCCGCTCCGCCTTACTCTTTGTTTGTGTTCGTCTACTTGCAGCGGCGTCGGCTGCTCCGCTAAGGTTACCATGGTTTCCACGTGTATGGCACGAAAAGATATTCCGAGCTTTACTTTCAATAAAGCGACGCAACGCGTGGAGCCTGGGTGTCTAGAAATCCACGTTTGGCCTGTCGATACAATTCACGCGAAATGTGATCAGGTCCACAACACTTATTTTGACGCAGACGAGCAGGTGTTTTACGTAAACTGCATGAATCCCCTTCACGTTGAAAGACCACTGTCGTGACATGGTTCTCAAGTGTCGTTCAAACATCGTAATAATTCGCGTATGATGTCGCTTGCAGATGCTGGAATTGACTGTACTAATGTTCGAGTGTGCGACCTCCCGCCGGAGGCAGATGAATGGCTCTAAGCACTATAGGACTTAACATCTGAGGTCATCAGTCCCCTAGACCTAAGGACATCACACACATCCATGCCCGAAGCAGGATTCGAACCTGCGATCGAAGCAGCAGCGCAGTTCCGGACTGAGGCGCCTGGAACCGCTCGGCCACAGCGTCCGGCTGGAGATGGATGACAATTTTCTAAAGGACATATTGACTCCCTATGGTAACGTGAAAAACATCCGTCATGAACGTTGATCTACTCAACACAGATTACAGTGTTATAAAGGAATTGGTTCCGTTGAAATGCATATCAAACGCAATATTCCACCACATTTACAAGCGTGTGATTACCGCGTTCGTTTCATGTATACTGGTCTAGAGGCAATCTGCTTTCAATGTAATGAAAATGGACACCTTCGGTGTAATTTCCCTCGGAGAGTGTCTGTGTTAAAGCAGTCATTAGCGCAGTGCCGCAAATTAATGGTTGTTGATCTTGTTCCTTCCACTCTCGAAGTCATACCTATTTCTTCTTCAGACCATAATGACAGAAAAGACAGTTCTGATAACTCTGTAAATGAATTTCCGCTTTTACCTCCGCTTCAGGACAGAACCTGCAACAGTGAAAAACAAGCGACGTTGCACTCACGATGGCAAAGGTGAGGATTTGGCTATGCCTTCTTCTACACCAACCTGCCCCGCATCGATTTTGTCCTGTGCTCCTCTCGGTGATACGATACCTCCCGTCGGTGGTACGTCGTGGCGAAAAAGTTACCTCCAGCATCCATCCTGCTCACGAAGTGGCTCCTTCCGAGCTCCCTCCGTGTGTAGTGGGAGAGGGCCCTCACTTCGTCTTTGTGTCCCCACTTACAGACTGAAAGGTGCCAATGTCATCCTTCTTCTTCGTCTTCAGCCGCCGACGGTTTTGTGAATTTGCCTGCAGTAACTCCAGAGGAAAAATGATTCAGATGGCTCTGAGCACTATGGGAGTTAACTTCTGAGGTCATCAGTCCCCTAGAACTCAGAACTGATTTAACCTAACTAACCTAAGGACATCACACACATCCATGCCCGAGGCAGGATTCGAACCTGCGACCGTAGCGGTCGCTCGGTTCCAGACTGAAGCTCCTAGAACCGCTCGGTAACTCCAGAGTGACCTGTTGTATTGGTGGTTTCACAGAATGCTTCCGCCTTCTACATCTCCATGATTACTCTGTTCCACACATTAGAGTGCCTGGCAGAGGGTTGAATGAACCACCTTCAAGCAGTCTCTCTAGCGTTCTACTCTCGAACGGCGCGCTGGAAAAACGAGCACTTAAATTTTTCTGTGCAAACCCTGATTTCTCTTATTTTATTGTAATGATCATTTCTCCCTATGTAGTTGGGTGTCAACACAATGTTTTCGCAATCGGAGGTGGAAACTGGTGATTGAAATTACATGATAAGATCCCGTCGCAACGAGAAAAGGCCTTTGTTTTAATGATTGCCACTCCGATGCACGTGCCACTATCTCCCCTATTTCGCGTTAATACAAAACGAGCTGCCCTTCTTTGAACTTTTTCGATGTCATTTGTCAGTCCTACCTCGTGCGGATCCCACACCGCCCAGCAATACTCCAGGATAGGGCGGACAAGCGTGGTGTAAGCAGTCTCTTTAGTAGTCCTGCTTCACCTTCCAAGTGTTCTGCCAATGAATCGCAGTATTGGTTTGCTCTACCCACAACATTATATACGTGATCGTTCCAATTTAGGTTATTTGTAATTGTAATCCCTAAGTATTTAGATGAATCTACCGAATTCGGATTTGTGAGACTTATGGCGTAATCGAAATTTAGCGGATTTCTTTTAGTACTCATGTGAATAACTTCACACTTTTCTTCATTCAGGGTCAATTGCCACATTTCGCACCATACAGATATCTAAATCATTTTGCAATTCGTTTTGGTCATCTTGCGACTTTACAAGATGGTAAATGACAGAATCATCTGCAAACAGTCTAAGAGGGCTATTCATATTGTCTCCTTAGTGACTGGACCCGCATTATATGTCCCTTGTATAGAGTGGCAGGAAGCTGTGCCTATTACCCCTCCCACACCTCCATATACAGAGGTCGTCATTCCATGCAGCCAACAGAAACAGCGTATACAGCCTGACCGTGCGGTGGCACGTAAGAAATTTAAGAAAAAAAGATTGCGATGAAGATTGTGATGACGGGAGTTCTGGTCCCCCGATGTCTGATTCATCTGTGGACTCCACATAGGGCCTTAACGCTCAGCTGTCTACATAATTCTGCTCGGTTTGTTCCGACCCAGTATAACTGTGGTCAGTGACACAGGTCTACACGTTCCTTTACTTAAACATTAATTGCGTAGAATCAGAATTGTGATTGGCTTCACTGTGTCAGTTCATTTATGATTCATGTGCGGACATAATATTCTTACAGTATGTGCTACTTAGGCATTTGTCCCTATGCCGTTTCTGATCTTTAATGTAGCACCCGGGGTATTCCTATAGCTGAAGTGGAAGTGCTGGATTCTGGCAGGGGCGTAGGTTGTCAACTTTTTAATCTTACCTTGATTCTTTTACATTTTCCGTCTGGCACCGATCGCACAGTGGGTCGTTCATGTTTTTATAAAGAAGAAATTGATTTTCTGTTGCGTAAGAGTCCTTTGGGTATTCTGCTGAGTATTAATTAATGTGCTGCACCCTGCAGATCAGTCTCCAAATTTCAATTTCTGTCGTGAATTATATGACCTGGTCCGCTCCTTACGCTTCAAAGACGTCTCGTTAATATATACAGACGTTAGTTAAATTTACCCATTTTACTGCAACTTCTAGTAGCAGATTAATAAGTTTTACTTATCAGGCTGCCTGCGTGATAGTGTTCTTAATGTTGTAGTCACCCCCGCTTCCTATACGGATCACTATGCTGTGACTGCAACTCTCAACCCTGTACGGCAACCGGTCAAATTGTTTCGCACTTCGTGGATGTTAAAATTCACTCACCTAGCTGACCTCTCTCTCCATGACGTTAAGCGAGCCATGTGGGAGCGCACTCTCTGGTCAATTGTCTCCTACTCTTCTCCAGAAAGTCCCGAATAGTGGATACATATGTCTTACGCATAGCTTATTACGTAGCCAAAGTTTATCCGCTTTCCTCGATGATAGCAAAGAAACTACAACAACTGTCCGGTGTTTTCTTATAGAAACAACATATCTTTCCCTTACGGATGAGGTGGTGTCGAAGCCTCGTTCTCAGGGAGGTTGGGCATGGCTGGTGTGCGAAGGAACAAGCAGATGTTCGACGTACTATTTTGACGAGAACTCAAGAAACTCACACATTCACGTCCCGTTTATTTCTATCTGTCCATCCTGCTAGTCTTGATCTCCTTATTGATGTTGGTCGCATAAAGTACAAGTTATCTTGTGATGAGCCATTTAAGGGCTGACATTTTATGGAGACCTGTCGTCATCATGAAATTCCTAAAGACTCGTTAAGAAAGTTCCTTACCCGAATCTCGTTGAAAGAGGATCGCTGCAAAAAACGTGGACAACAGTTTGGTCCAAATCAGACTTCCGATTTTTCCGATGCGCGTAGCGCACTCGCGGTATTAGGTAGTAAATGACACGATTTCAATGAACGTTCGACTTTTTCGTATTGGGCTCAGTGACACGGATTTATGTAGTCATTGTACTTCTACGTAAACGATAAACTGAACTCAGACCGAACAGGCAATGAAGGCACAACGGTACCGACCGGCCGCCGTGTCATCCTGAGGCCACGGGCTTCCATATAAATACGATAGGACGTCAATTTACTTGTGGAAATCATATGGCAATCTGGTCTTCGATTAGGACACAACTGGCCTTCCTTACTTGATCTTCTGAAACTGTATGCGCTACGGGCATCATATTGCACCCAGATTCTATCTTCTTTCCACTTCGAAAACTCATAAAGTAATAAAGTTGCTGGGACATTTCGTTCATTACGTCGTAGAAGGCGAGAGGTCTTCAGGCAGTACATAACCACGGCTTACTGGACATACTAACGACTGCTTTGATATCTACACCTCTTCGCCAACATGTTGAATCTTGCTTTCCGTAAATATTGATAATTTCATTTTCCTAACGATAGATGTTTTCCTTGTTGTGTGTGTTCCCATATGTTTTGCCCCACTTGTACTCTCCTAGTTTCCCTGCTCGTTTCGTTTTTTGTTTTGCCTCAGTATTGCTCCAGCTCTATTAAAAAAGGTGTATAGATTTAGTACATATAAACATGAGCGTATATAATACGTACCGTCACACTGGAATTTTGCTCTAGACGGAAGGATTGGATTGTGATTTAGACTATAATCTAATTTCGTTGTCTTTCTGCTTTCTGCTATATAAGAAATAAATATAAAAAATAAACAAAAATTAAAATATAAAAAATAAATAAAACAGATGTTGAAACATAACAAGAGAACTGGGTAGTGGGTTGTCGGGTATGTTCTCGAGGTATTTTCTTTTATTTCTGTTCTTAATTATTATTCTGTTATCATAACTAATCTTTTCTCACATTTGAATAGGCTACGGTCTTCCGAAGTTTCATGATAGTACCAACTAACTCTGATACATATAAAAAGCGGCAAAGCGCGTGCCTGGAAATCGGAAGTTCTTAGGATCGGTACTGGGTGGGATCACGGATTTTTTAGATTTGAGGAGTGAGGAGTTAACGTGAAACCGATGATTCCCTTTGTCGGCTGGGTGTTGTGTGATGTCCTTAGGTTAGTTAGGTTTAAGTAGTTCTAAGTTCTAGGGGACTGATGATCATAGATGTTAAGTCCCATAGTGCTCAGAGCCATTTTTCAACCCTTTGTCGGGCTGTATAACTGGGGTAGGTTGGGGACACGGAAGTCGCCGAAGTGGCGTCCATTAGAGAGACTTGCACTAGGACATTAACTCACACTAAATAATAACGATAATAATTTATTATTATCTACAGACGTAATGAAATTTGTACGGAATTCTCAGAGCGCGAGTCCTATTCGCACTTGTCTGCTTTTTTAGTTAAACTATGCGCTGGCGGACTACAACAATAATATAAAGTATGAGGAAAGGTCACTGCGCCCTTACCTACGTAATTGTGTCAGACGAAATGTGGTTTAAAAACGTAAAGATGAGAGTGTGCTCGATAACTGGCCTTTGCGGTGGAAAATAAAGCTTCAGCAGAAATTTCCGCATCCTACCCTGTTGCACGTTCGTACAGCTAGCTTCTAAGTGACACTTCAGTGGTTAAAAAATCAAGTCATACACGCATTGGGTAGACATGTGGTGAATATTGATGTGAACTAGCAAATTAATGCGTCGAGCAGGTTGCAGTCAACCCCCAGGGAGTGTGGAGCGTCTTTGTTTACGAAACAATCATGAACCATTCCTCTGGGTAGGATAGAGGTCTGTCAGAATGATTCTAGTTTCGTGTGTCTAAGGTCCTGTTTAGATTCACACAGCAGGCAACCATTTTTAACAAGCACAAATCGACTCTCTTTGTTTCCGCTAAACCAAGTTGAACAATGTAGGGTTGTACCTTAATTCTACAGCGACATCTTACATAAATTCCCTTCTGTTCATACTTTAGGAGAATCCGTGAAAGACAGAGGCAGTGGTTACGCTTAAAAACTATTTCACGAGTCAAATTTCTATGCGTGATTTTTCTTTTTTTAACAATGAGCGAATAGTCATGTATGGTCAACAGGTACTTATTTCTTTCCGTAGTTTCATTGCTTCGTCAAGAGTCCCAACTCCTCAAGGACTCCGTGAAGCTTGTGTCTCGGTTCGAATCACTATTAAGCACAAAAATTTCCATCGTGTCGTTTCAAGTTGTAGCAATCGCAGAGCATTATAGGGGACAAATGGTTATGATTTTTAACACTTCTCTGTGCGTTTTCAATAATATCGTCCGGTACTGGTTTCGACTCCCAGTCAGGCACAGACCTTTTCGATGTATCATTGATATTCAGACATGACACTTCTAATTACTAGTGAGAAAGGATTCGATAGTCAACGTCTCTTCGTGTGTAGTCAACGCCGATGATACGTCCAGAGTTCGACTCCCAGTCAGCACAGAACTTTAAGTCATGTTATTTCCAGTTCAGACAGGTGCACATCCGCTGATGACGAAATAAACCGATTTTTAATGTCTATTTGTAACTAGAAGTCAACGACGATAGGTTCTGGGCTCAAATTCCTGAAGGTGAAAACTATTTTGTCTCGTCGTTTTAGTGTCAGTTCTGTTCAAATCGCTCTGAGCACTATGGGACTTAACTTCTGAGGTCATCAGTCCCCTAGAACTTAGAACTACTTAAACCTAACTAACCTAAGGACATCACACACATCCATGCCCGAGGCAGGATTCGAACCTGCGACCGTAGCGGTCGCGCCGTTCCAGACTGTAGCGCCTAGAACCGATCGGTCACCCCAGCCGGCTGTCAGTTCAGTATTCGTAAAAAATTACGATTTGTGTCATTCGACAGTCGCTGGGTTCGATTCGCTAGCGAACACAAAACATAATGCCTTGTCATTTCAAGTTTAAACCTAAGCACACTTTGTTACTTTAGATCGAAACGAGATTGGAGATGATTTGTGGGTAGTTTACAAGAACAAATGTTCCTAATGTAATTTCAACTTAAAAATTGCTTTTCTACGTTCATAGACATACAGAGCAGTTATATCTTGTAGCCTCTTGAAGTAACCATTTTGTATATTCAAACGACTATACCTAAAAGAGAGCGGAATATCTGCAAGGCAGTTACGTTATGTGAGTTGCATACTAATTTGGTGAAACGCAGTTCGGGTCGTTCGGATACTTTTAAGGACAATAGTACCTTCTTACATACATACATTTCTCGGCTTTTCGCAAGGTCAACATTTAGCATTTACGGAAGCCTCTTGGATCCCATTATATACTGTGGTTAGTTTATATATTTCATCTCAAAAACTTAAATATATTGTATCACTTAATATAAAATTAAAGGAGGCATAGCCTGGATGCTGATGTATGTATTGACGTATTCGACTCTTTCTTTGATCGAAGGGTGCTTCTGTGATGGTGTTACGAACATTCAGTGACGATTAAGAAAGGTAAATGTATCCGTTTGAGGTCCAAAAACGACGGAGTCAGAAGCTGTGAGCGAGAATCGTTCGGATACCACAGGGCTACGAACGCTTGTTCAGTAGAACAGAAGCGTTTTTTAGCAGCAAAGATGAAGTACTCACAGTTCTTAAGGTGTGCACCTTAGTGTCCATGTATAATGACCATTTTTTGTTTATATCTGCTCCCAAAATATGGAAAGCAAGAGCTTGCGACACATGATGTCCATTGCCAGAGGTATCAGAAAGATTATCGATTGTAACTTTATTGATTGCGGACCACGGTCCCGTCCCATACCTCCAATTGATATATTCACCCTTCTCCACCATCCCTCAAAGTTTGTCTCACTATTACGGAGTCACCTTGCATATACCAGGGCCATACCAAGAGTAACGAGTAACAATTTTTGAAGCTTTTAATCCTTAATTTTTAGGCAAACAAAGTACCTCATCTCAGTCTACATACTTAATGTCTATTTTCAACACAGTCTCCGTTTCTTTGAACGCATCTGTCTGCATGTTTCAAAATACCCGGAAGATTGAACTCAGTTCCAGGTTCAGGAAGACTCTGACACACTGCCTTTCTAACATCGTCCAGCGTCTCGTAGAGCTGGCGGCCCAGCTGTTCCTTCACGGAGTCGAAAAGATGGGAGTCGGAGAGTACCAAGCCACGACTGTATAGTTCGATTGTTTTGGGTGATGGTTCTTCTCTGAAGTTTTTGCTCTTTGGTCAACAAACGTGGGACACAACATGCACAAGCTTTTCGGTAATCTTAGCTTTCAATCATTTGCTCACTGCATTGTCTCGTACTGCAAGTCTTACAGTGATTTGATTCACATTGGCATGGCTGCCTTCTCAAATAAGCTCGTCAAGACTTTCCTCGTTGTATTCCGTGGAGGCACTTTGAGGCCGACATCTAAGAGGCTCATCATCGATACTAAAGTTTTCATCCATGAAACGTTGCTCCCGTCTTCTAACACTGCTGGCAACCACGTAGACATCCCCATAGGAACTTTAGGGTAGATTTCAGCAGCAGCTTTCCCCTCTTTAACAAGGAGTTCAATGACAGCATGCGGTCGAAACGAAACATTGTTTTCGACCATTCTGGAAGTACTACCTGTGGTCACGAGACAGACGCTAATGATGTGACAATATGCCAACATCTTGCAGTTGTTTTTATTACGTTGTTGGAACTCGTATTTTAACAGTAGTTTTCTCACGACTTTCAGTATGGCGCTATGGACTCCTGTATACAGGATGTCCCATCTAAGTCTGCCACCTCACATATTTTCGTAAAGAAACAAAACGTGAAAAATTCAATGCCTCAGGGATGCATGTAAGTCAGGGCTCACACAGTTGGCAGGAATGCACAATCCACAAATGGAACAAAGAACTTTCAACACCAAACTACTTTTTTTATTGACGCATGTATGGTGTGAAAGATATAAGACCAATTAGTGGCGGCAGACTTATTTTCACTATTCTAAACCGCATATCTTTGAAAGAAGTAGACTTGAACCTTCGAGCGGGAGCACTGGGGTATTGAGTACCGCACTGCGGAGTTTCCTAGTGCTATAGCGTAACGCGGAGCCCTGCATCGTGGTAGCTGTACACGCCCTCCTCGACGTAGAGCCCCCAGCTTTGCGCTGCTGCTTCGCAAGGAAAATGGTGGCGGGGTGCTCCGTACATCGCGCACCCGTTCGTGTTATACTTGTTTCCTTCTGACAAATTTGAACGTGTCTGCCATTTTCACTTTATGTTCAACCTACGTACAGGAAGACGAAAGTGCCAGTGATGAAGAAAGAAGTTCAAATATTGAGGTTTTCTTAGGAAAAGACAAACTTTCAAAATGGAGTAATATGATAGTACCTCATACTAACAAATATACTGACAACCTTAGAAAAAAGTACAAACGTATACGAGATTGTAAAGTTAAGGATAGCTGTGAAATTATGGCACTATTCGGAGTTTTATTTTTGACAGGTATAAAGAAAGACCAACACGTATATGTAAAAGAACTTACGGAGTCAGGCGGTGCAGGTATGAATATCCTGAGGGCCGCAACTACCTATAAAAGATTGTTTGTAATGCGTTGTATAAATATAAATATTTAACTGATTCCTAAGGAAATTATCATAGAAGGTGGGGTACTGAACACAACACGCGCCTATGACGCAAAAATATCAGCGCGCCCCCGGTGATTAAAGGATGGCAACTGCGCCACAGGTTCTGTCGTAATGCGTAGAGCAAGGGTTGCCAACAGCTCCTTCAGAAGATTGGAGGCAATGCACATTAGGGCATTACACCATTACAGCAGAAATTGTGGCATCGTTTCTACTAGTTAAAGTTTAAGCATTCCGGAAGGTATATGGTTTAGAGAAGTGAAACCAGGTTCTGACGTCACTAATTTTATTTCTAGTTTACATTACGCTAGAAAAAAACATAAATGTACCATTAAAAAAACATAAATTGGTGTTTAAACTGATGTTTGTTTACTAGTATGGATTGTGCATTCCTCCCATTGTGACACAGGTACATGCTTGGCCAATTGCATTTTTCATGTTTTGCCTCATTTCGGAAATATATGAGGTGGCACAGTTAGCTGACGGACCCCACTGAGGGTCTCTCTGTATAGCGCAAGCACAGGAATCGATGTAACTCCGCACATGGCTCAAATTATTGTTCGACGGCAGGGTTATTACCGAACTCAGTGGCCTAATTTAACAATTTAGTCCAAATAGCATCAGAATTTCATTATGAATCTGTCTGCAAACTTAGACGCTTTACCCGCAAGAGTCGACCCGTCTAACATACTTTGGAATATATTCCGTGTCAGCATCATTTTTCTCGCACTCTGTCATCTGTACGTCTGCATGAAGACTCGATCGTGTGCTATTTCCAGCAATGCAGCACTCTTGTTGCGCCATCAACTCAGCGTGGGATGACATGTGTAGCTTACTTTCTGAAGTACTGTCCTCGCTAAAATAATTTTGTGTAACCGGAGTTGTATGGTGATGCAGTGGAAGCTGATACACTGCAATTTATCAGCTGAAAACAATTTGAAAAATAAGGACTCAAATTTTTAAGTATTTTTGTAATGTTCTGAGTAATTTGTTGTGATGGTTTCTGCTTATCTGTGTTCAGCTGTGTACAGCCTGGAGTCTGCTTTGCCCTCAGTGTGGTTAAAGGCTTGAAGATTTATGTGAGCAGGAAGTGAACCATGAGTAAAGAAGAAAAAGAGCTTTAGTACTTTTTTCCGTTTATCGTCCACACATCTATCATCATATGAAACATTATTCACTCACACCCTTGAATAGATGAGTGGTCAAAACTGTTCATTCTGTTCCGTGTAACTGAAGTGGTATGAAACATTGCCCATTTATGCCGAGTACATATAAGCAAGCACACCGCAGCTAATTTCTGCAATGTGGAAACAATAGAGCCAACTGAGGGCAGAATTTGAGGGTTAAGTCTGAATCATCGAAACATCGCACCATTGCTGAAGACACTAAGATAAGTCGGCTCCTTGGCATCGTCGTTACGAAATGTGGTCAGGCATAAGAAGACGGTAGTTCCCGGTACGAAAGTAACAATTCTATAATTCAAATCACAAAATATCGAGAAACATCAACATGTCTGTAATAATGAAGACCAAATCGAATGAGAAATAGGACAAGTTCATGCAAGCACTGGTTGAAAATATGCTACATCGTTAGTTGCATGGATGAAAAGTCTGCCTTAATGGGTCGTTTCAGTGTTAAATCTGAAACGTCCCCTTTGAACAATTATACATGACTATCCTTAAACTGACACACAATATTTTTAGCGCAACGCAATCTGACTTTCAATAATCCCTACAAAAGAAAGGCCCTGACTAACATTAACCTATACCTTTCACAAATCACTTACCTCACAAAAATCTTCGTTACTCGAACTACTGCAATACAGCGAGCGCCACTACTGCCAGCTAAATAAAAGATTCAAACTACGGAAGGCACTAACTACTGATAGGCATAGTTAGCAAATGAAAGATTTTAATAGAGAACAAACAATGTATTTACCTTAATAGTGTTCAAAGGTCATAATATATATAGCAGTTCATGACATCCAGTCTTACAAATTTCGAAACTCCGCCATTTCTCTCCCCACATCCACCACTGCTGGCGGCTCACCTCCAACTGCACAGCGCTACGCGCTGTTAACATCCAACTGCCCAACACTACAATGGCAGACTACAATGCAAACTAGCAACAGACTGCACACAGCACAGCCAGTGATTTTCATACAGAGCGCTACGTAACGTTGCCAATAAGAAAAAATAAGCAGCCTACTTACATAGCCCCCATGCTCCCCACAAAAAATTTTACAAATTGTTTTGGGCACTGGCCAATACAGATTTGAAAAAAAAATTCATAATTACAATAAAAAATATATCAAATGCACACACTTATTGATACAATCTTGGTCAAAAGCTAAAATTTTCTCACAGTCGATAAAGACAGTCCTGATCATTCATCAGAGTAAAATTGCAGTTTTTTCTCAAAGTCTGAGCAGTAAAAGAAAATGCACACAGAAGTAGTGGATTTCCATGCTGTCTTGAAGAAGTAGTGTTGTCCTTCCAATGGAAAGACAGTGCTGACTCTTGACATGCGGACAGGTAATGCGCCACAACAGAGCAAACCCACCGCAGAGTCAGTCGAAGTTTTGAAGAATATTGGTAGGTAGGTCATCACAGAGCAGACCCACTGCAGTCCTGGTAGAGATTATGGTATTGGTGGGCCATCAAAGATGCAGACCCTCTGTAGTCCTTGTAGAGACGGCCAGCAACCATCTGTTGCGACTGCGCAGGTGCACAATCACCATCGAAGAGTCTTGCGGACAATACAGCAAGTCCATAAACCACCACTTGTGTACTCACAAAACTTTTTGGAATGTCCTTAGAACCAGCAATGCTGTTATCCAGTCCCTTGCTGAATTATCAACACACGTGCAAACACTAACAGGCCCTACTTCTCACATATTGTCCATATACTATGACCAACAGAAACGTGTGCAGTGAAATGTAACTTACAAGTTACTTGATTTGATGAACTGGTGTCAATTACAATTTTATAACATAAGAATACAATAACAAAGGTACAAAATACATCATTAAAAACATAATAATACAGATAACATTTGTAGTAATACAGGCTTTACAAAAGAATCGAAATAACATATACATCAGTGTTACAGGAATTATGACATAAGTGAATATATAAAATAATGAGAATAGTTTTCGAAACATTAATTTCAGACATGAGCCTTAAAACAGAACAGAATAAATAATGTCTAACATCTTTACAAAGTAAATAACAATGCAAATTATATTTGAGGATAACAGTATTCCTCATCATAGTTCATGTAGCTGAGTATTAGAAAAATTCTACAACGTAAGTCCTATCAGATAAACATATAAAGACAGGAAGAACATAAATACACAAGGGTACACAAACACATAGCGGAATAATACGAAAGGAAAGACAGGGTTCGTTTTCAGGGTAACATTTGGTACTGCAGTATTTTGCAAACAAAAGCTTTTTTTTTCTTGGAGATCTCCCTTCGTTCATCATTATTCCCAAAAAGTCCTATCTATACCTGCTTTCTGTACTTTTTTTGTATAACTTCTCAATGCATTTCCAATTCATCGCAACTCATTCTCTTATATAGTCTACCCCCTCTTAAGCTAACTTAAATCTACTGAGCTCAGATGCTAAACTAAGGAACGAGGCAATGCAGCAGCACAAAACAATTAACACAAAGAACAATGACAAAAAAATGCAAATTGCAAAGGAAGCAGCATTATAGAAATTAGCAAAAGAAATTCCAATATTACATCTAATATAAGGCAATGTGCAGCAAACAAGAAATATAAATCTGGCTTAGCAGAGTAACACAAATTAAAATTCAGTTGCACTATGCCTGGTAAGCAGCAGCAAATGCAATAACTAATATCTAAACATGACAAAGCTCAAGCAGAAAAAATAGTACACTAAAGACAACAATTCAGATAAGGGAAATGTATATTCACATCTTAATGTCTATTTAATTAAAGTGGTGCACCACAAAAACTATTTCTACAAAAAATTACCAAGTACTTGAAAAGAAAATTATATATGCAGTTACTGTTATTAGTCCCTTCTTATTGTTCTTTCCATTCCAAGAGCTCCTTTTTCGAAGAATGTGGATCATAAAGTAAGTATTTAATAGATATGTTGACAGAAAGTGTTCACATTAGCAAATGCATTTAATTTTGTTTTATGAAACCAATGCTGCAAGACAGCTGGAAACCAGATATCAAATGAAATAAGCAACTATGTACAAAGTAAAGCATAAAATAATCATTCAGTAGTCATGAGGCATTTAATAAGTTAGTAGAAATTCTCTCAATTCTCGTAGGTAGACACTTGTCCTAATCAGGTGTGCAGATGTAAGAATGTTTCCAAGTTATGAGCGTGTCGTATTTGCGGTGCTTTCTGCAAAGGAATGTTAATAGCGAGGTTTCCCACGTATTCCTTTCCTCTCCGATCCCGCGCAGAACCTCCTTATTCCTTACATTATCAGTCCACCTAATTTTCAATATTCGTCTGTAGCACATCTCAAATGCTTCGATTCTCTTGTGTTCCAGTTTTGCGACAGTCCATGTTTCACTACCATACAATGCTGTACTCCAGACCATCTTTCTCATAAATTTCTTTCTCAAATTAAGGGCGATATTTAATATTAGTAGACTTCTCTTGGCCAGGAATGAAGTTTTTAACATTTCTAGTCTGCTTTTGATATCCTCCTTGCTCCGTCCGTCATTGGTTATTTTACTGCCTAGGAAGCAGAATTCCTTATCTTCATCTACTTCGTGACCATCAATCCTGATGTTAAGTTTCTCACTGTTCTCATTTCTACTTCTCATTACCATCGTCTTTCTTCGAGTTACTCTCAGTCCATATTCCGTGCTCATTAGACTGTTCATTCCGTTCAGCAGATCACGTAACTCCTCTTCACTTTCACTGAGGATTGCAATACCATAAGCGAATCATATCATTGATATCCTTTCCCCTTGAATTTTAATTCCAGTCCTGAACCTTTCTTTTATTTCCATCACTGCTTCCTCGATGTACAGATTGCACGGTAGGAGCGAAAGTAGCCTGCCTTACACCCTTTTTAATACGAGCACTTCGTTCGTGGTCGTCCACTGTTATTATTCCCTCTTGGCTGTTGTACATATTGTACATGACCCGTCTCTCCTTATAGCTTACCCCTAGTTTTTTCAGAATTTCGAACATCTTGCACCATTTTACATTGTCGAATGCTTTTTCCAGGTCGACATATCCTATGAACGTGTCTTGATTTTTCATTATTCTTGCTTCCATTATTACCTGCAACGTCAGAATTGCCTCTCACGTGCCTTTACCTTTCCTAAAGCCAAAGTGATCGTCATCTAGCGCATCCTCAATTTTCTTTTCCTTTCTTCTGTGTATTATTCTTGCAAGCAACTTGGAAGCATGAGCTGTTAAGCTGACTGCGATAATTCTCGCACTTGTCATCTCTTGTCGTCTTCGGAACTATGTGGATGATGCTTTTCCGAAACTCAGATGGTATGTCGCCAGACTCATACATTCTACACACCAAAGTGAATAGTCGTTTGTTGCCACTTCCCCCAATGATTTAAAAATCTGATGCAATGTCATGTATCCCTTCTGCCTTATTTGACCTAAAGTCCGCCAAAGCTCTTTTAAATTCTGATTCTAATACTGGAGCCCCTGTCTCTTATAAATCGACTCCTGCTTCTTCTTCTATCACATCAGACAATTCGCCCCCCCCCCCCCCCCTCATAGAGGCTTTCAGTGTATTCTTTTCACCTATCCGCTCTCTCGCCTGCGTTTAACAGGGGAATTCCCGTTGCACTCTTAATGTCATCACTCTTGCTTTTAATGTCACAGAGGGTTGATTTGACTTTCCTATATGGTGAGTTTTCACTTTCCTGTGTGCTGAGCCTGTCCTTCTGACAGTAATTTCTTTTTCGATGTCATTACATTTTTCCTGCAACCGTTCCGCCTGCACTTCCTATTAATTTCATTCCTCAGCGACTTGTATTTCTGTATCACTGAGTTTCCCGGAACATTTTTTTACTTCCTCCTTTCATCGATCAATTGCAACATATCTTTTGTTACCCATGGTTTCTTCACAGTTACCTCGTCTCATTTTACTCATATACGAGCGCAACCGTGAGTAACAGATAGAAAACAATTCTTATACAGGGTCCGGCATAAAAAACTCCCCGATTACAAAGTAACGTGCAGCGGACAGTAGAAGGAGCAGAGTGGTGGGGGGCGCGTCGTTAAGTAGCTGCCTACGTGCCGTTTTCAGTGTACGCCATGGCGTGGTCTGGTGAACATCGTGCCTTCGTAGTGGAAGATTTTATTCAAAATGGCGAATCGCCTATTAATACTCAACGTGCTTTTCGCGTTCGCTTTGCGCTCGGACGACGGGACCCTGTTCCCGATAAGAAAACAATTTATTCTTGGGTTGCTAACTTTCGTGAGACAGGTTCCGCATTAAAAAGGAAACCACCTGGGCGACCACGGACTGCAACAGGCCCCGGAAATGTTGATGCAGTTAGAGCTTCAGTTCAACAATCTCCTCGACGATCCGCTAAAAAGCATGCGGCAGCATTACGGATATCTGATCGAAGTGTGAGAAGAATCTTGCATCGAGATCTTAAAATGCATCCTTACAAAATTGTAACTACGCAGGAACTGAGTGAACGAGACTGTGGTGTCCGTGTAAGTTTGTGCCAAGACCTTCCTCGGAACATTCGTCCCAACGATATTTCGATTTTTTCTGATGAAGCACACTTTCACCTTGCCGGAACAGTGAACAGCCAAAATTGCAGGTACTGGTGTGAACACAATCCCCAAGAACTTCATCAACGACCACTTCATAGCCCTAAAGTAACAGTATGGTGTGCTGTTTACAATTCCGGAGTGATCGGTCCTTACTTTTTCGAAGAAAATGACAGGAATTTAACCGTCAACAGTGAACGCTATTGTGCCATGCTCCGCGACTTTCTCCAACCGCAACTAAGGGAGCTTTTTGGTGAAATAGAGAACGTGTGGTTCCAGCAAGATTGTGCTACAGCCCACACAGCGCGGCAGTCACTGGCATTGGTGAAGGAAATGTTTCCTGGACATGTGATCTCGTTGCGTGGAGACATTGGCTGGCCCCCACGATCGCCGGACTTAACGCCCTGTGATTTCTTTCTTTGGGGCTATTTAAAAGCAAAAGTTTATGAACAACGTCCACAATCTTTACGAGCCCTGAAAGAAGCAATTACACAAGAGGTTGAAGCTATTCCACCTGAAATGACTCAAAGAGTAATGAATAACTTCAGGGAAAGACTCAATCAGTGTGTCGACAGTGCAGGAAGCCATTTAAGGGATGTTTTATTTAAAAAGTAAGACCATAAGAGTATTTTCTAAAATGGCATAATATGTATTTTTATTTAGTATAAATAAAATTGTTCTACCTTATTTGTTTTTGTTTTTATTAGCTTTCCTTAAAGGGGAGGTTTTTCTGCCGGACCTTGTACAATCCTCAAGACGTTTAATACATGTCAAGCCATACTTTCTACAGATATACGCGGGACGCAGATATACGCGGGACGATTTGTTGTAATAAAATGACGGGAGACGTCCTATTGGTGGTTAAAAAATTTTCGTATTTATTTATTTTCGCATTATGATTCGCGTGTAATGAGAGAAAGCCGTTTTATGTCAGCGGTTCATTTAAGATTAATAACATTTTGTAGACGGAAGTACAGAAAAAGAAACATCTTGTTGCTGACTGACAGCATAACGTAATCAGTCGAAGCACTGTGACATTCCGGAAGCATATGAATGTGTGGGAGTTCGTGTCCCTCTACTTCAAGTCTTTTTCTTTTCTTTCTCCTGCGTGTTTTCTGAAAGGTTGTCGGAGGTTGATATGAAATTAATAGGAATAACATCTGTAATATTTGATGTTACGTAAATAGAACTGCTTTCGCTGCCAGGAGTGAATGTGTTTGATTTGGTGAACTTTGCTGACGTATTTCCTGAATTGACAAGGATTTTCCGTTTTCGCGGTTATTAAAGTTTTTATTTATGTATACCACAGAGATAAGAACGTGACTAGCGTGCAGTAACGAAAGGAAATGTTCGTTTTAATAAAGGTAACGCAGCAGTTCTACGCGCGTTCATTTTTGTGTACGAACTGTATGGTTTGCGAGCCAAGTAAATGCGACAACCGTCGGTGGAGAGCGCAAAGTGACGTCAACCAGCCCGTGCCGTGTGCCGACGGCGCTGTGCCTCGTGACACGGGACATCCCACCTGCGTGCACGTCAACTTTAGCTGCCTCGTACCAAGTGCCGACGTCTTAAGCCGTTTTAAGGCAATGCTACACTGAAAATTCATGAATAACGTGTCGCTCTTGATAGGCTTTCGTGCAATCAAATGTAGATTAATAACATCTCGGCAATTAAAGTCTATAGAAGACTAATATAAAATACAAATTCTCGCATAGTGAAGCTACAACTAAAGCCTTCGCCAGCACGGACGAGGCAGCTAACGTCCACATGCACACAGACAGTACAGGACACAGCGCTGTCGGCAAACGACACTAGCTAGTTGACGTCATTTTGCGCACTCAGCGCTAACCAACGGCAATTGTCGGCTTTATTTTGCTCGCAAACCATACACTCTGTCGATTTTTCATCGATCAACTGCAATATTTCTTCTGTTACCGATGGTTTCTTCATAGTTATCTTCTTTGTACCTATATCACGTTTGTTTTCATTACCATATGCTAGTTATTTTGTTCTGTCTGCAGTATACATAACTATGCGTGAATGATTAAAAAGACAAAAATGAAATGTACATGTCCAGTCAGAAAGCACATCAGCTTATAAAAGTTTAGCAAATAGAACAATCTCACTCCCGTCAGAGTGTGCACTTTTATGTGCATAATATCAAATATTACAGAAATTATTTCCCTTAATTTCGTAGAAAAGTTCCACACTCTTTTATAACACGCGTAGGTGAGAAAAAAATGGCTACAGCAGGAACCCTGACTTGATCCATCCTCGGCTCCACAACGTGGCTCCTCAAGAAGCTATACTGTGCTGAATACCTGGTAACTAGCTTCGTATCGTCAGAAATGGCAGACGAAGACCTTCGACATAAGAAGCCACCCTCATTCCGCCAGCCGCCTTGTCAAATAGGGCGGAGGAGCGGACAGATGCTCAGGGCACCCTATAGCCCTTGGGGTGGAAAACTGCCCCTGCAGAGCGGGTATAGGGAAAGGAGTACAAGAAAGGGTTACGGGAGAAAATGGGCTTCGTACTAGCAATGAGAGAGGTGAAAGCCTACATGAGTTCTACAATAAATTTCAGATTGTAATAGCAAATACTCTCTTCAAGAATCACGACAGGAGGAGATATACTTGGATGTACGGGAAGAATTCAGTTAGATGAAATTCGTCAGACAGTGATTCCGAAATCAGGTACTGGATATATGACATATATGGGAGCAGATATATACCCAGATTACAATTTAGTAATGATGTAAATGGAGCTGAATGTTAAGAGACAAGACAAAAAGAATCAATATGCAAATAAGTGGGATATCGACGTGCTAATGAATGGAGAGACACGCTTGAAGCTCTCTGAGGTTATAGATACAGCAGTAAGTAATAGCTCAGTAAGAAGTGCCGTTGAAGAGTAATGGGCATCTCGAAAAAGGGTAATCACAGCAGATGGGAAGAAAAATATAGGTACAAAGAAGATAACTATGAAGAAACCATCGGTAACAGAAGAAATATTGCAGTTGATCGATGAAAAATCGATACAAAAATGTTTAGGGTAATTCAGCAATACAGTAATAAAAGTCACCGAGGAATGAAATAAATAGGAAATGCAGGGAAGCTAAGACGAAAAGACTGTATGAAAAATGTGAAGATATCGAAAAAGAAATGGTTGTTGGAGGGACTGACTCATTTTATAGGAAAGTCAAAACAATCTTCAGCGACATTAAAACCAAGGACGGTTACATTAAGACTGCAATGATAACTACACCATTAAATACAGAGGAGAGAGCGGATAGGCAGAAAGAGTACGTTGAAGGCTATCAGGGGGAATTCTTCTCTCATGACGTAACAGAAGAAGAAACAGAAGCTATTGTAGAAGAGATAGGGGGTTAAGTATTAGAATTTAAAATATCTTTGGGAGACTTAAAATCAAATAAGGCAGGAGGGACAGATGAGATTCCATTAGGATTTCTAAAATCGTTGGTGGAAGTGGCAACATGACGGTTACTGACATTGGTGTGGAGAATGTCTGAGTCTGGCGACATACCATCTGACTTTCGGAAAAACATCATCCACACAATTACAAAGACTTAAAGACCCAGCAAGTCCTAGAATTATCGCAAAGCCAGCTTAAAGGGTCATACATCCTACTTGATTACAAGAATAACATACAGAAGAATGGAAAGGAAAACTGAGGATGTGTTTGATGATGATCAGTTTGGCTTTAGGGAAGGTAAAGCACCAGGCCGGCAACTCTGATGTTGCAGATGATGATAATAGCAAAAACACAGAAAAATCAAGACATGTTCATAGGAGTGACCGACCTGGAGAAAACGTTTGACAATATTAAATGGTGCAAGATGTCCCAAATTCTCAGAAAAATAAGGGTAAGCTACCTGGAAAGACGGGCACAATATGTACTAGAGCCAAGGGTGAATTGTAAGAGTGGAAGAACAAGAACGAAGTTCTCGGATTATAAAGGGTGTAAGACAAGGATGCAGTCATCACCCCTGCTCTTCAATATATACACCTAACAAGGAATGACGAAAATAAAAGATGGGTTCAAGACAGGAATTAAAATTCAGGTTGAAAGGGTATCAATGATAGAATTCTCAGATGGCATTGGTATCCTCAGTTGAAGTGTTGAAGAATACATGATCTGCTGAGTAGAATGAACAGTCTAATGAGCACAGAAGATGGATTGACAGTAGGTCGAAGAAGGCTTAAGATAATGAGAAACAGTAGAAATGAGAACTGCGAGTAACTTAACATCACGACTGGTGATCACGCAGTTGATGAAATTATAGGATTCTACTACCGAGGCAGCAAAATAACGCATGATGGGCGACGCAAGCAGGACGTCAAAAGCCGATTAACACTGTCAAGAAGGGTATTCCTGGCCAAGAGTAGTCTACTGGCATCAAACACAGGGCTTAATTTGAGGAAGAAATTTATGAGGATGTACGTTTGCAGCACCGAATGTATGGTAGTGTAATATGGACTGAGAATCGAAGCATTTGAGATGTGGTGATCGAGAAGAACGTTGAAAACTAGGTGGGCTGATAACGTATGCAGTGAGCGGGTTCTTTTGAGAATCGTCCTGGAAAGGTACAGATGGAAAGCACTGACAAGAAGAGACAGAATGGTAGGACATCTGTTAAGACATTAGAAATATCTTACATGGTACTAGAGGGAGCTGTAGATTATACAAACTGTAGAGCAAGACAAAGGTTGGAATACATCCATCAAATAATTGCAAGAGCTACTCTGAGATGAAGAGGTTGGCACAGGAGAGGAATGCATGGTGGCCCACATCAAAGCAAACCCAAAAAAGAAAAAGGAATCTAAATGTTTTGATTAGCAAAATGTTATTAATTGACACTGTGACATATCCTAACAAGAACGACACGTAGTTCGTCAATCTGCAGTGTGCCATTGTCTTAAGACCACTTACTCTGATAATGAGATTTATAAAGCGATAACAACTACACGTTAATATTCTTTAAACACGAATTAAAATTTTATAACAACAAATCCCACGAATAACGATTCCTTTTCGAGACAGTCAAAATGCTGTTGCATAGAAACAATATTTATTCATAGGTTGTTACCTATAACATGAAGCGTACTGAATAATGGTTTCCGCTAAACACGACAAATACAGTATGGCGTCTTCTTTCCAGCTTCTGACATAGAGAACATTATTGCATCGTACTGATTCTGCTTTACGTGGCACGTTGCCGAAAAGTTGCAGATGTTATTTTGTGTTTCAAGTGACAAAGTGGCGCCTCAACGTGCTATGGCAGGAAGTGATGTCACAAATGTAGCAGAGCGTCACATCAACGTCAGTTAAGTCGGGTTGCGTGCGGGTGGCTTTAGACACCGTGTTGCATACCAGACGTTAGGTCGGTGTAGGTTTCAAGTCTCGTCGAATTTATTTTTTTATGTATTTATTTCACCTACGCGTTTTCAAAAAGTTGTGGATTTTTTTACGAGATGCATACAAATGATTTTCATAATATTTAATGTTACGTAAATATAAGTGCGTTATCTGTGATGAGTAATTTTGGTAGATTTGGTGAGATTTTATATGCTGACGTCCTTACTGACTGGACATGTATTCTTTAGTTTTTGTGCCGGCCGAAGTGGCCGTGCGGTTAAAGGCGCTGCAGTCTGGAACAGCAAGACCGCTACGGTCGCAGGTTCGAATCCTGCCTCGGGCATGGATGTTTCTGATGTCAAAAAATGGCTCTGAGCACTATGGGACTTAACATCTTAGGTCATCAGTCCCCTAGAACTTAGAACTACTTAAACCTAACTAACCTAAGGACATCACACACATCCATGCCAGAGGCAGGATTCGAACCTGCGACCGTAGCAGTCCCGCGGTTCCGGACTGCAGCGCTAGAACCGCACGACCACCGCGGCCGGCTTTCTGATGTCCTTAGGTTAGTTAGGTTTAACTAGTACTAAGTTCTAGGGGACTAATGACCTCAGGAGTTGAGTCCCATAGTGCTCAGAGCCATTTGAACCATTTTTTTTTTAGTTTTTGTCTTATTATTTATTCACGGATGCTGAACTCTTTATTTATGTACACCGCAGACAGAATAACTTGACTAGCATATGGACAAGGGAAGAAATGTGCGTTTCTCTAAGTCTAAAGTAGGAATTTTACTCACATAATTTTCGTGGCCAGACTCTATTGTCTGCATGTCATAAAAAGCCAATAGCAGCCGCTGGATAGCGCTGAGAGCGCAATATCACGTTAACCATGTCGTGACGTTGGATATCCCGTCTGCATGCACGTCAACTTTAGCCGTCTCGTCCCGTGTGCTGACTGCTTTTTAACCTGAGTTTTATAGTTTAGCACTGTTTCCACTGACTTAGGTAATAACCTCCAACGTCGAATAACTTGAGCTTTATGTGGCGTTGCATCGATTTCTTTGGTTGTGCAAACTCTTTGCCTAGCGCTGCTTTAGCTACCGTTTCCTAGGCGTCTTGTGGGGTGTCGCCTAGCCGACTGGCGATGGGATTTTCGCACGCGCGCAGCAGACACATGATTTGATAGGATTTGGATGTTTTGATGAAACCTTTCGTGCTATTGCTGCTTGTACATCTGAGCCGTGGTGGTTGTTCATCGTGTCTGTACGGTTGATGTTTACACCAAAGGCCGTGATTCCGCCGACTTGGGAGTTGCCCCTTTAACTTGCCTGTCTGGTGACGGGCCATATTCCGGAGTTTGACTTCAGGCGTTTTCCTGCTGGTTTGGTTCAAATGGCTCTGAGCACTACGGGACTTAACATATGAGGTCATCAGTCCCGTAGAACGTAGAACTACTTAAACCTAACTAACCTAAGGACATCACAAACATCCATGCCCGAGGCAGGATTCGAACCTGCCACCGTAGCGGTATGGGACTTTACGTCTGAGGTCATCAGACCTAGAAAGGTCATCAGACCTAGAACTACTTATACCCAACTAACCTAAGGACATCACGTCCATGCCCGAGGCAGGATTCGAACCTGCGACCGTAGCAGCGTCGCTGTTCCGGACTGAAGCGCCCAGAACCGCTACGCCACAGCGGCAGGCCTGCTGCCTTGGCTAGTGGACGTTGTCACACACACTGTAGATGATTTGCTTCGCCCTACTACAGGAGCGAGGGGGAGCAGTAGTTTCGTGGGCATTAATGTTGGTCAAGTTTCACGAGAAATTCCGCCATCCCCTCATCCCCTCTTGTGCAATCAATTCTGAGTGTCATTTGTTATTTTGACATAAAACTGATTCAGATCGTTCTTCTGGCCCTGTTCACTCAGTGACTATTTGTGTATCAGCATCTTGGTGATAAGAATCTGTCAAAAACAAATACTTATTTAATTGTAAGAGGTAATCAGTTTCATGAGACATGTTTTTTTTCAGAATTTTAGTTTTAGTCTTTGTTGTCCCTTGTGCTTCACTGCCTTTTTATACTTAATTCCCTGTTTGATACTTACGGGCCAAATGGACTCAGTTTCATGTCCTCGCGTTATGTGATTTGGGGACGGGTGGTGGGGGTTTCGCCTACTGGCTGTCATTCTCTTTCGTGTAGCCTGCCGTTGTGGCCGAGCGGTTCTAGACGCTTCAGTCTCGGACCGCACGCCCGCTACAGTCTCAGGTTCGAATCGTGCCTCGGGCATGGATGTTTGTGATGTCCTTAGGTTAGTTAGGTTTAAGTAGTTCTAAGTTCTAGGGGACTGATGACCTCAGATGTTAGGTCCCATAGTGCTCAGAGCCATTTGAACCATTTTCTCTCACGTGTAAATTTAATTTGTACTCTGGTGGGTATTTGTCGAAAGACAGTCTGGGAGAACGGCCGAAATCGAGGCGTTACTGTATTAGCCTACTTCGTGTACTTCAGGCCTTTCAATTACCAAGGATTTCGTTGCTCATAAAAGTAGTTGATAGCCCCCTCGATCTGCTTCACAGTCGTGACTTTAATTTTAAATTTTTAGCTTTCTAGGATTACGCTTGTTAGTGAGACGGGGAATTTCTTTTGGCTGCGTACACCTTTATATGTAAAGATAAAAAACAAAAGTTTCCTTCACAGATGTATACATTAATTAAGTTTTCTGCTTTCTATGATCACGCATATTATTGAAATAGGAATTCCTTTTGGTTGCTTCACAGTCGTGTATGAAAGACAAAAAGCAAATTTACGGACTTTGAACGATCTACTCCGATTTTAACATTGTTTGTAGCTAGGAATGTTTTATTTCTGTCATTCTTGAGCTTACGGTTGTTGTTATTGGGAATCTAATTTGCGTAATATGATATAGGTATAGTACACGCAAGGCTAACACCTTTTAAAATCAACGGTGATATCCTAGACCTTCAGTAAGTGTGATAAGTTCGTGACGGCACGTGTCTATGCGGTTCTGTTCAAAATGTTACCCTCTTAAAAACGTATGTGGTCATTGTGGATAGGAGTTCTTATTTTTCGTAATACTCTGTATTTTAGGAAATTACGATCCATTCGGACAACATTAGAACTTCTGTCCACCTAATATGAGAAATTTAACACTGTGGTACTTCTAAATTGGTGTGGAGGTCCTCCTGTTTAAGCTCTGCGAAGTGAACAGTTAAAGATGTTCCTCCGTGTTATGGGTGCAAGTGATGATATGGAAGGCAAGGATGAATAAACTGTGATTCCTCACTCATCTTATTCAAGTTAGCAATCAAACGCGTTCACGTCCGTGGTCCAGAGACCTGAGCTGTAGATCAGTTAGATGAGCTCCATTATGTAAGCGAGCGCACACAAGGCCAGTGTGAGCGGACAGTAAACAGCCACTGAGTCGGGCTCGTAAGCGACTATGCGAGTAGTGTCTGCACTGTATCTGATTGCAGCAGTGGATGGCTGAGCAGGTAACCATTATTGACTCAAACTGCGCAGCACCAACTTTTAAACATAGCCCTGCAAAGACTCTCTTCCGATGGATGTAGTGACCATTTACATTTATGAAACTTACATACGAAGTTTACTACACGTAGTTAATAATAGAAAATAATGAAATAAATGTACAAAATATATGGGCCCATGGACAGCAAACAGACCTGTGACCCAAAAAGAAAAGAAGAACGGATCCCCAATAAAAACAGCACTTACGCTAAATATATTCAAATGATTAAAAAGCTTTTTATGTTCTCTTGTAAACTGATGTCCTAGTAAGATTTTTATTGCAGAAATGCTTAATGTAAGTTTTATGGTATGTGGTTTTGGTAAAAATGTACAAGTGTTTCATGCTATCCATATCGGACGAACTACCTGACGTCTACTTGAAATGAAACCAACCTATTCTGAGGTCAATGACCACTTCTTTCCGCCCGTCTGTCCAGACTCGTACCCTCCTATAATGGGTCCCGGCAACGACGACCTACACTTCCTTCCTACCTTGAGACCAGTTCATCTCGTCTCAACACAGAACATCACACATTAACAGCTATCATCCAGAATGTACAAACTTCACAAACCAGTTCTCCTAACATACATACTAAGGTGTTTTTCTCTTTTCCATACGATAAGAAAGGTGTCCCCCTCATGAACCATGGACCTTGCCGTTGGTGGGGAGACCTGCGTGCCTCAGCGATACAAATAGCCGTATCGTAGGTGCAACCACAACGGAGGGCTATCTGTTGAGAGGCCAGACAAACGCTTGGTTCCTGAAGAGGGGAAGCAGCCTTTTCAGTAGTTGCAGGGGCAACAGTCTGGATGATTGACTGATCTGGCCTTGTAACACTAACCAAAACAGCCTTGCTGTGCTGGTACTGCGAACGGTTGAAAGCAAGGGGAAACTACGGCCGTAATTTTTCCCGAGGGCATGCAGCTTTACTCTATGGTTAATGATGATGACGTCCTCTTCGGTAAAATATTACGGAGGTAAAATAGTCCCCCATTCGGATCTCCGGGCGACGACTACTCAGGAGGAAGTCGTTATCAGGAGAAAGAAAACTGGCGTTCTACGAATCGGAGCGTGGAATGTCAGATCCCTTAATCGGGCAGGTAGGTTAGAAAATTTAAAAAGGGAAATGGATAGGTTAAAATTATAGTGGGAATTAGTGAAGTTCGGTGGCAGGAGGAACAAGACTTTTGGTCAGGCGAATACAGGGTTATACATACAAAGTCAAATAGGGGTAGTGATTTCCCTAAATCGCTCCAGGCAAATGCCGGGATGGTTCCTTTCAAAGGGCACGGCCGACTTCCTTCCCCGTCCTTCCCTAATCCGATGAGACCGATGACCTCGCTGTCTGGTCTCCTTTCCCGAAACAACCAACCAACCAAATAGGGGTTATGCAGGAGTAGGTTTAATAATGAATAAAATAAATAGGAATGCGGGTAAGCTACTACAAACAGCATAGTGAACGCATTATTGTGGCCAAGATAGACACGAAGCCCACGCCAACTACACTACTACAAGTTTATATGCCAACTGGCTCTGCAGATGACGAAGAAATTGAAGAAATGTATGACGAAATAAAAGAAATTATTCAGATAGTGAAGGGAGACGAAAATTTATTAGTCATGGGTGACTGGAATTTAGTAGTAGGAAAAGGGAGAGAAGGAAACGTAGTAGGTGACTATGGATTGGGGCTAAGAAATGAAAGAGGAAGCCGCCTGGCAGAATTTTGCACAGAGCACAAATTAATCATAGCTAACACTTGGTTCAAGAATCGTAAAAGGAGGTTGTATACATGGAAGAAGCTTGGAGATACTGACAGATTTCAGATAGATTATATAATGGTAAGACAGAGATTTAGGAACCAGGTTTTAAATTGCAAGACATTTCCAGGGGCAGATGTGGACTCTGACCACAATCTATTGGTTATGACCTGTAGATTAAAATTGAAGAAACTGCAAAAAGGTGGGGATTTAAGGAGATGGGACCTGGATAAACTGGCTAAACCAGTGGTTGTACGGAGTTTCAGGGAGAGCGTAAGGGAAAATATGGCAGGAATGGGGGAAAGAAATACAGTACAAGAAGAATGGGTAGCATTGAGGGATGAAGCAGTAAAGGCAGCAGACGATCAAGTAGGTAAAAAGACGAGGGCTAGTAGAAATCCTTGGGTAACAGAAGAAATATTGAATTTAATTGATGAAAGGAGAAAATATAAAAATGTAGTAAATGAAGCAGGCAAAAAGGAATACAAACATCTCAAAAATGAGATCGACAGGAAGTGCAAAATGGCTAAGCAGGGATGGCTAGATGATAAATGTAAGCATGTAGAGGCTTATCTCACTAGGGGTAAGATAGATACTGCCTACAGGAAAATAAAAGAGACCTTTGGAGAAAAGAGAACCACTTGTATGATTATTAAGAGCTCAGATGAAAACCGAGTTCTAAGCAAAGAAGGGAAAGCAGAAAGGTGGAAGGAGTATATAGAGGGTCTATACAAGGGCGATGCACTTGAGGACAATATTATGGAAATGGAGGAGTATGTAGATGAAGATGAAATGGGAGATATGATACTGCGTCAAGAGTTTGACAGAGCACTGAAAGACCTGAGTCGAAACAAGGCCCCGGGAGTAGACAACATTCCATTAGAACTACTAACGGCCTTGGGAGAGCCAGTCCTGACAAAACTCTACCATCTGGTGAGCAAGAAGTATGAGACATTCGAAATACCCTCAAACTTCAAGAAGAATATAATAATTCCAATCCCAAAGAAAGCAGGTGTTGACAGGTGTGAAAATTACCGAACTATCAGTTTAATAAGTCACAGCTGCAAAATACTAACACGAATTATTTACAGACGAATGGACAAACTAGTAGAAGCCAACCTTGGGGATGATCAGTTCGGATTCCGTAGAAATATTGGAACACGTGAGGCAATACTGACCCTACGACTTATCTTAGGAGCTAGATTAAGGAAAGGCAAACCTACGTTTCTAGCATTTGTAGACTTAGACAAATCTTTTGACAATGTTGACTGGAACACACTCTTTCAAATTCTGAAGGTGGCAGTTGGTAAAATACAGGGAGCGAAAGGCTTTTTACAATTTGTATAGAAACCAAATGGCAGTTGTAAGAGTTGAGGGGCATGAAAGGGGAGCAGTGGTTGGGGAGTGAGACATGGTTGTAGCCTATCCCCGATGTTATTCGATCTGTATATTGAGAAAGCAGTGAAGGAAACAAAAGAAAAATTCGGAGTAGGTATTAAAATCCATGGAGAAGAAATAAAAAGTTTGAGGTTCCCCGATGACATTGTCTGTCAGAGACAGCAAAGGACTTGGAAGAGCAGTTGAACGGAATGGATAGTTTCTCGAAAGGAGGATATAGGATGAACATCAACAAAAGCAAAACGGGGATAATGGAATGTAGTCGAATTAAATCGGGTGATACTGAGGGAATTAGATTAGGAAATGAGACCCTTTAAGTAGTAAAGGAGTTTTGCTATTTGGGGAGCAAAATAACTGATGATGGTCGAAGTAGAGAGGATATAAAATGTAGACTGGCAATGGCAAGGAAAGCGTTTCTGAAGAAGAGAAATTTGTTAACATCGAGTATGGATTTAAGTGTCAGGAAGTCGTTTCTGAAAGTACACTCCTGGAAATGGAAAAAAGAACACATTGACACCGGTGTGTCAGACCCACCATACTTGCTCCGGACACTGCGAGAGGGCTGTACAAGCAATGATCACACGCACGGCACAGCGGACACACCAGGAACCGCGGTGTTGGCCGTCGAATGGCGCTAGCTGCGCAGCATTTGTGCACCGCCGCCGTCAGTGTCAGCCAGTTTGCCGTGGCATACGGAGCTCCATCGCAGTCTTTAACACTGGTAGCATGCCGCGACAGCGTGGACGTGAACCGTATGTGCAGTTGACGGACTTTGAGCGAGGGCGTATAGTGGGCATGCGGGAGGCCGGGTGGACGTACCGCCGAATTGCTCAACACGTGGGGCGTGAGGTCTCCACAGTACATCGATGTTGTCGCCAGTGGTCGGCGGAAGGAGCACGTGCCCGTCGACCTGGGACCGGACCGCAGCGACGCACGGATGCACGCCAAGACCGTAGGATCCTACGCAGTGCCGTAGGGGACCGCACCGCCACTTGCCAGCAAATTAGGGACACTGTTGCTCCTGGGGTATCGGCGAGGACCATTCGCAACCGTCTCCATGAAGCTGGGCTACGGTCCCGCACACCGTTAGGCCGTCTTCCGCTCACGTCCCAACATCGTGCAGCCCGCCTCCAGTGGTGTCGCGACAGGCGTGAATGGAGGGACGAATGGAGACGTGTCGTCTTCAGCGATGAGAGTCGCTTCTGCCTTGGTGCCAATGATGGTCGTATGCGTGTTTGGCGCCGTGCAGGTGAGCGCCACAATCAGGACTGCATACGACCGAGGTACACAGGGCCAACACCCGGCATCATGGTGTGGGGAGCGATCTCCTACACTGGCCGTACACCACTGGTGATCGTCGAGGGGACACTGAATAGTGCACGGTACATCCAAACCGTCATCGAACCCATCGTTCTACCATTCCTAGACCGGCAAGGGAACTTGCTGTTCCAACAGGACAATGCACGTCCGCATGTATCCCGTGCCACCCAACGTGCTCTAGAAGGTGTAAGTCAACTACCCTGGCCAGCAAGATCTCCGGATCTGTCCCCCATTGAGCATGTTTGGGACTGGATGAAGCGTCGTCTCACGCGGTCTGCACGTCCAGCACGAACGCTGGTCCAACTGAGGCGCCAGGTGGAAATGGCATGGCAAGCCGTTCCACAGGACTACATCCAGCATCTCTACGATCGTCTCCATGGGAGAATAGCAGCCTGCATTGCTGCGAAAGGTGGATATACACTGTACTAGTGCCGACATTGTGCATGCTCTGTTGCCTGTGTCTATGTGCCTGTGGTTTTGTTAGTGTGATCATGTGATGTATCTGACCCCAGGAATGTGTCAATAAAGTTTCCCCTTCCTGGGACAATGAATTCACGGTGTTCTTATTTCAATTTCCAGGAGTGTATTTGTATGGAGTGTAGCCATGTATGGAAGTGAAGAAAGGACGATAAATAGTTTAGACATGAAGAGAATAGAAGCTTTCGAAATGTGGTGCTACAGAAGAATGCTGAAGATTAGATGGGTAGATCACATAACCAATGATAAAGTATTGAATAGAATTGGGGAGAAGAGGAGTTTGTGGCACAACTTGACTAGAAGAAGCGATCGGTTGGTAGGACATGTCCTGAGGCATCAAGGGATCACCAATTAAATATTGGAGGGCAGTGTGGAGGGTAAAAATCGTGGAGGGGGACCAAGAGATGAATACACCAAGCAGATTCAGACGGATGTAGGTTGCAGTAGGTACTGGGAGATGAAAATGCTTGCACAGGATAGAGTAGCATGGAGAGCTGCATCAAACCAGTCTCAGGACTGACGACCACCACAACAACAACAACAAGAAAGGTGTATGACTTTTGCCAAAATTAAACTCATCTCTTCTACAGAACGAAGAGAAACTTTTCCTTTTACTCGTACGTTATGTGCACGCATGATGTTTCTCCAAGGGTTCTTATGAGCTCACGAACTGCGAAGAATTTATTTATTTGTACTTAGATAAAATCTGTTGAAAACAACTGTATGCTCTTCTCTCATTGATAATAATTTCAAAATTTTCCGAAATCGCTGTACTGCTACTAATAAAGTTTGATGCGCAAAACGAAGTACTTGTACACGTTTTCTGTAACAAATTATTTATCAGTTGTATATAAAATAATTTCCAAGCCTTGTGTAGTAGCACCTCCTGATCCATAGTACATACGGACATGACTGAAGTTAAACTTAAACGCCCTATCCTGAATTTTATCTCAGGTTTCCCGTGAACTACGATAGAATGTACGGGCAAAAATGTTAAATATTGTCCTGAGCACTGATGAATAATCCAGACTTTCACAACATGCTTCTTTTCGACCTGTTTTATTTTTCTTTAGGTCATCAAGCTTCTGACTGGTTTGATGCGGCCCGCCACGAATTCCTCACCTACGCCAGCAGCCTTTTCATCACAGAGTAGCAATTGCAACCTATGTCCTCAATTATTTTCTGGATGTAATCCAATCTCTGTCTTCATCTACAGGTTCTACCGTCTAAAGCTCCCTCTAGTACCATGGAAGTTTTTTTTCTGATGTCTTTACAAATGTCCTGTCATCCTGTCCCTTCTTCTTGTCAGTGTTTTCCATGTATTCCTTCCCACGCCGATTTTCCGGAGAGCATCCTCGTTGCATATCTTATCAGTCCACCTAATTTTTAATATTCTTCTTTAGCACCACATTTCAGATGCTTCGATTCTTTTCTGTTCCGCTTTTCCCATAATCCTTGTTTCAAAATGTTCAAATGTGCATGAATTCCTAAGGGACAAAACCGGTGACGTCATCGGTCCCTAGACTTGCACTTTATGTAAACTAATTTATCTTAAGAACAACACACAAACCCATGCCCGAGGGAGGACTCGAACCTCAAGCGGGAGGGGCCGCGCAATCCGTGACATGGCGCCTCAAACCACGCGGCCACTCCGCGCGGCTCTCTGTTTCACTATCATACAATGCTGTGCGCCAAATCTCCATTCTGAGAAATTCCATCCTCAAATTAAGGCCTATGTTTGACACTAGTAGTCTACACTTGGCAAGAAATGGCCTTTTCGCCAGTGCTACTTTGCTTTTCATGTTCTCCTTGCTCTGTCCGTCATGGGTTATTTTGCTGCCTAGGTAGCAGAATTTCTTAACTTGTGATCATCAATCCTGATGTTAAGTTTCTTGTTGATTTCATTTCTGCTACTTCTCATTACCTTCATCCTTCTTCGATTTACTCTCAGCCTATATTCTGTTTTCATTAGACAATTCATTCCATTCAGAAAATCCTTCACTTTTACGGAAGATAGCAATGTCATCAGCGAATCTGATCATTATATCCTTTCAACCTGAATTATATTAAACTCTTCAGTCCTTATTCTTTTTTCATTGTTTCTTCGATGGGTATATAGAACACAACGGGCAAAGGCTACATCCCTCTCTTACCCCTTTTTCAATCCAATCACTTCGTTCTTGACCTTCCACTCCTGCTGTTTCCTATTGGTTCTTGTACATATTGTATATTAAACGACTATCCCTATAGCTTACCCCTACTTATCTCAGAATGTCGATCGTCTTTGCACCATCTGGCAGTGTCGAAAGCTTTTTCCAGGTGTTGGTTTCTCTTTAGTCTAGCTTCCATTATCAACCGCACCTTAGTAATCGGCTATCTGATGCCTTTACCTTTCGTGAAGCCTAACTGACCCTCAACTAACACATCCTCATCTTTCTTTTCCATTCTCTTATGTGTTATTCTTGTCTGCAACTTGTATGCATAAGCTGTTAGGGTGACTGTGCGATAGTTCTCGCAATTCTCAGCTCTTGCAATCTTCGGAATTGTGTGGATGATATTTTTCACCAGACTCATTTATTTTACACACCAAAGTGAATAGTCTTTGTTACCACTTCCCCCAACGATTTTAGAAATTCTGGTGGGCTGTTGTCTATCCCTTCTAACTTACTTGATCTTATGTCTTCTGAAGCTCTTTTAAATTCAGTTTTTTGATACAAGGTCCCCTGTCTCCCGTATATCGACTCCTGTTTCTTTTTCTACCTAGCCATACGCTTTGTTTTCTAATTATCTGGCTATACTTGATCGGATCTGTAGCTAATATGACACATGGCACAGAAAGATTCTAATAAGCCATGTTTGAACGACAACTACCTTTGTCCTGTCAAATAATTTTCTTTCTACTAAACCTATGTCATCAATCACAGTAGCTAAGTGACTAACGTTTACTGTGGCTTTTCGGGTTTTTCGTAAGAAATGAAGTAAACAGTATGTTGACTAACGGTGGAAACCACGTTACGCTAATGAACACTGCCTTCAGCACTCGAGGGGGCTGTAATCCTTTGATAAAACCGCTAAGGTTAACTCGTCAGCCTGATTGAATAATCTTGAAGAGAAATGATGATAATAATAATTATAATTATAATTATAATTATAATAACAACGACTAGCTGATCAGATCCGTGTAATAATCAAACATAACAGGATACCCCAGTCAGAATTAGAAAACATCAAACAACAAGTACAACAAATACTGGAACAAAATAATGTGCAATCAGAAGAAGAAGAAAATACAGTAATGGACTCAAACATCCCAGAGTAAACAAACAAAGGACAACACACATCAATTAAACAATCAGAGGAAAACGAAATCTTAAGACAGCCACCAGAACAAGCACAAATAGAACACGAAGTGACACACATGTTAGATATAGAAGAAAAATTTCAGCTGACATATATAGAATACAAAGACACAAATACAGACATTAGACCAGTCTTGCATAGACCGCCAAATAACCCACAAGTCGAAACAACAATAAAAACTATCAACACAATCATACACAACAAAATAAATGAAAACACAACTATGAAAGGGTTACAACTTCTGGTTTATATAGGAGCACTCACTACACTAAATATACACACTAGGCAGAGATCAGAACCAACCAACACACAGAAGAAACCCACAAAACCAGCATGGCAACACAGGCTACAGATCAGAATAGAAAAACTGAGAAAAGACATCGGACAGCTAACACAATTTATAAGAAATGAAATGTCAGAAAAAAAACGAAAAAGGTTAGGTAAAATCTCACAACAAGAATCGATAGAGCAATTAGATGAAAAGAAGCAGAAATTACAAGCATTGGCCAAACGACTTAGAAGATACAAAAAAAGTGAAAATAAAAGGAAACAAAACCAAACATTCAACACAAACCAAAAGAAATTTTACCAGACAATAGATAACACACACATTAAAATAGACAATCCACCAAACATAACAGACATGGAACACTTCTGGAGCAACATATAGTCAAACCCGGTACAACATAACAGGCATGCACGGTGGATACAAGCAGAAACAGACTCATACAAGATGATACCACAAATGCCTGAAGTGATAATTTTACAACATGAAGTCACCCAAGCAATTAATTCTACTCACAATTGTAAAGCCCCTGGAAAAGATAAAATAACAAATTTCTGGCTAAAGAAGTTCACCTCAACACATTCACATCTAACTAAATTATTTAACAGTTACATTGCAGACCCATACACATTCCCTGATACACTTACACATGGAATAACTTATCTGAAACCTAAAGATCAAGCAGACACAGCAAACCCAGCTAAATATCGCCCCATAACATGCCTACCAACAATATACAAAATATTAACTTCAGTCATTTCACAGAAATTAATGACACATACAACACAGAACAAAATTATAAATGAAGAACAAAAAGGCTGTTGCAAAGGAGCTCGAGGATGTAAAGAGCAACTGATAATGGATGCAGAGGTGATATATCAAGCTAAAACTAAACAAAGGTCGCTACACTACGCAAACATTGATTACCAAAAAGCTTTTGATAGTGTACCCCACTCATGGTTACTACGAATATTGGAAATATACAAAGTAGATCCTAAATTGATACAGTTCCTAAACATAGTAATGAAAAATTGGAAAACCACACTTAATATCCAAACAAATTCAAATAATATCACATCACAGCCAATACAGATTAAGCGTGGAATATACCAAGGAGGCTCATTAAGTCCTTTCTGGTTCTACCTTGCTCTGAACCCACTATCCAACATGCTAAATAATACAAATTATGGATACAATATTACTGGAACATACCCACACAAATCACACATTTGCTATACATGGATGATCTAAAACTACTGGCAGCAACAAATCAACAACTCAACCAATTACTAAAGATAACAGAAGTATTCAGCAATGATATAAATATCGCTTTTGGAACAGACAAATGTAAGAAAAATAGCATAGTCAAGGGAAAACACACTAAACAAGAAGATTACTTATAGGATAACCACATCGATTACATAGAAGCGATGGAAAAAACAGATGCCTATAAATATCTAGGATACAGACAAAAAATTGGAATAGATAATACAAATATTAAAGAAGAACTAAAAGAAAAATATAGACAAAGACTAACAAAAATACTGAAAGTAGAATTGACAGCAAGAAACAAGACAAAAGCTATAAATACTTATGCTATACCAATATTGACCTACTCATTTGGAGTAGTGAAATGGAGTAACACAGACCTAGAAGCACTCAACACACTTACACGATCACAATGCCACAAATATAGAATACATCACATACATTCAGCAACAGAAAGATTCACATTAAGCAGAAAGGAAGGAGGAAGGGGATTTATCGATATAAAAAACCTACATTATGGACAGGTAGACAATTTAAGAAAATTCTTTCTAGAACGAGAAGAAACTAGCAAAATACACAAAGCAATCAGTCATATAAATACATCGGCTACACCACTGCAATTTCATAACCGCTTCTACAACCCTTTAGATCACACAACATCAACAGATACGAAGAAAGTAAATTGGAAAAAGAAAACACTACATGGCAAGCACCCGTATCATCTAACATAGCCACACATCGATCAAGACGTATCCAACACATATCTAAGAAAAGGCAATATATGCAGTGAGACGGAAGGATTCATGATTGCAATACAGGATGAAACAATAAACACCAGATATTACAGCAAGCATATTATTAAAGATCCCAATACCACAACAGATAAATGCAGACTTTGCAAACAACAAATAGAAACAGTAGATCACATCACAAGCGGATGTACAATACTAGCAAATACAGAATACCCCAGAAGACATGACAATGTAGCAAAAATAATACATCAACAGCTTGCCTTACAACATAAACTTATAAAACAACAAGTTCCCACATACAAGTATGCACCACAAAATGTACTGGAGAATGATGAATACAAATTATACTGGAACAGAACCATTATAACAGATAACCACATAACAAACCTGACAACATACTCACCAATAAAAAGAAGAAATTAACACAACTAATCGAAATATCCATACCCAATACAACAAATATACAAAAGAAAACAGGAGAAAAAAATTGAACAATACACCCAACTGGCTGAGGAAGTCAAGGACAAGTGGCATCAGGATAAAGTTGACATTATACCAATTATACTATCAACTACAGGAGTCATACCACACAATATCCACCAGTACATCAATGCAACACAGCTACATCGAAACTTAAATATACAACTACAGAAATCCGTAATTATTGATACATGTTCAATTACACTAAAGTTCCTAAATGCAATACAACATATACCGTACAGTTAAAAGGAAGTCACGCTTGATCAAGGTCCACGTCACTTTCCATTTTTGATCAGATATAACGTCTGAGAAAAGAAAGAAATAACAATAATAATGTCAAGTGGTATTCCTGGTTATCGTCTGATACGTAGCAGTTCCTAATATTGTTTCAGATAAAGAATTAGCGGAGCTATGGAAACTACATCTATCTACATGATTACTCTGCAATTCACAATTAAGTGCTTGGCAGAGGGTTCATCGAACCACAATCATACTATCTCCCTACCATTCCACTCCAGAACAGCGCGCGGGAAATTCGAACACCTAAACCTTTCTGTTCGAGCTCTGATTTCTCTTATTTTATTTTGATGATCATTCCTACCTATGTATGTTGGGCTCAACAAAATATTTTTTTCATTCGGAAGAGAAAGTTGGTGACTGAAATTTCGTAAATAGATCTCGCCGCGACGAAACACGTCTTTGCTTTAATGACTTCCATCCCAACTCGCGTATCATATCTGCCACACTCTCTCCCCTATTACGTGATAATACGTGATAATAAAACACAAGAATGCCTAAATGCATGTCATACCTTCCCACCGTGAGACAGATGCAGTTCCGAGGGGAGAAACGAGGACAGAAGCCAAGTGCAGAACCGTGTTAAGCTGGAAGGCTCTACGATAAGGGACGGACACCCACGTCGCCAGCTAACCGCTAGGACCGCACCCCAGCAGCAAGTTTTAGCGTGAGACTTTTTCGCGTCTCTGTTACGCTAGGACCACCCCCAGCCCATGTTAAAAAATAGAGCCCTCCAGAAGAACAGTATAGATCTTTCGATAACACAAAAAGGGCCACCCCAGCCGCAAGTTTTAGCGTGAGACTTTTTCGCGTCTCTGTTACGTTGTAAACTTTAAAAACATTGCCCCACCACGAAAAGTATAACGTTTCTCATTGGATGGACAGAATTTTTGTAGGCAGAGCTTAAGGTTAACATTGAGACCCTGATTGGTCAGATGAAAACACAGCCAGATAGTTTTTTTTTAAATCAACTTCGGTAAATTGTAGTAAGGAGAAATTAGGAGAGAGTTGCTTCCGAGGCGGCGAGGTGAGCGGAGCTGTGCTGCCCGCCGCCCCCTGACGAACACCGACAAGGTAATGAACGCACGCGATGCCACAAAACAGCGCATAAAGCTTCACTCAGAACTGCAGAAGTCTCATCTGTTACACCCCCTTTTTGCGTAATACTAGTGTCGATCGTCAATTAAAGCTCATGATGTTCACATTTGCCACTTGAAGTAAAAATCTGAAACGCGATGATTTTTCTGTTATATAGTTATTGAGAAGCCACATCAGCCACTGTAATTTTCGAAAAGTTAGATAAGTAATTAAAGATAATTGAGGATCACTGTAGACCATTTTGATAGTTTTCTCTTTCGTGAAACTTCATTTAAACCTAGATTACAGATGTGATATGGCATAGGTCATCCTTCGATCCGTTGTAGAACTTGGAAACCCATTCAGGGAATATTCGTTCACATTTTTGTTGAACGCAGTTGGTTTTTACCATCCTGTATTAAAACATTTCCTTATATCAATAGTGCAATTTATGAACAATGTTTTGTGAGTAGAATAAAATTTCCAATGGTAAACTTAACTGCTTTTTCGACGTTATTTTACCATCTAACTAAAAATAGGAAAGCCTTGAACCCCTTCCACTAAATTTAGTTAGTATTAAGATTGTTTTACAGGGAGTGCAGTGGAGGTGACGCTGAAATCATTAGGTATTGGGTTATATCATCGCTAGTCTCACTGAACTCTTCTGAATTCTACATGTCATGTGTGGTCTAGCGTCTCCTTACCAGAAACAGGTCCCAGGTTCAAACTAGTCAATTCCCTAAAAAACACGCTCAGAGCGTCGTTGCGCGAAAGTGGTAGGGAGACACGATATAGAACAAACAGATACCACGCAGAATGTTAGAACTTCTATATTTGGCCGGATACTTAGTGGAAAGTGATCAGGAACATGTGTACCTTCAACTGTGGTAAATTCTGTTCTTTCTCTCTCTGCCGTCAGATAACGACTTCAGGCACTTTTGGGTCTTGCAGACTATTGCGATTACTGCCAATCAAGATCTAAGCGTAACAAGGACATGACACTTATTGAGAAGTTCAGAGCATATTTCTGTGTAAATGAGCAGTTCCCAAAAGACGGAATAAAACCCTTCTGAGAAACAGACTGAATGCAGAGAAAAGATTTAAGCACCTGAGGGCAAGATTTCAACAAGAAGCCATTAAGTAAATGTACTACTACTTAATGCTAAACCACATTACGAAGGGGCAATTAGAGATCGATCCTCCTCAATTCTTAGGGAACGCATTTTTATCTCCCTCATCATGCAATGAGGAAAGAGAAACGTAGGAACTCTAAGTTGAGTGTAGAAGTGGAGAGTAGTCTTCGAGGGTCTCTGTACGAAGTACTAGTGACAGGACCGAATCTACTAGCTTAGATCCTAGATTGTGGCACCTCTTATAAAGAGGAATACATACATAGACGACTTTGGGTTCACAATAGAATGTGATAATTTGGCGGTTACTATATACTATGAACTTGTAGCCCTAATGAAATTAATCAGCCTGTCCTTATCGAAATTAACTTAAAACTATCTGTAAAACTGAAGGGCTGGAACTCTACTCACAGGCTCAAGTTTTAGGTGTACGCTGGGACACCGAGGATGACTACTTCGGTATCGACCTCATCGAAATCACCGAAAGACATCGGAAGACAGCCATCAAACGTTAGCTCTTGCAGTTTACGGATAGGCTGTATGATTCACTTGGACGGTTCTACCCTGATGTTGGAAAATTGTTATTCCAAGACACGTCGCTCATTGTAACTTGCTGAGATGAACTAATGCCCTGAGATGTAGGAGCACAATGATGCAACTGGATGTGTAGCTTACCATCACCGTCACAGGTATGTGTCGTCAGATGGCCAGCCACAGCTCATGGAAAAAACACTCAGGTGCACGTATTCTGTGACGCATCCGAAAAAGCGTATTGAGCAGTTCTGTTCATTCGTGTAGTCTTAAAGAATAACGTCCTCGCTCATTTAGCCCGTAGCAAGAAAAGAGTTACTGCTATTAAAGAAGGTCATCTTGCCACAATAGATACTTTTAACGGGAGAAGTAAGTATCCGACAATTGTGTTACTTCAGTCGCCCAACAAAATTTAAATCGCTCATGCGATATTGTGGACGGACGCTACAGTCACGCTAAGCTGGATTCACAGCGATCCGAAGAGGTGGAAGACCGTCGTTCGTAGTCGTTTAACGGAGATACAGACTCGCACGACTCCCACGAAATGAAGACACTGCTCAGGTCAAGACAGCGCAGGTGATTATTTTTCGTCTCGGAGGTCAAATACTTCCATTGAAAATATCGCAAGTTGGACCGCCATGGCTTGCATGTCCCCTTTGAGCATTGGCAATCAGAAGTTATGACAGTGGTCCGACTACCCCCGGAAGAAAAACAATAGACAAGTTCTGTCGATATTCACACTGACCAGCCACGTGAACCTATCTCAATTCAGCTCATACTGGAGGGTCTTTCGTACTAATGCATGGACTCTCCGTTTTCTACACAACATTCGTCAGAATGAGAATCTTCGGAAGAGCTTACAGCCATTAAAATATCAGCTGGCTGACTGTACTGGACACGAGTAATCGAGAGAGAAGCCTTCGCCAGAGAATTACAAGCGATTCAGAATAACTTACCACTGCCAAAAGAGTTAAAGATCACGGGGTATAACCCTTTTATGGTAGACCGACTGATGCACCTCGGTTGTCAACTGCAGTGCACTTGCCTCGATAGGGAAGAAAACATTCGGTGCTCCTTGACAATTCCAACCATTTCACCCAATTACCTATTCGATATAAACGCGTGCGCCTCCATTAAAAAAATGGTTCAAATGGCTCTGAGCGCTATAGGACTTAACATCTGAGGTTGTCCCCCCTAGGACTTAGAACTACTTAAACCTAAATAACTTAAGGACATCACACACATCCATGCCCGAGGCAGGATTCGAACCTGCGACCGTAGCGGTCGCGCGGTTCCAGACTGCAGCGCCTAGAACCGCTCGGCCACAACGACCGGCTGCGCCTCCATCACTTCGGCGTTCGTTCTATACTGTACGAACTCCGAATAGAATTTTGGATCCTCAAAGTTCGTCAGGCTATCAATAGAGTCCTACATTCTTGCTTCGCATGTAAGATCATGAGGGCAACAAATTGAAGCACCGCTGCCATTTGAACAAGTTACGCCTGCTAACACATTTGTTGTAACATGAATAGACTTCCTTGGACGGTTATTCATTGAAGTGGGAAGAGAAATAGACAAGTCACACATCGCTCTTTTGACATGTACTGCCACACGAACCACGCACCTCGACCTCTGTACAGACTTGTCAAGAGATAAGTTTCCCCTTCCACTTCAGCGATTCTCCGGCCGACGTGAACTGCCCCATACGATTTACATAGACAACTCGGAAACCTTCCACGTCGCTAACATTAAGGCGTTAATCAGCATAAAGATTTACCAATTCCTTGCGTACCACGGTATTACGTGGAAATTCATCACCTCAGGAGCACGTCGGTGGGAAAGATGGTGGGAAAGAATAGCGTGGCCTGCGGAAGTTATTGGAACTCGCAAGACTCAGTGACGAACAGTTGAGCACCACCTTGATTTATATTGAATCCGTGGTGACCTAAAGGTCCATTATGCAAGGAGACGATAAATATGCGCTGACCCCTTCCCACTTTGTGACTGGAGAGAAACTCCTAACGATTCCAGCAGGACCAGGGCCAACTTCGGAAACGAACTTTTCAAAAGAATTCCGGGTGAGGCATCAAATCACAGACAGCTTTTGGAATCGTTGGAAGAAAGAATACCTGTTCGAGCTGAGGAACTTCCATGAAGGTAAAGGTTCAAATTCCGTCATGGTGAAGTTCTGGTAACACGACATCCGCTCACTACAAGTGTGGAGGAAGGCCAGAACGGAGGAAGCACTACCAGGGAGAGATGACAAGATAAGAAGAATATGTTCCGTACACCGGAAGCTCACACTGTCAGTCGTCCTGTGCGGTTCGTCATATCTTTAGAAGTCGACCAGGGTAGGGAGAATGGTCTGGAATGAGATACTTCATACAGTTGAGATACGATATGTTTATTGTTTGGAGGAATGTGTCTGACTTGTTGATTTTTGTTGATACCTGATCTGTGACGAGAAATAAAGTTTGTTGTGGATCTAGTATATTCGTTACTATATTTTCATGATAACATACTTTCGCTAAACCAGCATCTCCGTGAGAAAGGTAAAGGGTGAGCTAACCGCCCTGCAGGCAGGCTACCGCCCTGATGACACGAAAAAGCTGCCTGAGAGGGTAAGCTTGTCTGCAGCTTGTCGCGAGCCGTCATCCTGGAAGGCAAAAACGTGAGAGCGATTGCTGGACGTGTGCATATGAAAGTCTGTCAACAGCAACGTAACATTGAGCCCCTGGAACGGGGAGTGAAGACGAGAAGGGCCGCCCAGGAGTAATCGTCTATTAACTACTAATGATATATCGTCAGCGAATGATAAGATGTAATGACAAAACTTCAGCTCTCTGGAGCGCTAGTAACGGGACACATGCACCAAACACGGCAAGCTTCAGAGTAGAGCGGTCTATTGTAGCTATAGTGATGACATTCGGTGGCCCTTCTTTTCGGGAGACTGCAGTGAGTCTTCGTGACAATTCTTTAGAGATGCTTGATGCCGAGATTTCATCCATAGGCTTGGTAGTCAGATCTCGGTCTGAACTTCCCCTTGGTGCTAATCCGATCCCATGACGTCTTCAGTCCCTACACAGTGTTCACAGTTCCACTTCGGCAGCTACTGAATTTCATTTCAGTGTAACACTTACTCCGGTGAGCAGTCGATTTTGTTCCTTGTAATGAGCCAGCCTTCAGTCCCTCAACTAACGCTGGTTTTGCGGCCTGATTCCAGTTTTCATTCTGCTACCAAAGAATCGTTCTCATGATAACCGTCATTCATTTGGTTACGCCTCTGTAATCCGGCCCTGCAAAACACTTTGGAAAACAGACTCCTCTTTACGCTAATATCTGAATGGTAAATCTGCCGGCCGTATGTATCTCGTTACTCCACCACAGAACCAATCGTCTCGACAAAGGGAACAAACCACTACAACAGCGGCAGCTGTCATTCATCTGCAGAGCACTGTCCGCTCGCAGAGATGAAACAGACGACAGCCCAAAACCCACCCAACAGCTGATAGACGCCCACGGACAGCTAACGCTGCACTGGTAACGGCTGATTCAACACTGGTGACGTCTAACTGACAAGCCTGCTGCTCAGCTTTCTGCCGTGTCTGCCCAGGCTAAGCGCCATGAGACCGTTTCTTCAATGTATTTTTTTGTCTCTCTTTGTTGCTTTAATAAAATTGTTTTGACAGTACAGTCCATGTACGCCATTCACAAGTAAATCTTTCCATTGATAACGGTTTCCTGGAAGCCCATATATTTTCTGAAACCTTTTGTCACAAATAGAAGACCGTGAAATATTAGGGGCAGAGAAACAAGCCTTTAGGATCTACAGGTCCCACACAGTATCAGTAAAGAGTTGGAAACATGACACCGACAGTTGCTAAAATGCTGGTATCACGTGCTTATATGAACTAATAATATGGTAAGAAGTTCGATATCTCAATATAAAAGAACAAATAACTCGTTGAAAAGAAACAATTTACGCTGGGATGTTGAAAACGTGACTTGTTATTGACTTCAAACAAAATCTATTACCAGAGACAATCAATGTGCAATGCAGCTAACAAACATTGAGACGGGAAGAAAGACACTTCACAATGGGCACATTTTACAAAAGCGATAGCCTCACACTTTGCCCACCCACCATTTATCAATGAATCGAAGCAGTAGTCTATTGGCGCAATCCACATTCCAGGTTCGTGGTCCGCGTATCCGCCCCAATGGAAATGCCGTGTGACTAGGGCCCCCGTCGGGTAGACCGGTCGCCTTTCGAGTTGACGCCACTTCGGCGACTTGCGTGTCGATGGGGATTAAATGATGATGATAAGGACAACACAACACCCAGTCCCTGAGCGGAGAAAGTCTCCGACCCAGCCGGGAATCGAACTCGGGCCGTTAGGCATGACATTCCGTCTCCCCGACCACTCAGCTACCGAGGACGGACTCCGCCCCAATAAAAAGCATACTCAATCAACTTCTTGAACTGACATAAGGAAAAGGACTGTAGGGTCAGAAATCTATTGCAGTGTAAGATGTGCTCCTGCGTCTCTATTATGTTTGTGTCCGTTATGTAACGAACAAAAAATTTATAGTGCCTGAAAAAATGAATATCCAGGGGCTGTACCTTTCCTGTACATTCTTCAGTTACCAGTTCTTTTGCAGGACTTTAGCATCAGGTACTTCGGAAGACGACAATGCATGATTCTTGTTAGAACACCTTCAATCCACTAAAAGCAGAATTTTCTTCCACCCATTAGACATATTTGGCTAAAATATGTCATTATAGAACCGTTTGGGATCTGCTTTTGACATGTTCGCTGTTTATGTAGCGCACTATCTTGTATTCGGTTGATCTTCCGGCAGATAGCTCGGATACGAGTACATACGTTGGCCACAGTATTTTACCCTTTATTGAAATCGCAGGCATAATCATTAAACTGTGATATGTTGCAGAAACTGGCCCAACAACAGTGCAAACAACTGTTGTTACTCTGATTCGTAGGGTCTAAGGGCCATGTAACACTCTGTCAAATCTGCTCTGGTCATAATTGAAGACATGTGTTCGTGGGACGTTTACTGCAACGATGAGGTTGCAAATCACTGCAACGAATTCGTCGCACGCCTGTGACAAATTTGCTTCCTTATTCCTGCGAATTCCTACGGACTGTGTGAGGTACTGCCCTGTCAACAATGTTATTCCGTTTCTTGAAGCGAGATACCCAGCAATCAGAAGCTTTAAAGTCTATTGTATTTTGCGGATCCATCGCTATCTTACATCGGATGATTCACACTCCAATTGTCCGGTCGGGAATAATTGCTCCTTCTGTTTCCTTCTCTTTCAATTTCTGCAAGACAGCGTGACTGATTTTTAGGATCGACGGAGTGTTCATTTTTTGCTCCAAATTGAACCGAATGTTTATGTTCTTAATTTTATTGAACTGATTCATTACTGACGCTTGCGACAGACGTGTTGTCAGAGGTTCGCTCGTCGTAGGATCTGTGGTCCAGTACACTAACGCGCGCTGCTTGTATGCCGTCCGGTCCTCTTCCGTCATATCTGCTGGAGCCTTTTGGGCGAAGGCAGATACTCGGATGCCGATGAACTCGAAGTAGAGGAAGGCGACTGTTACGAGCATTGCTGTTCCGTGTCGACACTATAATCTCCGAAGTCCGTTTCCTCATACCGTTCTTCTCCATCGTCTCCAGCAAAACCTAACGTCCGGATTTCTTCCACAACCTCTGCATCATTTTCCAGTTGTAATTATGTGTTTTATCATCGCCGATTACTAGGTGTTCGGAGACCAATTGCTTGTTCTGAATCAGGAGACCAAGGCAGCCACAACAACTTTCTGATCCATCTGCAGTGTGAGAAAAAGACATACAGTACGTTAGTACTTGACAACAACATAGGGAACATACTAGAAATAGAGACGTGATGACGGGAATATGTCCCTCTGTATACACTTTATTGATAATCTGTGTGCCCTATAGCTCCTAAAAGCTTGTCTCTCTGTCTCTAAAATTTCACAGTTTTTCCTCTTGTGGCATAAGCTTCCAGAAAATATATCGGTTTTCCGCAAACCGGTATCAAAGGACGGACGGTTTACTTGTCAGTCATTTCAATGTTTCGCAAACACGCAGTAAAGAGTAACTTTGGGTTTAATTAATTTTGATCAATCGTGAAGTCCATAAAACGAGAAATCAATTATTCTTCATATGCCCACCAAAAATTCCCATTTCACACTTTTTAGAGGCCATTGTGATATACATATTTATGAGAGTTATATTTTTGGCGCGCAGCCTGAGGCGTCGACTCTGTAGGACATGGTAGCGTCGGGTACTGACTTTTTAGGACACTGCACATTGTTAACTAACCAACCCATTGTAGTATAGTACGGTATTGTAACGATTCTGTGCACAGTTGAAGTGCCCATGCCAAATGGTGTGTGTGTGTGTGTGTGTGCTTCATTCATGTATGTTGAATGAGCTGCATGTGGATGATTTTCATGTAGTTATCAAGTATCTGCTTGCTTAATTTTTATGAATGGATACAATATTTATACTATTGCTTCAATTTGGTATTATAATTTTGACCTTGTAAGGTGTTTTAACTACTATTCTTGTGAATCTTCAATACTGTGTAGTAAACATTCAAGCCTGATATTGTGTCATTACTCATCCTGTAGGATATTCTTTATGAATTTTATGAGAGGTGCACTCACCTCGCAGAAAGTGATTTGGGAATATGTGACGCCTGTCATGACCGCTATCCATTAACTGAACCAGGACGGAGCTGTAATAGAATCACGTGGGAGTGCGCCTAACATAAACTATATTAAACGGAGTTACGTACGTGGGACTCGTTGTGGAGACGCCGTCACTCCGCATATGAGAGAGGAAACGTAAATTTTAATCACTTTCTCGCACGTACAATGGACGACGGAGAACAAGGTACTACTCGAGACTAAATTTCCATCCACAAAACTTGCACAAAGGAAACCGATGAAAAGTTTACTCAGGTAAGGGATAATCATATAGGGGCTTCACAACGGTTAGAGGTTCTTGTTCGTGGCATTGATCCACTCGCAGATTAGGGGGTAATATTTATGAATTTTAAAAGAGAGAAAACTGAGTCTCATCATATTATTTGTGATTTATGTACTGAAACAAGAAAAATTTAGGACGAGGGTTACTAATTTAACGGTTGTAAAATGAAATCCTTCATACACGACAGCACGAAATGCAAGTGCATGTTCAGTACCGAATTCGGTAAGACAGTGAACGAAGCAGCGGGATTATAACCGGAGGAAATGGGAACGGGAGGGAGGCTTCTCCTCTGTACATGCATTACTGAGAAGAAAATAGCTCAGGAGATCTGCAAGAATGTACCACGCGACGTCTATGACACGAATACCTAAGAAGAAGGAGGTGACATGGAGATAAGGGATAGCAACGCCTTCTGATTCAAGTAAAGCACCACTACCTTAGCAAACATATACTTGCAAAAATTGGCCAAGTGTTAGCAGGACTTAAGCACTGAGGAACCTGTACAAACTTAATTATGTATATATATAGTTCATTCATCCTGTAAATCCAAAATCTCAACGACTCTTGCCTGTTATCGGTATCGATAGTAGTAAGATATCGGTGCCGGGAATTACACACGCATATCAAAATATCTACAGCAGTTCCTCAGACTAACCTACACATACAAAAAGACGTGAGCCAGAAACTTCACTTTATACATGTAGAGAGCTAAGATTTAATAAAACATTTTTATCTCCTTACTAAAACATAACAATAATTTACATTTTATGTTTGCATAAAGTAATATCGTCCGATATGCTTTTGAAGAATGTTGGTTCAATACATTGCATATTTAAATGGCGAAAGATATTTTCATATGATATAATTACAGCTAAGCAATTTTCAGATTTTTTAGTTTATTTGTTCTGTGAAACATGTTTGTTGATGAATTTCATGATTCTAGGTCATTGGGAAGTATCCTGTAGCCTCTGATGAATGAGTTTGCTAGTATCAAAATATGTTACATAATTAATCGAATCTTTTGATTGTTTTGACTTAGAAGTTTGAATCTTTTACACTGCAAAGAAATCATAGATTTCAGTATGTGATATATATTTGAAGTTGATACACCAACTAATTCCAGAGAAGGAGGGGTCTTAAAAGACAGACAGAAAGACTGACAAACAGATAAAACAGACAAAGAATATTTTTCCGTGTGACGTTATTACAAATTAACGATTTTCGTATTTTTTTCCGTTACGTGTACTGTAAAATCTTGCTTCTTCCAAAATTTCCTGATTCTAGGTTTTCAGAAAGCACCCTATAGATTTTGATGAGTGACTATTCGATTGTGAAACTATGAGACATGAATGGTCGTATCTTTTCATCGACTTAGAAGGTTACAAATATTACATTGCCAAAGAAATATAGACCTTAGTATGTGACATAAATTTTAACTTGATAGGCCTAAATCTTCCAGACAAAAGAGTCTTAAAGACAGATGGATAAAAAAATGACAATTACATTTTCCATATTAGATAATAAAAAATTAAAACTTTCCGGATTTTTCTTTATTTTTAATGCGAAATTTCATGACTGTAGGTCAGCGGGAAGCTCCCTGTGGTTTTTGATGAATGAGTTTTTGGGTATCAAAATATGTTACATAAATGGCTGTATCTTTTTATTGAAGTGACTTAGAGCATAAAATTTTTACACCTCCAAGTTGCCATCGGCTTTAATATGTAACATGAATTTTATCTTGATAATCTACCTGTTCACAAGAGAAAGATTTTTTAACAGTCTAATTGAGAAACAGACAACAAACCGATGCTGTTAGGGTCTACAAATTAAGGAACGGAATCCTAATACAAACCATATGAAAATTTACATAGTAAAACATACTTTCCTTCGTTTTAGCACTTATTTGAGATTTTCTAATTGAACGTATGAAAATGTTGTTGATCTGTGCATTCCATCTCTTCATAATGTTATTAAGATTCATAACTCAAATAACTGCTGATAATAATCAACACAGGCAAAGTTGTCAACAGCAGTATAGTTGGCCTTTAACAGCACAGGCTTGTTTCTATTTGAAATTCTTCAAAAAATTTTATTCAGTGTGTTTTCTCATTACTGCACTAATGCAGTAGATGTGGAGAGGATTAGCTAGTCACTCACTGACACTGTTGATTGACAGGGGCAAATAATGCTTCTGAATATTCTTTGAATTACATATTAAACAACTGTAAAATATACATATATTATGTACAATATGTAGACAAATAAATGTCATATTAATTACTGTGGTTTACTTCTAACCTTTGTTCTTTCTCATAAATGATGTATAGGTTTTTTTGTCGATAAGTGTACTGCAGCTAAGTTCTATATACGTCAGAGCTATGTGTATGTGTAGAGAACTTAATACATGTTCCCATATGTGCAACTATAGTTGCTGAGGATGGATAAAAATCTAAACATAGAACAACACAATGTTATGGATCCTGTAGGCTGGTACAGTTTTCAGTGCGATTTTGTATTAGTAACTGTTTAACTTTTTTACATCTATGGTGAGCCTTACTGAGTTTCTCCATACACACATCTGTATAATGCTGTCTATAAATGCTGTCATTTATAAGAAAGATCTAGTAGTCTGGATTTTGTTCATTTTGAAAATTATGGAAGCTGTTAGGCAAGATGGTATAAGGCATCTGCCAGGATATTACTTTCTCCACTAACAACAATTATTTCAAAATTATATTTTTGCAAAAATAAAGACCACCATACTAGTTGGACATATAAGAGTTTGTAGCTTAAAGGAAAACTTGAAGTTTGATGATCATAAAGGTCGTTGAAATTATTACAACAAATACGAGATTTTTGAATGCCCAAACAAAGATTAACTTCTAACACAGTGGCAGAGTATATCTTTCACACTCAGAAAGAATACAGACAGCAAATCCTATAATGCAGATGTTTGCTTTCATCTTCACTGATATGGAATAAACAAGCTCCCAAGCTAGAGCAGGAAGTATTTGTCACAAGACAGAGGTCATTAATCATATCAGCATAGTGCAGGAATTAAGAATTGTCTAAGGCTTACTCAACAGAATCAGAAGCTATTTGACAGTCCTTATACCGATACCACTTTTCATTTTTTTCATTAGACTCAGGAGTACATCACTATATAATAAATGATCAAACATAAAACTCAAAAAACTGGGCTATGCCTAGGAATGCTTTAAGTTGTTCCATTGTTCTAGCTGCAGGAAGTTTTGTTGTTGCACTGATTTCGCCACCATCTGGTAGTACTGCCACAGACAAAATGACATGTCCAAGAATATGACATTCTTACCAGATACCGATTTTTCTAGATCTGTAAAAACTTCCGTAATATCCTTTCTACTAAAATAGGATGTCCCTCCCATGTACGTGTTGCTATGACTAAATAATCAACATTTGGGGTTACCTTATCTATCATTTCGGGTCCTAGCAATGTGTCTAGTGTGGTAAAAATACACCCAAACTGACATATAAATCAAAATGAAGAATACAATGTTGGTAACTTCTTCATGCAAATATAAAATGGAATGTATTTTCAAGAGTCATCGGTTAATAGGACCCTGTACTAGGAAGTTCTCAGATCTTTGTCTGTCAAAAATTTTACACTACAAAACTTGTATAATTGTTCATCCAGGTTCTCAGGCCCGGCACAGATAGGGACAATAATTTGATTAACGTTCTAATGTCAACCACAAGGCAAGCATTACCACCTGGTTTAGCAACAGCTAATAGCAGACTCCTGTATGCTGACAATAAAGGCTCAATAATCTTACAAGATAAAATTGTACATATTTCTTTGGTTACACCCTCTCGCTTGACCTTGAGATGGAGGAAGACACATCACAAGAGGTTTTGCAAAGAATTAGCTCCATACGGTGTTCATAACCTTTTATGGTGCCTGGTTTTTACTGCAAATACGTCTTAACTACCTCATATTGTTGCTGTAAATTAGGAAAGTTGTATTCTCACATTTTGTCACTAATTTGATTTTCACTAGAATCCATATCCATGTAATGAGATTGCGGACTGCTGATATGCAGCACTGTTGTTATAACGCATTTGACCTTTGACAGTACTTGCCATGTCTGGCTTTTGTTTTCAATTCATCTGCAGTAATATTACTTCCATCAACACATATTCAGTATTTACCATTAGAGAGGTCGAATATTACACCTCTCTCTCATAAAACTTTAGTATCAAGAATACAATTCACAAATAAATCTTCGACTAGTAGGAATGTGAATCTAATGGCTCCGTTTCCTGGGATTATAGACAAATGCGTTTGCGCATTGACATTCCACACTTATAACTCACGACAATGATAACCTTTTAATTCTGAATTGGCATGCTAGGCTCTTCCATAATCTAATTCTGTTGATTGGCAGTAGTTCCATTGTGGACAACAGCTGTAGTTATGTTTCCCACTACAGCATTAACAGCAGTCTGTTCATTAAACATGTTAAGATCAGTACACAGCTCGTCTCTAATACCTGTTCCATCGTTGTATAGCACCAGGTTAACGGATGTGGCATTTTTGCCTTCACCTCATGTCACGAATGACATCGGTGGGCATAATGAGGTCAGATTCAGTTTGCAGGATTTGGCATAACTGGGCGGTCGTCTTCCGCCACCTCTATCTCACTAGCTGTTGGATTCTGACTATGCCAATTCGCTCACTTCGACAATGCGAATTCGCACTTGATCGTTACCCTGGTGAATATTATTTACATTTGATTGGCCAAGACTTCCAAAATTAGGATTCCACCTATTGTGAAGATTATTATGTCACTGATTTACCCCATTAACAAAGTTCCTGGGATTGTACCTACTTTTATTTCTTCTTCTTTTATTTCGTATGATTTTCCTGCACATGGTGCATTGGCACTACACAGCTGTCCTGGCTGTCGTTGGTTCTACATTATCTGTTGAAATGGTTACCGAGCAGAGGGTGGTCTGGCCGGTGCCATAGACATTATTTATTTTAGAATCTTCATAAGCCAGATTAGCTAAGTTCAATATGGTCATAAAATGCTCTAAGATGATTTTAGGAAGATGTGCTAATTTTTTTCTGATATTTACTGATGGGTTACCTTCTAAAATCTGCAGTACTGGTTCTGAGATCGGTGATGTGTTCAAATATATTTCACAGTAGTTATGTAAACTACCTTGTCAGTTATGGACGGGTGTTGGATTAAAAACTTCTTGCTTGAGCCTTTCTTGTACACACGTAGACCGATATTTCGACAGAAAAGCCTTCTCAAATTGTTCATATATCTGACTAAACTCGGCAGTTTCAGTTGCCAAAAGTGCTGTTTCACCCTGGATAAATTCAGTATGGAACTGTATTTTTTTACAAATCAGCCTATATCTTAGGTAAATGTTCTTTAAATGAATTTATAAAAATTGCTAAATACGTGTTGTTTTATCAGGTGAAAATATGTGGAACTGTATGCATCAGCAAAATTTCCTCTAAAATAACAAAGTAGGGGCTTCACTGACCATGTATGGTACACAGTTAGGTGAAAGGCTACTAGGATCTACTTTTCTTCAATGTATCGCATGAAACTGTCTCAGAGTGTTATAAGTGTCACCTGCTCTGGTACTAAGGTGTAATGACTCAAGTAATACTTCTTTGACTGTGGAAAACCTCTTCTTTTATCATTAATTTGTGCACAAATTGTTTTGGTTTCCGTGGATATCCCTGCTCAGTGGTTTTCATTTCACATAACTCATATAGAATTAGTTCTCCTCAAGCATCTCGTTCAGATGATGCTCCAGTAACAGACTGTTGTATACATTTTCATTAATCCATTCATCTTTATGAGATATCCATTTCGTAAATTCATGAGAAAATTTCTGCCTCTGTACGTCAAATTGTTCTTTTAACTTTACCTCCTGTTAAGTTATTTACTCTCCGAGTAAGCTGCTGAACAGCTCGCTTTAGGTTGAATTTTTCTAACTCCGTTGAACCTATTTCGTCTGTTAATTTTTTTAGAGCGTTAGAAATGCCACGGTAAGAATCTTTTAATTTCAAAATTTTGGATGGTAGGGCACCCTGTTTGGACGAATGTCTTCCAGGTTGGACTGAAAAGTGTCCTGTTTTAATGATAATCGGTCGACATTTTTATTCATCATTGCTTCTAATCTCTTATACAACTCTAAGAAATGGTCTTCAGTGTGGCTAGTTTGTGAAATAAACTCATCATTTGGACCTTGCAGTTCTATTTCGTCAACTGAAGGTTCTACATTGGATGAGCAAGTTCACTGAAATCAGCATTTGATTCATTATCACTGTCTTACATAATTCCATATTTGTAATTCTCACTGTTTTTACCACATCACAGATAACTGAAATTGTTGTAACGAATGTTGTAGACCCATTTTAAACAGAAATATCCAAGTATCAGTGGCTCAAAAAGAGAATTTTCAACAAGAAATTATCGATATGCTGCAACAAGATTATAGTGATATTCTGTATTATCACGCTGCGAGGAAAGTCGGCCATCTTGTTGATGATAGTTTTATGGATAACATAATTGATTAACAAATTAGGACAACTGATGTCAAATAAAATATGGAATGCGAATTATCTATAAGATCGACAAAATTTTATAATATGTATAGACAGAGGAATAAACAATGATATTCTTACCTCGTGTTTGGTGGTATATTCTATCGTTTTCAAAGAAAATATCGTGTTGGAAAATTTGTATATTCAGAAAAATCAACAACTTTATATTTAACTTCGTATGAGTGGAAGTTACATGGAGTACTTCCTATCATATTATTCCATTAAGTTTCCTGTTGATGTGTATGATAAATCTTCAAGCAAAAGAATTCATTTAAAAGGCGGTATAACTGGAGGAAGAGCAATTATTGTCATTTGCAGTTGAAATTGTTGTAAACAATCATTATTGTTTCCTTTAAATAAAATCAATGCTATCAGCTTTACTACCTCAAACGAAAATCAAATTCCGGCCCAAATAATCTCTGTCAGTTAATGTTGCAGTTGGTGACGAATGAACATGTTTATAGTAAATGTTCATACAAAAGAGATTATTTTGTAAATAAGGAATAGGAATTAGAATTCAGATGTAGCGAAGGCGTTCCAACAATAAAATAACTAACAACAGAGTGCTTACGACGCTCGACCTATGAGTCACCAAGCAATTCGCTTAACTTGAATCGGTAGGAATTATTTGCAGTATATACTTAAACAGGAGAACAGAAAGGTTTGTCATTTTATAAAATAAAACCAAGTTTTAAACGTAATTGTCGAATTATTGTTGCCAATAATGATAAAATGACTACATTTACATCTGTATCGAGCTGATGCTAGAAATGGTAGAAGGAAACAATGGAATGTAGCTTTCTCATACATAAAATAATTATAACTTCTTAGTATGAGGATCAGCACCATACGAGGGGTTATCGATGTTAATTTTCCAAAGACTGTGCTTCTTAATAAGTATAGTTAAAAGAGATGCTTTTTTACTATTAATTTTATATAGTTACCATAATACTGCAACAGTTTTAACTGAAATAACATTAGAAATTATTACAATGGAGTCCATAAACAGGAATATCACTTGAATTATTATCATGTCACTTAAGGACTATTCAATCATGGACAAGTGTTCACCTTCGTGGCTGTATCTATATAAATATTATAACAGACAAGAAATTGAAAGTAAATGACCAGGTCCACAATTATGCTGTCGATTTTCATTGATTATCCGGTGGAGTTGCATACTCAGAATGCTGTCACCATGGTATTTGCTGATAATATATTAAACTGATATGTTTTAAAAATTTTGTGTAGCATTCAACGAATTTCCGAAAACTTAAAATATACTTCCTCCTTTCAGTTTCTACTTTAAACAGCTATAACATATTTACGCTGAGAGACAGCAGAATAACGTTGTAAAGAAGTTGTATAATGGGGTTCTGAAAGGAAGATTTGCCATTAATGGTTAATTCTTTTATGATTTACTCATGGTGATAAAGTGAAACCCATTCCACTTTAGGAAAACATTTAAGAATAGTGCTCCTACGATGCTGGGCTTACTGATATTTCTGCCTTATGAATATTAAGTAGAATTTTGAAATCACTGAAAAGAAATGCAAAGCATTCAAAATGCAGACCTTACAGCACTCCATTATAATACAATTTCAGGTGCAGTAAGCCCATATAGTAGATCAATAATATGGCTTTCAGACTGAAACCCAGTTACATTTAAATTATTTGAGGAGATAAAGAACTATTGCTATATACAACTTACAACGGTATATTCTTGGTAAAACAGAGAGGTATATTACAATGCACACCAGGAGCTTTCTTGAACTAAGGAAATGTGTTGCCATAGAACAATGACTTAAAATTAAAGGAGATTAAAACTGTTATAATGAAAGACAAAATAGTGGGACAGTAACATATCAGCTGTGGGAAAAATGAAAAAGACGGAAGTCTAGCAAAAACAGCGATGAGAATTGACGGAAAATATGAAATTTCGAATGAAAGGTTGATGAAGCACATGAGACAAGAAGTACTTGAGAAACTTTCACTTAAAGAAAGAGCAGTATGGTAATGCAAAATTGGAGCCGGGAAAACAGTAAACAATGGGAAAAGTATAGAAGCATATGACGACAAATACCTGGCTTGCGTGTGGTGCCTATAGCAGGAAATGGAGAAAGTATAGAAGCGTATGACGAAAAAATGATTCATGAAAATAATACAGTCGGAATAGTATGGAAAAGTAGCTGCATAAAATTGATAGACGTTATTAAATAAAATGAGTTTGAACGCCAACACTAGGTTAAAAATTTTTGCAACTACGCTCAACAAGTTATTTGTCTTATTACTGGCGTGGTGGCCGAAAGAGAGTGCGCAACAATGTACACAATAAGGATTCTGTAAAAGTCAAACTGATTCAGTTGAACTTTATGTATTATCTCACTGAGAAGATGAAGCAACAATTTGAAAGCAAATAACTGTGCAAGTAAATTAAAAAAGTCTACGGAATTTTCCATGCGTGACTGTGGAATTGATTTTGGGCTACTATCGGGATTGATGATGCTTTTTCAACCTGGCCTAGGAATCTTTCTCGTACGATTGTGGTCTGAAAGAGTAATGACTGCACCTAATGAAAACTATGACTTTAGTAATTGCATTATTGTGCCCAAAAATAGAATAATAAATAAATTACTTCACTGAAACTTCCTGGCAGATTAAAACTGTGTGCCCGACCGAGACTCGAACTCGGGACCTTTGCCTTTCGCGGGCATGTGCTCTACCATCTGAGCAACCGAAGCACGACTCACGCCCGGTCTCACAGCTTTACTTCTGCCAGTATCTCCTCTCCTACCTTCCAAACTTTACAGAAGCTCTTTACAGAAGCAGGAGAGCTTCTGTAAAGTTTGGAAGGTAGGAGACGAGATACTGGCAGAAGTAAAGCTGTGAGACCGGGCGTGAGTCGTGCTTCGGTAGCTCAGATGGTAGAGCACTTGCCCGCGAAAGGCAAAGGTCCCGAGTTCGAGTCTCGGTCGGGCACACAGTTTTAATCTGCCAGGAAGTTTCATATCAGCGCACACTCCGCTGCAGAGTGAAAATCTCATTCTGGAAATTACTTCACTGACAAATCTGGGATGATCTATTTCGTTTTGCTCATTGCATAATTTAGTCATTAGTATTTAATTATTATTAGAACTTCTAAATATATTACTGCACAAAACTTTCGTTAAATATCCTGTCGGTGTCACCGACACAGAACTTTTCACAAGTTTCACAGACAATTCTATAAATATCGTAATGTGAAAATGGGGGAGTTTGACGTGTACCGTGCCTATGGAGAATGGCAGAGCTTGATCTGGTAGCAATGTTAATTCATTACCATTAATCCAAAAGAAAATATCATCACAAACACGGGTGACATAAGACTGATTTTAATTTAAGAAGGATAACATCTGGGTATCCACCAGCGAGGTATTGCTGGAAAATTGTCTCAGTTCACTGAAGGGAATTGACGTATCATGAAACTCTACATGAATTTAGGAAAAGGGAGCAGTGAGAAAAGCATAAAACCAAGATGAAAACATAATAAAAGAAATTAAAAGAGGGAGAAAAACTGTTACAAAACAGAAATAATTTAGGATTGACTGACCGAAACATGTTATTACGAAACATGATTAAAAGACCGCGAGTTGCCTTTACATTATGCGACAAAGTGAAGCACCACCTGATTAAGTACACCGTGAAAGAAGAATGTGGAAGAAGATTCTGTGAGTGACACCTCTGCCTGTCGCGTATCTCGAACGATCGACAACATGAGGTTTCCCTCTTTGATGTAACCAAGATATTACAACGTTTCCCATTATTCCTACCACTGCTCTACAATCTTACCAGACACTCGCGCTATGTTTGTGGCATCAAGGCAGACGTACATCGTGTCTGCAAGACCCACCAGCTATATTCTGTCAAGTCCCAGAATATAATTTGCAATATCTGTATCTAACAGTCTTTGTGTAGTAGTACTATGCAATATCCCTCAGACCTGCATGCATGTCTGAAGGAACAGACACAGTTACGATCAATGGATGCGTGAAATAGAAGATACATATCCAAAATTACGGTTACCATTAGCTCCACAATTTATAGGTGAAACACGTAAATTTGTGCAGGACTGGGACTCGAGCCCAGATATCCCAATTCACGCGAGCGGATACCTAAACCACTTTGGCTATGCATCATCCATGTCTAAATTACATTGCTCAATATTACACAAAAAATTACATCCCAAGATAGACTGAAATGACAATAACAACATTGTGTATTCCTGTGGGAGATACATATTGTTTGTGCGAGTTCTAAGGAATGTGGACACTATGACATGTGGAGGTTTTCACTAGTACAGGAGGGGTGCACGGCTAGGCTAAATGGTTAAGGCGGCCACGTCAATTAAGCAGGAAGTCCTCGTTCGAGTCCCAGTCGGGCTCAAATTTTTATGTGTCACTAATAAACCCACAACCTCGGTTAAAATCAGTTAGTATTGGTTTCGCCTTCGTAACCTTACTGCAGTTAATCTGCGAATAAATTTCGTCTGTATGTCCCACAACTGTGAACCTGGCTCCAGTTCAAGCGTAGAACCAATGTTCGTTAACTGGACGAAGTCTGAGCCAAGAGTACCCTTCTGAATCTCCCTCAAGGAGACATTGTACATGAAATCCGTTGAAATTTGACATTTTTTGTTTTTTACTCCCTCATGTACTCTGGAATTTCCTGAAAATTTTAGTATATAATACATTAAAGTCAGACAATAGTGAGACCTTCAAATAATAAAGTAGCTAGGATGATTGCAGGTACTAGTAGATGGGAACAATGGCAGGAGGGTGTCCACAATGAGGAAATCAAAGAAAAACTGGGAATGAACTCTATAGATGCAGCAGTCAGGGCGAACAGGCTTAGATGGTGGGGTCATGTTACACGCATGGGAGAAGCAAGGTTATCCAAGAGACTCATGGGTTCAGCAGTAGAGGGTAGGAGGAGTCGGGGCAGACCAAGGAGAAGGTACCTGGATTCGGTTAAGAATGATTTTGAAGTAATAGGTTTAACATCAGAAGAGCACCAATGTTAGCACTGAATAGGGGATCATGGAGGAATTTTATAAGGGGGCTATGCTCCAGACTGAACGCTGAAAGGCATAATCAGTCTTAAATTATGATGATGATGATGATGATGATCAAATAATATTTTGAATGTTGATGTCTGACTGTCAAATTTCGCAGCTACGCATATACTGCCACAGTTGAGCAGTCATAACTTCGGAAATACACAATCTAAAAGCCGGTGAATTGATTTGTTTTTTGCCTACTGCTACGTCTCAGTATTTGGCATTACGAATAAACAAATCAGTCCTTTGTTTCTGATACTAGTTTTCTTTGAAAGTAGGGTGATTATCAGCTATTGGTGTAGTAAACTAACTTCTATTGCTTTTTATACGTAAATAAAATGACTAAGCGTAAAAGTAACTTCAAGAAACGCAAATTGGCGGGTAACAGATAGATGAGACCCGCATTTTCTTTTTAATTACTTGAAAACACGTGTGCTAGCAGTGAAGGAAACCACGATAATGTTTCTGAAGTGATGCACTAGAGGGCGTGGTCACTTCTGAATTTTCTGGCACCCTGCATGAATTTACACATAAGCATTCTCTTCCTTTGGCAGTAATGGAGGCAATCAAACCTATTTACAGAGATTTGGCAAATCTTGAGCTACTAAAGAAGTGGTTACATGGAAAGTCCCTGAATGTGAATGAGTCCTTCAATAATGTTGTGTGGTGCCATGTGCCAAAAAATGTATTTGTTGGCCTTATGACTAAAGTTAGCAGTGTCTGATGCTGTAATAAATTTTAATGGTGGGAACTACGAAAGACTTAAGGTTATGGAGAAATTAGAGGTAAGATTTGGACAGGACACAGCTAAAGGATTGCGGGAACTGGATAAGCTTTGTGTACGTGAAGCTGAGTTAGCTACTCAACAAATGACAAAAGAAGCAAGACAGAAAAGGAGGACGCCGACACTGGGCTGTTGTGACACTGAAGAAGACACAGACTATGGGCCAGGGCAATTCTAGTGCATAAAAGATCCAGAAATATAAGTCTATATAAGAATTTGTAATTAAAAAATTTTTTAAACCTCAATATCTCTGAACTACATTTTTTGCAATAAATGACCCGTTTTCTAAAAACGTAATGATGGTAGACACACGAAATTTTGACAGAATGCCAACTGTGAGATTCAACGCATACAGAACTAGAATAATTAAAATATTCTGAGATGTTTTGTTTTATGTTCATTTATGTACAAAATTCTGTCAAAAAATTAAGTGTTTGAAAAAAAAAAAAGATAATATGCCCCAAGCGCAAGTGGAAAAGGCTCTGAAACTTTGTTCCAATACGCTATAGAATGTACCCATTGTGCCAAAGCAAGCGATCTAGTAGCAAGTTGGAAACATGGGATGTGACTCCCAATAATGTTTTCGAAGGTGTTATCCCGCTTTCCAGAATTCTGCTTCCTAGGCTAGCAGAAAGAGTTCCTGGCTATCAGAACTTCCAGCTGTTGATCTGTTTCTCACAGGCGGTACAACGCTCTGGTGGCCTCCGAGCCAGCTATCCATTGTAAGAGAATAAGTGTTAACCACTACAAATAGTAGCTCCACTTGCGACATAGCGGTGAGTACTCAACGATTTCCCAAAATGCTTGCCTATGAAACCCCATCCCGTTTTTGCTTCACTAGAGCAGAGTTAAGGTCCATAACATGAAGGAAGTGACTATAGGAAATATGATAGTATATGGAAAAAGAAAAATAAGAAGTCGTTAATCTAAATTCTCCCTGGCTTCATTCAAGTTTGTATATAGAACGAAGTGGTGAATTAAATGGAAGTTACTCTGTCCAAAACCCTCTTGAATGAAAATTAAATTAGATAGGGCTGTTGGAATGAACTTCCACCTCTCAACACCTCACAGTCAGAAGCAAAAATGATGCCAGAAGAGATTGTGCTGATGAACATTGAGTGATCAAATCCAGTCAGTTTCCAAAATTAAAGAAAATAATCGAACAAGTACAGGAAGGAAAGAGATGATCTGTCTTTAGTTTACTTAAACATCAATACTAAACATCTGACAATAATTAAAATGTACTGGATTAAATTTAGATATGTCTGCAAAAAATGTTCTTAAAATAAAATGAACATATTTAAAGTTAAAACATGATAATATATTTGGCGATAATTCATGGCATACAATACATGTAACATTATTTTTGTTTTCAAGTGAAATCTTACAAATATTCAACGAAAATATTAAAATGTTTATAAACATTAGACTAAAATATATTGAATAAAATTTAAATATATCTGCAAAAAATAAACTTTAAATCATGAGGCAAGAATTAAAGTTACAATATGACAAACTATTCATTGGTGGTTCATAGCATAAAATGAGTGTGAGACAAGTTGGTTTTCAAACGAACTCTTAAAAATGTTAAACGAAATGTTTACAAACATTAGTCAGAAAATTTAATGAAATGAACGGTTTCACATATGTCATTACAAGTTAAATGGACAGGGCATAACTAATTCAAAAAATTTCTTGTTAATATATGTCAGTGTTCTCACACCATAGTGAAACATAAAGTTCATGATCAATATAGTTATTTCACTACGCCTGTGACAATTTAAGGATTTCCCCAAAAAGACAATTATGATTGCAAGGGGATATTGAAAGTCATAATGAGTAAAAATAAATTATTATCAAGTGACCCAAGTAGAGATTGGCCATCATACTGCATTAAAATATCTGTGCTGAATATGGAATAAGAATTAACACAACTCATAAAAGGAACATATATAAACATAAAATAGGAAATTGCATGAAAGAAATATTATCAGTGGATTCTTGTATGTGGCCTTGTTGAAAACTTTAAAGATCTCACACCAAGAGTTTAAAGTTGGCCATAAGATTTGAATGTCTAGTGGAGAGTGACAGTGATTGAGGTCCTAGCAATTATTTTCAGGTTTACTATTCAAAACTGTGTGTGTAATGGTCACGTGTTTTACGCTCGTTGCCTCACACTGTTCACTGACAGTCGTCATGAAAAAGTTATTTCGTGCGACTGATGAAGCATAATCGAAAGCGTTGTGCATTGGTGTTGTTTCCGGAAGTGGAGGCATCTCTAGCATTGTGTCTGCTTTCTCAGGCTTGGTAGGGAGTGTTGTTTTTGCAAGGTAGCGAATGTTGAGGAGTGTCAGTATTGACAGTTGTACATAGATTAGGCATTTTGCAAGACATTTGTATAAGGTATCTACTAACGACTGAGCATGGACGAGATCATTTGTAACGTTTCGATTCATCTCACGAGGAGACAACAATTGTGTCACACCGAGGATAACTGTGTTAACGCTGTAAAACGGTAGTTTCTCTTACGAGAAAGAGATTATGTGACTAGTCTGTAGTCATTCTGTATGGCCAGTGATACATAGGTCTCTGTATCACGAACAGAAGAAAATGAATGTTTATGCTGGTCATGCGCAACACAACAGCCTGACCTCTTTGTTGGCTAGCTCCTGCTTTGTGGGCGCCGAGTTGAGAACCCCACGGTCGCGAATGTTAATTACGTGCAGCGTGTCCTTGCTGCTCCTGCACTCGTTGTACTCCTCCAGCTTACCGTCGCCGGCACGCGGACCAAAGATCGAGTTACCTCCGTTGAGCCATAGCCGCTGCGAAGACATCCATTGTCAGCTACCTGGCCCCTCGCATCTTAAGCCCTCAGAGAACCTGTTGGTCACGTAGGACCTGCCGGCGACAAAACCACCTGGTATACGTTTCAACACAACACAAATTTCACTGAATTCGTGATCCCTTCTCTGCAGGTCATCTGCGCACTAAAGACAACTAGCGTAATACCCTATTCTAATAGAAACATTACAAGTACTCATCATCTGAAACTCCCTGCATGATACATAATTGAAGGACCAAGGCCAACCGTAATTTAGTTACTGTCCATTAAATCTCTAATGATAAGTAAATTTAGACTTTCTTACAAGGATTCAGTGACGGAAACCCTTACTTTTACAATGGAATGGTTGCTTACAAATGATAAAAAAATTAAACTTAATGGATTTATCATAAGAACTTTCTACATTCAGCACCTACCGTAGATTAAGACAAAAGAATGAAATCATGCATGCTCTACCTTGAATTTCCATCATGAGATGTAGATTACGTTAACACATTACAAAGCCTAAATTGATATCCTTGCCTGTTTTATTCTCACACGGAGCATAGGTAGGAGCCTTACAAGTATTCAATTTTTTATGTTGTCTCTTTTCTTTTTTTCTTTTCTCGTACGGTAATGTGATGCTGTGGATCATGCCTCAACAAATATTACATTTTTTGTGTTGTCTCTCTTATCTCTTTCTTTTCTTGTACCACAATGTGATGGTGTGGATCACGATCATGACAGAGTTGCTTAACTCACTGATGTTCCTGAAACATACAGGAAGTGAGATATCACATGACACATTTTCATCAATCTGTTCAGGCCATGGTTGGAGTCGCGGTCAGCATAAATCCCTAGAGCAGTTGACTTCTATTCCAGAATACCGATTCGAGTCTCCTCCTGTCTATCTGATCAGCAGTGTCAAGGAACTATTTAAAAATTCTAGTGTCACAAAATGGGTTTCTAGCGTTCGGTCACATCGCTCACTGGCGTGGATGGCACAAACATAAATGAGAGGTTTGAATATTTGAACTAAGCAAAGTGTTAGAATGTTTCTTGTTATTCCTACCATTACACGGCAATCTTATCAAACATTCACGCTTTATTTGTTGCAGCACGGCTGATGTACGCCATGCCTCCACAACCCATCAGCAAAATTGGGCTACGTCCCAGAACTCTGAACCCAGCGCAAGCATTTGATACCATGATCATCATCATCATCATCATCAGTGTTCTGCCTAAAGGCAGGTTTTCACATGGTAGTTCTCCATGCTGTCCGATCTTCTGCCATCCTCTTCAGGTCTGCATGATTTCGTCTTCCCTTTATGTCGTCTATCATCTTGTATCTCCTTCTTCCTCTCAGTCTTCTCCCACAAACCAATGCTTCCAAAGCATCTAGAAACAAGCACTCCCTTCTCAATGAATGTCCTAACCAATTCTTTTTCCATTCTCATACAACCTTCAGGAGACATCTTCTCTCACCTACCCTTTCCAATACTCTTTCATTACTTTCTTTCCATCCAGCTTATTATCTCCATTCTCCTCCACATCCACATCTCAAATGCTTTTGATACCATATATGAATAACGTTGAAAGAGTAGATTTCATATCTGCTTAGTATGGGATCACATTTTAGGATGGGTTATCGAATTATTAGTCATTTATTTGTTGGTATGTGTAGCCTCATACTAACATTCCTGTAGAGCTGAATGCTTCGAAAGTAATTTCGCACTGGCTCTGACAGCAGGGATTGCCTCTGTGGTCTTCGAGAGAGACACGGGCCAAGAGAGAGAGAGATGGATGTATGGGGGGCTGGAGGTATGACGGGCGCGTTTACTGCCTAGCCCGACCACCTTGTCAAGAAGCCTTGGGAACGGACTCTTCGCGGCGGTCCACGTCGTTGCTTAAAAGAGTCGGAGATGTGGCGATGGCTGCGAACTCAGGGTCATAGATGGATCTTACAAGTGTCGCCACCAGCCTTGCACGAAGGAGTGTGTGGGGAACGCCTGCTGCAAATGCAAGCTGACGGCCACGGAAATTCTCACGCAAGACCCCAAACCGCATTCCCACCGGAAGGCAGAGGAACTATTCTGTTGGGTGAATTTGTTGTCATAGGAGGATTTAGAGAATGTGTAAGCGGACATACTTGAGGATGGGGTGAGCGGGATTTGACGCCAATACATCTATTTAATTCCCACCCACCTACCACTTCCCAGGAAACGTTCGCTTCTTCCCTCACAGAAACGAAAGTGCAACGTCCCTGTATTGTTCAAACAAGTCATGAGTGGAATGGTGGCAAGGGGGGGGGGAGCGGGGTGCTTCACTACCGAATGATGTCACACGAGACTGGTACAACTATGATTATTATTAATATTTGTGCATTTACAGACCTGCACTGCTCACACACTATGCATGTTATTTGTGAGGTCAGGATCACATCCATCCACTGCAATCCACTAGGGCTACGTTCACGGCAGTGTAGTTAATTCATTTCTGATGTGGCGCGGTGCGGGAAACGAGCGGAAACATCAATTCATATTTCTCGCGCGTTTTGATGCCAGTCGGGTGGTTTTTTGGTTAAGCATTTTTGATTTTTATATTTTGCACTTCTTTGTTACTCATGTATTTGGGTTGAAATTGATACAAAATTTTTTAATTTATGTTGAGTGGTTTCCATTTTACAAGCGTTTCAGTAAAACCCTGCAACGCACACTTTTCATGAACTCAATCTTCTTTATACTCGCTAGTGACTACTTCTTATAGTACAGCTGTTTGGAAGCTTAGTCTGTAGCACTGATGAAATACTGTTAGCAACAATGATGAAAACATCTGCCTGTTTACTTTGTTGTTTTCAGTTCTTTGTTTGTGGTGATTGAAAGTGAAGTTTGTTTACTATATTCGTATTTCAGTGTTTAGATCTCAGCAAATAAGTTTGCTGTTGTTGTGGTCTTCAGTCCACAGACTGGTTTGATGCAGCTCTCCATGCTACTCTATCCTGTCCAAAATTCTTCATCTCCCAGTACATACTGCAACCTACATCCTTCTGAATCTGCTTAGTGTATTCATCTCTTGGTCTCCCTCTACAATTTTTACCCGCCGCGCTGCACTCCAATACTAAATTGGTGACCCCTTGATGCCTCAGAATATGTCCTACCAACCGATCCCTTCTTCTAGTCAAGTTGTGCCACAAATTACTCTTCTCCCCAATTATATTCAATACCTCCTCATTAGTTATGTGATCTACCCATCTACTCTTCAGCATTCTTCTGTAGCACCACATTTCGAAACCTTCAATTCCCTTTTTGTCTAAACTATTTATCGTCCACGTTTCACTTCTATGCATGGCTACACTAAATACAAATACTTTCAGAAAAGACTTCCTGACACTTAAATCTATACTCCATGTTTCTCTTCTTTAGAAACGCTTTCCTTGCCATTGCCAGTCTACTTTTACATCCTCTCTACTTCGACCATCATTAGTTATTTTGCTCCCCAAACTCATTTACTACTTTAAGCGTCTGATTACCTTATCTAATTCCCTCAGTATCACCCGATTCAATTCACTTCATTCCATTATCCTCGTTTTGATTTTGTTGATGTTCATCTAATATCCTCCTTGCAAGACACTGTCCATTCCGTTCAGCTGCTCTTCCAGATCCTTTGCTATCTCTGACAGAATTACAATGTCATCCGTGAACCTCAACGTTTTAATTTCTTCTCCATTGATTTTAAACCCTACTCCAAAATTTCCTTTTTTTTCCTTTACTGCTTACTCAATATACAGATTGAATAACATCGGGGAGAGGCTACAACCCCGTCTCACTCCCTTCCCAACCACTGCTCCCCTTTCATGCCCCTCAACTCTTAGAACTGCCATTTGGTTTCTATACAAATTGTAAATAGCCTTTCGCTTCTTGTATTTTACCCCTGCCACCTCCAGATTTTGAAGAGAGTATTCCAGTCAACATTGTCAAAAGATTTCTTTAAGTCTACAAATGCTACAAACGTATGTTTGCCTTTCCTTAATCTATTTTATAAGATAAGTCGTAGGGTCAGTATTGCCTCACGTGTTCCAAGATTTCTACGGAATCCAAACTGATCTTCCCTGAAGTCAGCTTCTACCAGTTGTTTCCATTCGTCTGTAAAGAATTCGTGTTAGTATTTTGCAGCCGTGGCTTATTAAAGTGATAGTTCGGTATTTTTCACATCTGTCCTCACCTGCTTTCATTGGGATTGGAATTATTATATTCTTCTTGAAGTCTGAGGGTATTTCGCCTGTCATGCTCACCAGATGGGTAGAGTTTTGTCAGCGCTGGCTCTCCCAAGGCTATGAGTAGTTCTAATGGAATGTTGTCTACTCTCGAGGCCTTGTTTCGACTTAGGACTTTCAGTGATCTGTCAAACTCTTCACGCAGTATCAATCTCCCATTTCATCTTCATCTACGTTCTCTTCCATTTTCAAATATTGTCCTCAAGAACATTGCCCTTGTATAGACCCTCTATATATTCCTTCCAACTTTCTGCTTTCCCTTCTTTGCTTAGCACTGGGTTTTCATTTGAACTCTTGATATTCATGCAAGTGGTTCTCTTTTCTCCGAAGGTCTCTTTAATTTTTCTGTAGGCAGTATCTATCCTACCCCTAGTGATATGCGCCTCTACATCCTTACATTTGTCCTCTAGCCACCCCTGCTTAGCCATTTTGCACTTCCTTCCGATCTCATTTTTCAGACGTTTGTATTCCCTTTTCCCTGCTTCATTTACTGCATTTTTGTATTTTCTCCTTTCATCAATTCAGTATCTCCTCTGTTACCCAAGGATTTCTATTAGCCCTCCTCTTTTTACCTACTTGATCCTCAGCTGCCTTCACTATTTCATATCTCAAAGCTACCCATTCTTCTTCTACTGTATTTCTTTCCCCGTTCTTGTCAGTTGTTACCTAATGCTCTCCTTGAATCTCTCTACAACCTCTGGTTTTGTCAGTTTATCCAGGCCCCATCTCCTTCAATTCCCACCTTTTTGCAGTTTCTTTAATTTTAATCTACAGTTCATAACCAATAGATTGTGGTCAGAGTCCACATTTGCGCCTGGAAATGTCTTACAATTTAAAGCCTTGTTCCTAAATGTCTGTCTTACCAATATATATATATATATATATATATATATATATATATATATATATATATATAATGTAAAAATGCCGCGAATACAAAACAAGAAAAGAAAACGCTAGTTCAGTGGGGGGAGATGTAACCAAAAATAGTCTTTGCATTGTGGTGAATCTGAAGCGGATGTTCATTGCGAGGCTGAGCCTAGGCCTAGTACTAGTACTGAAGCTGCTTGTGCTTCTAAAACAAGCTCTTCTTCTAAGAAACATACCCGTAACTTAGCTAAATATGAGATATATGGAAAAGAAGAAGCTTGCTATGATATTGTTAATAGCAACAGTTTAGGTAGACTAGTTAGCCAAATTGCGGTGTGCGAAAAATGTAAAGGATCCCTTACCGTTTCTTCTGGAACCAGGCTATGCTTACAAGTACCGATAATAATAAATTGCAGTGACTGTTCTTTTGAAGTGTCCACTACTAATTCTTCATGCTTTCCAGACTCTAAACAATCATAAGTGAACCTACGCATTCCGATGTATTGGAAAAGGTGAAGAATCGGCGAAAGCTTTCTGTGGTGTAATGAACTTGCCGACTCCGCCAGCTTTCAAATATTAGAATAAGATGCTTCGAGATGCTGCAAAAGAGTTCTGTGAGGAGAGTATGAAGGCTGCAGTTGAAGACAGTGTCGGTGAAAATGATGGTAATAAAGACTTAACAGCCATATTTGACGGATCGTGGCAACGCAGGGGTCACACTTCACTCAGTGGAATTGTAACTGCAATAGCAGAAAACACAGGCAAGGTAATTGATGTTAAAATTTTATCCAAGCATCGCAGATGCGAAAATAGAAGTACCAACAATCATGATGCTGATTGGCTAGCTAACTACTCTGGAGTAAGTGGAGGAATGGAGGTAAAAGGAGTTGTGGACATGTTCCAAGAATCGCTGCCGAAATACGGAGTGCGGTACAAGTATTATTTAGGAGACGGGGACAGTGCTTCTCACCCTAAGGTTTGTGAGGCCAAACCATATGGTCCCGACTTCTCAATTGAGAAATTGGAATGTTGCGGTCACGTCCAGAGGCGGATGGGTAGTCGCCTCAGGAAATTGAAACAGAAACTTGGGAAAACAAAACTTTCCGATGGCAGAACCATCGGGGGTCGTGGCTGCCTTAATGGTGAGGCTATAAATGAAATACAACTATATTATGGCCTACCTATAAGAAGGAATGCTACAAAAACTCTAAAGGACATGAAGCCAGTTACCAACGAAGACACATATGGACACGTACTATGCACCAAAGGTGAGACAAGCTGGTGCAAATTCCGAAAAGCCCAAGTGAAAAATGAGCCTTATGACCACAATGACCACACTCATTTTCCTTTCGCTGTCATGGAACAAATAACTCCCATATTTAGAGACTTGGTCCATCCTGACCTCTTGCGTCAGTGCCTACATGGTGGAGCGCAAAATCCGTCTGAGTGGTTCAACATTGTTGTATGGTCGCGGCTACCAAAAGCAACTTTTATTTTGATGACTGCATTTCAGTTGGGAGTGTACGAAGCTATTCCAAGTTTCAGTGAAGGAAATATAACCAAGTGTAAAATTTTGAGTCTTCTTGGCACATCTCCAGCCAAGAACTGTGTCAAGTTTTAGAAAAAGGACGACGAACTTCGGATTAAAAAAGTGGACAAAGCTGTCACAGAAATTGAGAAAAAGTGTCGCAAGGACACACAGCAAGCAAGAAGAAAGATTGAGGACCAGTTTGAAGAACTAGAAGATCCAGATAGACCTTCATATGAAGCTGGAATGTACTAAAGTAAGAATAAAATCATCGTTTAATAGTCTTATCTTTATTTGAATTTCCCCGACAACTGTGTTTTTCAATGGCTAGGAACATTTTTCTTGGCTACTATTAATGTTATCAACATGATTTTTTAAAAATTGTCCCCTATTTGTTTGTTGTTGATTTAAACTGAGGAAATATGAATATCTTTTAAAGAACTATGGTGTAAATTTAATTAAAGTAAAAAATTGCAGTTTTTATGGCTACTTCAAAAAAATATATTTTTAAAAATAAGTTTTTATTATTTTTAAGACTAATCATTTTAAAATGAAGATGAAGATATTAAGAACACAAAAAAATTAATATAATATGTCAATTGGTAAGGGAGAAAAATGTTCCTAAAGTTATATAATTTAACATGGCCGAGACAGAACCATCCGACTCCCCTTGACTCATTTCACTCATTTTGCGAACCATTGCTGCCTTCTTGTGACGCGCACGAACGATTGCACGTGGATGATTATACTTCTGTCAAAATTTCTACAACATTTCTGGTACCCAAGATTTCCGCTGTTTCGTCGCATTACACAGCCTACCAAACACAGTCATCGCTATGAGTCAACCATTAGCAAAACTCTCCAAGCAAATGTGAGACCAATAGCGCCACCACACTGTCGATTGCAGCGATGCTGGTAGAGCCCTTACGAATCTCCCTTAACTGCTCTCCTAAACTTTGTTGAAGCACTTTCTCCCTTCCGCAGCAGGAGGTGGCATTAACGTCTCTCCTACGACAGAACTATGGTAGTAACTTTTGCTCCAACCAAGTTTATAAAATCTGAGCCAGCCAATGCACGGGCTAGTGCAAAGGGAAAGGGCCTGAATCTTCGTTCTCATGTGCTATGGAATGTATAGTGCCCGCCGAAAACATGTGAGCAATTAGCAAATGGAAAAATTGGGATGTGGTTCTCAAGGATGTTTTGAAAGTTGTTAGCGCGTCTTCCAAAAACCCGCTCACTAGGCCAACAGAAACAGTTACTGGCTGAAGGAGCACCTACCTCTTGAGCCGTCTTGCCTCTGGCGGCCTCCGAGCCAGCTTTGAGTGTTGTAAGAGGATCAGCGCTGACCATTGCAAACGGTAGTTCAAATCGCCGGCTTCGCGGTGAGCACTCAAAGACTTCCCAAGAGGGTTGCCCGTGTAACTCTGTCCCGTAATTCCTTCACCAAAGTAGACTTAAAGCTTGTATAATATGTAGGAAATGACTGAATTAAGTTTGATCGTAGAAAGAGAAAGAAAAATAAGAAGCTGTTGATCTAAATTCTAATTTCATTCGTCCTGTGCTCATTCAAATTGATATATCGAACGAAATAGGAAATTAAATTATAGTTAACCTATACGACAATCTCGTGAATGAAAATTAAATCTAAGAAAAGTTATAGGGAATGGACTGCCGGCTCTCACCTTCAACACTGTTATCTCATCTTTCATTACTCCTTTCTTCCGAAAATGTTTATTGTTATAAGATGTTCGTATCACGTATGGCTCGTATTTCTTCTTCGTAGTAATGCAGTGACGTATTTGAGGCTCTTTATTAGATAGCTTTTGTTCTGAACTGATATTTATTACGCTGCTTGTCTCAAAACAAAAATAAGCTTTTGTATTCGTTGCGGGTGTAATACCGAATCATGAAGATCTCATAGAAAAAAAGAAAAATCGCTTAAGCATCAATATTAGATGTAAGCCTTGAAATTTCTGTAGAGACATACAGTGCAAGCGGCTTTCGTCAGTCCATTAAGAGGTAGTACGCATTGAGAAGCCGCTTATTTGATGCTCACTGTCTGCGAGTTGGAGGTAAAAAGCAATGCCTTAACGTTCTGTAACCGAGCAGCGCCAAATGCCGCATGTAGAGGCCCTCAAACGTCAAACAATACAGTGTGTAATGATCAGAAAAGTTCCATTCTCGAATGGCCGACAGGCTACAGAGGATCCCATGTGAGCATTATCTTCAGTTGAGCTGGTACGCTAAGCCTTCTGTACGTACCTCTGGACCAGGGTTACTGGTCTCCATCGTATAGGCCTATTTGTCTACTTGTACCAGTGTCTGTATGTCACATTCTTTGTGACGACCAGTTGAACCTAAGGATTCGATTAGAACAATAGAATCTGTCGCTTCCTGGTTCGTGGTCGGTAGTACCATATGCTAATCTATATATCCGAATCTTAATAAAGTTATAGGCTGGGGCAGACTTTTGTTCTACTAATTTATGGGAGAATCTAGGAAGCCTCATCTATGTTTTTATGACCAAATTCTGTGTTCTGCATGTTCATGTCAAGCACCTGAAGAAACAAAAAAAGCAGACCATTAAGTCAACCCAGAATCTCTCTTCCCTAGCAACACCATACATACCTCCTTAGCGTAACATCCAAGTTTTCTCTAGTGTTTCCAACCGCTGAGACCTAAAAAATCTCATCTTGACGCCATAGCTGTTTCACTCCTCTACACAGCTGCTCGTGTACCAAGAAACAGGGACTGAAAATGCATCGTTACTTGTGATCTCAGCATGTGCTAAATTTATATGTTTCGATTCATGTCGTGTTACGACACAGATAACACGAAGAATTGTGAATAATTTTTGTGTTGTAGGTTTACGAAAAATTTTATACTTATGCCTATAATCTTCACATAAGATCTTTCATCAAGGAAACCTATTATCTGTTGTTTACCTCTGACATACATTTTCTCTTGTTTATCAGCTGTTGGTTAAGAATTGTGGAAAAAGCTATACATCATGTTTGATGAAAATGAAACTGCTCATCGCATTACTGTGTAGATACATTATGCGAATATCAACCGTCGTATTTCAGTTCGCTCGTTTGCATCCTCTTCACTAGTACGTTTGTGTTTACGCAGGATAGTTTCATTGTTATCATAGCTAACACTTGGTTCAAGAATCATAAAAGAAGGTTGTATACATGGAAGAAGCCTGGAGATACTGACAGATATCAGATAGATTGTATAATGGTAAGACAGAGATTTAGGAACCAGGTTTTAAATTGTAAGACTTTCCAGGGGCAGATGTGCACTCTGACCACAATCTATTGGTTATGAACTGTAGATTAAAACTGAAGAAACTGCAAAAAGGTGGGAATTAAAGGAGATGGGACCTGGAAAAACTAACTAAACCAGAGGTTGTACAGAGTTTCAAGGAGAGCATAAGGGAACAATTGACAGGAATGGGGGAAAGAAATACAGTAGAAGAAGAATGGGTAGCCCTGAGGGATGAAGTAGTGAAGGCAGCAGACGATCAAGTAGGTAAAATGACGAGGGCTGGTAGAAATCCTTGGGTAACAGAAGAAATATTGAATTTAATTGATGAAAGAAGAAAATATAAAAATGCATTATATGAAACAGGCAAAAAGGAATACAAACGTCTCAAAAATGAGATCGACAGGAAATGCAAAACTGCTAAGCAAGGATGGCTGGAGGACAAATGTAAGGATGTAGAGGCTTATCTCACTAGGGGTAAGATACACTCCTGGAAATTGAAATAAGAACACCGTGAATTCATTGTCCCAGGAAGGGGAAACTTTATTGACACATTCCTGGGGTCAGATACATCACATGATCACACTGACAGAACCACAGGCACATAGACACAGGCAACAGAGCATGCACAATGTCGGCACTAGTACAGTGTATATCCACCTTTCGCAGCAATGCAGGCTGCTATTTTCCCATGGAGACGATCGTAGAGATGCTGGATGTAGTCCTGTGGAACGGCTTGCCATGCCATTTCCACCTGGCGCCTCAGTTGGACCAGCGTTCGTGCTGGACGTGCAGACCACGTGAGACGACGCTTCATCCAGTCCCAAACATGCTCAATGGGGGACAGATCCGGAGATCCTGCTGGCCAGGGTAGTTGACTTACACCTTCTAGAGCACGTTGGGTGGCACGGGATACATGCGGACGTGCATTGTCCTGTTGGAACAGCAAGTTCCCTTGCCGGTCTAGGAATGGTAGAACGATGGGTTCGATGACGGTTTGGATGTACCGTGCACTATTCAGTGTCCCCTCGACGATCACCAGTGGTGTACGGCCAGTGTAGGAGATCGCTCCCCACACCATGATGCCGGGTGTTGGCCCTGTGTGCCTCGGTCGTATGCAGTCCTGATTGTGGCGCTCACCTGCACGGCGCCAAACACGCATACGACCATCATTGGCACCAAGGCAGAAGCGACTCTCATCGCTGAAGACGACACGTCTCCATTCGTCCCTCCATTCACGCCTGTCGCGACACCACTGGAGGCGGGCTGCGCGATGTTGGGGCGTGAGCGGAAGACGGCCTAACGGTGTGCGGGACCGTAGCCCCGCTTCATGGAGACGCTTGCGAATGGTCCTCGCCGATACCCCAGGAGCAACAGTGTCCCTAATTTGCTGGGAAGTGGCGGTGCGGTCCCCTACGGCACTGCGTAGGATCCTACGGTCTTGGCGTGCATCCGTGCGTCGCTGCGGTCCGGTCCCAGGTCGACGGGCACGTGCACCTTCCGCCGACCACTGGCGACAACATCGATGTACTGTGGAGACCTCACGCCCCACGTGTTGAGCAATTCGGCGGTACGTCCACCCGGCCTCCCGCGTGCCCACTATACGCCCTCGCTCAAAGTCCGTCAACTGCACATACGGTTCACGTCCACGCTGTCGCGGCATGCTACCAGTGTTAAAGACTGCGATGGAGCTCCGTATGCCACGGCAAACTGGCTGACACTGACGGCGGCGGTGCACAAATGCTGCGCAGCTAGCGCCATTCGACGGCCAACACCGCGGTTCCTGGTGTGTCCGCTGTGCCGTGCGTGTGATCATTGCTTGTACAGCTCTCTCGCAGTGTCCGGAGAAAGTATGGTGGGTCTGACACACCGGTGTCAATGTGTTCTTTTTTCCATTTCCAGGAGTGTAGATACTGCCTACAGGAAAATTAAAGAGACCTTTGGAGAAAACAGAATCACTTGCATGAATATCAAGAGCTCAGATGGAAACCCAGTGTAAGGGTTTGACAGGTACTGATTCTTGTGCAACATGTCTTCAAAATATTTCACAAGACTGGAAAATTCAGATTGTTCGAAATGTTTCATCATTATGATACTATGTTTTACTCGGTCTTGTGTTGCTTGAGACCAATATGCTGAGAGGAAGGCATGATAAAATTCTCCTTCACTGTGACAATCGTGAATGACCGATCGCATTCTTTCAGCTGGTTCATTCTCAAAGTAGCCACACAGAAATTCTAATCTGTGCTCTAATGACCAGTTAGGAGGAAAACAATGAGAGAATTGATGGAGCCACGCTTGTGGATGAATGTCGTTGCCAGAATTCTTAGATGTTTTGAATTTACGTGTAGTAATGAACAGCTTATAGTCTAAATCATCGTGTCAGCGAGTCGCATATCGGTCACTGTTACGTCGTGTCGGCGGTAACATCTCAAAATTCGGTGCACCTTGCCAATTTCTTTCATAATTTCCGAAATGCCCTGTGTTATTATTTTGCGGCTTTTCCGTATTTCTAAGTCCCTCTTCCCGTGTTGGAGCGCGAGTGTCCTGTGAAATATGTAATTTTTGTATTACTTGTGCCAACTGATCTTGTACTTCCCGGATTTCTCCTTTGTGTTGCGTATTAATTTGATTCTGATTCTGTTTGAATTTCTTAATTTGTTCATACTCTTCTGTGTCAGTGATGGCTACAGGTCTTGTGTCATTCAGATCATCATCTACCTTTGTAGATAAGTTAGTGAACTGATCCGAAAGTTCGCCTGCTTTCTCCGATAGTGTACTTATTTCCTCAGTGTGTTTTTCTGAACCAAATGTCAGAGTGTCCATTTGTATTGAAATCGTATCTACTGTGTCCTTTAAGTTTTCCTGAGTTTTTGAAAGTTGCGTAACCGAATCGGTAGATGCAACTGAGTCAATTTAACTTGCACGGTCTCATGATTTTCATGAACAATAGTTTGCAGTTCTTTTATGGTTGCTTCGTGATTCTGTAATGTATTTTCATGCCACTAAAAAATAGGTAGGAAATGCTCACAAATTTGTGTTCTTACGTCATTACAGACTTTTTGACATTTCGATTCGATTTTGTGTAACTCAGTAGTTAAATCTTCACGTGTTTGTTCAAGCGTGGAGTGAAGATTTTGTTCCATTGCGTCTAACTGTTGCTGTGTTTGTCTCTGGTGTTGTTCCATTGTGTCTAACTTTTGAAGCTTTTGTCCCATTTGTTGCATTAATTGTAATAACAATGCACTGGTGTCTGAAACATGATCCTCAGTGCTATTCGGCAGTGCATTTGAACCGGCAATATTCGCATTTTGAAAAGCAGAAAATGTGTCTTGACTTATTTGAGAAAGCGGCGAGGACGCAAAACCTGAATCTACAGTATTTGCAAGATTGCGTCCTGTCATTTCGGAATCCTGAGGCGTGCTGTTGCCGACCGATCGATCGACAATGCTTCCCTGTTCGCTATTTGTTTCACTGTCTACGCTATTATTTCCCGCCCGCTCCATTTCCCTATGCATACTTACCAAATTACTACTTTGAATGTCTGTTAATTCACTACACAGTGGTGATGATAAGCTACGCTCGTCGTAATTATTATTTCTCAGTTTACTTTGGAGCCTAGTGTTACGTTTTTCACACGCCAGTATTGTCACAATATTTCACACCATGACACAGAAAAGCACTTTTTGAAGAGCAAAATAAGAAAACACATTAACATAGCACTGAAAATAATACCTACTTAATTGCAAGCGCAGCTGCGAAATACTTGGTGCAAATCAACATGCATGCCACAACTGTTTTACTGTACAACAATGAAAGACTGCAGCTACAAAGGAGATTCTCTCTACAATTACGAGCTAGCAATAAACAATAGCTACACTAATTACACAAACCACAAGAAAAAATCAGAAGATTCCAATGAGGTATCCTAGGCTAACGGTCGACATATGAAACATCCCCTTAGAAAAATTAATGAATTACTGAGCTGATAAACCTCTTACGTTATTTGTTTTTCAATCAGCTGAGCAAAACTTAACGTTCTCAGACATTACTGTCTTTACTTATTCTGATCAACACTAAAGTGACACAATATTTTTAGCGCAACGCAATCTGACTTTTACTAATCCCTACAAAAGAATGGCCCTGACTAACAATAACCTACACCTTTCACAAATCACTTACCTCACAAAAATCTTCGTTACTCGAACTACTGCAATACAGCGAGCGCCACTACTGTCAGCTAAATAAAAGATTCAAACTACTGAAGGCACTAACTACTGATAGGCATAGTTAGCAAATGAAAGATTTTGATAGAGAACAAACAATGTATTTATCTTAATAGTGTTAAAAGTCATAATTTATACAGGGTGAGTCACCTGACATTGTAATTCTTTCAGACAGTAAAGGACTTGGAAGAGCAGTTGAACGGAATGGATAGTGTCTTGAAAGGGGGATGTAAGATGAACATAAACAAAAGCAAAACGAGGATATTGGAATGTAGTCGAATTAAGTCGGGTGATGCTGAGGGAATTAGATTAGGAAATGAGACCCTTTAAGTAGTAAAGGAGTTTTGCTATTTGGGGAGCAAAATAACTGATGATGGTCGAAGTAGAGAGGATATAAAATGTAGACTGGCAATGGCAAGGAAAGCGTTTCTGAAGAAGAGAAATTTGTTAACATCGAGTATAGATTTAAGTGTCAGGAAGTCATTTCTGAAAGTATTTGTGTGGAGTGTAGCCATGTATGGGAGTGAAACATGGACGATAAATAGTTTGGACAAGAAGAGAATAGAAGCTTTCGAAATGTGGTGCTACAGAAGAATGCTGAAGATTAGATTGGTAGATCATATAACTAACGAGGAGGTATTGAATAGCATTGGGGAGAAGAGAAGTTTGTGGCACGACTTGACTAGAAGAAGGGATCGGTTGGTAGGACATGTTCTGAGGCATCAAGGGATCACCAATTTAGTATTGGAGGGCAATGTAGAGGGCAAAAATCGTAGAGGGAGAGGAAGAGATGAATACACTAAACAGATTCTGAAGGATGTAGGTTGCAGTAGGTACTGGGAGATGAAGAAGCTTGCACAGGATACAGTAGCATGGAGAGCTGCATCAAACTAGTCTCAGGACTGAAGACCACAACAACAACAAGTTTCATTGTTATCGATGGTATTTCCTGTTGATGTATCTGTGTATAGCTATGGATAACACCTTTCGCAAAGAGCCTTGGAATGTGCCAGACAGTACCTAGGATCAAACTGTATATTGTGGTCGGCACTCGAATTCAGTAACTGATTTTAGAACCATTTATAGATGCGCGCATTATAGACCGCTATAAGCAGTTTCCATTGTTTTCTATAGTTTTGGTCATTGTTAATCATGAGGTTGTGTTTTGCGTAGTATTTGTAAATTATTTGGGCCTTACACATTTAAGTGCTGTATATTACTAGTTTTTGGAACTATTATTAATTCCCCCCCCCCCCCCCCCCCCCATGAACCATGGACCTTGCCGTTGGTGGGGAGGCTTGCGTGCCTCAGCGATACAGATAACCGTACCGTAGGTGCAACCACAACGGAGGGGTATCTGTTGTGAGGCCAGACAAACGTGTGGTTCCTGAAGAGGGGCAGCAGCCTTTTCAGTAGTTGTAAGGGCAACAGTCTGGATGATTGACTGATGTGGCCTTGTAACAATAACCAAAACGGCCTTGCTGTGCTGGTACTGCGAACGGCTGAAAGCAAGGGTAAACTACAGCCGGAATTTTTCCCGAGGGCATGCAGCTTTACTGTATGATAAAATGATGATGGCGTCCTCTTGGGTAAACTATTCCGGAGGTAAGATAGTCCCCCATCCGGATCTCCGGGCGGGGACTACTCAAGAGGATGTCGTTATCAGGAGAAAGAAAACTGGCGTTCTACGGATGGGAGCGTGGAATGTCAGATCCCTTAATCGGGCAGGTAGGTTAGAAAATTTAAAAAGGGAAATGGATAGGTTGAAGTTAGATATAGTGGGAATTAGTGAAGTTCGGTGGCAGGAGGAACAAGACTTGTGGTCAGGTGACTACAGGGTTATAAACACAAAATCAAATAGTGGTAATGCAGGAGTAGGTTTAATAATGAATAGGAAAATAGGAATGCGGGTAAGCTACTACAAACAGCATAGTGAACGCATTATTGTGGCCAAGATAGATACGAAGCCCACACCTACTACAGTATTACAAATTTATATGCCAACTAGCTCTGCAGATGACGAAGAAATTGAAGAAATGTATGATGAAATAAAAGAAATTATTCAGATTGTGAAGGGAGACGAAAATTTAATAGTAATGGGTGACTGGAATTCGAGTGTAGGAAAAGGGAGAGAAGGAAACATAGTAGGTGAATATGGATTGGGGCTAAGAAATGAAAGAGGAAGCCGCCTGGTAGAATTTTGCACAGAGCACAACATAATCATAGCTAACACTTGGTTTAAGAATCATGAAAGAAGGTTGTATACATGGAAGAACCCTGGAGATACTAAAAGGTATCAGATAGATTATATAATGGTAAGACAGAGATTTAGGAACCAGGTTTTAAATTGTAAGATATTTCCAGGGGCAGATGTGGACTCTGACCACAATCTATTGGTTATGACCTGTAGATTAAAACTGAAGAAACTGCAAAAAGGTGGGAATTTAAGGAGATGGGACCTGCATAAACTGAAAGAACCAGAGGTTGTACAGAGTTTCAGGGAGAGCATAGGGGAACAATTGACAGGAATGGGGGAAAAAACTATAGTAGAAGAAGAATGGGTAGCTTTGAGGGATGAAGTAGCGGAGGCAGCAGAGGGTCAAGTAGGTAAAAAGACGAGGGCTAGTAGAAATCCTTGGGTAACAGAAGAAATATTGAATTTAATTGATGAAAGGAGAAAATATAAAAATGCAGTAAATGAAGCAGGCAAAAAGGAATACAAACGTCTCAAAAATGAGATCGACAGGAAGTGCAAGATGGCTAAGCAGGGATGGCTAGAGGACAAATGTAAGGATGTAGAGGCCTATCTCACTAGGGGTAAGATAGATACTGCCTACAGGAAAATTAAAGAGACCTTTGGAGATAAGAGAATGACTTGTATGAATATCAAGACCTCAGATGGAAACCCAGTTCTAAGCAAATCAGGGAAAGCAGAAAGGTGGAAGGAGTATATAGAGGGTCTATACAAGGCGATGTACTTGAGGGGGGGCGATGCCAGTAGTACTACCATGACTGCATCCATGGTAACAGCTACTGAAAATCACATCACCAGTACCACCAGCCTTCCACGAAATTATTTATATTTGGCACTCTGTAAATAGACAAGGTATTTGTGAAATTTGGTTGATTTTAATAACAATTGTGGTGTTACTAAAAACTCTACCTTACACCCGTGATTATCCCAAATCAGAAACCTGGACAGGTATCCTATCCTAGTGAACTTAATTCCGAGTGTCCTAATTTATTATGGAAAGACTTATTCGGCAGCTGTGAAAATAGTTATGATTGCTTTCTAATGTATGGAGTTGTAGTGCTTAAAGTTCAGTTTCATATTTCGACAAATACTCCACTTCCAGTGAATTTTTAGACCAATCTGCATTTATTTTCTTAAACAGTTTGCCTTATTTGAAAAGCTACCAGAAAATAATAAATATTCTTAATCATAGCATTTACGCACTTTGATCAGAATTACAAAGTTTATCAGAATTCATTTCATCAGAAAGTGTTTAAACTTAAATTTTCTGTTGTGTTGCGTTGGCATTCGCACAACCAAATATATTTTGAGTAGGTTAAAAGTTTGCTTATCAAATCGCATTTGTTATTTAAAGAGTTATATTTTGTTGTGATTTACTTAATTAATCATTGTTGATAAGGATACTTATCCTTTTTTCATACATACTTGTGTAGTTTCGTTAACTAGCATGATTCTTGAAACCATGACAGTTTAAGGGCCTCCTGTATTAGGTTAGTTAGTTAATGAAGCAAAGCAAAGCTTCCTTCAGAGCCAATGTAGTTTGTTTTGCATTCTGTTTAATTCCTTCAGACTGAGCTTAAGAAAAGAAATATTTACTGTTTTTGCTATTCTGATGCAAGTTGGTTAATTCACAGGCATACAGACCCTGTATTAACTAATGACCTTAAAGAGTATGATCATTAACAGACCCCCTGATTTAAATCAGAATAAATTCTCGCTCTTTCCTGTACAGTACCGTGAGTAGTTTCATGAGTGTTGGTGATTGGTCCTATAAACTGCTGCATCCAGTATATTTAAGGTAAGCGTTTTTGAGACGCATAAGTTACCGTTGGCCATCTCACTGGCGATTTGTTTGTCTAACTTATTAGTTAGTAGTACATTTATTGGCAAGTTTAGGTTACTGTGTTGTAGAGTGAAATGTAATGTCGTGTGACTATGGCCCCCTGTTGGATAGACAGGTGGCCTCGTGCAAGTCTTTTTAGGTTACGCCACTTGGGTGACTTGCCTGTCGATGGGGATGATATGACGATGAAGACTGTGGTGTCACCGCCAGACACCACACTTGCTAGGTGGTAGCCTTTAAATCGGCCGCGGTCCGGTAGTATACGTCGGACCCGCGTGGCGCCACTATCAGTGATTGCAGACCGAGCGCCGCCACACGGCAGGTCTAGTCTAGAGAGACTCCCTAGCACTCGCCCCAGTTGTACAGCCGACTTTGCTAGCGATGGTTCACTGACAAATTACGCTCTCATTTGCCGAGACGATAGTTAGCATAGCCTTCAGCTACGTCATTTGCTACGACCTAGCAAGGCGCCATTATCATTTGCTATTTATCTTGTGATGCATGTACCGTCAAGAGCGATGTTCACCAATTATGGATTAAAGGTAAGTATTCCAGAAGCTACGTACCTTTTTTGCTAATCTCAAGACATTGTCCTGTTCCAGACCTCACGCCAGCCTGCGTGAACTTAACGCGTGCCTTTCAGCTACCGGTCATAGTGGATTGGCTGTCTGGGCAGTCCACAACAGTTGGCGACGAGAATTTTGCGTTCGTATTGATATTGCCCTGATTTACTTGTGTCATGGCTTCGCCACAATCTCCAGATGTACTGTCCGAATTTTATCGCTTGCAGAATCAGCAGACGCAGGCCTTATTGGATGCCCTTGGAAAGCTCGTCCGGGGTCAACGTCAATGCAAAACGAAGCGGCAGCCGCCGCTCACCGCTACCGCCGCCACAACACGCTGTGGCACCACCTTTTCGTCCTTTTGATGCGGCACTGGAAAGCTGGACGGAGTGGTCACGCCAATTTGGATTCCATCTCGCCGCCTACAGAATTCAAGGTAATGAGCGGCAACCTTTTATCCTTTCCGCCGTACGCGTCCAAACGTACCGTGTGATAGTGAAATTATTTCCCCGACGCGGCGTAGCAACTCTGTCCTAAGACGAAATTTTGTCTGCATTGGATGCATATTTCAAAGAATCAGTCAATGTAGTTGCAAAAATGTATACCTTCTTTCGTACAAAACGTACGGCAGGTCAGACTAATCGGGAGTGGGTTGCAACCTTGCAAGACCTTACTAGGGATTGTGCTTTTGAGTGTGAATGTGGACTCCCTTATTAAGATACTATGGTACGTGATGCTATTGCACAGAACGTTTCTGATGTTCGTATATGGGAACAGATTTTGAAACTAGTCAATCCCTCCCTTCAACAAGTGCTGGACATATTGGATCGGCAGTACACACTTGACTTTGCTCAGGAATCATTTGAAACTTCGCCACCCATGTGTCAGGTTAACTGGCCCGTCGGGCGAGCTGTACGGAACAGTAAACAGTCCTCGCACCCGACCGCGCCAAAACCGCCTGGCTCTCAGCCACGTGTCCCGCGCCAGCATGGGAATGCAGTGAAATCATGCCCGCGGTGTGCTACTAGACATTCGCGTGAGAATTGCCCGTCACGCCAAGCTATTTGCTTTTTCTGTAATAAAAAAGGACATGTTCAGAGTGTTTGCCAGAAAAAGCTCAGAACGGACACTCACACCCATTCCAGGCCCTTTGCTTCACGCCAGTATCGGCATCGAACCAAGAATACTCAGGCTCGTGAACCTTCGCCCATGGAAATTCATGTAGTTCATTCCACTCCGCCCAGTGCTCATTGACTGTGTTCGTCCCACAAAAAGTGTGCGTCGACATCGCCGGAAATCCCGTCATGTCGCATGTGATTCTCTACCAGTGTCAGTTCACGTTGCACGAGACAGTCGCTCTTGTCGTCAACAGGACAATAAACTTTTTGTGGATTTGGACATTAACGGCACAGCTCGATACCGGAGCTGCAGTTTCACTGATCAATCAAGACACGTACAAACAGCTGGGCACACCTCCGTTGCGTGCCGCAAATGTTAAGCTAACTACACATTCAGGTCACGGGCTCCCTGTGTTAGGACAGTGCAGCCTTCTTGCAACATACAAGGGACAAACAAAACTTGTGTCATTTTACGTCCTTCGTTCTTCTTCTGCAGTGAACTTGTTTGGTTTCGATTTATTTCAGTTGTTTAACTTGTCTATAGTAAATCAGGCCCTCTCAGTGAACCAGACTGTGCCTTCAGACAGTGTTTCTCGTCTCTGTGAAGAATTTGCAGACTTTTTTGCACCGGGCCTCGGTTGCGCTAAGAACTATAAAGCACATTTGGAACTGAAAGTAAACGCGCAACCAAAATTTTTCAGAGTTCGCAGTGTTCCCCACGCATTGCGTAATGAGGTCGCAAAAACATTACACGATTTGGAATCACAAGGTGTGATTGAACGTGTACAGGCTTCTCTCTGGGCATCACCCTTAGTAATTTTCCAAAAACCTTCCGGAAAATTGAGACTTTGTGTGGACTTCAAGGCAACAGTGAATCCCCAACTAGTGATTGCTACTTTTCCTTTACCCCGCCCGGAAGATCTTTTTGACAAACTGTGCCCGGGTAAATATTTTTCGAAGTTAGACCTAGCAGATGTGTACTTGCAAATACCGGTGGACGAAGAATCCCAGCGCGGTTTGGTGGTTAACACGCATCTTGGTTTGTATCGATTTAAAAGACTGCCATTCGGGTGTGCATCTGCCCCTGCATTGTTTCAGCAATATCTGCAAACTGTCTGTGCCTTGGTCCCTACTGCAGCAAACTATCTGGACGATATTGTGATCTCCGGAAGGCGGAAGAACAACATTTAGCCAATCTCAGAACATTATTTCAGGTCTTGCGACAAAATGGTCTTCGCTTGCGGAAGGACAAATGTGTGTTTTTTGCTCGTGACTTACCCTATCTGGGACATGTCCTCAATGCCCAAGGCATACATCCCAGTCCCGAGCACCTCCGTGCCATACAAGACTTGCCTTCGCCGCAGAATTTGAAGCAGCTACAGAGTGTGCTGGGAAAAATCAATTATTATCATCGCTATGTGCGCCACGCCTCTTCCATTTCAGCTCCGCTTCATCGCTTACGCTGTAAAGGTGTTCCGTTCGTCTGGACGACGGAATGCGAACGCGCCTTTCGCCAGTTGAAATCGGCGTTGCTTTCCAACACTTGCCTTACGCCATTCGATCCCCAGAAACCCCTTTTGTTGATGGTAGATGCGTCGGATTTAGGGATCGGAGCTGTGCTTGCGCACAAAGATGGATCACATGATCGCCCTATTGCACTTGCGTCCAAATTGCTCTCGTCTGCGCAAAGACATTATTCACAGATCGAGAAAGAAGCATTGGCTCTCGTCTTTGGTGTTACTAAGTTTCATGATTTCTTGTACGAGGTGTGGCTAGAAGAAAACCGGACTGATGCTGGAAAAAACATTTATTTACAATTATTTACAATTTCATGTTATCTCCTTCAATGTACTCTCCTCCTCGGTCTCTACACCGCTCCATACGAATTTTCCACTGTTCATAGCAATGCTGCAGATCATTTTCGGTAAGTCCATACATTACTTCCGTCGCTTTTTCTTTTACTGCTTCAACAGTCTCAAATCTAGTTCCTTTCAAAGCTGACTTGACTTTAGGGAAAAGAAAAAAGTCGCAGGGGGCCAAATCAGGTGAGTAGGGTGGATGATCTAAGATGGGAATGTTGTGTTTTGCCAAAAACGTCTTCACTGACAACGCACTGTGAGCTGGGGCATTGTCTTGGTGAAGGATCCATGACTTTTTTCTCCACAAATTGTTCCGTTTTCTCCGTACTCGCTCACGTAGGGTAGCCAGGAGGCTAATGTAGTAATGCTGATTCACTGTTTGTCCCTCTGGTACCCAATCAATGTGCACAATCCCTTTGATGTCAAAAAAAAAAAAAACAATCATCATTGCCTTGAATTTAGATTTTGACATTCGTGCTTTTTTTTGTCGTGGAGAACCAGGAGTTTTCCAATGCATCGATTGGCGTTTAGTTTCGGGATCGTAAGTAAAAAACCACGATTCATCGCAAGTAATAACATTTTGTAAGAAGGTGGGATCACTTTCAATGTTTTCCAGGATGTCAGAACAAATCATTCTTCGGCGTTCCTTCTGTTCAATTGTGAGACACTTTGGAACCATTTTTGAACACACTTTGTTCATGTTGAAACTTTCATGAAGACTCTGCCTAACACTTTCCTTGTCAACTCCTGTTAACTCAGACATTGCTGTGATTGTTAAACGGCAATCTTGTCGAACAAGTTTACCGATTTTTTCAATGTTTGCATCATTTTTTGCTGACAATGGTCTGCCAGTGCGAGTGTCATCACTGGTGTCTTCGCGCCATCTTTAAATCGTTTAAACCTCTCAAACACTTGTGTTCGCGATAAACAATCATCGCCATACACTTGTTGTAACATTACAAACGTTTCACTTGCAGATTTTCCTAGTTTGAAACAAAATTTGATGTTAACAGGCTGTTCTTTCTGTACACTCAACATTTTCCGACGCACAGACAAAACGTCAACTACTTAAAACAGACGCCACGGGCAGACTGAGTGCAGGTGGCAGATGAAATCGAGCAGCAGGCGGAGCGAGAGTCACGTGACAGGCCACGCGACTTTCAGCCTTATTGCATTCGTTTTATTGTTTCACCAGTACTAGTCCTCGTATGGACGTCACATTACCATCATCACAGACCACAAACCATTGACGTCGATTTTTCATCCGAACAAGCTTGTACCTCCACGTACAGCGCACAAATTCATTCGCTGGTCTATTTTCCTTCCGCAGTACCGCTACGATATCTTGTATCGGTCCACTGCTAAGCACGGAAACGCCGATGCGTTGTCCCGTTTGCCTGTTGCTGAGGATAGAGCATTCGATTCTTCCGAACTTGCTCGCATGTTCATTGATTCGGAAACCGATGACGTGGTCGAATCGTTTCCGATTGATTTTCGTCGTGTAGCTACAGCCACAGCTTCTGACCCTGTCCTTGCTACCGTTTTGCATTTTGTTGCTACGCAATGGCCCTTGTCACAGTCACGGATCGGGGATCCGTTGGTTCGCCGATTTTTTGCTCACAAGGAGAGACTTTTTGTACGACTTGGTGTTTTGCTGTTGCGTTCTGATAATGATCAGTCCAGGGTCGTGGTCCCACGTTCGTTACAGTCCTCTGTCTTACGGCTTCTCCACCAAGGACATTGGGGTATAGTGCGAACGAAACAACTTCCTCGTCAGCACTGTACTTGGTTCGGAATCGATGCTGCGATTACGAATATGTGCTCTTCTTGCATGGCGTGTGCCGAACAACAATCCGCACCACCGCGGAAATTCTTTGCATGGCCAACAGCCACTTCCCCTTGGCAACGCTTACACATCGATTTTGCTGGTCCATTCTGGAATGCTCGATGGTTGGTTCTGGTAGATCCATTCAGTAATTTTCCTTTTGTTGTCCGGATGTCTTCCACGACGTCTTCTGCCACCATCCACACGTTATCCACTATCTTTTGCATTGAAGGTCTTCCGCAGACTATTGTTTCCGACAATGGCCCACAATTCATGTCTGCAGAATTTCAGTCATTCTGCAAGGCCAATGGTATTCAACATCTGACGTCCGCGCCGTTTTCGCCACAGTCAAACGGTGCCGCTGAACGATTGGACCAGACTTTCAAGTCACAGATGTTCAAGTTGAAAGAGTCGCATTCTCGGGAGGACGCGTTATTGCTCTTTTTGTCCTCGTATCGCTCTCAGCCCCGAGATGGTCGCTCGCCGGCTGAGTTGCTCCACGGTCGCCCTCATCGAACCTTGATGTCTTTGCTACATCCGCCGCATCAGGTTCCTGTGCAGCTGCAGACACCTGCTTTTGCTCCAGGCGTCGTTGTCTACTATCGTAACTATCGAGGTTCACGGCGTTGGATCGAAGGGCGCTTTCTTCGCTGCCTCGGCCGCGCTATGTATCTGGTTTTGGGGGCCTCTGGTGAGGTGCATCGGCATCTCAATCAGCTGCGCCTCTGTCGTCGCCTGGGTTCTGCCGCTCCCCGTCTGCTTTCAGCGACGGTGCCGTCCAGTCAGTGCCCTGGGGACCCATCTACTGGCTCGCCTCAGCCCCAGGTGTTACCGACGATGCCTTCAATTTTGCCCCATGGCGACGCGCCGCCGCCGCCGCCGCCGCCGCCTGTTCTCCCGCCGGCGCCGCCCGCAGTGGGCGCGTCGCTGCAACCGCCGGGCGCCTCCCTGGGTCACGCGCCGCCGATCGCTTCCCGTGACCAGTTGTCCGCCGCCATGGAACTCTTGTCTGCTCCGGACCACATGGCGTCTTCGCCCGTCGGGTGCCCCGACCCGATGGAGGTCGACCCTTCGGCCCCTCCTGTCTCTATTCGGGCGCATACACCGCATGTTGGCGTGAACCCTGGAGTAGGTTTTCAGGCGTTTCCTAGCTCCCCTCAGACCGAATGGCAGGGTGCGGGTGGCACAGCCTCGCCTGTTGTTAGGCTCCCCACCTCGTCGCACACGTCAACATGGGGACCTCCCCACGGCGAGCGGAAGCCTTATAACACAACCGTACGCCGATTTTCGGGGGAGGAATGTGGTGTCACCGCCAGACACCACACTTGCTAGGTGGTAGCCTTTAAATCGGCCGCGGTCCGGTAGTATACGTCGGACCCGCGTGTCGCCACTATCAGTGATTGCAGACCGAGCGCCGCCACACGGCAGGTCTAGAGAGACTTCCTAGCACTTGCCCGAGTTGTACAGCCGACTTTGCTAGCGATGGTTCACTGACAAATTACGCTCTTATTTGCCGAGATGATAGTTAGCATAGCCTTCAGCTACGTCATTTGCTACGCCCTAGCAAGGCGCCATTATCATTTGCTATTTATCTTGTGATGCATGTACCGTCAAGAGCAATGTTCACCAATTATGGATTAAAGGTAAGTATTCCAGAAGCTACGTACCTTTTTTGCTAGTCTCAAGACATTGTCCTGTTCCATACCTCACGCCAGTCTGCGTGAACTTAACGCGTGCCTTTCGGCTACCGGTCATAGTGGATTGGCCGTCTGGCCAGTCCACAACAAAGACAACACCCAGTCAATGAACAGATAGAAAGAATGATTTTAGTGTGAGTGTCAAGGAAGGTTAGATTAGCCCTAGCACTGCTTCCTGCTTTATTACACTATGTGATCAAAAGTATCCGGGCACCTGGCTGAAAATGACTTCGTGACGCCCTCCGTCGGTAATGTCTAACTTATTTGTTAGTAACGTGTAGGCCCACCCTTAGCCTTGATGACAGCTTCCACTGTCACAGGCGTACGTCCAATCAGGTGCTGGAAGGTTTCTTGGGGAATGGCAGCCCACTCTTCACGGAGTGGTGCCTGAGGGGAGGTATCGATGTCGGTCGGTGGGGCCTGGCACGAAGTCGCCGTTCCAAAATATCCCAAAGGTTTTCTATGGGATTCAGGCCAGGACTCTGTGCAGGCCAGTCCATTCCAGGGATATTACTGTCGTGTAACCACTCCGCCACTGGCCGTGCATTATGAACATGTGCTCAACCGTGTTGAAAGATTCGATTGCCGTCCCAGAATTGCCCTTCATCGGTGGGAAGCAAGAAGGTGCTTAAAACATAAGTGTAGGCCTGTGCTGTGATAGTGCCACGCAAAACAACAAGAGGTGAAAGCCCCATTCTTGAAAAACACGACCACCACATAACACCACCGCCTCCGAATTTTACTTTTGGCACTACACAAGCTGGCAGATGACGTTCACAGGGCTTTCGCCATACCCACCCCCCATCGGATCACCACATTGTCTACCGTGATTCGTCACTCAACATTTTTCCACTGTTCAATTGTCCAATGTTTACGCTCCTCACACCAAGGAGGCGTCGTTTGGCATTTACCAGCGTGATGTGTGGCTTATGAGCAGCCGCTCGATCATGAAATCCAAATTTTCTCACCTACCGCCTAACTGTCATAGTACTTGCAGTGGATCCTGATGCAGTTCGGAATCCCCGTGTGATGTTCTGGATAGATTTTTGCCTATTACACATTACGACACTTTTGAACTGTCGGCGGTCTCTGTCAGTCAACAGACGATCTCGGCCTGTACGCTTTTGTGCTGTATGTGTCCCTTCACGTTTCCATTTCACTATCACATCGGAAACAGGGGACCTAGGGATGTTTGGGAGTGTTGAAATCTCGCGTACAGACTTATGACATAAGTGACACCCATTTACGTGACGACGTTCAAAGTCCGTGAGTTCCGCGGAGTGCCCCTTTCTGCTCTCTCACGATATCTTAAGACTACTGAGGTCGCTGATATGGAGTACCTTACAGTAGGTGGCAGCACGATGCACCTAATATGAAAACCGTATAATTTGGCGGTGTCCGGATACTTTTGACCACACAGTATATATTGCTTGACACAAGAATGTGTAATTATACTGGCGACCGATATGGATATATAATGTTACAACTTGCTTTTCTGCTGGAAGAACGTCTGTTCCTTGACCCACTTGTTTACTGTTAGTTATACTCTGCCGGAGTGCTTCGGAAAAGAATCCCAGTTTGATTGGTCTGTTTCCATTAGGTTATATCACGGTCACAAATTCTCAAAAATCCCTCGCAGGGGTATAAAGTAAGCATCAATTGCCATTTCAGGTGGTCGGTGTTACCGTTACAACTGGTTTTGCCAGTTACTTCATCAGTCCTAACTTCTCACATAGTAGTGCGAACGGGAATTCATTGTGCTTTATAAGTGGGTCCCACAAGACAATTATCTTGCCAGGAAATAAAGTTTTTTGTTGTAGCCAGTCCTTCTGTCTGTAATGTAAATCCTTAGCACGACTGGCCCACCCACAAACTTAGCAACAATACTTAGTTTACCTACCTTGTAAGCCCATAAGAATACTAATGACTTTTAAATCAGCACATGTGTGCTGTTGACGCTTATCATAATCGTTTTCATGTGAAATACATCTCATCACGATGTTATTTTCCTTTTGCTAGGGCTGAATATACTATTGGGATGAAAGAAAGTACGTTGCCATTATGTACCAGCCCAACTTCCAAATTAATTTTTTAACCGTCAATGAAAAGTGTCCAGTCGTCCTATTTGTATAAGATATTTCGTTCTTGCATAACCCTTCAACAGCCTTACAATATGTCATTACGTTTGTTGTGCTGAATAACCTCTCGAGTGGCTTTTGATATTGGCAAAGAATACATACCCCACTTGTATCATCCAGAAGCCTCCTTTCCTTGAGACGAGAAGCCAAATAGTCCGGTTTTATTTTGTGGAAGGTCTAAGTATGTAACCCAATTATTGAGACTTCCTGGCAGATCAAAAGTGTGTGCCGCACCGAGACTAAAATTAGGGAGTTCTTCCTGTGGCTAGCAAGGTCGCTACCAAATGATTTTCCCAAGCACGACTCACTACCCGTCCTCATAGCTTTACTTGTTTCAGTAGCTCGCCCCCTACCTTCCAAACTTCACAGAAGCTCCCCTGCGAAAATTGCAAGGCTAACACTCCTGGAAATAAGGATATTTGGGAGACACGGCTTAGCCACAGCCTGGTGGACGTTTCAAGAATGAAATTTTTACTTTGCACCGAAAAGTGTGCGTGATATACTACTTCCTGGGAGATTGAAGCTTCTTTTCTTCCAACAATGCTAGTCTTGCAAGGTTTACAGGAGAGCTTCTGTGAAGTTTTGAAAGTAGGAGATAAGGCACCGGTGGAAGTAAAGCTGTGAGGACGGGTGATGAGTTTTGCTTGTGCAGCTCAGTCGGTGGAGTATTTTCCCGCGGAAGGGACGGATCCGGAGTTCGATTCTCGGTCTGGGACGCAGTTTTAATCTGCCAGGAAGTTTCATATCATTGGATACTTCACTGCATAGTGAAAAATTCATTCTGGAAGATCGTTGAGTTCAATTTGCATGATTTTGTGTTTCACTAGGTGTCGTTGCGTAAAGGTGGGATCGTTAGTGGTGGAAAGATTGCACGTATGTGACTGGTCTTCATATTCAATGCCACTTGCGAAGATTTCTATTGTGGCTACTTGACGACCTGGAACTGGAGGACTACTCCATGAAACACCGATCCCATCGCACTTGGTGTATTAAGATACTGTCTGATACTCTTCTTTTTCTTGTTAAATCCTTTATTGAATAGAGGCACCAAGCAGAAGTAGCAATATATTACGTAATTTGTAGGTTCATACCAAATTGCCGGCACTTCAAAATGTATGGAAACTTTTTTTGCTTTCTTCCTTATAGTTAGATTTGATGAACATTTCGTATAACAAACAAGAGGTGCCCATGCTTTTGATTGGTGTCGTACACGCCACCCGAAACATATGAAATAAGGTTTTTTCACTGGGTCTGAAAATTTTCGCTAAAATGTTCCCTTCCTTTGTCCTAAAATTGTATCTCCACGTATGTAACAAAAATTGTTGAGGTATTAACACATGAACGGGACGTATCACCAGTTTCTATTCCACGCTGTAACTCAGAAACTCAAGTAAAAATCACTATACGCAGTGGAGCTCTCCCCAAGGCAAGCTATCATAGTTATAAAGAATCGAAACACTGATGTAACATAGCGCGGAGTATGTGTTCACCGATCGATATATTTGTGGATGTGGTCAAGGTCGTCGCCTCACATTGCAATGCGCGTTATCTTATTACTGGGTGAAACAAAACAGTCACGTGTGATATCAGTGGCACTGATATAATCAGTGGCACTCTTCATGTAACAAGAAAACGGGGTCTAAGAAAGAGATATAAATACCTAACAAACTTTATACAGCACAAAATACGCAACTATAAAACAAACATTATTGTCATTTTCTAATTTAGCTTACCGAAACTAAAAAAAAAAGTGTATTTTGCTTCTGTAAAAATTTCATTGTTCACCACTGTTATGACTGGCGAGTTCGATGCATCATCTTCTGCCTAACCACTTACAAGACAAGTAGGTTGTCCTCTCGAAGGATACACTTAAAAATACAGAAACTACTCCCTAGTAATTTCGGAAAGAGAATAAACACACACAAAATCTTTTAATTCGTATGCGTCTTATTACTAGATAAAAAGGCGGCTGTTCGTATGGCAACATCTCGTGGAAGACGTAGAACAGTTTCCCATACTGGGAATTCGTTGGGTGTGAAAGGACGTGAAAAGCTGAAAGACATACATGATTTTCTAAAAACGCAGATTGCCGTAGACTGGTGGGTGGGAATAAGTAGGGGAGAGTACTGTACCTGGGAATACTTTTCAGATTTTCGCCCTGTAATGGAAGTTTTATATACTTTCTTTCTTCATTTTTAAATAATAGCATTCACATTATTTGTGTTGCTGTCTTATTCTGAAATTACAAAAATTTTCTCCGGAAAATATGTAGGTTTTGGCGAATGTGATAAATAGTTCCAAGGTACAATATGGTCATGTACCTAGAAACAAATATTCTAATCGCATTTAAACGTGTTGCAGTCGAGAAAGTCTTGCTAACAATGAATTTAATAGTGTGTGTTACATTTGTATTGTACTATACACCAGTAATCAATATGCGAAATCAAATTAGAAGTAGTATTATCAAAAATCAATTACAAGATAAAAATATTTTGAAACAGAACTCAGTGGCAACTAATACCAATCCCACTTTCGAGACAGTAAAAACTGTTGAGGGATTAAAAAATCTCAGTTCATTTGGAAATATCACGTGTTCCGTGATAAAAAAGACGTTCCGTTTCAAGGCAAAAGATGGTGCACCACTGACGAAGTGTGTAACAGAAGTTTTTATTGTTCAAAATTAATTAATGGTGGTGGGATGTTTTGGAGAATTTCAGATTGTTACAAAAGGTGATTACACTGTGTTCAAGAACGTTAATTACATTTCAACTTTTATACGAAGCACATACTTTACATTTCATGTTTTCCTAAACGTATTTGCCAAATTACAATTCCGGGTGTGCTTTACGCCTTAGAAGTGAAACTGGGTGAAAACGAAACTGTTCGCATTGTGTTATTTTGGCCGCTCTACGTACCCCCCAATTCAAGGAGACAGGGAATGAAACGACGGTGGATCGACATTCAGTGTCTGCATTGCGGTATCCACCTTGTGATTATAAGGGACACCGGCGGAAAAGCAGGCCACAGGGTGCAGCCTGCGAGCAGTGACTGAGATGTTGTGGTCTTTTGTGCGGGGTGCCGCGTCTCCACGGACGTGGGCTCAGGCTGCAAGACGGAAAGTCGTTAACAACGGCTGCGGACACGGGACGCAAATCTCCACTGGACGGCGCCAACTGCGAGAGGCAGAGAGGCAGAGATCGCTGCTCTTGCAGACCCCAGCGGCGTGCTTGACCTGTGGGCGAAAATTCTGCCGCAGAATTACTGACATAAGAGCGCCACTGCGCAGATGCAGCTCCGAGGAACTCTGAACGACGAAAGACGAATGACTCGATACTTATGTGAAGACACTACACTCCCAATGCTGTTTCTTGCCACCAACATGAGAAAACTTCGTCGTGCCGCTGAAACTTAGTCTGACCCGACGGAACAAATGTTCCTGCGGCCTTAGTAGAAGCTTCAACGGGGAAAGGTGACGACGACTGTGCAATAATACTGCCGGCGACTTCCCGTCACGAGGAAAGGAACAGTAAGAGGCATGAAATATCCGAAGAAGACCACACCGTCGTTCAGGTCGAAACAAATAGATTTTCGGTTTTGATCATATTTCGATAGATCAAGGTTTTATTGAAGCACTCCGAAAAGTATTTTGCAGAAAAAAATTTTTTTCGAGGATTTAAAGAGCCTTTTCCTACCACGTGTGTTTATGAGCCACGCCCACTTTTCTGTCATCCACTTTTATGCATATATTTTATATCTTTATATACCCTAAATAGCACGTTATGGATTTTTTCACTATCTAGTGTGTTGGTTATCCTTGGAATGCAACAGTCGGTATTCTTTTGTTGCTGCTGTTTGTAAACAACACGCCTTCAAACACGCGGTTAGTATTGTTCAAGTGTGATTGAGAGTAGTTGTTATACTTACGTTTGCAGTGCTTGTTTACAAATGTACTCACCTCTTTCATTGCTATTTATATAGAAGCTCCTGCAAGTTAAGCCTATACCTAACGCCCTCTACTGATAATAAGCCATGTTATGGATTGTGTCCATCAGAAGAAAATTCGTGGTGCAAATACAATAGGGCTCAGGCAACTGGAGAATCTTATTCTCACCAGCAATCTCACCAGCATTCTATTCCTGCTGCTGTTATTACAGCAATTAAACCTGTTTTCATAGACTTGGCTCATCGTGACCTTCTAAGGAAATGTCTGCATGGGCATACACAGAACCCAAATGAATGTTTCAACAGCATAATTTGGAACCGCCTTCCAAAAATGTATTTGTAGGCATGCATACAATAAAACTAGGAGTTCATGATGCTCTTATTACACTCAATTGTGGTAATATAGGAAAGCGTTGGGAACTGAAAAAGCTGGGAATTAATCCTGATGAAAATATGATCACTGAGCTGCAACATTGCGATAAAATGAGGATAGCCAATGCAGACAGGTCTGCATCTAGTATGGACAAGAAAGCAAGACAAACATCCAGGAAGGCGAAAAAGAAGCTGGAAGACATGCTAGAGGCCAAAGAAGGGCCATCATATGCAGCAGAACAGTTTTAATTAACTGTATGTAACAAATATCAAAAGTTTTTTTTTAAAAAGTCAATTTCCCGCAAACTAAAATTTTCGGTACATATGCACCATTATATCAGAAACTATCGTAGATAAATAAATGAAATTTTCAGAGACTCTGAATAACATAAAAAGCCACCTCGGGTACTACATTCATTAATATTCCCCCATTAGGAAGTTCACAAAAAAATATTTTCTGCAGAAAAAACTTAATATTTTTTGTTAATAAATTTAAAAAAGTATTTCTTAAAAACTATAAAATGGATAAAGTAGATTTTAGTACAGTTGACTATTATCATCATGTAACATACAGTAAAGTATTAAGGTCCTCCATCAAATAGTTTTTTTCTTAAATAGGTCAAATACTTGCCCAAATTAACATGGGTTAGATAGGCAGGGTGTGGTCCCCTTAAGGCTCGCTTCCGTATGTGCGACGAACAGAGTCTCTCCATGTGAGTTTTGAACGTTCGAACGAACCATTCAAAATCACCTTTAGAATGAGTGTGAAAAGGAGCAGTAGATACAAGGTATATGCCTTCGTCGGCACAAAACTGTTCAAAACCGGCTGACGTGAATTGTGGTCCATTGTCCTAGACAAGGACCTGAGGAACATCTTCGAGACAGAAAGTGGAGACAAACATGGAAACAGCAGTAGCAGCAGATTTCATGCGGACTACAGAAATAAATTACCAACAACAACAACTACTGCGTGTTCCACAATGGACCCCCGAAATCAAAAGTGTGTGCACTGCCACAGTTCGGGCGGACGTGCCGACTGGAAAAGGCGTTGTGGCAGGCCGGATCGATGCTTCGCGCAAACATTGCAGTGAGAGGTTATTCGCTGAATTTCGGCGTCCGTGGTCCGCCGAGTAGAATGACGTCGGACGAGTAGCTTTGTGTGAGCTACGGGACAATGATCTCGGTACGACAAAGACAAAAGGTCCCGCTGTAGTGAATGCTCTATCACAACCCGTGCATAGTCATTCTCTGTAAGCAGCAGCAGAACATCCGATCACGCAGATACCGCATGACAATGTGAAAAGCAGAGGGGCGCACTGGGCTGGGACCGCCCACGGCGCACGTACTGTGAAAATACCCAAAAGTAACGGGTCGGAAACAGTTTTTACACCAGTAAGCAGAAAATCGAGGGTAAAATTTTGGAAGAATTTCCATCTGTTCAGTATCGGTTTGATAACATGATTCCTCAGGCAAATCAAAAGGGTGTTGGATCTGACCAGTAAACGAGACACCCAGGTTAGCGTACGAATGTCGTGCAGAGGGCATGTACCACAACTTTTATTGGCAATTAGATAGTAATTTTTGCGCTGTCAGTAACGGGACAGGCTTGGAAGAGCTGAACGAAGCCATTAAGAGCCGATGATCTCTATTGCAATAGAATTTTCTGCCGCACAAAATTAGTATAATTTGGTAATATGTGTTAGTAATCCTACCAACCACTTCTAACGCATTATAGTGACAGAAATTCTTCCACAGAATATAGGGAGTTTTCAAGGAGGAGCTGTTTTAGTTTGTTTTCAAATCTTACTTTGGTATCTGTCACCCTTTTTTTGTACCAGTGTGTAAGTTAACAAAAAAATTGTTGCATCATTCTGCACTCCTCCTTGTACTAAAGACAACATTAATGGGGAGTAATGAATGCCATTTTTCCTTCTGGTATTGTACTTACGTTCACAATTATTTCTTTTGTACTGAAGTGGATTACTTACAACACACTTCATTAGGGAATAAATGTACTGTGAAGCAATAGTAGAAGCTCCACCTTTTAAACAGATGCCCAGTACAAGATGATAGTGAGTGTGCACCACAGATTATTTTTGCAGCACGTTTTAGCTCAATGAAGCCTTTCTTTCTTAGAGATGAGTTACCCCTTAACGATATTCCTTAGCACGTTACTGAATGAAAATATGCTAAATATGTCAGCTTATTGATTTGTGTCTCTCCAAAATTTACGATAATTCTAGGTGCAAATGTGATTGAACTAAGTTGTATTGTTGTTGTTGTTGTTGTGGTGGTGGTCTTCAGTCTAGAGACTGGTTTGATGCAGCTGTTCATGCTACTCTATCCTGTCAAGATTCTTCACCTCGAAGTATCTACAGCAGTCTACATCCTTCTGAATCTGTTTAGTGTATTCATTTCTTGGTCTCCCTCTACGTTTTTTACCCTACACGCTGCCCTCCAATACTAAATTGGTGATCCCTTGATGCCTCAGAACATGTCCTACAAACCGATCTCATCCTCCACTCAAGGTGTGCCACAAACTCCTCTTCTCCCCAATTCTGTTCAGTACCTCCTCATTAGTTACGTCATCTATCCACCTAATCTTAGGCATTCTTCTATAGCACCACATTTCAAAAGCCTCCATTCTTTTCTTGTCTAAACTATTTATCGTCCATGTTTCACTTCCATAAATGGCTACACTCCATATAAATACTTTCAGAAAAGACTTCCTGGCACTTAAATTTATACTCTATGTTAACAAATTTCTCTTCTTCAGAAACGCTTTCCTTGCCATTGCTAGTCTACATCTTATATCCTCTCTACTCTGACCATCATCAGTTATTTTGCTCCACAAATAGCAAAACTCATTTACTACCTTAAGTATCTCATTTCCTAAGCTAAATACCTCAGTACCACCTGATGTAGTTCGACTACATTCCACTCACTTCGATTTGCTTTTGTTGATGTTCATCGTATATCCTCCTTTCAACACACTGTCCGTTCCTTTCAACTGCTCTTCCAGGTCCTTTGCTGTCTCTGACCGAATTACAATGTCATCGACGGTACATCAAAGTTTTTATTTCTTCTTCATCGATTTCATTACCTACTCCACATTTTTCTTTTCTTTCCTTTACTGCTTGCGCAACATACGGATTGGTTAACGTCGGGGATACGCTACAAACCTGTCTCACTCCCTTCCCATCCACTGCTTCCGTTTCATGCCAGCTCGACTCTTAAAACTGCCACATGGTTTATATACAAACTGTAAATAGTCTTTCGTTCCCTGTATTTGACCCCTGCCACCTTCAGAATTTGAAAGAGTGTTCCAGTCAACATTGTCAAAACCGTTCTCTAAGTCTACGAATGCTACAAACGTAGGTTGGCCTTTCCTTTATCTAATCTAAGTTAAGTCGTAGGGTCAGTATTCCCTCACGTGTTCCAACATTTTTACGGGATCCATACTGATCATCCCCAAGATCGGCTTCTACCAGGTTTTCCATTCGTCTGTAGAGAATTCGTGTTAGTATTTTGCAGCCATGCCTTATTAAACTGATAGTTCGGTAATTTTAACACCTGTCAACACTTGCTTTCTTTGGGATTGGAATTAATACATTCTCCTTGAAGTGTGAGGGTATTTCGCCTGTTTTATACCTCTTGCTCACCAGGTGGTAGAGTTTTGTCAGGGCTGGCTTTCCCAAGGCTATCAGCAGTTCTAATGGATTGTTGACTATTCCTGGTGTTTTGCTTCGACTCAGGTCTTTCAGTGCTCTGTCAAACTCTTCACGCAGTATCATATCTCCCATTTCATCTTCATCTACGTCCTCTTCCATTTGCATAATATTGCGCTTCAGTACACCGCCCTTGTATAGACCCTCTATATACTCCTTCCACCTTTCTGCTTTCCCTTCTTTGCTTAGAACTGGTTTTCCATCTGAGTTCTTGAAATTCATATACGTGGTTATCTTTTCTCCAAAGGTCTCTTTAATTTTCCTATAGGTAGTATTCACCTTACCGCTAGTGATACATGACTCTACGTCGTTATATTTGTCCTCTAGCCATCCCTGCTTAGCCATTTGCACTTACTGTCGATCTCATTTTTGAGACGTTTGTATTCCTTTTTTCCTGCTTTAGTTACTGTATTTTTATATTTTCTCCTTTCATCAATTAAATTCAATATCTCTTCTGTTCCCCAAGAATTTCTACCAGCCCTCGTCTTTTAACCTACTTGATCCTCTGCTGCCTTCATTTTATCGTCTCTCAAAGCTACCCATTCTTCTTCTATTGTATTTCTTTCCCAGTTCTTGTCAGTTGTTCCCTAATGCTCTCACTGAAACTCTCTACAACCACTGGTGCTTTCAGTTTATCCAGGTCCCATCTCCTTAAATTCCCACCTTTTTGCAGTTTCTTCAGTGTTAATCTACAGTTCATAACCAATAAATTGAGGTCTGAGACCACATCTGCCCCTGGAAATGTCTTCCAATTTAAAACCTTGTTTCGAAATCCCTGTCTTACCATTACATAATCTATCTCGAACCTTCCAGTGTCTCCAGGAATTTTCCACGTATACAACCTTCTTTCATGATTCTTAAACCAAGTGTCAGCTATGATTAAATTATGCTCTGTGCAAAATTTTACCAGGCGGCTTCCTCTTTCATTCCATACCCCCAGTCCATATTCACCTACTACTTTTCCTTATCTTCCTTTTCCTACTATCGAATTCTAGTCCCCCATGACTATTGAATTTTCGTCTCCCTCACTATCTGAATGATTTTTTTTATCAATCTCTTCGTCATCTCCGGAACTAATTGGCATATAAACTTACTGCTGTGGTAGGGTGGGCTTCGTGTCTGGCTTGGCTACAATAATGCATTCACTACGCTGTTCGTAGTAGCTTACCGCGCTCCAGTTTTTTCATTCATTATTAAACCTACTCCTACGTTACCCCTATCTGATTTTGTATTTATAACCATGTATTCACCTGACCAGAAGTCTTATTTCTCCTGCCACTGAACTTTACTATTTCCCGTTATCTATAACCTTCCCATTATATCTAACCCTTTTTAAATTTTCTAATCTATCTGCCCGATTAAGGCATCTGACATTCCACGCTGCGATGTGTAGAACGCCAATTTTCTTTCTACTGATAACGACGACCTCCTGAGCAGTCCCCGCCCGAAGATCCTAATGGGGGACTATTTTACCTTCGGATTATTGTACCCAAGAGGTCGCTGTCATGCAGTACAGCTGCATAGCCTCGGAAAAACTTGCGGCTGTATTTTCCCCTTGCTTTCAGCCGTTAGCAGGCCGTTTTGCTTAATCTTACAAGTCAATCATCCAGACTGTTGCTCCTGCATCTTCTGAAAAGGCTGCTGCCACTCTTCAGGACCCACACGTTCGTCTCGCCTCTCTACAGATACCCCTCAGTTGTGGTTGTACTTACGGTATGGCTATCTGTATCGCTGAGGCACGCAAGCCTCCCCACCAACGGCAAGGTCCATGGTTCATGGGTGGAAGCATTAGGGTTTCAAAATTGTGTTTCTTCCAGATTACGTTCTCATCAATAGGGACACTAATGAACTGTGACGGTTGCTCCTAATTTATCATAATTTCCTCACCATGTGTTATATTTATCATAGGTGTAGTACCACTGGATGTTGTGTCTTTTTAAAATAGAGGATGGGACCATTTGCAGAAAACCACTCAATAATAGTTTTAAGAAAATTGTTTCTGCTTTTTATGTTTGCATGCCTTGATAACAATACTTGTGTCATCTGCAAAAAGAACTAATGCTCCATATTGTATATTAGACAGAAGATCGTTTACATATATAATAAACCATAGGGGACCTAAGATTGAGACTTGGGGAACCACTTACGTTTTTTCTCCCCAGTGAAACAGTAGACCCTACTATGTTGTTTGAATTACTAAGTACAACTTTCTGCATTCTTTTGCTTTGATGGAAACATTACCGACTGGTTGACTGTACCATCAATCCCAAAAAAGTTCTATTTATCTAGGATAATATTGTGATTAACACAGTCAAATGCCTTAGATAGTTCGCAGAAAATGCCAACTGGCGCTATTTTATTATTTAACGCTTGTAAAATTTGGTGAGTGAACCTGTAAACGACGTTGTCAGTAGAACAGCTCTACTGATATGCAAACTGTGATTTGCTGAGGACATTATTGATGCTAAAGTGAGATACTACTCTAGAATACATCACCTCCTCAAAAATTTTGAAACAGATCGGTTGTTAGTGACATATCTCCTACTAACCTTTCTTAGGGAAGGGTTTGATGATGGCATAATTTGGTTGTGTCTGGGAAAAACGCCTTGCGTTAGTGATGCATTACGTTGTTCAGATAAGACGGTGCTTATTTTGTGGGAAAAAATCTCTAGTACAGCAGCAAAACCAGTGACATATCTCCTACTAACCTTTCTTAGGGAAGGGTTTGATGATGGCATAATTTGGTTGTGTCTGGGGAAAACGCCTTGCGTTAGTGATGCATTACGTTGTTCAGATAAGACGGTGCTTATTTTGTGGGAAAAAATCTCTAGTACAGCAGCAAAACCAGATGAGCTTTTCTTAATTTCGGGGGGAGTTCGGTGATACACTAATGTGAATTCTGCGAGAATTGCTTTTCCAATATACTGTCCTGGTTTCTCTCTTCAACTGCCTGTCTCTACAATTTCTACCATAACGTTTAACTGAGCAAAATATTTTTTTCTTCTGCCTATGGACGACAGCAGACGATTTCTGAAAAGAGAAAAGGGGAGAAAAGGGGCCAACACGACATTCGCTCCCTGAAAGCTACTCCTTAGCGTACAGGTGGATCATTGCCTCCAATGCTAGTTGCGTTGTAAACAGATAGTCCGTATATGACCTTGTTTACTGTTGTGTTGGCAGAAGAGCCAACACCGTGATGCTAGTGGAGGCCGAAATGCACGCGTTGTAGCCCACGCAGGCTGGGGCGAGGAGGGAAGGTCTATACTGACGTGAGGTCTGGGACATGACAAGGAATTAGAATTCAGAAAGCGGACGTAATTAGTTTGATACTTAACTTTAATCCATTGATGATGAACGTCGCTCTTGACGGTACATGATTCACAATATTATCTGTTCAGAATATATTCATAGTAACTGAATATGGCGCCTTGCTAGGTCGTAGCAAATAACGTAGCTGAAGGCTATGCTAAACTGTCATCTCTGCAAATGAGAGCGTATGTAGACAGTGAACCATCGCTAACAAAGTCGGCTGTACAACTGGGGCGAGTGCTAGGGAGTCTCTCTAGACTAGACCTGCCGTGTGGCGGCGCTCGGTCTGCAATCACTGATAGTGGCGACACGCGGGTCCGACGTATACTAACGGACCGCGGCCGATTTAAAGGCTACCACCTAGCAAGTGCGGTGTCTGGCTGTGACACCACATTTACCACCCCGAAAAGACTTTGCATCATGACAAGGACAATCTTATCCATCATGATTTGAAAAACACTGAGGACAAGACTTTCGCACCTTATTCTAAAGTACACCACCTGTACCACATGACTGAAAATTTTTACTTCATTTTTACTGTTAATCTGAGCCCTACTTCTGTTCACTCTAACATTAACATGAACCGAAGCCTGAGCGCCTCATGCACTATGAGCAAGTGAAACACACGTAGCCCCAAAAACAACTTCAGGTATGTCCACAATACGATTGGCAAAATTGTTTTCAGATCCAGACCTGGCAATTTTAGGACATCAGAGTGGATGCATGCATAACACACGTGAAATGTGTGCTAATTGGGTTCTCCGACGCCTAACAGAAGACCATAAAGAGCAATAAAAGATCATGTGTACAGACTTACTTGCACGTTACGAGGCTGGTCGTGATAATTTTCATCGAACAGCGTCACTTCGAACCGGAAACAAAACGGCTTTCCATGGAGTGGTGCCTGACCATTTTTTTTTTTATTTTTTTTTGCCGAACGTCGTCACAGGGGATGGAATAAGGGTTCAACGTCATGCTGCATCAATAACCTCCCCATCATCCATGTACTGCTTCCCGTTGAGTGCATCCTTCATTGGGCCAAACAGATGGAAGTCGGTAGGTACGAGATCCCAGCTGTGTAGGGTGGTTAAGGAAGAACAGTCCACTGAAGACTTGTGAGATATTCTTTGGTAGATTATTCAGCATTTGTTTGCTTTGTGCATCAATCTTTTTTTATACTTGCGAACTGTTATTTATTTCCTTTGCTAATCTTTTGTAGTGGTTTATCAGCCTTTTTATCTCACTCTTCAGTATTTCTGTTTCATTCATCGATGTATTTGTCCATACCTACTAAAAATGCTTACACGTCAGACCAGTCAGATGCAAGAGGTGCAGGTGAGGTCGACCCATGACCCACGTTGCTGAGTGCCATTTCCTCGTGTACGATGGCGGAAGTTTCTGACACTGTCGGGGAGTCCTTGCTACGGACCCCATTAACTGCCGAACCGGGTCCTAAACAGTCCTCACTGTTTTGCATTCCTCGTAGACTGGCCTCCATACTGCCTTCCTGTAACTAGATAAAACTACCCGGCTGATCAACTTCCTGTTGACTCTCCGTGTTAACTCCTCTGTACATCGTGTCGCAAGACCAATATTCAGGAATATGATAGGAACGATCATTTGAAGCAAAAAACTTAATTTGCACCTATTCTCTATTCCGAATAGTTTCCGAGGCAGAACCCATTTAATGTACATTATTATTTGATTTCTCTATTATTAATTACATTTTCAGGTTTAGTGACCATTACAATGTACGATTTGCAAATTATCAGTTGACAAATGTGTATTTTTGACACATTCACGTCTAAAAATTATCATAAGGCTCACATTGCAGCTGTTGTACAGTGGATAATAAATTTTAGAATATACCTCAGTCAACTTTAATGAATTTGTGCGCTAGTGGAAGAACACGTTGTGTTCTTTGTATGAGTGCCTTTGCAGTTTCTCTAATGATGGGAAAAAATGCGACAAATTAGTTCATCACGCGTAATCACATTCTTTCTGTACATCTCAGATTCACGCAAAGCCATAAACAAAAATATAATGACGTAAGGTCTGGCGATCTTGGTGGCCAGTTAACTGTACTACCACGGCCAACCCAAGAATTAGGGTAAATGCGGTTGAGATATTCCTTCACATGTCTGGTAAAATGTGGAGGGTCTCCGTCACGCTGGAATTACATTACAGTCTACGTGATCAAAGGAACGTTCTCTACGTATTCAAGAAACGCATTTCACAAAAAAATTGCAAGTAATTCTGTCCCGTCATTCGTTCTTGTAAAGTGACTGGACCTATCAAAACCTTCCGATCACTACGCACGTAACATTATTCGAAAACAAAACTTGAAAAATGGTTTCCACTGTAGCGCATGCATTTTCCTGAGATCATCAATTGTTGTTGATACCATCCCGGATCCTGCGTAACGTGGCTTCATAAGTGAACAGTAATAAAGGAATCAAATGACGATTGTCTTTTAACCAGTGACAAAATTGAAGTCACATGGCGCTGTCGTCACTTGGACACAATGTATGTGAAATGCGTACAAGCCTTTCGCACGTAATTTTTCCCATACACGTGTCTGGGGGACCTCGATACGTGCAGAAAGTCACAGTTTGCCGGTACCACAACCACCCACCTCTGCTCAGCGCTTCTGACGGCCATGCAGCAGTTCCGGGTGCGATTCTTGGCGGGGTCGGAAATTCTCTCCGCTCGGGGACTTGTTGTGTTGTCCTCAACATCATTTCTTCGTTATCATCGACACGCAAGTCGCCCATGTGGCATACGCGGCGATCAAGACCATACGATCATTCCATTTCAGTAAGACCACGCTGCACCATTTCAACGTGTTGTTGCTGCTGCACAGGTTTTTGAATAGTTTTTGAACAACGCGTTCAGAAGGAAACTGAGACCTTGGAAGAATATCTGCTTCATGCAATGTGGTGAAAAGTCTGGCGAACACTGTACGATCAGGAATTCGACGTGATCTGACGAAGACTGCGACACATCATCTCTGTGTTGGATCTCCATACGAAATCTCTAAACCAGGTATTCTCTTCACGGTCTCCCAACGAATTTTCCTCCACTCCGTCTCAGCAAACACATTTAAACATTTACCAATGCACTCGTTTGGTAAACAGTTCTGAACTACTCTTCCACTGCTCAGCTAAGTTTACTACTTCAGCCAATACGATATCTCTATGTCCGCATTTCTCGGAAACTGGCTTCCAGACTTATCCTACCCTTCGATTTTTTTCAGATTAATCAATGAGGAGCCCTCTTGTAACTTTCTAGATCAGAGGTTATTCATTTTAAGAAAAATGGTGGAAGCGCGTTACAATGGAATGAGACTCCCTACCCACAACGCAGGTCTGTCGCTTCTCATGGAACGCCAACACCTTTTTCTGTAACTCACTTCCCCCACCCAACATTCTCGGAAGGTGAGTCGCCGGAGTAAAAGAAATTTGTGATGTGTATTTTGGCCGGTTGCCACTGCTTGCAGAAACGGAAACTCTCTGCATGCGCAGCTCTTCGTCTCACCTCCTGGCAGTTTCCACTAAAGGACGGGTCGCAACACCTAGAGGTGTCTGTCTAAATGACAAGTCAATGACCTGGGACACTGCGCCCATCATGTCCCATCACAAACCCAAGTAAACAACGGAGAAAATTGCTCGCAAAATCTCCACTAGGAAAGAGAATGTTTAAAAATATTCGAATGAGTCTGAATTTCTAAGGGACCAAACTGCTGAGGTCATCGTACCCTAGAATTACCCAGCGCGTCGAAAGAGAATGACTTAGTATATAAAAGTAGACGGCTTACTCGTGGCAATGACTGACGTTATTAATTGCATGCATTACCTCTTTTATTAATTGACAAGTGTCAGACAGTAACGATTTTGAATCATTTGTAAGTAACACATGAGATAAGCCAATCTGGAAGTGGACTGATATGTAGTAGAAATTTATGGCGATAAAATGTTAGCCAAGGCATTATGAAGACAACGCGCAACCAGTAGTATGGATAAAATACAATAATTATTTGAGAAGGATTTTAGGAGTATTGATGGAAGAAGAGTAATGAGAGTCCAATAATTTTGCTTATAACTGCAAGAAAAGTCTTTTTATCTAGTAACTGTTGTCATCGAATCATTATGCCACATCTACGGCGGATCCACCTCAAAGTAAGACTGTGCCGTTTCAGTTGTTCAAAAACGTAAAAGATTATCCAGCGTAGTGGAATCATTTACCGAGCATTACAGTTATTGGCAACTTCAATTCTTACACACTGTTAATAATTTTGCCAACGTCATTATTGCTAATAGTGGGATACTGTTCCTGTCATTATAATACCCGAGTGTCAACGTTATTAAAACAAAATCTAATATGAAAAACTTCATTATACCAAAAGTAAACCTTAAAACGTGATAGTTCCGTGAAAAGAGAAACACGTGTATAACAGATGCCTTATATTGTAGTTTTAAACAACTTTTGCAACAAAGTTTCCGTGAAGTTGAATTGTCACTTGGCGTTCCATACGATATCTAACGTTATTAATCCGTGTGTGTCGTCCTGGACATGTATCTGCACACTTCACATGGCTTATTTGCAGCGTTTTTTCCTACCACATTTATTTCAGTACTTCACTTCCGCTTTTCACTGTGTATTGAAAGTGTGTGTTTACATGGTGCAGCGTTGGCAACTGTCGTTGTGTGTTCATCCTTCATATTTTGTTTGTTTTCCGATATCCATGTATATTTTGTTAACTGTTCATTTGTTATGTGTGTATGTGTGTGTGGGTATGTGTCTGTCTGCTGTTGTGTGTGTCAGTGTGTTTTTCTCTGTGTGAGTGGACTACAATATGAATGTGTATATGTGTTTTTGTGTATGCAGGGGAGAGACGGAGAGAGGGAGAGAGGGAGAGAGAGAGGGAGAGAGAGAGAGAGAGGGAGAGAGAGAGAGAGGGAGAGAGAGACAGGGAGAGAGATTAACATAATATTTATTCCAGTTATCTTATACAAATCTGTTTGTTATCGCTTTACATTTGTGTCTGCTATTGTTTTGTGGTTAGCGTGATCATTGAGTTATATCTAATATTGACTTCGTCAGTAATTACTTTTCTGTTCCTTGCTAGGACTTTTTCATGTGTAAGTCTCCTGTATCATCAGGAGCTTTTTGTTGTAATTGTTCATTTTTCATGTCTTATTTCCCATTAGATGGTCCATGTCCATGTTTTATCAGGTTTAATGGCCATATTCATAATTCCAGCTTCATGAACGTTGTTTATACCTATATTAGACACAGTCATTTGCAATCTTGACATTCTAACTGGTATATACCTGTCCATTGATATTTGTCAGGTTTGTCTGTTGCTGTTGGTAAATGTGACTTCAGTGTGTTTCTTGTTCTGTAACCGATATGTAATCTATGTTTCTTAGTTACTTGCTAATCTGTGTATTGATTGTTTTTGTGTGTTAAAGTGTACCATTTCTTTCTGGTAGTCATGTTATGAGTGTTGCTATTTTTGTGTTCTCTGCATATTGTAATGACAGATATTTGGAGTACACAGACCGACCATGTGATTTTGATTCAACTGACGGTTTTCAGAGTGCCGCAGTGCAGGCTACATACATTTCTGGATGCTGAAACTCAAGCGTGTTCATCAACTGGTGCACATGTGGTGTACACTGAAAAAATAAATTATAGTTCCACTTTCTACCACAAAGTGAAAATACGTGGCTCTAGGCACTCAGAATGTGAAACGTTTCCTGTTCGACGTCACTATCCAGTTTGTTGGTTGATGACACATGTTGATTTCTTTCGAGAAGTGACGGTTAGTGTAAAGGGTTAACGAAGCTGAAGTTTGAGAAGAGAAACTATTAAGAAGGAAGGCAGTGCACCACTGGTAAAGTTGTTTTAACAGAATGGCTACAGTTTTCAGCGCTACATTAGGGGAATATCGCCGACAGAAAGAGCTGTGAAAAGATCCCTTGCCACTAAGTAGTGCATAGGATGTGATCAGGAAACAAGTGAATCAGGAAGTTCAGTAGGGGGAGAGGGAGGTGCCCGGTTCCAGTGGCAGTTGCGGATGAAGTTCCTATGGCTATAGCCGACCATGGAGCACATGCCTCGAGTTCTGCAGTCAGTGTTCGAGTTGTATCATGTGAAGTGTCTCTCCCCTGGTCAACAGTTCAAAAGATTTTTTTGGCGCATTTTACACTGGTGTCCATACAAGGTTCAGAATGTACATCAAATGAAGCTGCCAGAGAGGCTATAACGCCGTGACCTAGCCCTTCGTATTTTGGCACACGTAGATATCGATGAATATTCTTTTGACAGATGAGGGACGTTCCACTCTGCACGGTGCTATGAATGCACGAAGTGCAGCAACATCCAATGTGCTCAGCGTTTGTGGCTGTGCGTTGTGGTTTCACATGATCCTCAATTCTCGGTTCGTTTTCCTTCGAGGAGATGACACTCGCAGTCCTGTTAGGTGTTACAACTTCTGAAAGTTACAAGAACCTCTTTGTGCAACATGTCACCCCAGCTTTGCAAGAATGCAACTGTGACCACACATTATTTTCATGCAAGATGGAGCGACACCAAGCTTCGCTTGCCAGATGAATGATTTGCTTCGAGAAACGTTCGGTAACGACCGTATCCTATCAAGGTAATTTCACGATGTGTGGCCATCCAGCTACACGGACCTAGGTCCATGTGAATTCTGATTGTCGGAATATCTGAAAGATTCTATCTAACAGGGATGTATCCAGTCTTCCTGATCCGAAGGATAGCACACAAAGCCATATGGCTCTTGTAAAATACACTACTGGCCATTAAAATTGCTACACCACAAGATGACATGCTACAGACACGAGCCGGCCGAAGTGGCCGTGCGGTTAAAGGCGCTGCAGTCTGGAACCGCAAGACCGCTACGGTCGCAGGTTCGAATCCTGCCTCGGGCATGGATGTTTGTGATGTCCTTAGGTTAGTTAGGTTTAACTAGTTCTAAGTTCTAGGGGACTAATGACCTCAGCAGTTGAGTCCCATAGTGCTCAGAGCCATTTTTTACAGACACGAAATTTAAACGACAGGAAGAAGATACTGTGATATGCAAATGATTAGCTTTTCAGAGCATTCACACAAGTTTGGCGCCGGTGGTGACACCGACAACGTGCTGACACGAGGAAAGTTTCCATCCGATTTCTCATACAGAAACAGCAGTTGACCGGCGTTGACTGGTGAAACGTTGTTGTGATCCCTCGTGAAAGGAGGAGAAATGCGTACCATCACGTTTCCAACTTTGATAAAGGTCTGATTGTAGCCTATCGTGATTGCGGTTTATCATATCGCGACATGGTTGTTAGCGTTGGTCGAGATCCAATGACTGTTAGCAGAATATGGAATCGGTGGGTTCAGGAGGGTACTACGGAACGCCGTGCTGGATCCCAACGGCCTCGTATCACTAGCAGTCGAGATGACAGGCATCGTATCCGCATGGCTGTAACGGATCGTGCAGCCACGTCTCGATCCCTCAGTCAACACATGGGGACGTTTGCAAGACAACGACCATCTACACGAACAGTTCGACGACGTTTGCAGCAGCATGGACTATCAGCTCGGAGACCATGGCTGAGGTTACCCTTGACGCTGCATGACAGACAGGAGCGCCTGCGATGGTGTACTCAACGAAGAACCTGGGTGCACGAATTGCAAAACGTCATTTTTTCGCATGAATCCAAGTTCTGTTTACAGAATCATGATGGTCGCATCCGTGTTTGGTGACATCACGGTGCACGCACATTGGAAGCGTGTATTCGTCATCGCCATACTGGTGGATCACCCGGCGTGATGGTATGGGGTGCCATTGGTTACACGTCTCGGTCACCTCTTGTTCGCACTGACGGCACTTTGAACAGTGGACGTTACATTTCAGATGTGTTACGACCCGTGGCTCTACCCTTCATTCGATCCCTGCGAAACCCTACCTTTCAACAGGATAATGCACGACCGTATTTTGCAGGTCCTGTACGGGCCTTTCTGGATACAGAAAATGTTCGACTGCTGCCCTGGCCAGCACCTTCTCCAGATCTCTCACAAACTGAAAACGTCTGGTCAGTGGTGGCCGAGCAACTGGCTCGTCACAATACGCCAGTCACTACTCTTGATGAACTGTGGTATCGTGTTGAAGCTCGATGGGCAGCTGTACCTGTACACGCCATGCAAGCTCTGTTTAACTCAATGCCCAGGCGTATGAAGGCCGTTATTACGGCCAGAGGTGGTTGTTCTGGATACTAATTTCTCAGGATCTGTGCACCCAAATTGCGTGAAAGTGTAATCACATGTCAGTTCTAGTATAATATACACTCCTGGAAATGGAAAAAAGAACACATTGACACCGGTGTGTCAGACCCACCATACTTGCTCCGGACACTGCGAGAGGGCTGTACAAGCAATTATCACACGCACGGCACAGCGGACACACCAGGAACCGCGGTGTTGGCCGTCGAATGGCGCTAGCTGCGCAGCATTTGTGCACCGCCGCCGTCAGTGTCAGCCAGTTTGCCGTGGCATACGGAGCTCCATCGCAGTCTTTAACACTGGTAGCATGCCGCGACAGCGTGGACGTGAACCGTATGTGCAGTTGACGGACTTTGAGCGAGGGCGTATAGTGGGCATGCGGGAGGCCGGGTGGACGTACCGCCGAATTGCTCAACACGTGGGGCGTGAGGTCTCCACAGTACATCGATGTTGTCGCCAGTGGTCGGCGGAAGGTGCACGTGCCCGTCGACCTGGGACCGGACGGCAGCGACGCACGGATGCACGCCAAGACCGTAGGATCCTACGCAGTGCCGTAGGAGACCGCATCGCCACTTCCCAGCAAATTAGGGACACTGTTGCTCCTGGGGTATCGGCGAGGACCATTCGCAACCGTCTCCATGAAGCTGGGCTACGGTCCCGCACACCGTTAGGCCGTCTTCCGTTCACGCCCCAACATCGTGCAGCCCGCCTCAAGTGGTGTCGCGACAGGCGTGAATGGAGGGACCAATGGAGACGTGTCGTCTTCAGCGATGAGAGTCGCTTCTGCCTTGGTGCCAGTGATGGTCGTATGCGTGTTTGGCGCCGTGCAGGTGAGCGCCACAATCAGGACTGCATACGACCGAGGCACACAGGGCCAACACCCGGCATCATGGTGTGGGGAGCGATCTCCTACACTGGCCGTACACCACTGGTGATCGTCGAGGGGACACTGAATAGTGCACGGTACATCCAAACCGTCATCGAACCCATCGTTCTACCATTCCTAGACCGGCAAGGGAACTTGCTGTTCCAACAGGACAATGCACGTCCGCATGTATCCCGTGCCACCCAACGTGCTCTAGAAGGTGTAAGTCAACTACCCTGGCCAGCAAGATCTCCGGATCTGTCCCCCATTGAGCATGTTTGGGACTGGATGAAGCGTCGTCTCACGCGGTCTGCACGTCCAGCACGAACGCTGCTCCAACTGAGGCGCCAGGTGGAAATGGCATGGCAAGCCGTTCCACAGGACTACATCCAGCATCTCTACGATCGTCTCCATGGGAGAATAGCAGCCTGCATTGCTGCGAAAGGTGGATATACACTGTACTAGTGCCGACATTGTGCATGCTCTGTTGCCTGTGTCTATGTGCCTGTGGTTCTGTCAGTGTGATCATGTGATGTATCTGACCCCAGGAATGTGTCAATAAAGTTTCCCCTTCCTGGGACAATGAATTCACGGTGTTCTTATTTCAATTTCCAGGAAGGTATTTGTCCAATGAATACCCGTTTATCATCTGCATTTGTTCTTGGTGTAGCAATTTTAATGGCGAGTAGTGTATGTATGCGGAGAGCATTTGTCCTGTCGACAGTTAAAGATGGCACATTTTTCTGAGTGAGGAGATCGTACTGAACACACGTTATAACTCGTGACCAGATCCTAATAATCGTCGCATAATCACCATTACTATGTGTTTGATCGTTCCTCACCTTTTTCTGCGCCCACAGCATATTCTATTTGCAGTGTTATATTGTCACCTGGTGACAGAAAAAGGAACTACTACTTTTTTTCAGCATACTCCATGAGAGCAGCAGTTGATGAACATACCTTCTATTTTTCAGCATCCTATGATGTATGCAGCGCTCGGAACACAGTCAGTGTAATCATAACCACCAAGTACACCTGCAGGACGACACACATAGATAGGCAACATCAAAAATCGTAAGTAACGCAAAATGATAATTTATCTCACGAAACGTATGCTGTAAAAATTGCTTCTAACCTGGAAACCACGAAAATAACCAGGGAAAACGTATTATAGTTATTTACAATTACTGTATAACACATAAACAACTTCCATAGAACAAATCTATTATACAGACTAATGTAGATGCGTCACACATCTAGATGCGAAACGTATATGGCAGAAAACAAACTGCCATTCATTTAGGCAAAGACGGAATATACCTCAATAACTTGTAAAGCAGTCAAGGAACGACAGAAAGTGGATAAATGACAATATTATTAATATATTGCAAATGCAACTACATTCACTATCTTCTCTAGAAGAACATTTATTAAGCGTCAAATATAATTTGTTTAGCAAAGCAAATGTGCATTATTTATTTCAACAGTATTATATAATTTTATGTATTTATGTGCTGTGTAATCTTGTCTTTCGTACTTTCAGCGTTGCCTGTTCCGAAATGTGATATATCTAATATTTCTTCTTCTTTAAGTGCCTATCAGGTTCGAATATTGGAGATCATGATGGCTATTCTTCCCCTGTTGGTAGCAACACGAAATAGTTCTGTTGAAGACATATTGAACCAGTACCTAATGTTTTCAAACCAAGACATTCGTCTTCTTCCAGAGCCTCTTTTGCTGTTGATTTCCATCGAGGTATTTGTTTTTAGCAAATAATATCTGTTTATATTCCACATGATACAGCATCCACGCCCCTATTTTATAGTCGATAAAAACACTTTTTATTATTTTTTTGAATATGTGATATCGTGAGAGACAAGTGTGTTATCAGAGAAACAGTTTGGTTTTGCTAGTGCAGAGACGGTGTAATAGTATCTTCACAAGCGACAGAAAACAGACTCAAAATAATGATATCCTTTAATTATAAGAGCAATTTTGAAAAATATGTAAAAATCTGCCAACTGGTTGCATAGATTTTCTATATACCTTGACCACGTTTCGTCACCTCTAAGGGTGACTTCATCAGAAGGTAAGGTAATTAACTAAAATGAATATGTCAGATTAAATATCTTATCTAATAAAAGTTTACATTAATGTAAACGGTGTAAAACAAATAGTACTTACATGAAGAACATACCTGCAGACTCGAGACACCCTCAATCTCATAAGAAAGCTTTCGTTCATTCAGCAATTCACCGTGTCGTGGTTACTCCCTTATCACCAGAAAAACTGCAGAAAGAAGTTGATGTAATTAAGACAATAGCATTTAATAACGGCTATGAACCCTCACTAGTGGTAAACATCCTTAAAGAAAACTAAAAAACGTCACCACTTTAGGTACCGGTAAAACTAATAATAACGATAAAAAGTACATCTCAATACTCTTTTTAGGTAACATATCGTATAGGATTCAGCGTCTGTTAACTAAAAAATACGACTGCAAGGTTGCTTTCTCCACACATAGTAATTTACAAAAAAATTTAATTCCTAATCTAAAAGCTTCAAACGCACCTTTATGTGGCGCAAGGGTATATAAAACTTCCTGTAATTCATGTCCAGTATTTTATATTGGACAGACAGGCAGAGCTTTCAACGTAAGATATAAAGAACATCTTTTAGGCAAAAAAGACGCTAACGCACACAATTCAACATTTGCAGAACATCTTTTCATAACAGGGCATAACCCCAAAGAGTTAAACGAAATGACAATTCTGCATAGAGAAAAGAAGGGAGAAAACTTGATGTCTCGGAAGAACTTGAGGTTTTCAGGCACACACCAAATAAAGATGACATGTTGAATGAACAAGTACAGTTGAAAAATAGAAATTTCTTTAATGCTTTTAAAGCAGTGCTCTCTGAGCTCTCAGATTAATGATACTTATAATCCAGGTTCTCTCCTCCTTTTGAGAAACATTATTTTACCTCTGGTAAGTTACGCTCATTACTGACACACGAGATGGCCTCTGTGCCCTAGTTATGCTAGCTTTCTTTTTAAATCTTGTGTCATTAATGAACTGATGTTCTTGATTACGTACGTAATTCCAGTCGTATTTAACTCTGGTTCTACTTGTGCTACTTAAAACGCGGCGAACTTTGTACTATTTTATCCCGTTTGAAGCTCATTTATAAATGTTACTCAATAATTTGTAAAATTAATTTTTGTTAAAAGCTGTATTGGCTATACGTGTGATTTACTTCAGAAAATGTGTAATATACAAAATTGTTTTGCTCACTTTACTAGTGGCCCGCTTCTGGCGCGCCCTACATTACGTTTACTTGGTAGTGTGACTAGTTGCCACACAGTCAGTCTCCTCACACCACACCGATGTTACTTATGCTTTAATGTTTGACTTTTTGAAGACATTATGGCTTATATTCTAATTTATGACTTGAGCAACTCAGCTCTTAAATCACTGTACATCTTTGACGATATGTTCTTCATGTAAGTACTATTTGTTTTACACTCGTTTACATTAATGTAAACTTTTATTAGATAAGATATTTAATATGACATACTCATTTTAGGTAATTACCTTATCTTCTGATGAAGTCACCCGTAGAGGTGACAAAACCTGGTCAAGGTACATATAAAATCTATGCAACCGTTTGGCATATTTTTACATATTTTTCAAATTTGTGTATACAGTTGCTGCAAACGTCAGCCATGTTCAAAGTTATAAGAACAATTATTATTTCACTGATTTTTCTTTCTACTTGTTCGAGTAGCCATGATGCTAGAAAGACACACTTTTATCTGCTGTCTATGATAATGTCTGGTATTATTACTATTATGTAAACTACCTATTGTAAATTTTTGGGAAAATGGAGAATAATGTTATTGAAGTTTATCTCATGTTTTCTGTTACAATATTAGCAGTCTTGATCCTCTGCATTCCATCTTTGCTTCGCTGTGGACGAGCTGCAACGCCGTCATTAGGGCGGTAAAATAATTACCTCATTTTATTGGTAAGAGTTATAGTTTTATTTCAGATTGAAACTGCTCAGAACAATTATTTAATGGTGATTAATGTTCTCTTTCAAATTGAATTCAGTCAGTTATTTTCATGTAATCGGAACAGATCGATTCTGTAATACACCGTTGTTCATTTATCAGCAGCCATTTCATGTTAGTTTTACGTGGCAACTTTAACGTGCTGAATAATTCAGACATATATTTGCGATTGTAAAAAGAACCCACGTAAAGATAACTTGATTGTATATCAAAATCTATGCTATGAGAAACTATTTTAACTTCTACCATTCTGCCCCCTGCGGGTTCAGGGCTAAGAATAGGCCCATGGTATTCCTGCCTGTCGTAAGAGGAGACTAAAAGGAGTCTCAAACGTTTCGGCCTTTACGTGATGGTCCTCTGTCGGGTTTGACCTCCATATCTCAAAATTTTTCCGAAGAGCGAACCGATTTGGGAAGGGTGCCTTACTTGGTGCATTGTGTCCATCGTGCATTGAGACCTTTCACCAGCTTATTCGTCATTGCATTGCAGTCCTGCATTGGATACGTTCCTGCGTGCATTTTCCGCGATGCAATGTGCAGTGCCACTTTCTGCACCGACGACGAACATGGACTACTTGTCACCTAATATCCAGCACAGCAGCCAGTCTGTTGTGGTGGGGCCACCATGTACCCTGTTGGTTGTAGCCACCTGACAACACAGGGATCGCTCTGCTGATGCCTACGCCGTTAACTCACCACGTATGCCAACGAGTAGATGTCCATCTCCCTGGGGCATCGGGACTCCCGGCAATGGCCATTCTGCCAGGTGGCCCTTGCTGTGGCTGGGTGGCGCCCATGAGGAAGGTCTTTGGTCGGAGTGGGTGGCATCAGGGTGGATGACCCGCAATGAAGTGTGGTACATCATCTCTCGCTGGTGGTCAGCAGCCACCAGTCTCGAAGCGTTCTCGGGCTCAATTTAATGCTCAGAAATACGATCCCAAATCGTTCCCCTTACTGGCCACACCATGGGAGGAGCATAAGTCTCAGGATGGCAGTGACAGTTATTCGTCCCGGTTCCTAGTTTGTACGAGATCTGATGGGGAGTCTTTCATGCCTACAAAGCCTCAGTTCTTTGTAAAGCATTTAGAGGACAAGTTTGAGGAGGTGGAGGGCTTGTCCAAAATGCTCTCTGGGCCAGTTTTGATAAAAACGGCATCCTCTGCCCAGTCACGGAGGTTACTTGCTTGTGACAAGTTGGGGGATGTTAACGTTAGCATCACACAACATAAGAGTTTAAATATGGTCCTGGGTATTATTTTCCATAGGGACCTACTTTTGCAGTCTGACGACGAGCTGCGCGCCAAGTTAGAGCGTCGAGATGTTCACTTCGTCCAGCACGTTCATCGGGGTCCGAGGGATAATCAGGTTGCTACTGGTGCCTTCATCTTGGCCTTCGAGGGTGATACATTACCGGAGAGTGTCAAGGTGATAGTCTACCGGTGTGATGTCAAGCCCTATGTCCCTCCCCCGATGTGGTGCTTTAAGTGCTGGAAGTTTGGCCATATGTCTTCCTGCTGTACTTCCAGCCTCACATGTCGAGATTGTGGACGCCCATCACATCCCAATACTCCATGTGCCCCGCCTTCCATTTGTGTCAACTGTGGAGAGCATCATTCACCTTGCTCGCCAGACTGCAGGATCTTACAAAAAAAGCGCAAAATCACGGAATATAAGACCCTGGACTGACTGACTATACTGAGGCTAAGAAGAAATATGAATGACTGCATCCTGTGCAAATGACTTCTTCATATGCTGCTGCAACAACAACTGCATTAGCCCCATTGTTCGGCGAATTCCAGTCAGATCGCCAAACCATACAGCACATGCCCCCTTGCCCATAGGGGGCACTATCCCCCCTGTTGCTCCTGTGCCACCTACCTCAGGAGCAAGACCACCCTCCCCACCCATCGGGGACTTCCGTCCCCGCTTCTAAGCTGGAGGATCGACTTCTCTCGCTCGCAAGGGGTCCCTTGGGTCCCTCCCATCCCAGGTTTCCACAGGCGGGAAGGCTGATGCACGACAGTGGCACAATTGCCCACAACCAGCTTATCGTAGGGCTTCACGATCCTCCCCCATCCCGGATACTGAATCGGTGAATCCCTCCCAGCCACTGAAACCCAAGGAGTAGCTTGAGAAATCCAAGAAGAAGATCTCTAAGACTCGCAATGACACCCACACCACCGCAGCCTTCAAGCTCTGCATCTGAGGATGAGGTGGAGATTCTGGCGTCCGCTGAGGACCTTGATCTCGCCGGTCACTCTGATGCAATGGGTAGCAGTTGCACAGGTACTCAATCGGTGGCAGCAGGTGACCAGGAGGCGTAATCTGCCTCGCCAGTCCCTTCACGCCTTTCTCGGCCATGGATAATGTCATCCTCCAGTGGAACTGCAACGGTTTCTTCCACCATCTTGCTGAGCTCAGACAACTTCTCAGCCTTCACCCTTTCTTCTGCATTGGTCTTCAAGAACCTTGGTTTCCAATTATGCGAAGCATTCCCCTCTGTGGCTATCGGGTTATTATAAGGACCGGGCAGCTTACTAAAGGGTCTCTGGTGGCGTCTGCATCTATGTCCTTCACTCCCTTCACAGCGAGTCTGTCCCTCTACAAACAACCTTAGAGGCTGTCGCTGTTCGGGTGTGGACGCCTCAAGCTGTTACTGTCTGCAGTCTGTATCTTCCACCGGATGGTGATGTCCCACAGCATTTGCCGCCACCTTAAACGCCCATAAACCTCTGTGGGGTGGATCAGTGGCAACGGGCAGTGGCAGCACCATTGAGCATGTATTGGCACAGCTCGACCCTGCCTTCACGCATTTCAGTGTGGCCCATGGCATGTACTCAGCCGTCGACCTTTCGATCTGTAGCCCTGGCCTCTTACCATCTGTCCAATGGAGTGTGCATGACGACCTGTGTGGTAGTGACCACTTTCCGACCTTTCAGTCACTGCCACAGCATCACTCCCTTGTGCGTCCTTGCAGATGGACTATGAATAAGGCTGACTGGGACTTGTTCTCCTTCATTGTCACTATTGAGCCTCTTTCCAATGAAGACATTGATGCAGTGGTTCACTCGGTTACCACCGGCATCGCTATTGCCGCAGAATCTGCCGTTCCCCGTTCTTCTCTGTCCCCTCGGTGGAGGACTGTGCCTTGATGGTCGCCTGAGATCGCTGAGGCGATTAAAGATCGCTGGCGGGCGCTCCGGGGTCACAAGTGACATCCCTGATTAGAACACCTCATCGCCCTTAAATGGCTCCAAGCAAGGGATTGCCGCATCATTAGCCAACACAAGCAGGTATGCAGGGAAAGGTATGTCTCCACCAATTGGCCTCCATATCTCTCCATCACAGGTTTGGGCCAAGATTAGGCGTCTCTATAGCTATTGGACCCCAGTCAATGTCCCTGCACTGTCACTGAATGGTGCAGTTTGTACTGACTCCGACATAATTGCAAAACCGCTTGGCAGACCATTTTGCTCTGAGCTCCTGCAAATTACTCACTGGCCTTCTGCTCCCTGAAAGAGCGCTTGGAACCTTGGAGCCTTTCATTTCACATGCGCCACCCTGAATCCTACAATGTTCCATTCAGTAAGTAGGAACTCCAAAGTGCCCTAGCTGCTTGCCCTGATACGGCTCCCGGGCCAGATCGCATCCACTGTCAGATGCTTAAACATCGCTCGGCGGACTGACAGCGACGCCTCCTAGACCTTTACAACTGTATTTGGGTCGAGGGTGAGTGCCCGTCGCAATGGCGGTAAAGCATCGTCATCTCCGTTCTAAAACCTGGCAAGAACCCACTGGAGGTGGACAGCTACCGCCCCATTAGCCTCACCAACGTTCGTTGCAAGTTGCTCAAACGCATGGTGAGCCGGCGGCTAAGTTGGGTACTCGAGTTTCGGGGCCATTTGGCTCAGTCGGTTCCGTAAGGGCCGCTCTGCTGCCAATAATCTGGTGAGCCTGTAGTCTGCCATCCTTACGGCCTTTGTCCGCCATCAGCACCTTGTCACTATCTTTTTTGACATGCGGAAGGCATACGATACGACATGGCGCCATCACATCCTCTCTACACTTCATGGTTGGGGTCTTTGGGGTCCGCTGCCGATTTTCATACGAAATTTTCTGTCGCATCATATCTTCCGCGTGCAAGTTGCGGCCTCCCATAGTTCCCCCCGAGTTCAGGAGAACAGGGTACCACAGGGATCTGTCTTAAGTGTCTGCCTGTTTTTAATTGCAATTAATGGGCTCGATGCTGCCGTGGGAACGTCTGTCTCAGCTTCCTTGTATGCTGACGACTTCTGCCTCTACTATAGCTCCATTGGAATTGCAGCTGCTGACCGTCAGCTGCAGGGCGCTATCCGCAAGGCACAGTCTTGGGCTGTAGCGCATGGCTTCCAGTTTTCGGCTGCCAAGAACTGCGTTATGCATTTATGCCGGCGACGCCCTGTTCAACCTGAGCCACAGCTTTCTTTTGATGGCGAACCTCTTGCTGTGGTGAAGACCCATCGATTTTTGGGCGTGGTTTTGGATGCCCAGTTCACTTGGCTCCCTCACATTAGGCAGCTTAAACAGGTGTGTTGGTGGCAATGCTTTGCGGTGCTTGAGCCACACCAGCTGGGGAGCCGACTGGTCTACCCTCTTATGCCTCTACCAGGCATTAATTCAGTCCAGTCTGGATTATGGGAGCCTGCCTTATGGTTCAGCATCTCCTTCTGCGTTGCGGGTGCTGGACCCCATTCTTCACAGTGGGATCTGACTTACCACTGGAGCTTTCCAGACCAGCCCTGTGAATAGCATACTTGTGGAGGCAGGTGTCCCTCCATTGCGGTTACGGCGCTAACGTTTACTGGCCTCTTATGCTACACACATTTGTAGCTTGCCTGGGAATCCCAACTATCATCTCCTGTTCCCTCAGCCTGTTGTCCATCTCCCAGAACGTCGGCCCCGGTCGGATTGTACGATTGCAGTCAGAGAACTTCTCTCCGGGCTTGGGGTTTTCCCTCTTCGACCTCTTTTAAGGGCCCCTCTGCATACACCCCCGTGGTGTGTGCCCTGCCAATGCCTTCGGCTCGACTCGGTCCCTCCTGAGGCCTTCCGCCGCCGCTTTCTTTCTATCCTTGCCACGTATCAGGGCTCTGGCGTTGTCTACACTGACGGTTCGATGGCTGCTGGTCGTGTCGGTTATGCTCTCACTCTTGGGGACCATTACAAACAACACTCATTGTTGGCTGTCTGCAGCGTTTTCGCTGCTGAGCTGGTCGCCATCTCTCCTGCCCTAGAGTATATCCGCTCCTGCTCCGGTGATTCCTTCACTATAGCAACTCCCTGAGCGGTTTACGAGCTATCGACCAGTGTTTCCCTCGCTCTTGTCTGGTGATGGCTGTCCAGGAGTCCCTCCACAGTCTTGCCCGTTTCGGCTGCTCTGTGGTCTCTGTTTGGACCCCTGGTCATGTCGGTATTCTGGGCAATGAACGTGTTGACATGCTGTCCAAACAGGCTGTTGGTGCACCAGCCTTATCGATTGGGCTTTCGGAGAGTGATCGCAGGGCAGTTTTGTGGCAGAATGTACTTCGCACCTCGGGTGAAGAATGGCACGCCCTGCCTTCACCAAACAAACTTCGGGCCATCAAGGAGGCTACCAGTGCGTGGCGCTTCTCCTTGCGGGGCTCTCGCAAGGATTATATGGTCCACTGTCGGCTGCGGATTGGGCACACCCGGATGACGCATGGCCACTTATTGCGCAGTGAGGACCCACCTCTATGTCGCTGCGGATCCGTTTTGACATTGGTCCACATTTTGTTGGAGTGTCCCCTGTTAGCTGTGCTCAGGCAGACGTTTGCGCTGCCTGACACGCTCCCTGCCTTTTTAACAGATCACACTGCCATGGCAGGCTTAGTTTTGCGTTTTATTCGGGCAGGGGATTTTTATCACTTAATGTGGTGTCATCGCCAGACACCGCACTTGCTAGGTGGTAGCCTTTAAATCGGCCGCGGTCCGTTAGTATACGTCGGACCCGCGTGTCGCCACTATCAGTGATTGCAGACCGAGCGCCGCCACACGGCAGGTCTAGTCTAGAGAGACTCACTAGCACTCGCCCCAGTTGTACAGCCGACTTTGCTAGCGGTGGTTCACTGACTACATACGCTCTCATTTGCAGAGACGACAGTTTAGCATAGCCTTTACCTACGTCATTTGCAAGGCGCCATATTCAGTTACTATGTCTTCTGAACAGATAATACTGTGGCTCATGTACCGTCAAGAGCGACGTTCATGATTAATGGATTAAAGTTAAGTATCAAACTAATTACGTCCGCTTTCTGAATTCTAATTCCTTGTCATGTTCCAGACCTGACGTCAGTGTAATGCTTCCCACCTCATGCCAGCCTGCGTGAGCTAAAACGCGTGCATGTCGGCCTCCACTAGTAACACGGTGTTGGCTCTTCTGCCAACACAACAATCTGAGTGTTTGTCATTTTTTTGATATGAGTCTGGCACTTGGCCTACGATTTTAGACTGTTTTTTTTTTGAGTGTGTTTGTAGGTGGTTGGCTTTTCCTTTTTTGTCTGTATGGTCGGCCAACCAATGTCACACTCTGTGTGATTTTAATTCCTTTTGACTGTTCTCCGTCTACATCTTTCTTGTCCTGTGTTGTCATATCCATTGTTCGTTTTTATTCTGTGTGGGTGTTTGAAGTTTTGGAAAAAGGGACCGATGACCGTAGCAGTCTGGTCCCTTCAATCCCACAAACCAACCAACCTTCTACCATTCCTTGCTGGTGTCGAAGCAGAAAACTTTCTCAGGTAAAGGTCAGAAATCTTTTCAGCAAAATTCGCCGATTCCAGTGTTGTGTGTCTCCGGGTTATAAACGTGAAGCGATATTCAAGAGTGAACTAAGTTTGTATGAAAGTAGTCAACGAATCTAACTTAATAATTTGAAACAGATAAACTTCTTTACAGACAACATATTGAAAGGCTTTTTTTAATTTAGCTCACGTTAATGCTCATGTCATATTCTAGCCGGGTAATGCAGTAATTGAATGACAATTTAGAACTCTAAACATATTTAAATATTTATGTTGGACGCTGCTAAATTAACAAATTCACAACACGGTTTAAAAGAGAGCATACTGATGTCCAACGTAGGGTGCGATATAAAATATATATTTATAAAGAATATGTAACATTAACATATTTAATTAATATATTTATTAAATGTTTTCAGATATATCATACGATTGTAATAAATTAATGTTATGTCTTATTTTATTTCATGTGTACTGATATGAGTGCAAAAGATAAATGAAATGACCTGGAACAGAGACAACATACGGGGATGCAACAATAAATTTTAACAGGCATTCGATCATCATGAGCATGAGCGTTAAGGTAAGACATTTGTTCATGTTCGTATAGCACACGAAATTTGTGGTCAACCCGTGTTGCATCTTAGTTTACAAACCTTCGTTTAGTATGTGCTGCAGCCTTATGAGTAGCTACCATTACATTTGGGCTGCGAGATAAAACGATAATTAAACCGGAAATGACAATATCACAGAGTTTATTCCACAGAGTATATGGACTTGATATTAACTACCTATGTGTGTTAGTTGTTAGTGTTCTCAATGTCACATAGTATTTTGCATTACACAGTGTCTATACTTGGTATTATTTATGTATGTATTGGGTATACGTTTTTATCAGTGTTTATTCTCATTGCCATTGTGAGTAAAGAGATTTTGTTGAAATGGTTAGGCCAAAGAAACAGATTAAGCCCACTGAACTTACTGATGTTAATGTGGATACTCATGCGGTATCAAAGAGTCAAAGCGAAAAAATAGAGCACACTTCAGTGCAATTATTAGGACACGCATCACGAATTAATGAGGATATTCTAACAGAATTACCAAACGAAAATGAAGTCGAGGATCAGTCTAAAATAACAGACAGTCCTCAGAGAAAAGTTGACGATGTGACTGAGAATAATTAACAGAGCAGGAGGCAGACCCTGTTACTTTGTCAACTCCAACCCCGTCTGATAGTAACTTAGTAAAACTTCTGTTCCAAAGACTTAATGTTACGGAACAAGATTTCGTGATTTGATAAATAAAACATTTGTTGAGAGAGGCAAAGATCTAGTACACAAATTCTGTCAAATCTTGGTTGAATGGGACAAAGCTATTATCGAACAGTTCAACAAAGAAATTGATATGGTCAAAAGCGCTATTAAACCTCTAGAAGACGTTCCAGTTCGGATTGATACTATGCAACCGTAAGTTAATAACTTAGATAAGCAGTTTAAGAACTTGGCCATTACTGTGGATTCTATACAGGGCAATATGCAAAACGATATCGAATCCCAAATTCGTAAGCAAGTGGCTCAAGCGTTATGTTTAGGAAATCAGAATATGGAAAGGCCAGCAATGTGGTGAAATGAAACAATACGCATTGAGGATCCACGAAATGTATCAAATTCACGTTCGAGCTGTTCAGGAAACGGAATTATGGAAACCAACGTGCTGTACTGCAACAGGTTACGTCACAACATACGCCGAATTCGGAAACCGATTTTACGTGCTACCATGAGGGTGCAGCGCAGGTTAACAATAACAGTACAGTACAGTAAAACGCACTGATGCACGACAAAAGCCTTATCAAGCACCGGTCATATCATATATTCAATGAAGACAATAAACGGAATATCGATTCAGTAGTTTTTGACTTTAAGAATATACTGCCAAAAACCTGGACAGAACAACAAAAGATACAGCATGTGGTCGGTCATGTTACTGGAGATGCTTCTTCTCTGTGGGCACTGGCTGCCACAGCGACATTCAACAGTTTTGACGAATTTGAAAAGCAATTTTTAGAGCAATTTTGGTCTGCGTCTAGCAAAGAAAGATTACACAAAACAGTGTACCGTGCCTAAATGTATAACCCAAAGATTGCTACGCTAAGGAAATACTTTGAAAAAAAAATAAATATGCCCCGTCACTGGGATGAGCCGGTAGCACCTAGAGATTTGTTGATAGTTCTGAAAGACAGACTACCAGTCACTATTCGACAACAATTATTTAATGTCACTAATACTGATATGAAGGAGTTTCTTAAAATAACTGGCTCGTTAGATTTAGTATAGGTGGATGTAAGAAAATCTACTGAAGGAATTGCCAGTGGTAATAATAAAAATAATAATAACGGAAAATCACCATGGAATGGGAACACATTGAACAAGGGCGATAAGAGTCCTAGGAAAAATAAAAGTAGACAATTCAATAATGGAGGTTATAATAATAATAAAAATGAATTGTAGATCAAAGGTAGAATACAACAGAGACAACAGCAATCAAAACCAACCTGTATCGAATTATAATCATCGACAGGGTGGTAACGAAAATGTAAATAACTATTTTAATCCTAAAAGGAGAACCGAAAACGGACAAAATAGTCTACACAAGGACAACCCGGAAAACATGTGGTCAGGACAAGGATACTGGCAACAGCCAGGTCGTAGTGGTTGGAATCCGCACCCAACATATGGTTCGCATTCACAGCCAATAAATTTTATGCAAGCTATACCCATGCAGGATAATCCCTATCCACAACAGTGGAATCAACCAATAACACCATCAACCATTAACTACCAACAAAATGCAAGGATAGTGGAGATAGCACCTGAGTAGGAACTGAATAATCAGAAACCGTCAAACTAAAATCGGTCCCTGTATGCCTTCGACAAGTGACTGAGGATGGAAATGAAGGCAACAGGTCGAACAATATATACAGGGTCTCCCGGCTATCTTGTCCACCCAAAATATCTCTGGAACAATAACAGCTATTGGAAAACGACTTTCACCGGTATCAATGTAGGGCTGGGGCTCATGAATGTACATATTTGGAAACATTCTAAAACGAAAGCATATTGTTTTTAACACAAACTTATGGTTTTTAAATGGACCTTCTATATTTTTTCTTCAGCAATCCATAGCATGGCAAAGCACATACACAATGGCGTTGATTGCATCCCAATATTCCCATTATATCCCGAGATATTAAGACGCGAAGTTGACGCTTGAAACACCCGTCATGCCCTGCTAGCGCACGTCCTGAGGCTCAGGCGTGAACCCCATGCTGCCCGTAATCGCGATGTGATTGACATGCGTAATCACACTTCCATACTTATCAAGAGGTCCGAAACGAATAATACGGTCTGCTGCCATCCTGCATTAACGTCGTACATTCCAGCAGGTATTTGTCCATAGGCTAGGGGTGATGCGGTTCTGTAACATATCTGTGTATCGCAACGTTAGTCACAAAGTGAACTTCGCTTATTGTTAATCCGTTACAAAAAAGGTAATGCCGTTCAACGTTAAAACTTTACTTTACTGTAGATCTAGCGCAAGTGACAGTTAATCGTTCACTCGTAATAGTAAAATTCATGTTGATGGTTTTAGTGAAACGAGCAAGTGGACTAAAAGTTTTACCGTTGTTTAGGTAAAAATGTTTTGATTTGGGAAGTTCAGGTAGGACATAAAAGATGCATGTAAACATGTTTAACCAATTAGTTTTATTATCACATAATTTTCAATGCGTTAAATGACAAATTGTTGCAAACAAATGTTTCTTAACATCACTGGGTACAATGGCCCTTTATAGAAACTTCCACTGTGATACCAGCACTACATACTAAACATAGCGTTCACATCTCATGCTCAAAGTGATGCCCATTGGCTTGCATACATTGGGTCACTCTGCGGATGAAGGATATCCTACTTCGTGCTACTGTTTCCTCTTTGATGGCTGTACAAGCATCAATAATGCGTTGCTTCATGTCCTCTGGTGTTGTTGGTTCATGTTGGTAAACAGCATCCTTCACTGCTCCCCAAAGAAAATAATCCAGCGTTGTAAGGTCTGGAGATCGGGCAGACAACCTAACTGGGCCACCTCGTCCAATACACCTACAAGGGAACTTACGGTTCAGAAATCGTCGTGCTCGTAAGGCGTTATGTGCAGGGCATCCGTCATGCTCATACCACATGACCATTCTCCGGTTCAGAGGTACGGTGTCCAAGAGAACAGGAAGATTGTGTTGTATAAATCTAGAGTATTGTCTGCCACTTTGGATGCCATTTATAAAGAAAGGTCCGATAATGGTATCTCCAATAATCCCACACCAAACATTAACTTTCCACGGACGTTGATGCTCTACCTGACGGAGCCATTTTGGATTGTCTGCGGACCAATAATGCATATTCCTCATATTGACAATTCCTTTGTTGGAGAATGATGCCTCGTCGGTAAAGAGAACATCTGCAAATAAATTTCGATTAGTCAAAAGTTTTTGCTGATCCCACCGACAAAATGTTACCCTATTGCGGAAGTCATTTCCATGAAGATCCTGGTGTAAGTGAACATGGTAAGGATGAAATTTATGACGTTTAAGAAGACGCTGTGCACTTCATTTCGACACACCAACTTCACGTTCAATTTGATGTGTGCTGATATGAGGATTCACAGCTATGGTAGCGAGCACAGCAACTTCTGCACGTTCATCTGTGCGTGTTCTAGGACGATGTCGAGGTCTTGGATTTAAGCTTCCCGTTTCACGTAGACGAGATGTGAGACGACCAAACATCCGGCGCGAAGGCGATGGCTTGTCAGGGAGCCGGCCGGTGTGGCCGTGCGGTTAAAGGCGCTTCAGTCTGGAACCGCGTGACTGCTCCGGTCGTAGGTTCGAATCCTGCCTCGGGCATGGATGTGTGTGATGTCCTTAGGTTAGTTAGGTTTAACTAGTTCTAAGTTCTAGGGGACTGATGACCACAGATGTTAAGTCCCGTAGTGCTCAGAGCCATTTGAGCTTGTCAGGGAATCGTCTTCTGCACAGTCGTTCTGCCTGAACAGCATTTCGTCCACCTACAACAGGGTACAGTACAGGTATGTAGAGTAGGGTAGAAAACAGACATATTAACTTAATAATCATAATGTTCGCTAACAGTACTATCAACAAACAAGCAATATCATAACGTATTTCCCGTCAACGTACATTCTCCATAGATCAGAAGCATTTCTACCATATCTTCATGTGTATACATTATACTGTACAGTATAAGTTCCACAACACAACGTTTATTCACAATCTGTACTACCTCCGTGCCGTCACTAGATTACTCTGATGCACGACTACACTGGCAAGCGGTGTACTACACGCCAAAGCAACAACAAATGGGATGCTCGGAGAGTGGTGGAGTACTGGAGTTTGCATGGGTCGCAAATCATAAAAAAAAAAAAAAAAAACGTTTTGTTTGTAATGTGAAGCTGGGCCACGTTTTGTAAACGTTATTCGTGTGTGCTGCGTGTGTAATTAAAATGATGAGGTTAAAAGTGACGCCCATTGACTGGAATAGCACTCACATAGTGCATATTGAAATGTTTATGAAGCTTGCGTTCGAAAATATAAACGCACGAATATTTCGTCAGGCAGAACTACACAGCTCTGCAGCAAACGAATAACACAAACAAAACTAGGTCCAACTAAGAATGCGTGTAATCTGCCATCTGAAGATGGATTTGTAAAGGAAAATCCGAAACCGGTCATGGTCTGAAGATAATAAACCTTTTTTAAACAATACATGTGGCTGGTAGCTGTTTTTTTATATAAATTATAAACCTTAAGTACAACAGCCACGTTTCTCAACATGTCGTCTTTCGACAAAATAACATATGCTTTCGTTTTAGAATGTTTCCAAATATGTACATTCATGGGCCCCAGCCCTACATTGATACCGGTGAAAGTCGTTTTCCAATAGCTGTTATTGTTCCAGAGATATTTTGGGTGGACAAGATAGCTGGGACACCCTGTATATATGATTCAATGACGGAACAGGGACATTTATGAAGAATTATATGAAGAGCCCACCATTTCGGACAAAGAGAAGAAAGAAATAATTAAAGCAGGAATTATTGCAATTATAAGCGGTGTGTCCACCACTATACTTCTTGATACTGAAGTGAGTGTGTCATTTATGAATATGTTCTATAAAAGGGCCTCGCAGATTAGAAAATAGCGGTTTTTCCCGTTTTAAAATGCAAAGTTGTTGATGCACTAGGACCGAAGACCAAAATAATCAAGTTCCAGACTGAAGCCGAGATTCAAACGGAAACTGGAACCATAGCGTGCAAATTCCTTTTTGTAACGAATCTTTTGGTACTGGTCTTACAAGGACTAGATTTTATGCGGGAGAAGGAGGCAATAACAGACCCCGCCCGTGGGACTTTCACCTTTAAATACCGTCAGCAGCAGACGACTATGGAGTTCAATCGTGAATTTGATGCAGCCCATTCGCAGATAAGGAATTAGATTTTTTCCGGTGTTCCGAAACTGCCCATGTTGGAGCATGAACAAATGAAATTCTGTAATACCCATCAGGATAATGATGCACTAAATTCCAAGGCTATCAGTGACAATATCAAGGAGAAGGTAAATAAAGCAACAAACATTGAGAAATTTCAAGGCAAACAGTTGAAAGAGTTATTATCTAAACACCCTGCAGTAATTGCAGATAAGCTTGGTATCGTGAAAGGATATGTCTATAATGTGCGGGTACATCCACATAAGACCTATTGTCGAGAATTTTCCTTGGTCCCCTGGACAAAAAAGGAAGAAGTCATGAAAGACATATGGAAGGTGGGGGGCTGAGGTATAGTTGAGACATCCAATTCCCCTTATAGTAGCCCTTTGGTAGCAATAAGTAAAACAGATAAAACTATTAGACTGGTTCTTGACACACAGGACATTACCAGATTATCGTGTCCGTGCGAACGAAACCCAAAAATTTAGGTGAGCAGATCCAGAAGTTTTATGGCAAAAGATACTTAAGCTCTTTAGAACTGAGACTGTCATTCTGGCAGATCATGTTGTCAAAGCAATCCATACAGCATTTTTATATGGAGGGCGAAGTTGTCAATTTTGTGTCCTTCCCTTCGGCTTAAATATAAGCACCACTTGGCAATATGCTAGACCACAGTTGCTAGATAGAGTCACAGCGTAAGGTGATGCACTCTTACTGGCAACAGAGACATGGGACGAGCACATTCATCTATTGCAAGATGTTGTATGTAAATTTGCCAAAAGGGGATTCACGATACATTTAAAGAAATCAGAATTTGCTCGAAAGGAGATTAAATTTCTGCGACATATTATTTAACCTGAGGGTATGAAACCAGCCCCCACTAAGATGGCAGCATTTCCTAACTTCCCTTATCGCAAAACTAAGCGACAATTAAACAGTTTCATTGGTCTGGAGTGTTTCCTTGGGCGTTTTCTAACCACTCAACAGTTAGGCGTTGCTGGGATTAGTGAAAAAGAATGCACAATGGTGCTGGACCAGTGAATGCAGAGAAGATTTTGATAGGATTAAAGAGGCGCTTGTTAATGCAGCAATCTTGCACGACCCAGATATATCAAAGGACTTCATTATTGCTACTGATGCTTCAAGCTATGGTTTAGGTGCATGTCTGTTCCAAACTGAACAAGAAACGGACTGGACATAAGAATGACAGGAGTCGGCAGCCGTATAGTGACGAAATGTGAACGGGCGTACATTGTGACAGAACAGGAAGCATTGGCCGTTGTCTTAGAATTTAAAAAAAATCCGTTATTATGTCTATGGGAGGCATGTGAATGTTCTGTGGGACCATCAGGCACAAAGTTTCATGCTTTCTTGTAAATTGCTACACGGACGATTAGCTAGATGGGCTCTGCCACTACACGACTATGACTTGTATGTAAATAAGACAAGTCCATGGGTCTGATAGTGTTGTTGAGGATACTCTTTCGAGATTACCGCAAGGGATGTCAGAATTCGCAGCAATAGTTGAGAATTGTATGGAATTTAAAGTTTTATTAATAAACGACCTGACGTATCGGAAATATGGAAAAACTTGGAAAAGTTACAGGAAAACGATCATATACAGAAAAACATTAGGATATCCTCAAACAGCAACAAGATAGTGTCTTACATCAACGTTATCAGTTACATGATAAGATTTTATTCTATAAAATGAAGAAACCTAACAGTGCATGGTGTGTGTGCATCCCTACAGACCAACTTGAAGATTTAATTTGGTGTACTGTAAGCGAATGAGGTAGGGAGAGGCTTTGGTTTCGTCTGTGTTTATTAATTGTACCCACTCAATTCGTAAATCCAATCGTCATTCGCATCTTCGCTTGCAGTCTAGGAGCAGCAACTTGAGTATTGCTGTAATAAATGATAACTAACAAGGGGAATAAAGGAGTGCCAATTACCGAAACTTAAGTTTCAGCCTAGTATAATCCACTGATGTATTTTTTAACACTTGCACTACACAGGGCTGCACTTTTGCACGCTTCACAAAATACCAAATATGTTGATACACTGATACATATAGTAATACTACACCACAATACATCATCCCACACTGCAATTCAGATGCGGCGTTCGTGGCAATATAGGTAATCCAAGACGTGAACCGTGGATTACGTCTCGTGAGGTACACGAATGCTTACACAGCATCAAACACCCTTACAGTCACAAAATTTACTTGTTCTCTTAGCCTGATTCCTTAACATCTTCACACCAAGCACACAGTTAAACACCCCCACGTGACTCCATCGTTCGTTCTGGCGCGAAAAAAGAAAGAAGCGACCATTGCGCTGTCATCATAATCCATATCAGCGCTACTCGATACATGCTTACATTCCTACACGAAAATTGTTTCTAAATTCTGAAGGAATTTACGAAAATAAGCACTAATGGGGGGTGCTCCTTCAGAAGAAAAAAGAAAGGGAAAAACATACACTGTCATACCTTAACCTACAGTGCAACCGAAGTACAAACACATAATCAAACAAGAGAACATTAGAAACATGTATGAAAGGAAAAAAATTACAAACGGGAGGTAATATAGCACATACAAAGCGAAACAGGGTAGACAAAATGAAATGCACTCAAAGGTAACGCAACATTACCAATTTTAGTCTGAACACAGATAAAAGAAAATGATGAGAGAAAAAAAATATCCACCTAACTGCCGAAAGCAGTATAAACATACCAGAAATACAGAATATTGAACTCACTGCGCTACAGAGTTTAAATACCAATATGGGTAGAACTAACACATCACAACGATATCGTACGTAGTTTATATGATCACAAATTTTGAGAAAAGGAAAAAAGCAACATATTGGCCTAACATATATCAAGCATTGTCACACACAGCACACTGTACTCATGAATGCACACTTAATGGTGAAAATTAACTGTAACTCACTTAACACTGCCTGGAAAGGGGGAGGTCGCTGCTGCAGGATGGCAGTTGTAAGGGATGGGTTGGGCAGATATTGGCCGCATCATGTGTGACGTCCCTTGCTGCAGAAATTATCTGCTAACCTCATCTTGGACAGCAACATTATCTCCCTCAGGCCAGGAAACAAACAGTAAGCGCCCCATGACATTTCAACCTACGTATATCTTAAGGAAGGTTAAAAGGGAGATAGCTGTGGCCACCCTTACATGAATGTGACATACAAACTTTTGACATAATTTTATGAGACCCAATCAGCAAAAATTTATCCTTAAATTAACATGGTGTGTCAATATGTGGTAAATAATGAGTAAGAGAATAATAAAGGATATGACATTACCACCTAAGGTAATACATTAGAGCATATATAACTAACAGCTTACACTATATTTTATGATTCCATCACAGTCTTTAGTGAATGCAGTGACAAAATTTTATTTACATTAGTCACTCCTATAGTAGGCCTCATATTTTCCACCATATGTTTTCCTTCATAGTTCCCAGAACTTAATACTTCCAGTTCCACTGTATTTGGTCCTTCAATGCCAATTAATTTATGTGGTCCCTTGCATTCTAAGTTGAATTATTTTATTTCGTCTGTTGTCTTACTCGATTTTGTATATGTCTTAATCAATACCAAATCACCCACCTTGTATGATATTGGATGAACAATTCTATCATGACAAGTTTCCTTTGATTTGGCTTAGCTTCTAGAATCTGCATTGCTAATTGTATTTTATCATCCAAGGCCATGGTGGTCTTGATGACATCCTTAATGAGTTCAGTAAATACCGACTCTGGTTCCTGGTTTAATAACAGCTCACAAGGTGCAAAACCTGTGGACATATGTGGCATGCTGTTAAGTACATCCTCAAAGTCTTTCAGATAGTCTCTCCAGCGGCAATGCTGTATACAACCTTTGTGACACTACTTTGTCTGGACTTCCTGAATCTAGAAGGACGTCTTATTTTACATCGAAAATTTCTCCCTCTACAATTTGTTGCAAAGCTTCCTCCAGAACATCAGCATCTTCCTTTAGCAAGTCATTTAAGACTTCATCCCTTTGTTCCATTTTTCGTATGGTCAGAACTCTAGACTCTCTACTTCTATCAGCTAAAAATCCTCCTCAAGCTTTACTGCACATTGCTTGTGCAAAGCTCTATCAAATGGCTTTCGTTTCCTTGTACTCCTAACACTCCTTACACGCTTGTCCCATTGCTGCACATTTGCACACCTTTCTGTAAGTCTCGTTTTACTTTTATAACTCTCATCATCATCTTCTTGGCTTAACAGCAATATTGTCACTAAAGATCCCATATCAGACTGCATTTTCACACCTTCACTCCTATTAGTATACTCAGTGTTCTCGACATCACCTGTGACCTCATACGCACTATAATCCTCATGATGTTGTAAGAAACGTACACAGTCAGTCACCATCTTCACACCAACCATACCTCCCTTCCTCTGACACATACCCGCTAATGTGACTGGGTTAACAGTCTTTCATGGTACCAGAACAATTTTCATTGGCAGCACACATCCCTTTTGTAGTGCTATCTTCCTTATAACTAACAATTTCATCAAAATCCTCATGCTTACTCTCTTGTGCACATATTCCTCTATCTCTTCTCGTCTTTCTTGCCCCATACTCTTGCTCCCTATGTACCTGACCATCATTCATTTTAACAAATTACGCTATGCATGATTCTCTACCTATTAACCCATCACTACATAGAACATCATCTCACTTTAACTGCTGCAGATCCTTTCCTTGGCATTTAGTCTCCTCTGTCTCTCTATTTTGAATATTAGTGGCCTGTACATAATTTACATAATCCATCCGGCATATTCCTTTACTACCTCTTACATTATCTCCCATTCTTCGTTGAGGTTTAACTACCTGCTCCATTACACTCTCTTCACATTTAACTCCAGTTCTCCTTACTCTATCACTCTCCAGTCTATTGCTCTCAACTGTTGTCCAAGGCTGTGGTCCTGTTTCTGGGATACCTAACCGGACCTCAACAGGAATCACATCTAATATTCCTCTCCTCGTGGTTCACGATTTTGTTCTGGCTCAGTCTGTTCACTGAACCCTGTTCTATGATACCTATCATTGTAGAATGCAGCACCACCACTTCTACCTCTGTGGTCACTATGTCTTCCTCTGAATCCACGCCCGTGTGATCCTCGATAATTATTGTACCATCGTTGATCATCATGTCTTCTGTCATTTATTATTCTGTCCCTGTTGGCTCCATTAAGGATTTTGGCTGTCTTTGTTCTGATTCCACCTCATGATTTCTTTCTTCCAAGTTGTCTCGTTGTCCCGGTGCTAGCTTAATTGCATCTACATCATCCCTTGATACAACCAGTAGCTGCTCCTGTGTTGTTGTTTTTGAAAAAATCTTCTTTATCACATTCATAACTATACTTTCTATTCTGATAGAGTTCATTCCGAACCTCATTCTGTTTCCTTGCTGTCAAACATTCATTTAGGAATGCCTTCCTAAGACTTTCATATGTCTCACATTCTCGTCCAACCCTTAATCCCCATGTGCCTGCTTTTGCTTCCATATATGACACCAGAAATCTAATTTTTCTGCGTTCATGCCGCAGTACTGGTAATACATTCTCAAACTTATCCAAGAAGTCATGTGAAGGCCAATTCCCATTAGGACTGAATTACTTGAAAGTCTCCATAACATTTTGCACTCCTAGAAAATCGTTCTTAGTTACAGGACTATCACGTAATAGTGCCCTAACCTTGGCTTCCAGCTGTTCCCCTACCTCTTGCTTCCTATGTCAGCACTTACAATATTTACTCGCTTCACACATTGCTTTTGTTCCAACTGCTACTGTGAAGCGTTTTCAGCCAGTTTTTTTTACATAGTTCTTCTGCTTCTTTGCCTCCTTCTTAACATCAGTCATCTGATTAGTAATCTTCTTATGCCATTGCTCCTTTTCTTCCCTTTGAATATTGGCACATACCGATTCTGCATCTATTCACCTTCTGCATTCCTCCTCTGTCTCATGTATTTTATCTATAAGTTCATCTGTCACTTGATTCAGCTTTTCATCTTCGTTGTGGAGTTTATCATCAAACCCTTTCAATTCTGCATTGAAATGTTCTCGGATCCTTTTGATCTCCTCTACCAGGAACCTTTAACTTTAATAACTCTCTTCCATCTCTTTCTTAATCTGCTCATTGGATGCCTTAAGTTGCTTAATCTGCTCATTAGTTTCTTTATTAGATGCCTCAATTTTCTTACTAGACATCAAAAGCTCTCGCAATGGGCCATACAAGTTTAAATTTCGAACTTGTTGTCCTTATTTGACTGCATTCGAATCTGAAAACAGATCTGCACTAGAATTCCCTACATCATCTACCATGGTAGCATCAGTAAAACTACAATCAAGTGATGCTTCATACTTTGATATCTCATTTTCACTGTACAGTGATGCTGGTAAACCAGAGTCATTCAACACCCCATCATTTACCATTTCCATCCTTACCTTCTCTACATCTACCTCCTCAGGTTCAGATTTAAGTGACATCGTGGTATCAAAATCACTTGACATGTCATTGTCATATACTTTCAGCTTTATCCCCTTTACGTCATCCTTCAGATGTTCTTCATTAAACATCTTTGACAGACCTTCCATACTGACATCTATTTCCCTTGCTACTTCCATAAAACAAATTGGTATCTTTCGTAACTCTAATTTATCTGACAGAGCCTATTCAAACATATAACAATAACACAACTCAGTAGCACCTAGGCCTATGTTGGCAATGCTGAAACTTAACACCATATTCCTTAAAAAATAGTAAATGTACAGTAGCAGCGTAAGCAGTCCTTGAAACGTTAATATGTTTAGCAACTATATTACAAGCAATCAGATTCAGATCTATTTGGGCATGACCACAGCTATGAATAATATTTCTTGTGAGAAATAAACGATTTACATGCAACAATTCAGTCGAATTCAATCATATCATTATTACTGGGTACGGTACTGTTGTTAGTTTCGTTATGCACGCATCGCGACACTTACGCCTGCTATATTGTGTGTCTGCCGCGTGTTGCTATAGTGCAGTCAGAGCTGCTGCTATTCCGCGGGGCCAATATGATGTGAAGCAATGAGGCGCGCGACGCTCCGATGTCTCGATCTCCACGCCTCAGTGCGAGACTACGCCGAACTGCTATGATCTCCGATGTTTAGTTCCGCCGTTAATGGAGATGAGGTGCTGCTGCAACTTGAGATAATCTGTTGTCTCTGCGTCAACTCTTCCGTAGCGCTGCACCGCGAACGATGATTGAATTATACACCTTACGTTATTTGCATCACGGGTTGGGTTACAACACAGCCCACGTTGCTCTGCTGTACTGACGTCAGCTCTTCAGTGGCGCCGCAGTATGACCGATAACTGAACTTCTGCGCATTCACTTGTCAACATTCAGCTTCAGAAGGGGATATAGTACGGTTCACGACGCTCAGTTGTTCACACTCAGCTCACTGTGGTACTGCTGTATGCCGTATTACCAACTGCCACAACTGTCACTTTACGACTACTGATGTGGGAAGTTCATTGCCACTTCTCTGACCTCACGTTCTTTGCACCGCACTGCCGTAATATTATCTTATGATGGTATCACTGCGCACTCTCGTTTTTGTTTGTCACGCACAAAAGCACGTACTACATCACTACTAATTGAATATTAAATTAATTTTCAGTTACTGCGATCGGCACTCCTATCCGAAGATTGAAAGTCCTAAAACGAGTCGCCATGTAAGTGAATGGGGTAGGGTGGGGTTATGGTTCCATCTGTGTTTACTACTTGTACCTACTCACCTCGTAAATCCAATCGTCATTCGCTTCTTCCATTGCAGTCTAGGAGCAGCAGCTTGAATATTGTTGTACTAAATGACAACTAACAAGGGGAATAAAGGAGTGCCAATTACCGAAATTTACCCCCTGCGGGTTCGGGGGTAAGAACAGACCCGCGGTATTCCTGCCTATCGTAAGAGGCGACTAAAAGGAGTCTCAAATGTTTCGGCCTATATGTGATGGTCCCCTAAGGGGTTTGACCACTACATTTCAAAATTTTCTGTTAGTGCGTACTGTTTGGGGAAGGACACCTTATGTGGTGCATTCTATACCCATCTTGCCCTAAGATCAGGCACATTCGTTATTGTCATGGAGTGGGAATTACACCGAACTTCCGGCCACAACGGCTGCTGTGAGCTCCGATTAACATACATACCCTCCATTGTGCACTTCCACCTTCGCCCTCGTGATATACATGGATATTCGACACCCGACATCCAGCACGGTAGCCAGTCCGTTGTGGTGGGGTCGTCGTGAACCCTCTTGGTGGTAGACCCCTGACTACACAGGGATCGTACTGCTGATGCCTCAGCTGCTACCTCAAAAAAATGGTTCAAATGGCTCTGAGCACTATGGGACTCAACTGCTGTGGTCATAAGTCCCCTAGAACTTAGAACTACTTAAACCTAACTAACCTAAGGACATCACACACATCCATGCCCGAGGCAGGATTCGAACCCGCGACCGTAGCGGTCGTGCGGTTCCAGACTGTAGCGCCTTTAACCGCTCGGCCACTCTGGCCGGCAGCTGCTACCTCCCCACGTATGCCAGGGAGTAGATGCCTATCACTCTGGGACATCAGGACTCCCGGCAAAGGCCATCCTGCCAGATGGTCTTTGCTGTGGCTGGGTGGCGCCTGTGGGGAGAGCCCCTGGTCGGAGTGGGTGGCATCAGGGCAGATGACCCGCAATGAAACGTGGTACATCGTCTCTCGCTGGTGGGCCTCTACCAGCAGTCTCTAAGCGATTGAGGTCTAACCTCAACGGCAAAAAATACAATCCACGATCATTTCCCTCCCTGGCTACTCCATGGGAGGAACGTATGGATAAAGAAGGCAGTGGAGATTATTCACCCCGGTACCTCCTCTGTACCCGAGTAGATGGTGAATCATTTATATCGACGAAACCTCAGTTTTTTGTGGAGCATATAGAGGACAAGTTCGGGGAGGTACAGGGCTTGTCCAAAATGCGCTCTGCTTCAGTTCTCATCAAAACAGCATCCTCTGCTCAGTAACAGAGGTTGCACGCTTGTGACAAGTTGGGGGTGTTTCAGTTAGCATCACGCCCCATGAAAGTCTAAACATGGTACAGGGTATTATCTTCCACAAGGATCTTCTTCTGCAGTCCGACTATGAACTACGCGCCAACCTAGAACAACGAGGTGTTCACTTCGTCCGGCGCGTCCATTGGGGTCCGAGGGATAATCAGGTAGCCACCGGTGCCTTCATCTTGGCCTTCGAGGGTGATGTCTTACCCAAAAAGATTAAGGTGATGGTTTACCGTTGTGATTTGAAGCCATACATTTTTCCTCCAATGCGGTGTTTTAAATGCTGGAAGTTCGGGCACATGTCATCCTGCTGTACTTCCGGCATCATGTGTCGAGATTGTGGACATCCTTCGCATCCCAATACTCCATGTGCCCTGCCTCCTATCTGTGTTAACTGTGGAGAACACCATTCCCCCTGCTCGCCGGACTGCCGAGTCTTCCAGAAAGAATGGAAGATAATGGAATACAAGACCCTGGACTGCCTGACCTACACAGAGGCCTAGCAGAAATATGAGAGGCTCAATCCTGTGCCAATGACGTCGACCTACGTCGCTGCTGCACCAATGGTTGTCCCATCTCCCGTGTCATCACGTACGGTTGGCTCTATGTTCGGTCATAACCCACCGGCCCCCTTGATTGTGGGGGAGCACTTCACTCCTTGTTGCTTCTGCTCCATCTACTTCAGGAGGAACACCCCCCCCCCCAACCATTGGGGACATCTGTTCCCCCTTACCAGCTGGAGAAGTCTCAGATTTCTTCGGCTCCTCTCGCCAGGAAGAGGTCCCTTGGGGACCTCCCTTCGCAAGTTCAGACCAGCGGAAAAGCGGATACCCGCAAGTGGCCGAAACAACCACCGGTCGCTGGTCGTAGGGGCTCATGGTCGTCGTCCATCCCTGAGACTAACCCAGGGAAGCCCTCCCAGCCACAACCACTGAAGGCACAGTGAGAGAAAGAGAAGAAGAAAAAGGTTCCCAAGAATCACGACATTGCGGTGGCACCCGTCCCACCACTTCCTATAAGCTCAGTGTCTGAGGATGAGGTAGAGATTCTGGCGTCTGAAGAAGACCTGGATCTCGCCGGACTCTCAGACACAATGGATGTCAATCGCGCGGGTGTTGAATCGGTGGCAGCAAGTGACCCAGTAGCGTAAACTGCCTCCCCAGTCCCTTCATGCCTTTCTCAGCCATGGACAATACCATCCTCCAGTGGAACTGCAGCGGTTTTTTCCGCCATCTAGCTGAGCTCCGACAACTTCTCAGCCTTCACCCTTTCATCTGTATTGCTCTACAAGAAACTTGGTTTACAGCAATGCGAACTCCTGCCCTCCATGGCTATTGCGGTTATTATAGGAACCGGGTACCTTATGAAAGGGTAGCTGGTGGCGTCTGCAGCTATGTCCTTCACTCCCTTCACAGCGAGTCTGTCCCCCTGCAAACGCCTTTAGAGGCTGTCGTGTTCGGGTGTGGACGCCACAGGTTGTTACCGTCTGCAGTCTTTATATTCCACTGGATGGTGATGTCCCACAGCATGTCCTGGCTGCACTGATAGCCCAGTTGCCGCCGCCTTTCCTGTTACTGGGCGACTTCAACGCCCATAACCCTCTGTGGGGTGGATCAGTGGCAACGGGCAGAGGCAGCACCATTGAGCATGTATTGGCACAGCTCGACCCTGCCTTCACGCATTTCAGTGTGGCCCATGGCACGTACTCAGCCGTCGACCTTTCGATCTGTAGCCCTGGCCTCTTACCATCTGTCCAATGGAGTGTGCGTGACGACCTGTGTGGCAGTGACCACTTTCCAATCTTTCTGTCACTGTCACAGTGTCACTTCCTTGTGCGTCCTTGCAGATGGGCTATGAATAAGGCTGACTGGGACTTGTTCTCCTTCATTGTCACTATTGAGCCTCTTTCCAATGAAGACATTGATGCGGTGGTTCACTCGGTCACCACCGGCATCGTTACTGCCGCAGAATCTGCCGTTCCCCGTTCTTCTCTGTCCCCTCGGCGGAGGACTGTGCCTTGGTGGTTGCCTGAGATCGCTGAGGCGCTCCAGCGTCACAAGCGACATCCCTCCATAGAACACCTCATCGCCTTCAAATGGCTGCGTGCGTGGGCTCGCCGCCTTATCCACCAACGCAAGCAGGAGTGCTGGGAACAGTATGTCTCCACCACTGGCCTCCATGTCTCTCCATCGCGAGTCTGGGCCAAGATTAGACGCCTCTATGGCTATCGGACCCCAGTCAGCGTCCCTGCGCTGTCACTGAATGGAACAGTTTGTACTGACCCCGATATCATTGCAAACCGCTTAACAGTCCACTTTGCTCTCAGTTCCACTTCTGTGAATTACCCCCTGACCTTCCACTCCATTAAAGAGCGGTTGGAACGTCAGAGCCTTTCATTTCACACCTGCCATCATAAATCCTACAATGTCCCATTCGCTGAGTGGGAATTCCACAGTGCCCTAGCCGCTTGCCCTGATACAGCTCCTGGGCCAGAACGCATCCACTGTCAGATGCTGAAACACATCTCAGTGGACTGCCAGCGACGCCTCCTCGACCTTTACAACCGTATCTGGGTCGAGGGTGAATTTCCGTCGCAAGGCGGGAAAGCATTGTTATCCCCGTTTTGAAGCCTGGCAAGAACCCATTGGAGGTAGACAGATACTGTCCCATTAGCCTCACCAACGTTCTTGGCAAGTTGCTCGAATGCATGGTGAGTCGACGGTTGAGCTGGGTACTCGAGTCTCGGGGCCTTCTAGCACTGTCTCTAGGTGGGTTCCGTAAAGGCCGCGCTGCCACCGACAATACGGTGAGCCTGGAGTCAGCCATCTGTACGGCCTTTGCCCTCCATCAGCACCTTGTCGCTGTCTTTTTCGACATGCGGAAGGCGTACGATGCAACGTGGCGCCATCTCATCCTCTCTACGCTTCATGGTTGTGGTCTTTGCGGTCCACTGCCGATTTGCCTACGAAATTTTCTGTCGCATCGTACCTTCCGCGTGCAAGTCGCGGCCTCCCATAGTTCCTCCCGAGCTCAGGAGAACGAGGTACCACAGGGGTCTGTCCTAAGTGTCTGCCTGTTTTTAATTGCAATTAACAAGCTCGCTGCGGAGGTGGGAACGTCTGTCTCAGCTTCCTTGTATGCTAACGACTTCTGCCTCTACTATAGCTCCATTGGCATAGCAGCTGCTGAAAGTCAGCTGCAGGGCGCTATCCGCAGGGCGCAGTCTAGGGCTGTAGCGCATGGCTTCCAGTTTTCGGTTGCCACCACCAGCGTTATGCATTGCTGCCGCCGACAAACAGTTCACCCTGAGTCGCAGCTTTATCTTGCCAGAGAACTTCTTGCTGTGGTGGAGACACATCGATTTTTGGGTGTGGCTGCCCAGTTGACTTGGCTCCCACATATTTGGCAGCTTAAAAACGATGTCTTGGCGGCATCTTAATGCTCTGCGATGCTTGAGCCACACCAGATGGGGCGCCGACCGATCTACATTCTTACTGCTCTACCAGGCGTTAATCCAGTGCCGTCTCGATTATGGGAACCTGGATTATGGTTCAGCACCCCATTTGCGTTGCGGGTGCTGGACCCAATGCTTCACAGCGAGATCCGACTTGCCACTAGTGCTTTCCGGACCAGCCCTGTGGACAGCATACTTGTGGAGGCAGGTGTCCCTCCACTGCGGATACGGCACCAACGTTTACTGTCCGCTTATGCTACGCATGTCTGTAGCTTGCCTGAGCATCCTAACTACCGTCTTTTGTTCCCACAGTCGGTCGTCTATCTCCCAGAACGTCCACCCCGGTCGGGTTGCACGATCGCAGTCCGCGTCAGAGATCTTCTCTTCAGGCTTCGGGTTTTCCCTCTTCCACCTCGTTTCTGGGCCCCTCTGCATACACCCTCGTGGTGTGTGCCTCGCCCTTGCCTTCGGCTCGAATTGGCACAGGGCCCGAAGGACAGTCCCTCTGGAGGCATTCCGCCGGCGCTTTCTTTCCATGCTTGCCACGTATCAGGGCTCCGGCGTTGTTTACACTGACGGTTCGATGGTTGCTGGTCGTGTCGGTTATGCTCTGACTCTAGGGGACCATTACGAACAATATTCATTGCCGGCTGGCTGCAGCGTTTTCATTGCTGAGCTGGTCGCCATCTTTCATGCCCTAGAGTATATGCGCTTCTGCTCAGTTGAGTCCTTCGTTATCTGTAGCGACTCCCTAAGCGGTTTACGAGCTATCGACCAGTGCTTCCCTCGCTCTCGTCTGGTGATGGCTGTCCAGGAGTCCTTCCATACTCTTGCCCGTTGCGGCCGTTCTGTGGTCTTTGGGTCGATCCCAGGCCATGTTGGGATACCCGGCAATGAACATGTTGTCAACCTGGCCAAATAGGCCACCAGTAAACCATCTCTGGAAATTGGCCTCCCAGAGACTGATTTGCGAGCGATCTTACGCCGCAAAGTTTTCCAATTTTGGGACACTGAATGGCGCAACCTGACCACACCAAACGAACTCCATCCTATCAAGGAGACAACGGATGTGTGGCAGTCATCCCTGCGAGCCACTCGCAAGGACTCAGTAGTCCTTTGTCGGCTCCGCATGGGCCACACTTGATTAACACTCAACCATTTACTGCGGCATGAGGACCTGTCTTTATGTCGATGTGGGTCGGCTTTGATGGTGGTCCACATTTTGTTGGCCTGTCCACTTTTAAGTGAGCTCAGTCAGACGTTTGCGCTGCCTAATACGCCCCCTGCCCTTTTAACCGATGACACTGCCATGGCGGGATTAGTTTTGCGTTTTATTCGGGCAGGGGGCTTTTATCATTTGCTCCAAGTGTGTATCTTATGTTGAGTCTGGCTTTTTGCCTACGGTTTTAGATTGAGCTTTTAATATGTTTCTCGGTGGTTGGATTATCCTTTTTTTCTCTATGGTCGGCCAACCACTGTCACACTCTGTGTGATTTTAATTCGTTTTGTCTGGTCTTTGTCTAAGTTTCTCCTGTCCTGTGTCGTCTGCCCTCTTTTCCTTGTTCGCTTTTATTCTGTGTGGGTGTTTTTAAGTTTTAAAAAGGGACCGATGACCGTAGCAGTCTGGTGCCTTTCATCCCACAAACCAACCAACCAACCATTACCGAAATTTAAGTTTCAGCCTTGTATAATCCATTGATGAATTTTTTAACACTTGCACTACACAGGGCTGCACTGTTACACGCTTCACAAGATAACAGATATGTTGGTACACTGATACATACAGTAACACTACACCAGAATACATCATCTCACACTGCAATCCAGATGCGGTGTTCGTGGCAATATAGGTAATCCAAGTTCACTTACCGGCGCGGATGAGATGCTCGCGGGCATCTAATCATATTCTCGCGATTGTTGGCGTGGTTTTTGACTTCGTGAACCGCGGATTACGTCTCGTGAGGTACACGAATGATTACACAGCGTCAAACACCTTTATAGTCACAAAATTTACTTGTTCTGTTAGCCTGATTCCTTAACATCTTCACACCAAGCACACAGTTAAACACCCCCACGTGACTCCTTCGATCGTTCTGGCGCGAGAAAACAAAGAAGCGACCATAGCGCTGTTATCATAATCGATATCAGCGCTACTCGATACATACTTACAGTACCCACCGAGCTTGGGGACATTTTGGAATTGTGAGAACTACACTTAAAATTAAACAATATTGTTTATTCCCAAATCTGAAACAGAAATTCCAAGAAGTACTGAGAACATGTCAAATGACAAAAGGCAAAGCCAAACAATAGGTGCAGGGATGCAGAATTACACCAAACAATGACACAAAGATCTAGAGAGGTAATTGTAATGGACATAACAGGACCCCTACCGACAGCTCGATGTGGGGGTAAAATTCATCCTAGCTGTATATGATTTATTCTCCAAACATCTGAAAATGTATGATTTGCGAGCAGCAAATGCTGTCAGTATTGGGAAAAAGCTAACTACAGATTACTTTAGAACAATTTGATACCCTACCATGGTTATAAAAGATATTGCTACCTATTTTACTGGAAGAAGATGAGAAAAATATAATGGAAGAATATGGAATAAGACATGTCTTAATATCGAGATTTTCACCTAGCAGTAACCCAGTAGTACGAACGTTCAGGGAATTAAACAGATTTATCTGGACCTTCGCATGTAACAAGCAAACAAAATGGATTGACTATCTAAATAACTTTGTTGAAATATACGATGATTTACCACACCTATCGACTGGGTTTACACAAATGAGTTAATGGGTAGTACTCAGGAGAAGAACGAATGGGCTAAGGCTATACCTAAGTTGCAAAACGAAGGTAAGTCACACCAAGAAAAGGTGGATATGGGGTTATGAAATATTACTAGGCAAGCAGAACTGGGTTAATTTCTTGTCAAACTTCATTTTACCAACAGACATAAATATGCTGCAAATGAATTAGTGTTGATTCTGACACATCCCAAGGCATCACTTTTAAAGAAGCGGACTAAGAAGTGGCGCCTGCTATATACAGGTCCCTACAAAATTAGTTCTGTCCCACATGAGGGATGTTACTTATTAGCAGAAGTTAATACTGACAAAATAAAAGGGTTGTTTTGCCACAGAGATTAAAAGAGATACCTTCACTAAATGGTAATAACTACAGAAAGGATGCAAATAAAATATTTCTGCCGAGTGTTGGCACACTTATGTAAGTATTGTACATAGTAGTTATAAGTGATATACTTACTGAATTTCACAAATTTATTTGTGTCTTGTTAATATTAAAATTATAGATTAGGTCACTTAACGACCAGAAAATGCAGAAAACTAATATAAAGAAACTAGGACCAATCAGGCCAGAGATATGTGAATCGCATTCTAAGATTAGTGAATTTCTATACCATTTCAATATTTTATGTACTGAATTTTGTTAGTTGTGCTTGATTAGGAAAAACATTGCATCTTCTTCGTTTTCTACTCCTTGTACATAATATAAATATTCATCTATTATTCTGTGTCTTCAAATGAATTATTCAACGGATAGATAACTTTTGATCGCATAAACGTGTTGAGCATAAGTTGCGCATGAGTCCGTATATTTTCAAAATTATTGACTTTGGCTCAGCTTTGGCTCAGATTTTGTGTACCATTTGGATATAGGTTGATTTAAGAGTTTCTTACTAAAGTACTCCATACTCACGTATGACTGAAATGCCGAACATGGACATTTGTCCTGTTCTTTCAATAAGTAATGTTACCCATATGAATGATGATGAATGTAATAAGAGTTTATATAGAAGAAACTATGTGTTGTGATCAACACAGGTCCGATCTTATCCGATGACGATTAATGTTGAGGATCAACCTAATTAATGTCAATGTTTACGTGATCCTTGTCAATATATTTTGACATAAGGCACAAAATGTAAACAAATAACAAGGTCGCTAATTATGTTATAATAAAATGAAACTGATGTAGCTGTCGTGTGAAATGTAAAACAACTGGCAGTGAATTGGACAGTGAAATATGTCTAACTGAAAACTGTGTAAAGAAGCTGAGATAGACTCGAGGTAAACTTTGGATTTTTTTGAATAAACAATATCATAACTTTCAAAACGATCACATAGAGTGAAATATTAGTTGCGACGATAAAAGACGTTGATTTCAGTCAACAATTTAAAACAGTATAAAATTTCAGACCTTTAGTAGTGCAATCGTATGCTATGTGCGTAAGATATTTTGAATCAGACTATACTTGCTGTGGCGCACCAACAATGTGTGCTACGTCTCTGGCGTGGCGTCACGCAGGAATGTTTATAAACAGTGCTGATGAAAGCAAAGTATCACGACGGACACCGCAAAAACTAACCGGTGATGTGTCGTTTACAAAGTATTATAAATAAATAGTGGATCACTTATTGAAATGAGTTGAATATCGAGCGAATCTGTGCGTGTGAAAGCGAACCCAAATCTAACCGTTCTTTTTCAGAGCACCACCGATATGTGAGATGTATACTAACACTAATTTAGGACTTTCATGAACCCTTCGTGAAGGGTGGGAGATGGGTAGCGACAATCCTAACCTGTTCCAGTGCGGCATCTGATCCAGCAGCAGATCCAGACTTCGATGCAGCCTCACCTACCGACGTTTTCGAGACTCGACACGGTGGAAGACCTTCTCATCATCGGCACGACAACCAACGATTTTAATGACTTATGTCTATCAAAAACTTTTAAAACATTGTTGTAGAAATGAGTCCCTATGAACTAGTCACAGAAATTTTCATAAGAAATACCCATATAATTGTAATATGAACTTATTGTCAACAAATGTTTGTTAATACCACAAAATTCTACACCAGACTCAGAAAGAAAGAAGTTAAGGGTGTCTTGAAGACCCTTGGACGATATTATACCGGGTTTTCCGTATCCAGCGAACCCAAATGGGAGAGGGGGGGCATACGTAATTTGGGAAGTCTCTGCCGCTATTTCCGAGGCATATTTAACTACTGAAGTAAACCTGACTATTACCAAATTACTTATTTTTATATGTATAGATCGATCTAATATGTGTATTAACGACTACATCAAAACTATTATGAGTCTAAATATAATGAGACTATCCGACATCTGAACAGTGAAAAATTATGACTAAAACCATTGCATGTTTTGGCTGTTGTGGACTGTTAAAAACAATTTTGTCACTAAATATTTTTTAACAGTCCAGGGGCCAATACAGCATCCACGCCGCTATTTTATAGTCGATAGAAACACTTATAATTAATTTTTTTAAATATGTGATATCGTGAGAGACAAGTGTGTTGTCAGAGAAACAGTTTGGTTTTGCTAGTGCAGAGGCGGTGTAATAATATCTTCACAAGCCACAGAAAATAGACAGAAAACAATGAAATTTTTTAATTATAAGAACAATTATTAGTATCACTGATGATTTTTTGTTGCATTCTTTCTTCTTGCTCGAGTAGCACTTTTATCTGCCGCTTATGATAAGGTCTGGTATTATTACTATTATGTAAACTACCTGTTGTAAATTACTGGAGAAAAATAGAGAATAATGTTATTCAAGTTTATCTCATATTTTCTGTGAGAATCTTAGCAATCTTTAGCCTCTTCATTCCATCTTTGCTTCGCTGCGCACGAGGCGCATCGCCGTCATTAGCAGTAATATATTTATGTGATTGTATTGGCAAGAGTTATAGTTTTATTTTAGACTGAAACTGCTGAGAACAATTATTTAATGCTGATTTCTGTTTTTTCAAATCGAATTCAGTCAATTATTGTTATATAATCGGAAGAGATCGATTCTGTGAAACACCGATGTTCATTTATCTGCCGCCGTTTCATGAAAGCTATACGAGACGAGTTTAAATTGCCGAATAATTCAGACATACATATTTACCATTGAAAAAAAGAATCCAAGTTAAGGTAACTTGATTTATATCAAAATCTTTGCTATGAGAAACTATTTTAACTTCTACCATTCTTTGCTGGTATCGGAGCAGAAAACTTTCTCAGCTAAAGCTCGCCATTTCTAGTGTTCTCCGTGTAATAAAAGTGAAGTGATATTCAAGAGTGAACTAAGTTTGTATGAAAGTAGTCAACGAACCTAATTGAATAATTTAAACAGATACACTTCTTTACAGACAACATATGAAAACGATCGAGTGTTTAAATTTACTTCACATTCATGCTCATGTCATATTCTAGCCGGGTAATGCAGTAACTGAATGACAGTTTAGAACTGTAGATATATTTAAATATTTTTGTTGGACGCTGCTAAATTTACGCATTCACAACATGGTTTAAAAGAGAGAACAATGATATACCTTAGATATTGCAACTTCCGGAACTTCACTATCTTGATTAATTTGGGGATGTCTACAAAGCCACAATTCAAAGGCCTCCACCTTCTTCTCCATGTTTTCATTTAAGTTCTCTACTCCATATAGGAGTACCACGAGTTTTGTCTTTGTGGTGTTTGTTTTAACCCCATAGTAACTGCTAACTCTTACAGTTCTCTTCATTAATAATTGCAGCGCTTGGATAGTGTCAGGAAACACAATATATCATCCGCATTTCGAATATTGTTTAATCGTATTCCATTTATCACAATTCCTTCTTTTTCTTTTTCAAGGGATTCTCATATATGAATTCTGTGTATATTATAAATAGTATTGGTGACGTCTTACTCCCCTGAGAATTTTGATTGTTTTGGTGTGTTCTTCATCAACACACAATACTGCAGTTTAATTCCTCTACAGGTGCTTGAAGATTCGCAGATCTCTTTCCTCCACTCCAATATTTCTCAAAATATCCATCCATTTCTCGCGTTTTACTCTATAAAAAGCCTTCTGGTAATCTATCAGGCTAGCAAATAATTTTTTTTTCATCCCTACGCCTCTAAAACGATACTTCTACACTAAAAAAGGCTTCTCTCGTACACAGCATTAACAAACCCTTACTGATTAGGGGCTATCTGTTCCTCACGTAGTCTACACATTCTTCTGTGATCATCCTCAAAACCAATTTCAAGATATGGCTCACTAAGCGTATCGACGGTAAGCTCTACAGGGTGATTCAAAAAGAATACCACAACTTTAGGAATTTAAAACTCTGCAACGACAAAAGGCAGAGCTAAGCACTATCTGTTGGCGAATTAAGGGAGCTATAAATTTTTATCTAGTTGTACATTTGTTCGCTTGAGGCGCTGTTGACTAGGCGTCAGCGTCAGTTGATGCTAAGATGACGACCGCTCAACAGAAAGCACGTCATCACTGGCCTCCAAGAAGCCCTGATCTTACCCCCTGAGTTTTTCTTATGGGGGTATGTTAAGGATATGGTGTTTCGGCCACCTCTCCCAGCCACCATTGATGATTTGAAACGAGAAATAACAGCAGCTATCCAAACTGTTACGCCTGATATGCTACAGAGAGTGTGGAACGAGTTGGAGTATCGGGTTGATATTGCTCGAGTGTCTGGAGGGGGCCATATTGAACATCTGTGAACTTGTTTTTGAGTGAAAAAAAAACCTTTTTAAATACTCTTTGTAATGATGTATAACAGGAGGTTATATTATGTTTCTTTCATTAAATACACATTTTTAAAGTTGTGGTATTCTTTTTGAATCACCCTCTATATTGCTTTGCGTTTGGCTTTCTGGGCAGAGTAATGAACTCTTATTTCAGCCATTGGAATGGAATGTTTCCAGGTACATAAATTTGACTGAAAATTTTGGTTAGCTATTTTACATGATTTTCATCCGTCAAATTTTAAGAACAGTGCTTATGTTTTATCTGGTCCCACAGCCTTTACGTCCTTCATCTGATGGCCATTTGAAACTCTACTTCTAGTATATCTGTACCACTTATTCCATTGTGCTTGCATTGAAAGCACATCTATTGTCATGAAACAAAATTTCTTTATATTTTTTCCACATCCCTTTCTTACCTTCTAATTCCGCAATTTAATTCCCTGCTCCATTCACTAGTTTTCCATTGATGGTCTTTCCTGTACTTCCTCGTTATTTCTTTGACTTTCTTGTGTAAATTGAAACTATCATATTTACTTTGTTAAAACTCGATTTCCTCGCACTGCTCCACTTTTTCAATTTTTTTTTGTTTCTCTTATTTTTCTTCTGATATACTTATTTAACTTCCTGTATTCCCTTTGGTTTCCCTTATTTAATCTCCCTTCCTCCATTAGGTTCAGTATCTCATCCATCATCCATGACCTATTCTCCTTTATGTTTGGTTTTACATACTTTTCTTTTATTTGCTGTACAACATTCTGTAATTTAAATGATAATTAATTGAAACCCTCAGCTACCGAAAGGTGTTGTTGATATACCTCGATGATATATATATACCTTGCACGCTTCCCGTGAGGCCCACATTCCCAACTGTCCACAATTCAACATATGTAATGTACCTAATAGATATTTGCCCATCCACTCATTACTCGCGCACATTTTGGCGATTCCCGTAAGAGTTCGGGCAAATATCTATTAGGTACATATGTAGAATTGTGGACAGTTGGGTCTCACGGGAAGCGTGCAAGGGATAAGTCCCTGAAGTCGCGCTATTCATCTGTGTCCTCGGTGGCTCAGATGGATAGAACGTCTGCCATGTAAGCAGGAGATCCCGGTCGGGGCACACATTTTCAGCTGTCCCCACCGAGATATATCAACAACATCTGACGGCAGCTGAGGGTTTCAGTTATCATTTACTCTAGAGAAGCTGCACGGTCATCAGTGGGGTCTGTTCTTTCGAGAACAGTTACTATCTTCATATATTCTATAATTTGTTCAGTTCTAACTCGACATTGTTATGTGTAATATCTTGTGAGTTAATCGTCAAGTTTTGTTCGGTTTGTATATTTTGTTTTACTATCGGATCTTTCATTTTCCTCAATTTGTAGGTCAGCTTTTTCATTCTCTTCACTCTCTTCATTCTGACTTAAAAACTGCAAGCTGTGCTATCAGAGGCTGTGTCTGCTCCTGGGTGTGTTTTTATGATGCACAACTGTTCCTCAAACGTTTATTTTCTAGTATGATATTAATCAGATTTTTTCACACATTTCCCAGGTCTGTTCATTGGCGACTTCCATGTATACAGTCTTCCAGGAGGAAGTTTAAACCAGGTGTTAATAATCGGTAGATCATTTCACAAGACAAAATTTTTTTATGATAAGAATTTTAATTATTCTTGTAAGGTCATTTACTCCATACAAGTTAGTGCAAAAGCTTTCTGCGTGAACTTTTATTATCTTTTCTATGTAGGTTATAGAAATTCCTAATATATACATATATATTTCTATAACCTACATAGTGGTTGTTCTTGTACGAGGGTAAAGGAGTGATGAATGTTTCTATGAACCTGACCTTTGTAAATGCACACACATAACGAATGTTAATTGCGTATAAGTTCGCGTGTCTATCTGAATCCGCATTCACTATTCACGGAACGTTTTCCTGTTGTGTACTGCTTTGGGTACGTTTTCTTCCTTATGCGGCTATATTTGCCGTTTGGTCTTATGAGATTTTCTGCTGTTACGTGAACCGAACATGGACATCTGTCCCATAATCTGGTAAGAATCCTAACAAAAATATGAACGAATGAGTATAAATAAAATATAATTCGTCAAATATGGAAATGTACTGGTATCTATATAGTTCAATGATGATTCAATTATTTGCTTGACGTATTCCAATCTCTGTCTTCCTCTACAGTTTTTGCCCTCTACAGCTCCATCTAGTACCATGGAAGTCATTCCCTCATGTCTTAGCAGATGTCCTATCATCCTGTCCCTTCTCCTTATCAGTGTTTTCCACATATTCCTTTCCTCTCCGATTCTGCATAGAACCTCCTCATTCCTTACCTTATCACTCCACCTAATTTTCAACATTCGTCTATATCACCACATCTCAAATGCTTCGATTCTCTTCTGTTCCGGTTTTCCCACAGTCCATGTTTCACTACCATACAATGCTGTACTCCAGACGAGCATCCTCAGAAATTTCTTCCTCAAATTAAGGCCGGTATTTGATATTAGTAGACTTCTCTTGGCCAGAAATGCCTTTTTTGCCATAGCGAGTCTGCTTTTGATGTCCTCCTTGCTCCGTCCGTCATTGGTTATTTTACTGCCTAGGTAGCAGAATTCCTTAACTTCATTGACTTCGTGACCATCAATCCTGATGTTAAGTTTCTCGCTGTTCTCATTTCTACTACTTCTCATTACCTTCGTCTTTCTCCGATTTACTCTCAAACCATACTGTGTACTCATTAGACTGTTCATTCCGTTCAGCAGATCATTTAATTCTTCTTCCCTTTCACTCAGGATAGCAATGTCATCAGCGAATCGTATCATTGATATCCTTTCACCTTGAATTTTAATTCCATTATTGAACCTTTCTTCTATTTCCATCATTGCTTCCTCGATGTACAGATTGAAGAGTAGGACCCTGTCTTACACCCTTCTTAATACGAGCACTTCGTTCTTGATCGTCCACTCTTATTATTCCCTCTTGGTTGTTGTACATATTGTATATGACCCGTCTCTCCCTATAGCTTACCCCTACTTTTTCCAGAATCTCGAACAGCTTGCACCATTTTATATTGTCGAACGCTTTTTCCAGGTCGACAAATCCGATGAAAGTGTCTTGATTTTTCTTTAGCCTTGCTTCCATTATTAGCCGTAACGTCAGAATTGCCTCTCTCGTCCCTTTACTTTTCCTAAAGCCAAACTGATCGTCACCTAGCGCATTCTCAATTTTCTTTTCCATTCTTCTGTATATTATTCTTGTAAGCAACTTCGCTGTTAAGCTGATTGTGCTATAATTCTCGCACTTGTCAGCTCTTGCTGTCTTCGGAATTGTGTGGATGATGCTTTTCCGAAAGTCAGATGGTATGTCGCCAGACTCATATATTCCACACATCAACGTGAATAGTCGTTTTGTTGCCACTTCCCCCAATGATTTTAGAAATTCTGGTGAAATGTTATCTATTCCTTCTGCCTTATTTGACCGTAAGTCCTCCAAAGCTCTTTTATATTCCGATTCTAATACTGGATCCCCTATCTCTTCTAAATCGACTCCTGTTTCTTCTTCTATCACATTAGACAAATCTTCACCCTCATAGAGGCTTTCAATGTATTCTATCCACCTATCTGCTCTCTCCTCTGCATTTAACAGTGGAATTCCCGTTGCACTCTTAATGTTACCACCGTTGCTTTTAATGTCACCAAAAGTTGTTTTGACTTTCCTGTATGCTGAGTCTGTCCTTCCGACAATCATATCTTTTTCGATGTCTTCACATTTTTCCTGCTGCCATTTCGTCTTAGCTTCCTTGTACTTCCTATTTATTTCATTCCTCAGCGACTTGTATTTCTGTATTCCTGATTTTCCCGGAACATGTTTGTACTTCCTCCTTTCATCAATCAACCAAAGTATTTCTTCTGTTACCCATGGTTTCTTCGCAGCTACCTTCTATGTACCTATGTTTTGCTTCCCAACTTCTGTGATGGCCCTTTTTATAGATGTCCATTCCTCTTCAACTGTACTGCTTCTGCGCTATTCCTTATTGCTGTATCTATAGCGTTAGAGAACTTCAAACGTATCTCGTCATTCCTTAGCATTTCCGTATCCCACTTCTTTGCGTATTGATTCTTCCTGACTAATGTCTTGAACTTCAGCCTACTCTTCATTACTACTACATTGTGATCTATATCTGCTCCTGGGTACGCCTTACAGTCCAGTATCTGATTTCGGAATCTCTGTCTGACCATGATGTAATCTAATTGAAATCTTCCCGTATCTCCCGGCCTTTTCCAAGTATACCTCCTCCTCTTGTGATTCTTGAACAGGGTATTCGCTATTACTAGCTGAAACTTGTTACAGAACTCATTTAGTCTTTCTCCTCTTTTATTCCTTGTCCCAAGCCCATATTCTCCTGTAACCTTTTCTTCTACTCCTTCCCCTACAACTGCATTCCAGTCGCCCATGAGTATTAGATTTTCGTCCCCCTTTACATACTGCATTACCCTTTCAATATCCTCATACACTTTCTCTATCTGTTCATCTTCAGCTTGCGACGTCGGCATGTATACTTGAACTATCGTTGTCGGTGTTGGTCTGCTGTCGATTCTGATCAGAACAACCTGGGCACTGAACTGTTCACAGTAACACACCCTCTGCCCTACCTTCCTATTCATAACGAATCCTACACCTGTTATACCATTTTCTGCTGCTGTTGATATTACCTGATACTCATCTGACCAGAAATCCTTGTCTTCCTTCCACTTCACTTCACTGACCCCTACTATATCCAGATTGAGCCTTTGCATTTCCCTTTTCAGGTTTTATAGTTTCCCTACCACGTTCAAGCTTCTGACATTCCACGCCCCGACTCGTAGAACGTTATCCTGTTGTTGATTATTCAATCTTTTTCTCATGGTAACCTCCCCCTTGGCAGTCCCCTCCCGGAGATCCGAATGGGGGACTATTCCGGAATCTTTGGCCAATGGAGAGATCATCTACATCTACATCTACATCTATACTCCGCGAGCCACCTTACGGTGTGTGGCGGAGGGTACTTATTGTACCACTATCTGATCCCCCCTTCCCTGTTCCATTCACGAATTGTGCGTGGGAAGAACGACTGCTTGTAAGTCTCCGTATTTGCTCTAATTTCTCGGATCTTTTCGTTGTGATCATTACGCGAGATATATGTGGGCGGTAGTAATATGTTGCCCATCTCTTCCCGGAATGTGCTCTCTCGTAATTTCGATAATAAACCTCTCCGTATTGCGTAACGCCTTTCTTGAAGTGTCCGCCACTGGAGCTTGTTCAGCATCTCCGTAACGCTCTCGCGCTGACTAAATGTCCCCATGACGAATCGCGCTGCTTTTCGCTGGATCATGTCTATCTCTTCTATTAATCCAACCTGGTAAGGGTCCCATACTGATGAGCAATACTCAAGAATCGGACGAACAAGCGTTTTGTAAGCTACTTCTTTCGTCGATGAGTCACATTTTCTTAGAATTCTTCCTATGAATCTCAACCTGGCGCCTGCTTTTCCCACTATTTGTTTTATGTGATCATTCCACTTCAGATCGCTCCGGATAGTAACTCCTAAGTATTTTACGGTCGTTACCGCTTCCAATGATTTACCACCTATGGCATAATCGTACTGGAATGGATTTCTGCCCCTATGTATGCGCATTATATTACATTTATCTACGTTTAGGGAAAGCTGCCAGCTGTCGCACCATTCATTAATCCTCTGCAGGTCTTCCTGGAGTACGTACGAGTCTTCTGATGTTGCTACTTTCTTGTAGACAACCGTGTCATCTGCAAATAGCCTCACGGAGCTACCGATGTTGTCAACTAAGTCATTTATGTATATTGTAAACAATAAAGGTCCTATCACGCTTCCTTGCGGTACTCCCGAAATTACCTCTACATCTGCAGATTTTGAACCGTTAAGAATGACATGTTGTGTTCTTTCTTCTAGGAAATCCTGAATCCAATCACAAACCTGGTCCGATATTCCGTAAGCACGTATTTTTTTCACTAAACGTAAGTGCGGAACCGTATCAAATGCCTTCCTGAAGTCCAGGAATACGGCATCAATCTGCTCGCCAGTGTCTACGGCACTGTGAATTTCTTGGGCAAATAGGGCGAGCTGGGTTTCACATGATCTCTGTTTGCGGAATCCATGTTGGTTATGATGAAGGAGATTTGTATTATCTAAGAACGTCATAATACGAGAACACAAAACATGTTCCATTATTCTACAACAGATTGACGTAAGTGAAATAGGCCTATAATTATTCGCATCTGATTTATGACCCTTCTTGAAAATGGGAACGACCTGTGCTTTCTTCCAGTCGCTAGGTACTTTACGTTCTTCCAGAGATCTACGATAAATTGCTGATAGAAAGGGGGCAAGTTCTTTAGCATAATCACTGTAGAATCTTAAGGGTATCTCGTCTGGTCCGGATGCTTTTCCGCCACTAAGTGATAGCAGTTGTTTTTCAATTCCGATATTGTTTATTTCAATATTTTCCATTTTGGCGTCCGTGCGACGGCTGAAGTCAGGGACCGTGTTACGATTTTCCGCAGTGAAACAGTTTCGGAACACTGAATTCAGTATTTCTGCCTTTCTTCGGTCGTCCTCTGTTTCGGTGCCATCGTGGTCAACGAGTGACTGAATAGGGGATTTAGATCCGCTTACCGATTTTACATATGACCAAAACTTTTTAGGGTTCTTGTTTAGATTGTTTGCCAATGTTTTATGTTCGAATTCGTTGAATGCTTCTCTCATTGCTCTCTTTACGCTCTTTTTCGCTTCGTTCAGCTTTTCCTTATCAGCTATGATTCGACTACTCTTAAACCTATGGTGAAGCTTTCTTTGTTTCCGTAGTACCTTTCGTACATGATTGTTATACCACGGTGGATCTTTCCCCTCGCTTTGGACCTTAGTCGGTACGAACTTATCTAAGGCGTACTGGACGATGTTTCTGAATTTTTTCCATTTTTGTTCCACATCCTCTTCCTCAGAAATGAACGTTTGATGGTGGTCACTCAGATATTCTGCGATTTGTGCCCTATCACTCTTGTTAAGCAAATAGATTTTCCTTCCTTTCTTGGCATTTCTTATTACACTTGTAGTCATTGATGCAACCACTGACTTATGATCACTGATACCCTCTTCTACATTCACGGAGTCGAAAAGTTCCGGTCTATTTGTTGCTATGAGGTCTAAAACGTTAGCTTCACGAGTTGGTTCTCTAACTATCTGCTCGAAGTAATTCTCGGACAAGGCAGTCAGGATAATGTCACAAGAGTCTCTGTCCCTGGCTCCAGTTCTGATTGTGTGACTATCCCATTCTATACCTGGTAGATTGAAGTCTCCCCCTATTACAATAGTATGATCACGAAACTTCTTCACGACGTTCTGCAGGTTCTCTCTGAGGCGCTCAACTACTACGGTTGCTGATGCAGGTGGCCTATAGAAGCATCCGACTATCATATCTGACCCACCTTTGATACTTAACTTAACCCAGATTATTTCACATTCGCATTCGCTAATAACTTCACTGGATATTATTGAATTCTTTACTGCTATAAATACTCCTCCACCATTGGCGTTTATCCTATCCTTGCGGTATATATTCCATTCTGTATCTAGGATTTCGTTACTGTTCACTTCCGGTTTTAACCAACTTTCCGTTCCTAATACTATATGCGCACTATTTCCTTCAATAAGAGATACTAATTCAGGAACCTTGCCCTGGATACTCCTGCAGTTTACCAATATTACGTTAACTTTTCCTGTTTTTGGTCTCTGAGGACGGACGTTCTTTATCAACGATGATAATGTTCTCTCTGGTAAGCCGTCAGGTATTTTATCGTTTCGCCCAAGGGGGGGTCCCTCTAACCTAAAAAACCCCCGTGTGCACGCCACACGTACTCTGCTACCCTAGTAGCTGCTTCCGGTGTGTAGTGCACGCCTGACCTGTCTAGGGGGGCCCTACAGTTCTCCACCCAATAACGGAGGTCGATGAATTTGCAACCATTATAGTCGCAGAGTCGTCTGAGCCTCTGGTTTAGACCCTCCACACGGCTCCAAACCAGAGGACCGCGATCGACTCTGGGCACTATGCTGCAGATATTAAGCTCAGCTTGCACTCCGCGTGCGATGCTGGTTGTCTTCACCAAATCAGCCAGCCGCCGGAAGGAGCCAAGGATGGCCTCAGAACCCAAGCGGCAGGCGTCATTCGTTCCGACATGTGCTACTATTTGCAGCCGGTCACACCCAGTGCGTTCAATAGCTGCCGGAAGGGCCTCCTCCACATTACGGACGAGACCCCCCGGCAAGCACACCGAGTGCACACTGGCATTCTTCCCCGACCTACCCGCTATTTTCCTGAGGGGCTCCATAACCCGCCTAACGTTGGAGCTCCCTATAACTAATAGGCCCGCCCTCTGTGACTGTCGGGACCTTGCCGGAGAATCGGCCACTGGCCCAACAGGCGAGGCATCCTGTGGTGGCTCGGAAACGATGTCATCACCACTAGGAAGCACCCCGTACCTGTTGGAAAGGGGTAAGGCAGCCGCCACGCGGCCAGATCCCACCTTCGCCTTTCGGCCAGGCACGCGTGAGCCCACCACTGTCCGCCATTCACCCTGGAGTGATGGCTGACCGGTAAGATGCTCACTGCCGGAAGACGCAGCGACATCAGGGGTTCCATGTGATTCCAAGGCCACCGAAGTAGGCATAGGTCTCACCACAGTTGCCCCAACGCCACTACGAGCCGACGCCTGCGCCTCGAGCTCGATGAGCCTAACAGACAAAGCCTCCACCTGTCCCCGAAGAGTGGCCAATTCTCCTTGCGTCCGCTCACAACAACCACAGTCCCTACACATGACTATGTTTACCCTACTCTATACGGTGACAAATTCCCAAGATAATCTTCTGATGAGCTACTCTGATAATCAAGAAACACTCACTGAAATACGAGACGCGAAAACTACGCTAGGTTTTCCCAGAAAAACTATTTAAAAGCTAAGCGCAGCAAATAAGTACAAAAACACTGTTATTGAAATAAAAGGTTCTACCTAGTAAGCACTCGAACACGCAAGAAATTACAAAAATAAACTAGTAATTACACAGATAACTGAAAATAAGTCGCTGCTGTTTGTAAAATATGTAAGAAGCAAACGGTGTACTCGCCTTAGTAGTAGCAGGAGCTAGCGATGCGCTCTCGCTGACGGTCTAACTGACACTTCTTCAATTACAGGCCACATGTCCTGTGGATACACGTTACGTGTCTTTAATGCAGTGGTTTCCATTGCCTTCTGCATCCTCATGTCGTTGATCATTGCTGATTGTTCCGCCTTTAGGGGCAATTTCCCACCCCTAGGACAAGAGAGTGCCCTGAACCTCTATCCGCTCCTCCGCCCTCTTTGACAAGGCTGACTTCTTATGCCGGAAGTCTTCGGCCGCCAATGCTGATTATTTATCAAAATTTAGGCAATGGCGGGGATCGAACCCGGGACCGAAGACGTTTTGATTATGAATCAAAGACGCTACCCCTAGACCACGGGTATCAACCCCTTATCTCACGTCGTCTTTGATAGCATATGATCTTTGTTATCATGTTATTAGAATATGGAACAATGTGCACATGAACAAATATTCATTATTTTGTAAAGTGTCAATTGTATAGAAGATTGTCTTTTGTTTGGTTTATGAAACACTAGCAGCAATCAGGACAGTAAAGTGTGTCTCAAAAGAACTATGAAAGTCTAGTGGACGCCTGAAAAACTGTTTTCTTCTAAGAAAAGTGTGAACAGTGAGTATAACTGTGATTACTGAACATATGAACGCTCATAGAGTGTTAATGTTAGCAGCAACGACATGGACGTTGAAAAACTGTTGACAGTATTAAAATTGATATTAAATTGTAGACCTAAAATAATGGTGTTACGAGTCATCTTCGAATGCCAAATGTTATGAGACAGAATGTGGAGCCAGTCGCGCGGCAACTATATAATGCAATGCTAGCTACGCAGCGCGTCTCGGAAATGTTTTCTTACCGCAGGAGATAAACAGAACATACGATGGACACCAGAATGAGAAACGGTGCAGTGTTGTATATGTGTATAGCTAACTAAAGGTGACAATGAATCACTACATTCAAATGAACTGTGTCAAGATGTTGGATATCATCCGAAAACAAACTGTATGAACCCGTGTGAATTTGAAACTAACTCTTTTCACACAGGATAAATATAATAATTACCTTGTTACCGATACCCCTTTTCGACATTTCATGTACCCACCTTGTACGAGAGGGACGTGGAAGGAGCGAAGCAGGACCTGCTGCAGTGATACTTCCAGACAGGAACAGATGCAGATCAGAGTCAGTCGACGGCAGCCGACGCTGCATCCACGTGGTAGCCTGCGACGTCGTCGGGGAATCGTTATATAAACAATATTATTTTGAACTCCATGAACTTTTAATTTTCATGTTAAACTTCCGTGAAAGACTCTCTTGACCACTGGTACTACTAAACAAAACTTAAATAAGCGTGTTCTAATATTATCTGTTTAATCATGTCAAGCGTGACACATAAGAGTAGGTAACTGTATTATCTTGAAGCCCCTTGGACGGATTTGTTCCCGGTTTTCCGAATTCAGTGAACCTAGATGGGGGTGGGGGGATAAATTAATCCGGGGAGTCTCCGCCGCATTTTCCAAGAGTTTACAGTTACTGAAGTCATTAACACAATCACATTAATACTGATAAACGTGTCTTGAGTTACTCAATGTATTTCCGAACATTTGCATGATGAGAACAGTGTGTTAATGAAGTGAAAGGGAACAATGATCAACGTGGATATATATATTCATTCAGATTCCACACCCAATGATCTCGTAAATATTTTTCTGCATAAAATATGTAGAAAAATATTTACGAGATCATTGGGTGTGGAATCTGAATGAACATCCTCGTGATATTAATAAGAAGGACTTCATCGTTACTAAAATAATAAATTATTATAGTCAATGACATAATTTAATATTCTGCAAAAACCTGTATCGTAGAAAACCATGGAAAACGATGGAAAAAAGTAATGAAAAAAATGGCTCTGAGCACTATGGGAGTTAACATCTATGGTCATCAGTCCCCTAGAACTTAGAACTACTTAAACCTAACTAACCTAAGGACAGCACACAACACCCAGCCATCACGAGGCAGAGAAAATCCCTGACCCCGCCGGGAATCGAACCCGGGAACCCGGGCGTGGGAAGCGCGAACGCTACCGCACGACCACGAGATGCGGGCTAGGTAATGAAAATCTCCATCTTTTGCTATCTATGATTCTTCTAGAATAATCATTCTTCTTGTTCGAACTGTTGTACTGATCGGATGAGATTGATGTCTCGTAGCACAGACGACGGTAATAAAACTGTATTATGTTGTCAAGTACTTTTTGAAAAATAGAGTTTCTGTGTCATTGAAATCAACCCTTCTGTTTGAACTTTTGTTTCAATATGATTCTCGTTCTATTTAAATGTAAAGTTTTCTGGTCAGTTACAATGGAGCGCAGCCATTAGCGCTATTGATCTACAGCGCGGTTTATTGGTAAACGGTGAATGATAAGTGATAAACATTGAGAAATACTTTTAAATGTTAATTCATATAATAAAGGTACAGAAAATATTTAAAATATATTATTGTTACTAGTAAGACAATGCCTGACGGAGAACCGATAAGTGATTGTCTTATGTTAGCCGCTATCTTATCTGTACTGGCAGTTCTAAATTAAATTTTTAAACAGGCATAAATCTTGATGGACAATTATTGCGATAATAATTGTGTATTGGTGCCCCAGAACTCATTCAGCTGTAATAAATTCCACTTAGATTGTGAATAATCTTTAAATATAGTGCAGGCAGCATCTTACGTGATAAAAATTGTTCTCTGCTGATGTATGAAGCCTGGTTATTTCGTAACAGCTTTCATGAAATATTTTTGACAGGAAACAATACATTAGTGTTGTGAGCTTGTGGTATTGTGTGTCAAAACCGTTCATTTTTCTTAAAGAGAAGTGTTGCCACCACGAATAACAGTAGCGATAAATTTCATAGACGATCTGCAACTAGTAATGAGACTATTATGCGACAGCACTGAAGATTGATAAAAATCATTACTCTTGTGTAGTCGAGATTAATTACCATGCATTTAGCTTGTTTGCTTGTTGTATAATATCACGTTTGTGCATGACGTTAGTGCCATTTACAAATGGTTCAAATGGCTCTGAGCACTATGGGACTTAACTTCTGAGTTCATCAGTCCCCTAGAACTTAGAACTACTTAAACCTAACTAACCTAAGAACATCACACACATCCATGCCCGAGGCAGGATTCGAACCTGCGACGTAGCGGTCGCGCGGTTCCAGACTGTAGCGCCTAGAACCACTCGACCACCACGGTCGGCAGTGCCATTTACACTCCTTGACGGACGACATTGCTACTCGTTCCCAGGTAGTGATTTCTTTAACAAAGTAACGATCATTAATGGGGACAAGAAGTGATTAAATAAAGCCTCATGTTGCGCTAATAATAAGTAACTGGCTTTGTTGTCGTCCTGCTCAGAATTGTACAACACCGAGACCACAATCTACCTGCACGCCACAATAGTCTTTCAGAACAGAACATCAGGCTATAAGAGTCGTTAGTTACAAGGGAGTGTCGGTATGTTCCACGGAACTTTCATGTGACATGACGTCTTGTAAACAAAGTGCTGTCTACGCACTGGCATAAAACACTTAGTGAAAACGCAGATTAAAATAGCCCTGCACCTGGAAACGAGAATATTAGAAACAGCGAAGCTGGTGCGCTGTTCATGTGTTACTGTCGTGAATATCTATGAGAAGCGGGTGAAGGACGGTGAAACCACTTGTGGACGACAAGATGTTGCAAGTTCGCGCCGCATCAGGTAACACGGAAGTAGGAGATGTGCGTGCTGCGCGTCGTAGGATAGGCGGCGATATGTGTCAGATCTAACTGCAGAGTCAACGAATTGAAGACGTGTGAAATGCTGTGGCAACTGAGGAGCAGGTAGTGGTAAGGTTTCAGGTTCCAGAAAATAACAGTTGAACCTAAAAAGTCAATTTGTTTATAAAATAAGGCACTGCAAGTCTTTACGTGTTTGTTAGGACATCTTTAGTGAATCTAAGATACAGTAGTAACTGCCAACGAATACTATTTCAGAATTAGAAACTGAACAATATAGCCTGGGAGAGCCAGCTGTTGAGCTTAACGCCTTAAGTAGCTCTGTTTCAGCATAGAGTTAAAGAGCACGTATGAATTAAAACAGACAGAAAAACATTTTCAATAGCAAATATTACGTACCAATAAAACTAATATAAATGGGCATTTAGTTATCACCTCAGAACAGACAATCTGCCACTATTAAAAAAAATATAAAACAAATTGGCAATGATGAACAACCTTTAAATAAAATTTAAAACTAGATGCGCTGTTGGCTTCAACAACAAGTAACATACTTAACCACGCGTGCCCACACTAGCATAAATAATACTCTTAGTTCACAAACTGGAGTGGCACCCAATGAACATAAATATTTATTACATGAGAAGACAGAGACCTTTACCAATGTAAGTTTTATGATTCAAAATTCAATCAATAGCCATATAAATAAATTTAGAACTAAAAAGTCCACGTGGCTTCAGCTAAGACAGAAAAATGGAAATTGCCTTTATGATGATTACACATACAGGAACCACGCGAATTATTCACAAAATCAAGAGAGCACAAAGGCAAACTGCCAGCTTACGAGATCAAGAAGGACATTCATAAATTATGTAACTACAGAGTACGATGCTGCACAGAGTCAAGTGTTTCAAGTGTGGCATTCAGCCCACTTTGTTGAACTTAGGGCTCCGCAATAGAGAATCCCTACATGCTTTCACGTTACACCAACGAAATTAAAAGGGTGGCGCTATACCTGCAGATTATGTTCTGCTTATGACCTGTACAATACGCCCACTACCACGTCTACCAATTTAAACAAGACTCTTTGCTTTCAATTACTCGTTGCACGCCACAGTTATCACCATTCGTAGTTCCATCACTGTACTTCGATGTGTGTGGAAAATCTTTCCCATAAGGAATCCCAAAGAAAAATTCATACGGATTCAAATCAAGACTGTTCGGGGGCAAGACTTATGCACACGCCAAACGATAAAGAGATTTGCCTGAAACGACATTTGCTTTAAAAGTTTCGTGTATTAAGCCTAAGCCATTAGCTGTGTGTGGTTCAGATTCCATCCTGCATGAACCACTGGTTCTCTGTTTGAACCCCTATTGCAAGAAACTGAAGAGCAAAATTATTAAGCAGCATGTCTGGATAACATACACTGCTCACATTGTTTGCAAATGAATGGCTCTATTACCCCCTTGACTTGACATAGCGGCCCATACAGTAATTCTTGGAGCGTGTTGCACCTTTTCGTGAAGCACGTTTGGATTCTCGGAAATCCCAACTAACAAAGACATCACGTTATACAACAATACGCCAGGATTCATATAGCCCATACAGCTGATGTCATTCTTCAGTGCTAGTAGTCAGTAATTTATTTAGCCAACGGTATTATTTTGTGCGGATACAAATGAAAATCAGTTTTTAAAATTCAGATCATGTAGAAATACCAAGCTGTCCTGCTCTTTTCCTTGTCGATTTCCCTGTGCTTTTAGTAGCGTTCCTCTGACGGCTTCAACAGTTATTGGAGAACGGATATTTGCATTTCCTCTCAAGTACTAAACCATAACTATTAACTGTTTCGAGAATTTTTTAATTGAGAGCGACCACCGAATTTTAAAATTTACTCGAAACCGTCTCTGTGAAAGCTCCACATTATTCGTTTCAAGAAAGAATAACATAGTTTTAAAAAGTAGTTCAGCACTATCTTCCTTTATTATTGGCCTTGGAACGATACACTAACAGTTCCCTTGTAAATAATAGAAACAAATCTCCATGAGTTGCCGGCCGGAGTGGTCGAGCGGTTCTAGGCGCTTCAGTCTGGAACCGCGCGACCGCTACGGTCGCAGGTTCGAATCCTGCCTCGAGCATGGATGTGTGTGATGTCCTTAGGTTAGTTAGGTTTAATTAGTTCTAAGTTCTAGGGGACTGATGACCTCAGATGTTAAGTCCCATAGTGCTCAGAGCCATTTGAACCATTTTCTCCATGAGTTGCTCTCACTTCTGCCAACATAACACTGAATAACAACTGAGTACCTAGAATATTATTGCCAAAACAAACGTCGGATAACTTTGAGCGCAAGCCTGTTATGACAGCAGTGGGCACAGGATCATAGATATTCGTGTTCAGATACGCCGTCATTCAGGCGAGTGGCTACTCGAAACATGCAACGCAACCAAGATGCATGCCGTTGTGGCAGTCTTATGCTTTGTGAGTAATTCTCCTGGACTTGTATGGAACCGCTGGAAGAACCGAAGGAACAACGATTTTTATTCACTGCGGCAAGATTATTGTGGACCTCACACATTCCTTCATGCTTGGTATCTCCCTCGATAGCGACGGCATCTTCCAGCAGGATAACTGTCCGTGTCACAAGACCAGAATCTTGCTACAGCGATATGAGGAGCATGGACATTTGAAACTGATGGTACATGTCAGGCACCAATTATACGTCTGCAAATCACAGGTCTGTAATTTACGGAAAACGTGACCAGTACGTCGACATCTAGTGCCACATATATCTCTGGAAAACCATCGTAGGATTGTCGAACCCACGTCACGTAGAATCGCAGCTGTATTGTTTTCCAAATGTGGAGAAACACGCAGTTAAACCATCTAGCTAATTGCCGGTATGTTCAGCAAGGGCACGGAGAACTGCGGTGACATATCGTGGCATGGAGGAAGTGAGGCCTTGGTTAGTCACTGGAGGGAGTTTTCACCACATTTACACTCAAAAATCACCTGATTCCCTTAAATCCCGGGAAGGGGTGCGACGAGCTCTGACGATACGTTCAATCACATCCCAGATGTGGCGAGTTGGGAGGGCGGCAGGACATCAATTGCAACTCGCCACTGTATTCCTCGAACGAACTCCATCACACTCCTGGCCCTGTAACATGTAGCATTATCTTGTTGAAAAATGCCACTGTCGTCGAGAAGCATGATCGTCAAGAAGGGGTGTACAGTACTCCTTGGCCACCATTGTGGCAAGCACGAGCTCCACTGGGCCGATGAATGGCCACGTGAATGGTCCACAGAGGATAATGAAACCGCCGCTAGTTTGTCACCGTCCCTCAGTACCGGTGTCAAGGAGTGTTTCCCTGGAACGACCGATCCGTGGCATCCCGCCGGCGTCTTGTAGAAGGTGTCGGGTTTCGTCAGACCGTGCAACGCTTTCTAGTGCTCCAAAGTCCAGTACCGACGGTCACTTGCGCTTTATAGTCGTAGTTGCCGAAAAATGGTTCAAATGGCTCTGAGCACTATGGGACTTAACTTCTGAGGTCATCAGTCACCTATAACTTAGAACTACTTAAACCTAAGTAACCTAAGGACATCACATACATCCATGACCGAGGCAGGATTCGAACCTGCGACCGTAGCGGTCGCGCGGTTCCATGCTGTAGCGCCTACAACCACTCGGCCACTCCGGCCGGTGTAGTTGCCGAAGTCGTGGTGTTAACTTTGGCACATGCATGTGTCGTTGGCAGCAGAGGCCCATCATTAGGAGCGTTTGGTGCACTGTGTCTTCAGACACCCTTGTACTCTGTCCAATGTTAGTTCCGCCTCAGTTCGCCGCCTGTGCTCTTGAACCAGTCCGCCAAGCCTACGTCGTCCGACATCGGTAACGGGTAACGAGGGGTGGCCGCCCAATCCCACAAGTGTGGACGTGGTGTCAGTGTGGTTTCGCCACGTGGTGAACACACTCACCACAGCACTCTTCGATGACGCGACAAGTAGTGCAGTTTCTGAAATGCTCGCGCCGAGTCTCCGGATAATCACAATCTGCCCTCGGTCAAACTCAGACCGTGCGCCTTCCCCATTCTACAGCACACTCACTGATACCACATTCCCCGTGCGTGTGTCTGAAAAGCAGTCATTTTTAATATATTTTGTATGGGATCTAAAATTAAAAAACCTCTCTCACACCGGCCTGATTTAGCTTCACTGATCAGGATAGTAAAAACATGCTATATTAAGGGAATTTTCATTGACAAAGCAGGCTTATCATATTCACACAGTTCAATACTGTTCTATCCTGATTAAATTAAGCTTAACTTAAATTCCATAAGGCAGTGAAGCAATTTCGAAGTCTCGGTGCGACGAAAATTGTCAGTCGATCTCCTGGAAACATTTGTAATAATTATTAACTTTCGGTAATCACATGGGGAAGACCGGAGATCTGCTGGTAAGACCGTGTTAGCCTATTTATTTGAAGTAACTGGATATCTTGAGCATACAAAACGGCAGGTTCGTCCAGTGTAAATCAGATGTTCCCCACTGATCCCGTGCAACACAGCGTAATAACCAGACACTGTCAATAATAATAATCCGTTAAATAATACGCGAACACACTTACTTTAGTTTAGTTCATGTATTAAATTCCTTCTCATACAGAATCTCATAAAGATGGCGACTAGCTCAACAATACATACAGATACATCCTTCTTTTACGACTAATCGGCAAGAAGTCCACTATTCTTTTTCCTAAGAGAAAAACATAGATGGCAGAGAAGCTATTCCATGGAGTAAATGGACGCTCCAAGGAATAATTGGGCTTGAAACTACTTTGCCTTGATAATCGGTAAGATAAGAAGAGATATTTCGTGATATATACTGAGTTATATGATTTATAAAATTTCTGTAAATATCGCGGAGAGACCGCTGCAAGAGACATTACAATTTCTCTCCAGTTGATGCTGTTATCGCCTGGGGGGGTATATATCGATAGTAGGTCGGTGGTCTTAATTTCCTGGCTGATCAGTGCAAATGGTCCGTGTTTCACGCCATCCGTTGAGTCGCATGTTTTATAAATACTGAGACCGTTTTCCAGGCACGCTAGATACTTCTTTATGCAAGAAATTCTCAATAAATATGAACCAGGATAGATGTGAATTCTGCAGTGTATCAAATATAAAATGAAATTGCAATTCCCGCATTGTCTTTTCCGCTTTGCGCTGTGTAAATAGGTTTCAAGTACTAAGGATGCCCGCGTCAGTATCTCTAGCTTGCGAATCATTGCAGCAAGAAATTCGAAACAGCATGTCAGAACTTTCAGTACTAAGCGTTTAATTAGAAATCATTGGAAACATGTTGTGAACGAAGAGTAATCTGAGCGAAACTGTCGAACGTGTCGGCCACATGTCAGGACTGCACTTTTTACTATATAATTATTTTTTATTACATAAAGCAAGGACAATGTGACACTAAGAGTAATTACAGTATCAATACTTATATCATTATAAATCCAACCACGGACCCCAAAAATTAATAATAGCGATCAGCGGTGACCATCTTTAGACCTTGACATAGAGTACTTATATAAAATACAGATTCATTTTTTTTTTTATTTTCGTAAATGAAACTGTCTTGGTTACAAAATAATGACTGTCTAATAAGGCGTTTCACTATTTTGGACTACCATCAGATTATGTACCAATCTGCAAACAACTATTTATCAATGCGCACGAGATGGGGCGTGGGCACACCAGCATCCGCAGGTCCAAGCCCTATTTCAGACGTTTTGACGACTGCTTATTTACGACATGGCCTGATGATGCCCCAAAATTAAATGGTTCAAATGGTTCAAATGGCTCTGAGCACTATGGGACTTAACATCTGAGGTCATCAGTCCCCTAGAACATAGAACTAGTTGAACCTAACAAACCTAATGGACATCACACACATCCATGCCCGAGGCAGTATTCGAACCTGCGACCGTAGCGGTCGCGCGGTTCCAGACCCCAAAATTAAATGATTATTAAATAATCATTATTTGGCAACCAAGACTATTTTCTTTTTGAAATATTTCGTGACGGTTTCTGTACCGGCCAGCCAGTGGAGTGAAAATGATTTTATCTGAAATTAAAATTACTGTAAACAGCTATGATATTTCCATACCTGAGTAAATACAGTATACTACACAATTCGTATCATTGCGTATTTTGTTGGCACAGTCGCATTAATTAGCCACACAAACGTCGCCAAAATATTACAGATGTTGAGTACCATGGCCTTCCTTACGCCGTACATGTTAGCACTTTAAGAAAACGAAGAATACTGCCGTGCAGCGACGAGTGGCGTGTCTGCATTCTGGCACGCTAGAGGAAGCTGCTGCCCAGCAATTCACATAATTTCAACTGAATAACATTAAAAAAAGTATAAAATTCGTAGAGTTTAGCTCAAACAGATCACAGACGACTGTGCCTATATATTACGCAAAGCAGAGTAACAACGAACGAGGCTTAATTAGAAATAATACCAGCTATATTACAAAATTATACAGCATCATTGTACAATGCAATCGACTATTGAAACAAAATCCGCAGCTCGCTAATGAAGCAGAACAAAAAACCTCTTTTCGTGCTTTCATGCCCAGAAAGAGCGCCCACGCCAACGCCTACGCTCTCGATTCTGCGGTGTGGATTGTGCGGGCGTAACTTGTCCCTTGAAAACCTTTTCCGAATTATTGGTGAGCTGAAAATTTGTTGATTATTGCTGGTATGATACATCTTTTGTAACGCAGTGTTACATGCGGTCCTGTAAAATTAATGTTAGCAACGCCTATGTTCGACGTCAATCTGCAATAACCACTCACAGAGATAAGGTGGCAGCATGAACAGTGGAAGGTATACGAAGTGTGTCGGGGAGACGCGTACAACAGTGCAGTCGTTGTCGTAATGCGGAGGGGTTTATCTGACGACCAATAGGGCGTGATCATTGGCCTTCGGACAAAGGGGGGAAGCATTTTTGAAACGACTTACAAACTGTTGGCGTGGCGGCATGGTGGTATGATAGCATGATATCATGCGTGGCAAAATGGCGCTATCCGTAACTATTGCCAAGGGAAGTATAGTACATCACGGGTCGTAGATGGCAGTGGTGAACGACGGCTGGAGATCTGTGTGGGCGAATGGACGTGAGCAACTGACCACTTGGACGTTGCGTATGGGCCTCTGTAGTAGGCGACTGGCCCATGCACTCATGCTGAAAGGTCTCTGATGGATTCCTTTCATGTTAATTTCTTAAATCTGTTGTCATTTACGGCATAAATGCCTCTTCTAAATTTACTGTGGTGTTTCTGACTATCTGGAAAGAGACTGAGCAGTGAAACGTGTTACTTTTACACATAAACAAGAACGATCTTCTATACATATATAAATCATCGGTTGTCGTATGACTATTAAAAGATTATAATTAATGTTAGTCTGGTTGGGAATTTGGTAAGCTAGACTGGATACCTGGTGAAACAGTTGCTCAGTAATGCAAGGTTAACTTCCCCAGACAGCTCACAACTTTTAACTCACTATTATGGTCTTGAATAGCAGTACCGCTTGCAGAATAAAACAATCCAACAACGTTACACATGGCGACCCTGTTCTGTGATTCCGCTAGACTCTGGAATCTCTGAAACGTTAGATTGCGAGCGTTTTATAATCTTAATTTTTTTTTCACTGCAGCGCTCAAACAACTTCTGCGTTGTTTCTGAGCAGACTTTCAAATGATTCACGGTGTTGTTTAGCGGCGTTGTGTTGTTTGTCTTGTAGTTTTGTTTTCTATATTTGTGTGTTTTATATGTGTGTGTGTTTTTTTTCGCTTGTAAATTGCACTGTTTCGATCAAAGATAAAAATTTGTTTTGTGTGTGAAAAAGTGCGTACCTTTCGTGTAACTGTCGTAATTTTTGGGGGATACATTTATTGTGATTAGTGTGTTGCGTACTGGGTATAAATTGAACGAATGCAGACACGTAACCAAGCTAAAAGTAGGCGGTCCAACAACTTAAGCAACATGGACCAAGGGGATAATTTGATTTCGAATATTAACGCGTCAGACGGTTCCGAAAATGCGATGGGGAATACTTCAGACTAAATGCAAAACAGGACGAATGGGCTCACAGCAGAGCCAGAAATTAATTTGCCTTCTACTAACCAAATTGATTTGGCAGAACTCATGAAAGCCTTATTGCAACAAAATAAAGAAAACGCAGAGAAATCAGAAAAATCGTTCCGAGAACAAAAAGAATATCTGAAAAATCGATCCGAGAGCTAGGCGAACAAATGACGCGGAAATCTGAAAAATCGATCCGAGAGCTAGGTGAACAAATCACAGATAAATCTGAAAAATCGATCCGTAAGCTAGGCAAACAAGTGACGCAGAAATCTGAAAAATCGATCCGCGAGCTAGGCGAACAAATAGACGAAAAACTACTCCAGCAGACAAATAAAGTCGACAGGTCGATGCAGAAAGTCTCCGATGATATCTCACAAAGAATAAACAATCTGGCAAGTGAAATAAAAAGTGATATTGTGAAAGAATTAGGCCGTACATTTGAACAAATCGATGACCGTCTGCAAGCCTTAGAACAGGGCAAGCAGAGTCGCGGTGCGAAATCGAAAGAGAGCGAAGAACAGCTACTTAGGAATTTCCAAGCGCTGAGAGAAGAATGCCAAAGGGAACACCAGCAGGTACTCTCGAGGGTCCAGGAGGCGGAAACGCATTGTCCCACGTCCGTTAGCAACACAGTAGCGGACAACAGTCAAGCTATTCACGCACTCGAACAGCAAGTAGAACAATTGAAGCAGACTGGGGTGGAGGACAATGGACAAATACATGATAAGATTGCGGCATTAGCGGACATCGTAGGCTCGATGAAGCTGACGGAGAGCAATAACAGTAGTACAAAGGTAGCAGTTGCAGAGACCGAAGAAGTGCATTCGCTTCTTAGATTTCAGAAGGGACAGTTCGAAGTGAACATGTGGCACAAAGCTGTAACAGGCGAATTACAAGAACGCGTTGTGCATCTGGAAAGCCGCATTGGTTGTGATTCCGAACTCGCCAATAGCACTAAAAATAGCATTACGAACAGTGCAGAGAGGGACTCCGGCCACGAGGGAGATTTTGACGACAGGGAAGAATGTATTTTGAGGGGCAGACATGAGAAAAATAGAAACATTGAAGGGCCTCGCCGGGAGGAAATGCGGGGATTTGATTTCAAACATTTCCTTAGGGTGAGAAAGTTTGAGATATTTCGAAATTCGCAAAAAGGAATACATCCACGAGCATGGCTCGAGCAATTTGAGTTCTGTCTTCCCCCCGACTGGGCAAGTTCACAGAAGATAGAATATATGTGTGGCTATTTGGAAGGCGAACCAGCGATTCGCATGAGGTCGGCAGCGCGTCACTGCAACTCCATCCGGGAGTTTCGACAAGCCTTTCTGTCCGCCTATGGTCGGAAGCGGCACAAGATAGGGTCAAGCATGGCATAATTATGCTGCAAAATTTGAACCAGTCTGGTTTCGGCAGCCCAGCACGCCTATTCGACCCCATCCTGCAGGCAAATCAATTTCTATACGACCCATACGGGCCTGCGGAACTAATCAGAATATGCATTACCAAATTGCCGATGCACTTACGCCACGTCATTCTTGCGGGACGATGCAAAGAAGACGTGGAAACGTTTAAGACACTTCTCCAAGAGTTGGAATACAATACAGGAGAATGCCCGCCTAATCAGGCACAAAGTTATTATGGGGCACAGCAGCGCGATCGCAGTCGTGGCCGTAGTACTAATCAACGGCGTGACTGGTCGCCACGACGCGAACGGAACAATAATCGGGACCGGCCGTATAGAAACTGGGGTAACAGTCGCGAACACAGGTGGAATAACGGAAATGATCGAGGACGTGGACAGGATCGTGAACGCAACAGTTACGGCAACCAGAATCGATACTACGGTGAACACGGTGGGAATAGGACTGTAGGCGGAGCACCTCATGATCTTGATATTCGGCCGGCTAACCCTAGACATAATCCAGCAAATGGAAATGAACGAAACCGGCAATGACAAACGATCAGCGCAGAAGGCGCCCAGTCGGAACAAATGAGCGACATGGCAAATGAGTGCATACGGTATATAGAGAGGGAAGATATTAGAGAGGATTTGTTGCAAGAAATTACGAGTGCTAAAATTTCGGGAATAAATCCAGTCGTGACAGTTGCAGTAAACGAAATATGTTTTAAGTGTGTCATTGACACTGGAAGCCCTTTCTCCGAAGTGAGCGAGGCAGCATTTCAAAAATGCGAAGAGATTGGGATTTGGCCCGTTTTTCAAGTGCGAGGAATAAAGGTGAAGGGCGCAGTCTACGGTAAGAGCGTAGAAATCCGAAGGCAGATTCGGCTTAATTTTACCTGCCAGGGAAGAGAGTTTGAGTACAACTTCTTTGTGCTCCCAATGCTGAATGTGGCAATGATTTTAGGAAATGACTTCGTGAATGCCCACCATGCAGTAATTGACATGGGTGGAGGAGTAATGACAGTTCAAGTTGGGGATCAGCCAATTAATTTAGTATTTGATGAATGCATATTACGTGCCGAGTCAGAAATTAGTTGCCTAAAATTTCAAGCTCAAACCGAGTCGCAACACAGACTGGAGCTACTCGTGAACTATGTAAGTGAGTCGTGCTCTACGTCTGGTGAGCAGGGGAAAGATGTTGTTTTTGCTGATGCACTGAGAAAGAGCATCGTGGGTGTCAGAACCACGGACAGGGAAAAGGAGAGATTGTATCGCCTACTTAGGAATCATGAACGGGTATTTTCTGAGACTCCGGGGGCGATTAAGGGTTTTACTTATCAATTCAGAGTACGTGACCATCAGAAGTTTTCTGTTAGACCATACCCTATTCCCGTGGAGTATAAAGCCCAGGTGGAGAAGGAAATAAACAAATGTTAGAACAAGGAATAATTGAGCGGGCATTAAGCTCGTACAACTCACCCTTGCTTGTAGTACCAAAACGCGACAACTCGGTTCGTTTGGTACTAGACTCGAGACAGATAAACACAATTATTATGTCGGAAACGGACAGGCCTGAGAGCCTTGAGGAACTCTTACAACGTTTCCACGGGGTAAAGGTACTATCATCTGTCGACCTCCGTTCGAGTTTTTGGCAAATCGTGCTACACCCATCTTGCAGATTATATACAGCGTTCCTGTGTTATGGAAATTGTTTCCAATTCCGGCGTCTCCCGTTCGGACTAAACGTGTCATCAGCTGCTTTTATAAGGGGATTAAATAGCATTTTTCCTGATGATTTGAAACAGCGAGTGACAATACACGTGGATGACATATTAATTGCGGAAAAGTCATGGAGGATCATAATGACGTTCTGAACAGACTACTGGATGTTTTTGAGAAGGCAGATGTAACAGTCAACTTAGATAAGTCACAGTTCGGACGAGAGAACATAAAATTCTTAGGCCATATTGTCTCAGCAAATGGAATACAACCTGACCCGGAGAAAATTGCGGCGATAGCGGAGTGTGCAATGCCGACAAATAAAAAAACATTTGCGAGCATTCTTAGGCCTGTGTAATTTTTATAAGCGATTTATAAATTTTAGTGTACTTGGTACACCCCGTCTATGTGGACTAACAGGGCAGAACGCTTTGTGGGTCTGGGATCAAGAGGCACGGGTTGAATTTTATAAATTGAAAAAGGCGTTGGTAGAGGCTCCCATCCTCGTGCATCCCGACCTGACACAAGAATTCTGTTTAATGATGGACAGTTCCTTGTCAGGATTAGGTGCGGTACTGTTTCAAACGGAAGGAAATGATGATATTACAACTTGGAAAACAATCTCGTTTGGGATCACGGTGCCCTCTCGATGTGAAAAAAATTATTCCGTGACAGAACTCGAAGCACTCGCGATAGTTTGGGCATTCTCAAAATTTAGGTATTTCTTATTTGGGAGGACCACCAGGGTGTACACTGACCATCGTGCACTCCAATTTCTTATGAGCACAAAAATCACGGATGGGAGACTAGAACGCTGGGTACTATACCTACAGGAATATAATTTCACTATAGAATACATTACTGGACAAAAAAATGTAATTGCTGACGCTTTATCGCGCATTCCTATAGGTTTGGTTCACACAGACGAATGGGAACTCGGTGAAAATAATTTTAGTATCCTATACTTACAGAATGTAGCGTTCGAGAACTTTGTTACCACCTCTTTAGGGAATATAGCGGACGAACAGGATAAGGACGCAGTATTGAAAGATATAAAGAAGAAGTAGGAGGACAAGGAGAATGCAGGAAAACGCCAGTACTACTTAGTGCGCAATAGAATACTATTCGAGAAACGAGCGCCGGACGACTCCTGGTGTTGGTGATTCCGGAGGAACTCGTGAACAAAATTATATGGTACATACATTTGAGTTATGGTCACTTCGGGGCACAGAAATGTTGTGAAAAACTGAAAGAGACATGCTGTTTTAATATCATGCGTATTCGCATTCGTTGTGTACTTAGAGTGTGCGGACCTTGTCAGCGAGCAAAGGCGGCCACAGTGACGTATGCTGCATTATTGCACCCGATAATACCAAGCAAACTTTGTGACCTCTCGGCCGTGGATCTATTTGGGCCACTAATACGATCTAAAGCAGGTTTTGCATATGTTATCGTAGCGGTGGAGCTAACCTCCAAGTTTGTGTGTCTGACTCCGTTGAGGCGAGCCACAGGAAGGGCAGTGGCAACTGCATTTGCAAAGCAGTTTCTGCATGAAGTTGGGCGTGTGAAAAGGGTTATCTCGGATAATGGACCACAATTTAGATCGTAATACTGGCAGCGGATGCTTCGAGGGAGAAGAATTAAACCTATATATATATATCTCTATTTCACCCCAGCTCGAACCCCAGTGCACATATTATGCGTGAATTAGGAAAATTATGTAGGTTATATTGCAGTCGTGATCACCTATCGTGGGACATACACCTAAAAGGATTTCAGAACATAATTAATGAGTTGCCTAATACGTCAACAAAGCTTCCGCCAATCACTGTGCTAAAAAACAAGGAGCCCCCGACCAAAATCAAAGAGGTGGTGCCTTGGCCACTAGAGCCGAGACTACGCTGGAACGCAATTGTTGACTTAGCTTTACGCAACATCAAGCGTTCAGCAGAAGCCAGAATCAAGGCGTATAAGAAAAACGTGAGAAAAACAGTGTTTCATGTAAGACAAAAAGTTCTTATCCGATCACACAAGCAGTCAGGTGTCTGCAAGAAATTTTTTAATCTCTTTAACGGCCCGTATCGGATAAGGAAGATTCCCCATGAAAACGCCATAGAAGTTGAAACTCTTCGCTCGAAGAAATCAAAAGGGCTACACCATGTGTCAAACGTAAAACCATACATTGAGTAGAAAGGACAGTGAGGAGTAGAGAGGACGGTGAAGAGAAACAATTGATTAGTTTACATTTGTGATAAATGCATTTTGAATAATATTGAGAAAAATAATGATAAAGATGTTTCTATGTGATTGATTGAAGTGATGTTTTTAGTTATTTTTCTTTCCTTGCGTTATTAGGATTTAGGTTGGTTCAAATGTGAAGATAAAAGGTTTCTTTGTGAACGAGTGAAATGCTGTTTATGGTTTTTTTGTGTAAATTGAAAATAGTCGCTCCTGAGAGAAGCAAGATCTGTGTTGAATTAATGCAAAACTCAGGGGAATATCCAATCTGTGGGTATTATGGGTCTGGCAAACCCAGGTCCCCAGCTGTTAGTAGCCTTGTTTCCGATTTTCTGCTTTCAGTGCTACTATCTATCTATTACTATTCTATATCTGTCAGTATAAATATCTCTTACTATAGTATGCGTGCTGTATGAATATTTTAAGATAGGAAACTCTGACAAAGGAATGAGTAAGTTTAGAATCTTGAAAACAGAATGCAATAATACGATTGTTTAACCATTAGCTTCCCAATATGTGACGATATGTTAATATTGATGATATATGTCTTTTTTTGTTATATATAGTTGAGTAAAAGTGCTGTCTGTGGATTTCGTCAGTATATTGATCCCTTTCAAGGTGAAAGAAGAATTGTGGTTTGTGTAATTTACGTGGCCATGAAATATTATTGTGGTAGTCAAATACGAGCAGTTTTTCAGCAAATGTAGAATGGAGCAGAAATATGGATCCTTTCTGTAGTCTTGATTGATGTTGAGCCAGAGCCTGAAAAATTATTCTGCGTTAATACTTGTCCTAGAAAAGCGACGTTTATGTGTTTTGCTTGTGCTGTGAGCATTACAGCTTACAAATTTCGCTGGTGCGGGATTCAATGCAGCCTATATGAGTTGAACTGAAGAAACTTCCCTCTTGAAGGTAGAGGAATATTAAATAATTTTGATTATGGGACCGAAGGAAAACTTGGTTTAATGTAATAAGGATGAAGCAAAACATTTGTCATTTAAACTGCAGGAGGATTCGGATCTTTTGTGTCAGTTGTAAGTTCAATAGGATGTTTAAGATGAAACTGTTTTACAGAATAGAAGAGACCACAATTTTGCCATTCATGAGAAATGAATCCAGAATAACCACCACAGGCGAAATAACTGATTTGGAAGCGAAAGGTAACTTAAAGAATGAACGAAATGGGAGCAAAATGGGTAAGAAAATGTAGTATAACCTGTATAATGAAAATATTTTTACCATTCTCAGAGTCATATGTGTGATTAATTCTTGTGATAACGTAATTTTAGATGAAATTGTGTTACTGCTTTATCTGTAAACATATGAGTATGATAAATGTATAATTGCGAGTCTCTTATCAGGTGTGTCAACTAGTATAAATGTTTTGGCGTGTAAATAACCATTGTTCTTTTTACTATGTATGTTTAAGGAAAGTTTCTCCATATTTATCATGTGACAAGATGTATGCCATGAGCGTCAAGAAGAGGACGAATTAGAACAATGTTGTAGTGGTATAAACAATGTGTTGAAGTAGCATTGAAGTAGCTTGTTGGATTAAGTAGTAGTGGATTGAAGTAGAATTTTGAGTAATACATGTTTATGGGTAGTTAGTTTGTGGTATAGACATCAGGTGTGCATGTGAGTGTGTGTGTGTAAATAACATGTGAACCCTAGGCTGTCCTGACCTATACCTCCACATGGCATAATCCTATTCATTTTAGTGAATTAATAAGTAGCATTTGATTTCTTAAAACGCAAGTGAACCACATTAGTGATGTGGATTCAGATATTATATTGTCAGTTCATTTAATTTTTATTTTTATACTGTCAAATGATTTCACTTTTATTTTTTTATATTGTCAAGTCATTTAACTTTTATTTTTATATTGTCGATTCATGTAACTTTTTTATTAAAAAAAAGAATAAGTCTTACTTTTGTTCTTAAAAATTGTGAAAGAGAATACTAAGTGGTATTAAGTATGAAATTTTGTAATCACATAACTATAATGAACAATTTCTGTGAATGCAGTTGAGAACGTGAAAGCGAACCGGCTAAACTCTTACGAGACAGCGGGAGCAGCGAGGAGTAGGACTAGGTGTTAACAGGCGGGTTTTCCAGCTGGACACACTGTCAGCCGGGCCACTTCTGGAGCACGCTCGCCAACAAAAGAAGGGCTGCGGGGCAAACACTTTGCCTTGCACCCGGAGCTAATGGGTGGCCGCACTAGTGCGACCCCTCGTGGAGGCGATGACCTGAGATGGCCGAGCGGTCCACCGCGCGGAAATCCATCTGCTGGCAACGCACCACACGCACGCGACCCTGATGAGACGGGCGCGGTGAAACGACAGAAGACAGGGGATAAAGGGGCGTGGAGCCTTTTGACAGGTACTGTCCAGAGAAACTTGCAGACGTCAACGACGACTATCAACATTTCTTGGCGGAAGCCCATTGTCAAACGACAGTAAATCATGGTTCAGTGTTCTCTGGTTGCTAAGGGTGGCACAAAGAAGAGCCACTAAGTGTCATCCATGCCCAGGAATATCAAACTGGCGAGCCAATTGAGGATAACTCGAGAATTTAACCACACAAGGGGCGTGGAGCCTTTTGACACGTACTGTCCAGAGAAATTGGCAGACTTCAACGACGCCTATCAACATTTCCTGACGGATGCCCACTGTCACTGTCAAGTGACAGTAAATCATGGTTTGATGTTCTCTGGTCGCTAATGGTGGCACAAAGAAGAGCCATTAAGTGTCATCCTTGCCCAGGAATATCAACCTGGCGTGTCAAACGAGGATACCGCACGAATTTGATAACACAAACATGGAGCCAAATCGAGATGTACGTGACACAGGCCACCAAGAGAAACTTCATGAGAGGGCAGAGACGGCGGGATAGCACGCTACAGATGGACAAAAAATCCCTACCGACAGCTGCGGCGACGAACCCCCCCCTCGTATGTTGTGCCTCAGAACAGTGGAACTACTGAGTGTGTCAGTGAACAGTGATTATACGGTTCTTAGTCCAATGCATATATGTGTGTTTCTGTCAGAGAAACTTTGACTCGTGTGTTTTGCAGGGGTTCGATTTATTGGTGTTTGTTAGACTGACTCTTGTATTTTGCAGGAGTTTTATTTATTGTTTTCTTTTTTTTTTAGACTTTGACTGCTGTACTTTCAGAGCTGTTTTATTTCTCAATGTTTGTTTTTGTGTGTTGTATTAGATTTGAGATATTTTGTTTCGTAAATTCATTCCTGTGGCATTGCTTCGTTTATCAGTCAGATAGCTATTCATGCTCATTGGACAGTGATCGATTAGCCTTTGCATGGGGCATATTTATAGTGAGGAACCCCTTACGGGTAACAATCACATAATTAACTGTAGTTTCAGTATAATGACACAGTGATCATTGTTTGCTAACTAACTGAAATACAGTAGAGTGATTAAATTAGTGCCACAAAGTTATTTTAATTCTACAAATTATTAGTTTTATAAGATATAGAATTTTTTGCGATAACCACTTTGTAAAACATGTTTTTCCTCTTATCTTTTTTTTTGCTTTTGCAGATTGTGCATTGTAGTGTTCTGCTTTAAAATACTGATGTTATTTTCATGTTTTTTTTTTAATTGCTGTAGCACCTTTGCAGTTTTCATAAATTTTACTTGTTAATAAACAGTCATAAATTTTCCTGTGATCAGTTGGCTCTTTCAATGAGCAAATACTGGTGAACTCCATAAGGGTAACAACCAGAAATTGTTTTCATATTAATGACACAGGGACCATTGTTTTTACTTGCTGACCGAATAAGGTCTACACTATCTTTTAAATAGGTGCCACGGATTGTTTTCTTTTTCTCTTTGAGATTGGTACATTCTAAAGATCTATTGAAATTACTGTGTTTAGCAAATAGCTGGTGACCTTTTTCCTTTTCTTTACATTTTGGTTTAAGTTGGATGTGAGAAACCTGCTTCGGAATGTCCTAGCATGGCCAGAAAATTCCCTGCACAGCCTTTTCCCGGAGTGTTGGGGTTATGAAAGGTCTCTGTTGGATTCCTTTCATGTTAATTTCTTAAATCTGTTGTCATTTACGGCATAAATGCCTCTTCTAAATTTACTGTGGTGTTTCTGACTATCTGGAAAGAGACTGAGCAGTGAAACGTGTTACTTTTACACATAAACAAGAACGGCCTGTCACAGTTTATATGTAATTCATGTCACACAGTCTCATGCAGAACCTACATCCGCTTTCTTTTATATACTGTATATGATTAGATACTGTCATCCCCCTTCCCTTCTGTGTGAAAGAATGTATGAGCAAATGTATTTCTAGTTGCATGCTTGATGGTAGCAGACAAGCGTGTCTGCTAGAGAACAGTAGGACCAACGTCGGAACAGGTAGCTACGCTTTCTAGGAGTAAAGAGGTTTCTATTCTTAGTATGGTCCTGTCCGTCCCTTGTCATGTTGGTATAGGAAGCTACCTCTATGGTCACTTCCGTTTGTATCTGTTAAGCACACTCGGTAGGATCCCAGGTCAGTCTGTGCATGGCGAGCGTCTGAAGTGGTAAGATCTCCGGCTAAGCGCGTGTCTGCTAAGTCCGTAGGACAATGGATTTCTTAAGTTCAGCCTAACTGAAAATTTAATCACCTTTATTTTAGGTTTAGCTCTAAAATATCTAATGTTATTTTAAATTGCAAGACAGTGTAATTCTAATATGAAGTTCAGAATATCTTCCGCTAGTTGCTTTGTCACTACTTTGTGAGTAAAGTGGAACCATGTGTTGATCAGTAATTCTAACTAACATCATCAATCTGAAATGCGAATGTGCATGAGATTATAACGTCGCGTCTTGACAATATTTTTCAATATAGCGACTTTTCTTTATGTTCAACCCACGTGGGGTGTACTTTGTGAGACCAGTACCACGTGCTTATACAATTGTTTGACCCATCAGGTTAGTAGTAAGACGATAGTAACCAGTTCGAGGTTTTTCTTTTGTAAATTGCTTTTCGATCTAATTTATTTTAATTATCAAAATTATTGTGGAGTTACACTCTTTGTGTAAAGCAAGTTGACCACGTGAAACATGTAGTGTAATCATCAAAGTAGCTCTCAGCTATTCTTTTCGGGAAGATTTCGCAGAGAGTTAGTATGAATTTAGTATACCCGTGTGTGGTAATTACATGACGGACAGGATTGCGCTACGGACGTAACTTCTTTGGGTGAAAATTTAATCGGTTGGTTGTGGTTAATTTCCTTTTGCATATTTGTCAACGTTCTTCGTGTGTTATTTTATGAATGCAGTGTTGTATGCAGTCTCCCAATCTTGGCTCCATATTTGATGTGTTCCGTAAGATTACAAACTCACATTTTCACAATCCTAAATAAGGCACCAGTTTCGTTATGAATCAAGTTTAATATGCTGAAATTTCAATGATCAATGTTAAAATAAATTTCCAAATATAAACTGATTTATTTCTTTTTATTTAAAATCTCTTCTATACATATATAAATCATCGGTTGTCGTATGACTATTGAAAGATTATAATTAATGTTAGTCTGGTTGGGAATTTGGTAAGCTAGACTGGATACCTGGTGAAACAGTTGCTCAGTAATGCAAGGTTAACTTCCCCAGACAGCTCACAGCTTTTAACCCGCTTTTACTGTCTATGAGCACCGCTTTCGGAATAAATTAATGCAACAACATTACACATAACAACATTACAACGCTGTCTGCTGTTCCTCGGTGACGAAAGTTAAAATTCGCACGCCAGTACCGCAAATGGACGACTACTGTGTGGCAGCAAATAATTTGAATTCTCTCTTAATAAGGCCTTCAGCCATCAGTGTAGATCGTGTTACAGTTAATTTTTTAAAAGGATTCTTTTAAAAAATAATTTGGTATTTTCAACGTGTAGTTATCTTCCTCATTTGTAATTCAGGCCTTCGGCTACTAATTGTTCTGAAGTATTGCTTGTGGCCTTCAGCCGACAAATAATTTTGAATTACTTCTTAAAAAGGTCTTCAGCTGCCAGTGTAGCTTGTGTTACAGTAATTTTTTTAAATGATTGTGTTTAAAAAATTATTTCCTTGAATAAAGTGTATGTGTTTACTGAGCAACCACCACTAACTGAGTAAGGCCCTGTACACACCTTTTCCTGCCTTTCCTAAGTCGCATGTCTCAGTGGTAGCAGAGCGTGGTTACTATCGTAATATTGCCATTACAGTTGCCGTTGGTTCAAATTGTAACTCTGTCAGTGTTACACGATATTTGTCTTTTCTCTTTCGTTGTTTCACTTGAGCAATTCTAATGGCGGCCAGGCAGTGCCCTTCGATCGGCCTGTTGAGGAACGACCACCTCATTTATGAGCTGGCGATGAGGCGCCAGCCTATTTACGGTAGTGTCCCAGACTTAGCCGCCAGTTTGCGTGCTACCGTTCTTCAGCCGGTTGACTTCACGCCGGACGTTGTGGGTGAGACAGAAGCAGCCACTGAGTTGTTGTGTAAGGCTATTAGTGGTCTTGAGGACACCTTTAGCTTTTTGGAAGGCACTCGGCCTAGTGGCAGTCAGTTAGACAGGGTGCGGGCACGGATAATACATTTAACCAACCGGATAGCGGGTTTAAGGACATTAAAATTAGGGGATCGTTATAAGGAATCAACCGCTGAATTGGGGTCCGCCGGCCGGAGTGGCCGAGCGGTTCTAGGCGCAACAGTCTGAAACCGCGCTACCGCTACGGTCGCAGGTTCGAATCCTCCCTCGGGCATGGATGTGTGGGATGTCCTTAGGTTACTTAGGTTTAAGTAGTTCTAAGTTCTAGGGGCTGATGACCTCAGAAGTTAAGTCCCATTGTGCTCAGAGCCATTTGAATCATTTTTTTTTTTTTTTTTTTTTTTTTTTTTTTTTTTTTTTTTGGGATTGGGGTCCTTTATTAATGAATTGCACTTTAAGGTGATATGTTTAGAGCTTGATGGGAAGAGAACTGGGGAGCAGTACTTGTGTCTTTAGGGCAGCGCGCGAGCCAGTCCGGGAATGATGCACTTATTTCTCCCGAGAGATTAGACAATCATAAAACTAGTGATAGACCGACTGGAGCAAACTGAAAGGTTATTATGGTTGTTGGTTCGCCTTGACCAACACGCTGATGCATATGGCGTTTCGCATAAAGTAGTTTTGTCTCTATTGTACCCGTTAGCTATAGAGGAATTGAGAACCCTCGTATCCAGAGCTATGGCAGAATGGTTTACCTTGCGGCGGTTAAGGGAGCTTGTAATTAGAGAAAGACTGACCATGGGAGTTCGCAAACAGCTCGAGTGTCGCTATATTTGGCAGATGCAGCAAGATAAGGAGTAGTTACATCAATATGCGGACAGAGTCAAGGGGGCCTACTTGGCCTTGTTAGTCGACTTTCCAGAATGGGAGTTGGTTTCTATTGTCCTGAGGGGAATGTGAGCGGCGGATAAGTCGCGCTTTGTTTTTCGTGGTCGTCCCTCCACCTGAGAGGAACTTCGTGCCGCCGCTGTGGCCATATCTGCGTGCCGCTCGCGGACGACCCATGTAAAGGTTCAGCCTGCCGGCCTTATTAAGGACAACTCCGGATTATCTACGTCGACTGAGTTTGCTAAAAGGGAACCGTGGCGTTGCTTCAGGTGCGGTCGGACAGGTCATTTAGTTCGTTCTTGCGTTCAACTTCACTCACCCAGAGACAATAAGTGACGGCGGGCTGGGCAGCGACCTCGAGATCGAGCCTTTAAACCTTGGTGTACCCGTGTCGTCGCTCGACCGTCACCTCCCCTGCCTTATATTTGTTCTCGAGTAGGTGGCGAACCTATTTGTGCCCTTTTGGATTCTGGTACCTCCTTTTCGTTGTTGAGCTTGGAATGGTTTCTTGAATTTGGTCGAGAGTTAAATCGGTCCCTTCTTCTGTGCAGAGATGTCGGGTTGCCAGTGGGCAGGTGTTGCATCTGCATGGTTGGGTCCGAGGGAGTATCTTGGTTGGGGAATTCTCCTGGCCCTGGCCTTTGGCCTTGGTTAAGAAGCTGTCGGTCGATTTGATTTTGGGATGTGATTTTATCAGTAAAATTGGTCCTGTCTTGGATTATTCCGGGTACACTTTCTTCTTTAAGTTCACTTCTGCTCAGAAGTTTGGGTTCTGTGAATGTGCTAAGCGTAAGGTGTATCAGAATGCCGGCATGCTGGCTGTTGATGCTAAGGTTAATGAGTTTGATCTTACTTATCTGTCTTCACAGCAGGGCTTTGAACTAGGGATTTCTTGCAGAGGTTCCCCGAGCTTCTCTGTGATAGACTGGAGGTTACTAATGTTCCTGAATACCATATTCGTGTATCTGACCATATTACCGTCAGGCAGTCCCCATATGGTCTCTCATCGCCTAAGATGAATACACTAAGAGTAAAGACCTCTAAAATGCTCGAGCAAGGTGTTATTAGGCCTTCTACATCTGCTTATGCTTCTCTCATATTCCTTGTTCCTAAGGATCAGAGCCGAGATTTTCGGCTTGTTGCTGACTACCGGCGCCTGGACACCAAGGTTGTCTTCAAATCAGTTCCTTCACCTGATGTTCGTAACTCTTTTACTTGGTTTGCCGGGGCTAATTGGTTCACTGTGCTCGATCTGAATCAAGCTTATTATCAGATTCGCTTAGCCGAAGAATGTAAACACTTTACAGCATTTTGTACTGATTCGAATCTGTTTGAATTTAACAGAGTTCCATTTGGTTTGGCTACTGGCGCAACCGTTCTCACTCGTTTGCTGGATAATATTCTTGGAGATTTGAAATTAGTCTGTTTTGTAATTACTTGGACGACTTGGTGATTTGTAGCCGTTCATTTCAGAAGCATTTGGAACATATCCAGCAAGTCTTTGCTGGGTAGCAAGGGGCCGGTTTGACTGTTAAACCCAGTAAGGTGACATTATCCAGGCAGTAGGTATCCTTCTTAGGTCACTTAGTATAAGGCGAGAGCGTTCGCATTGACCAGGAGCGGAGTAAGGCATTGAGAGCTCTCCCGCCGTCTGCTGATAAACGCGGGTTTGCTAGGTTCATAGGCATGGCGAATTATTTTGTCCCTAATTTTGCTCAGTTGGCGGTTTCCTTTAAATGAACTGCGTCAAAAAGAGGTGCGTTTTGAATGGGGGCCTGTCCAAGAGGCCTCGTTTGAGCACATTAAGCCAGCTATAGCTAACCCTCCCGTTCTCGGAGTGCCTGATTTTAATAAAAATAATTATTGTATAACCCGACGCTATTAATGCAGGAATTTCGGCCGTCTTCCTACAGGAGTCCGAGGGTCAAAGGCATCCTATAGAATACGCTTCTCGTCGGTTAGCCAATGCCGAACTTAAATATTCCGTTTACGAATGTGAGGCATTGGCCGTCTTCATCGCACTGGAGAAGTATCGCTTTTATCTCGAGCATAGAGTATTTCAACTAGAAACCGACAATCAAGCATTGAGCAGTGTGTTAGCCAGGCCGTGTATAACTGACCGTATCGCGGACGTCCTTAGTCGTATGTTTACTGAACAGCCATCTAGAGAGGACGCACAAGAAGCTGCATAACGCAATCTCAGTTGCGTCGTGTTAGGCGATACTTCTCTTTTGTTTAGTGACATTGCCGACCATCAGGATTAGGACCCCGCTTGGGCCGGTTAAGAAACGGCTTTCGGCGGTAGAGTACTTGGATGAATATACTGACAGGAAGGGTATTTTGTGTAAAAGGGTAGGACGTACCGAGGAGGTTAAGATCTGTCTGCCAAGCACCCTAATACACCCAGTTTTCCATTATTTTCAAAACTCGTGGAATGGCGGGCATTTAGGAACCTACAGGACCTTGCAGAAGATAAAGGAGCATCTGACTTGGCCGTCTATTGACCGAGACGTTAGAGAAATGGTGTCTCGGTGTCAGTTGTGTCGTGTGGCCAAACCGAATAACGCTCTTCAGCAGGGATTCCTTAGTTCTGAGCGTGAGTCTTGCCCCATGGACAAACTCTATATTGATTCTGTGGGTCCATTACCTCGCGCCAAAAGTGGCCTTCGGTGCGTATTGGTTGTTATTGACGCGTTTTCAAGGTTTACCTGGCTTCTTCCGAGTCGTAACGTGACTGCTGCTACTACCACCCACATTTAACTAACGCATATAGTGTTTTTGGACCCCCTAAGCAAATCGTTAGTGATAATGCGCCGGCCTTTCTTTCGGCACACTTCAAGGCTTTCTGTTTTCAAAGCAGTGTGAAACACGAGACGACCACTGTGTATTACCCGCAGAGTTCTTTCGCGGAGAGGGTCAATCGTAATCTCAAATCCGCACACATTATCTTCCATCAGAAGACCCCCAGTAAGTGGGATTCTAGTCTCCCTTAGTTTAGTCTTGCCTTGAGTACCGCCAGCCATAAGGCTTTGGAGGCTACTCCGGTTTCCTTGATCTATGCTTATCCTGTTAATTCCCCACTTTCCAATTATGAGGGATTCAAGATCTAATCTCAGCGGATAAGACCCCTCAGATCGTCAAAGAAAACTGGAATCGTGCCAGGCTCAATATTCTCAGGGCCCACAAGAAACAAGCTGACCGTTACAACCGTAATCGACGGGTTTTTAGGGGTAAACCTGGAGATGAGGTGGTCAGGAAACTAGGCGCGCCGAGAATAATAATCTCACTGCACGGTCTTTAGAGGAAAGATCTTATGTCCGTAATTTTCCCAGGAGGGAGGTGCGTGTTGAAAACCTTGGTAAGTCCACTCCCCATTTCCTGGGTCCCTGTGCTATTATGCGTATTTTAGGCCCAGTTAATCTTCTGGTTAAGGACAACCGTACCGGTAAGCAATACCGGGCCCATCTTAAAAAAATTAAGTTGTTTATTTGGTTAGGTTCAAATGGCTCTGAGCACTATGGGACTCAACTTCTGAGGTCATTAGTCCCCTAGAACTTAGAACTAGTTAAACCTAACTAACCTAAGGACATCACAAACATCCATGCCCGAGGCAGGATTCGAACCTGCGACCGTAGCGGTCCTGCGGTTCCAGACTGCAGCGCCTTTAACCGCACGGCCACTTCGGCCGGCTATTTGGTTAGGCCACTTGTTGGGTTACCCCCAGGTTGGTGTATGAACGGAGGGGGGGGGGGGGCAGGAGTTGAGCTGTGTGCGGCCCGCATTGGTACCGTTGGTAGGCTGGCATCATGTAATAGGAATCGTGGCGTCTCGTTTTCTTCTTCTGTTTACTGGTGCCATTACGTTTGCTAGCGTTGTCTGTCCGTGAGTGGCAGCAGCTGTGATTCGATATCTAGTACCCGTAATATCTTTCGAAGGACGTAAAGTGTTTTCCCGGTCGGGTGTGTAGGTATTTCGGTTGGGACAGAGCAGTAGAAAGGTCCAGCAGAGCGGAGACATGCCGGGACTGCTGGCAGCTCACGGGCATTGCCGGATCGGGAGGCTGTAGTTGCAAGGGCTACAACCTTGTTGTCCACCCGATCCAGCACGTTGAGTTGTATGAGCATTAATCCAGTAGGGAAACCTCCATTTTGTGATCACGCCGATTGTTCGTGCGTTGCTACTCGAGGGTTGACGTTGTAAGTAGGCTGTTTAGGTTTTTTTATTGGTAACGCCACCTCAGTATGAAAATCACCGGCTGTGCCGTGTGCAGTCTGTGGCTGCTTTGCATTGTTGTAATACTCAACCATTGTAGTGTTAGGCAGCTGGCTGTGAACAGCGCGTAACGTTGCGCAGTTGGAGGTGAGCCGCCAGCAGTGGTGGATGTGGGGAGAGAGATGGCGGAGTTTTGTAATTTGTCATGATATCAAGGTAAATACATTGTTTGTTCTCTATTAATATCTTTCATTTGCTAACTATCCCTATCAGTAGTTAGTGCCTTCCATAGTTTGAATCTTTTATTTAGCTGGCAGTAGTGGCGCTCGCTGTATTGCAGTAGCTTGAGAGCGAAGATTTTTGTGAGGTAAGTGATTTGTGAGACGTATAGTTTAATGTTAGTCAGGGCCATTCTCTTGTAGAGAATTTTGAAAGTCAGATTGCGTTGCGCTAACAAAACATTGTGTGTTGAAAGTCAGATTGCGTTGCGCTAAAAAATATTGTGCGTCAGTTTAAGCACAGTTATGTAAAAAATTGTTAAAAGGGGACGTTTCATATGTCGACCCTTAGCCTAGGATACCTCACTGGAATCTTGTGATTTTTTCCTTGTAGTTTGTGTAATTAGTGTAGATTTTGTTTATTGCTAGCGCGTAATTATAGAGAGAATTTCCTTTGTAGTTGTAGTTTTTCATTGTTGTATAGTAAAATAGTTGTGGCATGCATGTAGATTTGCACCAAGTATTTCGCAGCTGCAAGTAACTAGATATTATTTTCAGTGTTATGTTAATGTGTTCTCTTATTTTTGCTCTTCAAATTGTGTTTTTCTGTGTTGTCGTGTGAAATACTGTGACAATAATGGCGTGTGAAAAACGTAACACTAGGCTCCAAACTAAATTGAGAAATGACAGTGAAGACGAAAGCAGTATGTTAGCGCCGCAGAGTAGTGAATTAACTAATGTTAAAAGTAGTAATTTGGTAATTGCGCATAGGGAGATGGAGCGGGTTGCAAACAATGGCGTAGACAGTGAAACAATCAGTGAGCAGGGAAGCATTATCGATCGGTCGGTCGGCAACAGCTCACCTCAGGAATCCGAAATGACAGGACACGATCTCGCAAATACTGTAGATTCAGGTTTTGGATCCTCACCGTTTTCTCAAATAAGTCAAGACACATTTTCTGCTTGTCAAAATGTGAATGTTTCCGGTGCAAATTCACTGCCGAAAACCACTGAGGAACATGTTTCAGACACCAATGCATTGTTATTACAATTAATACAACAAATGGGACAAACACAGCAAAAGCTTCAAAAATTAGACACAATTGAGCAAAATCAGAAACAAATGGAACAAAATCAGAGTCAAACACAGCAACAGTTAGACGCAATGGAACAAAATCTTCAAAAGTTAGACTCATTGGAGCAAACTCTTGAACAAACACGTGAGGATTTAACTACTGAGTTACATCACATTGAATCGAAATGTCAAAAAGTCTGTAATGACGTAAAAACACAAATTTGTGAGCATTTCCAACCTATTTTTTCGCGTCATGAAAATGCACTACAGAATCACGAAGCAGCCATAAAAGAACTGCAAACTACTGTTCATGAAAATCATGAGACCTTGCAAGCTAAATTTGGCTCAGTTGCATCTACCGATTCGGTTATGCAACTTGCAAAAACTCAGGAAAACTTGAAGGACACAGTAGATTTGATTTCAACACAAATGGACACTCTGAAACTTGGTTCAGAAAAACACACGGAGGAAATGTGTTCACTATCGGAGAAAGTAGGCGAACTTTCGGATCAGGTCACTAACTTATCTACAAAGGTAGATGATGATCTGAATGACACAAGACCTGTAGCCTTCACTGACACAGAAGAGTATGAACAAATTAGAAAATTCAAACAAAATCAAAATCAAATTAATACGCAACACAAAAGAGAAATCCGCGAAGTACAAGATCAGCTGACACAGGTAATATAAGAATTACGTATTTCAGAGGACACTCGCGCTCCAGTACGGGAAGAGGGACATAGAAATACGGAACAACCACAAAATAATAACACAGGACACTTCGGAAATTATGAAAGAAATTGGCAAGGCACACCGAATTTTGAGATGGAACCGCCGACACGACGTAACAATGACCGATATGCGACTCGCCGACATGATGACTTTGACTATAAGCTGTTCATTACTACACGTAAATTCAAAACGTTTAAAAATTCTGCCAACGACATTCATCCACAAGCGTGGCTCCATCAATTCTCTCATTGTTTTCCCCCTAACTGGTCATTAGAACACAGATTAGAATTTATGTGTGGCTATTTAGAGAATGAACCAGCTGTAAGAATGCGTTCGGTCATTCACGATTGTCATAGTGAAGGAGAATTTTACCATGCCTTCCTCTCAGCATATTGGTCTCAAGCCACACAAGACCGAGTAAAACATGGCATCATAATGATGAAACATTTCGAACAATCTGAATTCTCCAGTCTTGTGAAATATTTTGAAGACATGTTGCACAAGAATCAGTACCTGTCAAACCCATACAGCCCCTCAGAACTCATCCGCATTTGCTTAATCAAACTGCCTGAACATTTGCGACATATTATTTTGGCAGGACGTTGCAAAGACGACATTGAAGCTTTTCAGGGACTCTTACAAGAACTGGAAATTGACACTGACAATCGCGGAACGCAGGAGCACAACAATTACAGATTACATCCGTCGCAATTCCGCGATGAAAGAAATAATAACTGGACGCGACAAGGCTATTCTCACAACACAAATTGTGACCGAAACAGACACCACCCGTATAACAACCGTTGGCAGAGTAGTAATAATTACAGGGAAAGATCACCTCTCCGCGGTAATGACTATCACAGAGACAATCAGAGAAACAGACAATATGGGAACCAAAACTATTATTATTACGAGGGACAGAATAACTTAAGACGCAACGGTCCAGCGCGCAGTTACGATTCAGGGAGAAATTCTCCACCACTTAACCGACAAGAAAGAAACCACAGAAACTACCGACATGACGACAGACGATGTGATCGTAACGACAGACCTGAATTGCATCAGAACTGGCGGGATTCAAACAGAGCTGGGCCCTCTCGGCAAGGCGAATTTGTAGAAGTTCGGTCTCCTAATCCGAATAACGACGCGCGCCAGCAAAGAAACAGACAATGACTCGCACAGCAGGCAGCCGCGTGCGCCCGCTGGCTCCGAGAAAAATAACACAGACGCTAACCTTGAGAAAAATTCCAGTATTCTTTACCGACGTATACCACTTGATAATTGCGTTAAAGTTGAAACTCTGCGTACTAGGAAGAGCAAAGGTTTACACCACATTTCACATGTAACACCGTTTATTGAGAGATAATGTGCTTTTTTAACTTGAGATTTTAATGCAACATTTTGGTTTATTTGAAAATACATTCTGGATTTAAAGTGCTTTCTGAGAGATACTAGATGACACAGTGGTTAGTTTATGTGACAGCTACAGGATTTTATCACGACGTTACTAATGAGTGACAATTTACAATGTTGCTTTTGCGGTGTATCTGTTTTATATCTGCACAGTTTTTCGGCATTATTCAAGAAATTAAAACATGTTTTAGTAGTAACTTTTGTGGTATAGCAACAATGAGACAGCCTTTTTCGTAGCACAACAATACGTTACAGTACAGTACTTTCCTCATCACGGCAATAAGCGTAATAACTAAGATATCTATACGCAAAGCATTTCACTTTTGTTTATCATGAGGTAAGTACATTGACTTCTGCAGAACTTAGCTTTCGGAAGACGATATCTACGACATTGCCACAGAGATTATGTTGCAACAAGACGCACATTTAGCGCTACAGGACACGTATTTGAGTGATTAATTTTGTACTTAAAACATTTATTTTTTAAGATTTTTGAATTACAAAGAAAGTTTTCCGTGATACATTTCATTCCATTGCTGAAATTTGTAACACCTGAGGGTATAATTACATTAATCCTCAGGGGGGTACACGCTTACTTTGTGTACCATGTGTTTGGCACGCACAAGGAGCCCTAGCTAATATGGTATTTGCTTATACAACTTTACACATCGGTACCATATTTCTCCAACACAGAATTACACAGCTATCTGATTATTTACCTGAGAGAGACAAACATTTATTTTACTACATCAGTGACAGATGTTTACGTAATTACACAGTTGGATAACTTCACACTTATGAAACTGTATTTTGTCTGTACTTTGTAAACTGTTCATATTTTTTCGGAACCATTGTGATACTATGAGAGCTTTGAATGATGTATTTGGTATGAGATCATGATTTTTAAGGTACGTTTGAGGTAGATGACACTATTGAAATGAGCAGAGAATTTTTTTTAGGATTTGAAATTATTGCAGAAAGCTACGACGTTTTTGAGAGTTGACTGAGGTGTTATGATGTTATATTTACGACGACGATGTGTATTATGTTGTTGAGGTATGTTTATGATTAATAAGCTAACGTTATATGAAGAATTTGATTATGCTATGTATCTAATGATGAAGTATTGAAGAAGCGTCGACGAATTTGTATATGTGTAATAAGGTAAGGAGTAATGAATAGTGATTTAGGGACTCTGATTTGTGATAAAGGTTGTTGGAAACCAAGAATCGTACTTTAAGAGTTGTGAAATGTGTGTAAATGCGTGAATGTATCACAATGCCGACGAAAATTTTTTTGGACACTGTTATATCAATAAGATTTTGTTTCTACAGATTTGCAACGCTAATTCTTGACCTGTGAAATATTTTTATGTGAGACTGTCGTAGCGGAAACTGCTGTCGTAAATATTTCGGTAAGAAAGTTCAGTGACCACCTGCACGTAATGCGTCGCGGGCACCCACCTGGGCGACAGCCGCCCGAAAAAAAAAAAGCCATTAGCCTTCCAGCGGCACAGGTAGAAAAAAAAAGGGGGAAGCTATTAACCTCGCTTCTGACATTCCTTTGTAGAAAGCATCGTAAAAACGACACGGTCGAACTTGAAAACATATGATTACACTGGATGCCTAATGAAATGACGAGAAATATTTTTATGTCTATACACCTGATTATGACTACTGTCTCTCTAGTTGAGAGATTTTTCTACTTACTTATGAAATACCTCATGACTACTGAATGATATTTTTATGCTTTGCTTTGTACATAGTTGCTTATTTCATTTAATATCTAGTTTCTAGCTGCACTGCAGCACTGGTTAAAATAAAATTTTATAGATGTACTAATTTAAATATTTTCTGTCTACAGATCTATTAAATAATAATTTTGTAATCCACATTCTTTAAAAAAAAAAGGAGCACTTGGAAAGGAAAGAACAATAAGAAGGGACTAATCACAGGAACTGCATACATAATTTTCTTTTCTAGTACTTAGTAATTTTTTTGTAGAATTAGTTTTTGTGGTGCACCACTTTAATTACTTAGACATTAAGATGTGATTATACATTTCCCTTATCTGCATTGTTATCTTTAGTGTACTATTTTTTCTGCTTGAGCTATGTCATGTTTAGGTATCAGTTGCTGCTGTTTGCCAGGCATAGTGTTATTGAATTTGACTTTGTATTATTCTGTTAAGCCAGTTTTACTAATGATTTCTTGTTATTATTTGTTGCACATTGCCTTAGATTAGTTGTAATATTACAATTGCTTTGCTAATTTCTTAATGCTGCTTGCTTCGCAAATCTGCGTTTTTTTTGTCATTGCTGTTTGTGTTAATTTGTTATGTGCTGCTGCATTGCCTCGTCCCTTAGTTTAGCATCTGAGCTCAGTAGATTTAAGTTAGCTTAAGAGGGGGTAGACTATATAAGAAACTAACTATGATGAATTGGAAGAAATGCATTGAGAAGCCACAAGAAACAGATAGGGCCAAAATGAGTATTGTACAATGAGAAATAATTATTTTGAAAGAAATATGGTTAGAATACAGAAAAGAGGTACAGATAGGACCATTTGGGAATAATGATGAACGAAGAGAGATCTCCAAGAACAAAAAAGGTTTTGTTCACAAAATACTGCAGTACCAAAAGTTACACTGAAAACGAACCCTGTCCTTTCCATTGTGTTATCCCACTATGTGTTTGTGTTCCCTTGTGTATTTGTGTACTTCCTGTCTTTAGTTGTTTATCTGATAAGACCTATGTTGTAGAATTTTTCTAATACCATGTTATTTACTTTGTAAAGATGTTTATACAGTATTTGTTCTGTTTTGTTTTAATGCTCATGTGGAAGTTGATATTCCAAAAGTTATTCTGATCTTTATGTATGTACTTATGTCATTATTTTTGTAACACTGATGTATATGTTTATTTCTATTCTTTTGTAACGCCCCTATTACTACGAATGTTATCTCTACTATTATGTTTTTAATGATGTTTTCTGTACCCTTGTAATTGTATTCTTATGTTATAAAATTGTAATTGACACCAGGTCATCAAATTAAGTAACTTGTAAGTTACATTTCACTGCACACGTTTCTGTTGGTCATAGTATATGGACAATATGTGAGAAGTAGGGAGTGATAGTGTTTGCATGTGATTTAATGATTCAGCAAGGGACTGGATAACAGCATTGCTGGTTCTGAGGACAATTCCAAAAACTTTGTGAGTGCACAAGTGGTGGTTATGGACTTGCTACATTATCCGCAAGACTCTTCGATGGTGATTGTGCACCTGCACAGTCACAACAGATGGTTGCTGGCCATCTCTACAAGGACTACAGTGGGTCTGCATCTTTGATGACCCACCAGTACCATTATCTCTACAAGGACTACAGTGGGTCTGCATCTTTGATGATCCATCAATACCATTATTTCTACAAGGACTGCAGTGGGTCTGCACCTCTGGTGGCCCACCAATACCATAATCTCTACCAGCTGCTCTGTGATGACCTACCCACCAATACTCTTCAAAACTTCGACTGACTCCGCTGTGGGTTTGCTCTGTTGTGGCCCATTACCTGTCAGCATGTCAAGAGTCGGCACTGTCTTTCCGTTGGAAGGGCAACACTACTTCTTCAAGACTGCATGGAAATCCACTACTTACGTGTGCATTTTCTTTTACTGCTCAGACTTTGAGAAAAACACTGCAATGTGATGAATGATCAGGACTGTCTTTATGGACTGTGAGAAAAAATTTTAGCTTTTGACCAACATTGTATCAATAAGTGTGTGCATTTGATTTCTTTTTTATTGTAATTACGATTATGAAAAATTTTAACAAATATGTGTTGCCCACTGCCCAACAAAATTTGTAAAATTTTTTGTGGGGAGCATGGGGGCTATGTAAGTAGGCTGTTTAGGTTTTTTTATTGGTAACGCCACCTCAGTATGAAAATCACCGGCTGTGCCGTGTGCAGTCTGTGGCTGCTTTGCATTGTTGTAATACTCAACCATTGTAGTGTTAGGCAGCTGGCTGTGAACAGCGCGTAACGTTGCGCAGTTGGAGGTGAGCCGCCAGCAGTGGTGGATGTGGGGAGAGAGATGGCGGAGTTTTGTAATTTGTCATGATATCAAGGTAAATACATTGTTTGTTCTCTATTAATATCTTTCATTTGCTAACTATCCCTATCAGTAGTTAGTGCCTTCCATAGTTTGAATCTTTTATTTAGCTGGCAGTAGTGGCGCTCGCTGTATTGCAGTAGCTTGAGAGCGAAGATTTTTGTGAGGTAAGTGATTTGTGAGACGTATAGTTTAATGTTAGTGAGGGCCATTCTCTTGTAGAGAATTTTGAAAGTCAGATTGCGTTGCGCTAACAAAACATTGTGTGTTGAAAGTCAGATTGCGTTGCGCTAAAAAATATTGTGCGTCAGTTTAAGCACAGTTATGTAAAAAATTGTTAAAAGGGGACGTTTCAACGTGAGATGAACAGCAGCAAGTGGAGCGTGTCGAGTTAGTGGAATCTATTAGCCATCTTCTACTGCCTGTTACTAGTTTTTGAATTTTTGGTTATTATTTGGTGAAGTGCAACCAGCGGTATTTTACTGTCTAGTGGCCGCTATCGCCCCAGCTACCTGCCCTGCAGGTTAGCGTATTTTTGCGGCAGTGTACTTTTCCTCGTCTTGCCGATGCTGTCTGGCATGACGTGTAGTTCTACAGCCTCCTTGATTGCGATGTGGATTGTGGTTTATCTTGTCTACCCTGGTTGTAGTGGTTCCTTCTGCTTTTCGATGTTTTAAACCCCGGATTCTGTCTGTCACTTCGCCCTCACTTGAATTATTCCATCGTTGTACTGGTTATCACACGTTAGGTGGATTGGGTAAGAGGACTGATCGGCGTTTAAACTGTCCCTAGTTTGAGTTGTCATTCTGTTAGGTGAGCGTAACTCTTGGCTGCCTGTCTCACCACTTACGCAGCCGTAGCGCCTTTTCTCAGGTCGATCCTTGGAGCACTGTCTGTTGATCACTCCCTTTTTTTTATTTGGTCTGATTGTGTCAGTTGTTTAAAAATATTATTCCTATTGCTTGTGGCCTTCATCTTACAAATAATTTTGAATTATTTCTTAATAAGGCCGTCAGCTGTCAGTGTAGCTTGTCTTAAAAGTCAATTTTTTTAAAAAAAGATAGTTTGACAAATTATTTTTGTATTTTTAATGTGTAATTGTCTTCCTCATTTGTGATTCAGGCCTTCAGCCATTAATTGTTGCCGCGTGGGATTAGCCGAGCGATCTAAGTCGTTACAGTCATGGACTGGGCGGCTGTTCCCGGCGGAGTTCGAGTCCTCCTTCGGGCATGGGTGTGTGTATTTGTCCTTAGGATAATTTAGGTTAAGTAGTGTATAAGCTTAGGGACTGATGACCTTAGCAGTTAAGTCCCATAAGATTTCACACAGATTTGAACATTTGAACATTAATTGTTCGGAAGTATTCCTTGTGGTCTTCAGCCGACAAATAATTTGAATTCTTTCTTAATAAGGCCTTCAGCCGTCAGTGTAGCTTGTGTTACAGTCATTTTATCTTTAATGATTGTTTTAAAAATTATTTTGATATTTTCAACGTGTAGTTATCTTCCTCACTTGTAATTCAGGCCTTCAGCCGTTAATTTTTCTGAAGTATTGCTTGTGGCCTTCAGCCGTGAAATAATTTTGAATTCCTTTTTAATGAGGTCTTCAGCCGTCAGTGTAGCTTGTGTTACAGTCAATTTTTTTAAAGTGACTGTTTTTAAGAAATTATTTCGTTAAGTAATGTGTACATGTTTACTGTGCAACCAACGGTAACTGATTAGGCCCCATCCACACCTTTTCCTGCTTTCCCTAAGTTCTATGTTTCACTTGGGGACCATGTTCAGCCCTAAATCCAGTTTGTTTTTCTTCGGCACGATGCCATCTACCTGCAGGTGCAAATGGTTCAAATAGCTCCAGGCACCATGGGACTTAACATCTGAGGTCATCAGTCCCCTAGACTTAGAACTACTTAAACCTAACTAACCTAAGGACATCACACACATCCATGCCCGACGCAGGATTCGAACCTGCGACCGTAGCAGCAGCGCGGTTTCGGACTGTAGCGCCTAGAACCGCTCGGCCACAACGGAACCGCTCGGCCACAACGGCCGGCTTCTACCAGCATGACAATGCAGTCTGTCACACAGCTCGCAGTGTACGTGCGTGGTTCGAAGAGCACCAGGATGAGTTTACCGTACTCCCCTGGCAACCGAACTCCCCGGATTTAAACTCAATTGAGAATCTGTGAAACCACCTCGACCGCACTGTTCGCAGCATGGACCCTCATCCGGAAATCCTGGGACAGTTGGAGTCAGATTGGCTTCACGTCCCTGTCGATTTGATACATTCCTGATCCTCTCTGAGTCTCTCACTGCACGTTTCGCAGCAGCCTGGGCTGCAAAAGGTGGTTACTTAGGCTTTTGACATCTGATCACACTAATGTGGCTAGGCAATGTATCCTTTAGTAAATTATAATTTCTTTGAACTGCAGCTCATGAATAAATGAAGGGGGACAAATAGAACTGATTATGACAAATGACATTTGTTTATCTCTTTGTGTGTGGTACTGAGTTGGTTTGTCGGATCACGTTTGGTGGATGGATTTCGTGGGCGCTGTGTGTGGGCTTGAAAGAAGTCTCTTTGTGCTGCTGTATTAGCGAGGTGCAGATTTTGTGTTACTTATAGACAACATTGTACCATACTGCTGTATACACTTGGAACATAGAGTTATTTTTAATGGAACCGCCATCCTTGTTACATTTTATTACACAATTGTTTGAACTAAATTTTGTATCAAATATTTTGAAGATTTTACTAAAAAGAATATTTCTTTTGAGGTTACGTGACAAGAAACAAAGGAATTAATAACATTTAGCTGCTAGTGGACATTGATTTTCATCAGTGGAGAGAGCTGAAGACTTGTGCCTCACCGGTATTCGAAAGCGGGTCTCCTGCCACTAGGCAGATTCTCTCACCGAGCCATCCGAACACAGTGGTCATCGCGACTACACTGTCTACCCTCGCACACCTCCCCTCAGACACAACTTTCTAACTTATCCACTCACTGTTGACATAGTGTCTCTGCCCATTATCCTCATTAGTAGCAGCTTTCGAACGTGTTGTGGATCTGCACTGAAGGGCTCATTGGCCTGCCTCACCTTAAGTATACAGTACTGGCCATTAAAATTGCTACACCAAGAACAAATACAGATGATAACGGGTATTCATTGGACAAATATATTATACTAGAAGTGACATGTGATTACATTTTCACGCAATTTGGGTGCATCGATCCTGAGAAATCAGTACCCAGAACAACCACCTCTGGCCGTAATAACGGCCTTGATACGTCTGGGCATTGAATCAAACAGAGCTTGGATGGCGTATACAGGTATAGCTGTCCATGCAGCATCAACACAATACCACAGTTCTTCAAGAGTAGTCACTGGTTTATTGTGACGAGCCACTTGCTCAGCCACCATTGACCAGACGTTTTCAATTGGTGAGAGATGTGGAGAATGTGCTGGCCAGGGCAGCAGTCGAACATTTTCTGTATCCAGAAAGGCCCGTACAGGACCTGGAACACGCGGTCGTGCATTATCTTGCTGAAATGTAGGGTTTCAGAGGGATCGAATGAAGGGTAGAGCCACGGGTCGTAACATCTCTGAAATGTAACGTCCACTCTTCAAAGTGCCGTCAATGCGAACAAGAGGTGACCGACAACTGTAACCAATGGCAACCCCTACCATCACGCCGGGTGATAAGCGATGACGAATACACGCTTCCAGTGTGCGTTCACCGTGATGTCGCAAACACGGATGCGACCATCATGATGCTATAAACAGAACCTGGATTCATCCGAAAAAATGACGTTTTGCCATTCGTGCACACAGGTTCGTCGTTGAGTACACCATCGCAGGCGCTCCTGCCTGTGATGCAGCGTCAGGGGTAACCGCAGCCATGTTCTCCGAGCTGATAGTCCATGCTGCTGCAAATGTCGTCGAACTGTTCGTGCAAATGTCTCTTGTATTGCAAAGATGCCCATCTGTTGACTCCGAGATCGAGACGTGACTGCACGATCCGTTAGAGCCATGCGGATACTATGCCTGTCATCTCGACTGCTAGTGATACGAGGCTGTTTGGATCCAGCTCGGCGTTCCGTATTACCCTCCTGAACCCACCGATTCCATGTTCTGCTAACAGTCATTGGATCTCGACTAACGCGAGCAGCAATGTCACGATACGATAAACCGCAATCGCGATAGGCTACAATCCGACCTTTATCAAAGTCGGAAAGGTGATGGTACGCATTTCTCCTCCTTACACGAGGCATCACAATAACGTTTCACCAGGCAACGCCGGTCATCTGCTGTTTGTGTATGAGAAATCGGTTGGAAACTCTCCTCGTGTCAGCATGTTGTAGGTGTCGCCACCGGCGCCTACCTTGTGTGAATGCTCTGAAAAGCTAATCATTTGCATATCACAGCATCTTCTTCCTGTCGGTTAAATTTCGCGTCTTTAGCACGTCATCTTCGAGGAGTAGCAATTTTAATGGCCGGTAGTATATATTCGGGGTCTGCTCTTTCGGACTTTTTCGAAAAAACATAAACTACTAAGAGAAGTTACATCTAGCGTGCCAGATTTCAGGCACGTCACTCGTAGCTGTGTGGGAGTATGGTTCGTTTCCTTAAGGCGTAAACATGTGTGACACAATGATGTACATGGTACTCAAAGTTTGTAACTTTTTGACAAAGCTTATATATGTTTAACATACGCAATGACACGAAATATGTGGTATACTGCAGTTATGTAGGTATGTAAATGTAGTCATATTTACTCATAGCGAAATCTGATATTGTATTTTGTGTCATTTGGAAGCCTTATACGTACGCCTATTTTTAGCTCTGAAGATGGTCGCCGTTGATCGAAATTAATAAACTGATTAGTAAACATTTGAGCTCCGTGACTGGATATCTGGTAGTTGGCTTGTAGCGCACTGAATCTGTCTAAGCTTGTCACAGAGGTTTGGTTAAGAAACAATTGTAAAATTCATTGGAAAAGGTAAGTAATAATCATTGATGCTGGAAAGATGAACAGAAATAGGTGCAGTTATGATGGTTCTATCACAATTAGAAATAGTGTAGTACATTTTTTAGAACTAGACATGTGTTATGATGATCGAAAATCTAGCTGCTTTTCAGTAGAGACGTTGGCGGAAAATGAAAACTAAACTGTATAGCTGAAGAGTCAAATTCCTGAATCAGCTTCCACATCGCACAGAAGATGTTGGCTATTTTGTGAGATCGTTTAAACGCAAGAGCGGCTCGAGAAAGCCCCATCATAGGACGATAGGTTACAAGTCGATGTATGCTGCCGGCAGTCGGAGGGGGGTAGTCCGCCGCAGCTGGCAGCTTGCCAGTCGTGTGCTCCCATTGAGGCTGAAACCGGATCGGTGGACGGCCGATAGTTCGGGGAAGTGGCTCACATCGCGCATGCCCCGTGCGCCATCTGATGTGATAGTGCGACACGTGGCCGTTAATCACGATGCGTATCGGGAACTGCGTAAGCGATTGTATCGGGAACAGAGGCAGAGAGGCACTCCGAATGGCATACCGGTAGCCACAGTCTGTGCGTTCTCATAGCTGTATGCAGTAGCCGCGTGGTCGCTCTGCTATTAGCTTGTAGCACTAATATGCGTGATGCAGGTAGATTTGAGAGAAGCATCTCATATATACGTACAGACACCGGAAAGAGAGTTTCACAGTTATCGGTATAAAGAAGAGTGAGCTGGAGTCCTCCGGCCAACTTCGCCAAAACACCAAACCTTTTACGGCACACTAAATGTAAACAGTCTACTACGAGGGTGAAAGTTGCATGAACTGGAGGAAACCCTGAATGAACAAAAATACGAATTCTGGCACTCAAAGAAACAAGCGTATCTGAAGAAAACACAATGCATTTCGGGAACTACAGACTTTTCAAAAGTAAAAAGGATAAAAGGTTACTAAAGAAACACCATCTTCTTAGAGGTCGCTTTTGCAGTCAAGAGAGACATGTTCAACTTAACAATAAAATTAATGGCAATCGCCGTGAAAATTGCAAACGAAACATATACGCTAATCAGATATCAAAGTCAGTCAACGCTAAAAAAAAAAAAAAAAAAAAAAAAAAGCCGAGAGATAGATAAATTGGGGACACCCTAGAGGAAATTTACCAAAAACTCCACAAAACCACGGAAATTTCTACAAGACGACCTCAGTACACAGCTAGGCAAAGAAAGAAAATACAGGAAAAGTATTAGAAAAATACACCAAACAGAACCGACGAAGGTTTTTTTTAAATCTGAAATATGTTCAGCCTTAAAATCATTCCAATGTCCTTTAAACAGAAACCAGCAATACAGATGACATAAAGATCATATATTCCATCATTTGTGAATTTCAAACAGATCATGTAGCCATCACTTATTCCAATCACAGAAAAATTAAGGGCGCCCAGGTCAGAAAGATTGCAAATATAGACTCCGACTGTTACCGTACAAGGATAAAACTACGTTAAAAATTTCGGAGATTTACAAAAAAGGAGACATAAGTCCCCAAACTTCAACCCGGGAGAATTCATGCATCACCCACGGAAGAAGTAGAGAAAAAGCACTCAGACAGCTGGCAACAACTCAAAAAGGAAATTGATCGAAACAGCACAAATACAAATTCCCCTGCAGAAAACGAAATAGTAGCCTTGCTGGCATGAGGAATGTGAATATGCAATTCGATCACGACACGATGCATTCAACAACTGGAACAGCAGTAAGACAGAAGACAATTACAAAACATTCCTGACAGTGAAGAACGAGACATCGAAACTAATCAGGAAGATCAAAAGGAAATACGAAAAGGATAAACTATTCGGAATCGAGAAAGAAACAGCACACGAAATCTCTATAAGAACTTCAAAACTAAGTTTCTTGAACATCAACGACAAGTTTATGCCCCAAGAAAGAATAATTGCAATTTGTAAGCAGAACTAAAAGTTCCTTACTGAACAGGGATTTTCAAAAATATTCGTCCGATTTAACAACTGGGTGAATTTTAACTTGCGCACAGAATGCAAAAGTCTCCCTTGGTGCAAGTTGTAAGTGATCGGTTGACGTCGTTGCCAGTCATTCGTAACCCATGTAGTGTAACGACGTATATATTTGTTTATAAATGATTTTCTTTCGACGTATGACCATGTGTAGACTTCGTCACCTACGTCAGTTACAACCCACTTCAAAATTATTTATATTCTTTTTAAATTGTCTCAGAATGGTTCTTGAACAAAACTGTAAAACATCATTTGAGTCGTATGCGCAGAATTTCGTCACTCGGGCCAATTGGTTTGCGTAAACTTTTTCAATTTAGATGTCGTTTGTTTCTCCTCGGAAATTATATTGATACACGTTATCTGATTTAATCGATATTAGAACCACATTGAATAAACTTTTGAGATTCAAAGTCGCGATGAACGCTGTCAAAATTCAATAATCTTGTCAAATATATTATTAATTCATTCACATAATTCTTCATAAAAAAATCCTCGGAACACGTATTTCAACTTTAGTAGCATCCACTAGTTTATTATCTTCCTACATACAGACGTGAACCTGAGCCTTGACGAGACAAAACTAACATTTTCAATAAGATTAAACTTCCTATGATATCATTGTTGTACAAAACATTACAAATTCTCAGTTATTTGATTTTTAGAAGCACGACGCAACAACTCGGTTTCAGGATCTTCTGTTGCTCTTTGGCTGTCGACCCGCGACGTATAGTGGCCAACAATTTTCTCTCTGGTCCCGGCAGCGAAGATGCTGTCTCCGTTCGTTGCGCCGCCCTCTCCGTACATGAAACATAAAAAATAAATACAAAAACTTTAGACAATTCACAACCATTACAAATATTACAAAAATACATAAACAAAACCAAATTAGACTTATATTCACCTGCACAGTGGGCTGACACTGGTGGATGGATGACGCTTCAATTTCGTCCCACTACATACCCCACCCACAAGCTCAGTTTGTCAGGTTTTAACCGAAAATAAAACTTTTTCTATATACAATATTTAATTGTTAATACATTTTCCTCACATTTTACGTACTCTAGAGTCCTTGCTCTTAGATAGATTTAATCCTTTTACTACGATATTGTTGTGACTATTTGTCATTTACTCTTAATTGTGTTACTATAGTAATTCATAACCGGATATATGGATATTACTCCTTTTCATTTAATAGTTGCTAGTAAATAATAATTTAGTACGTTCTTAAACGTTGTTACATTATGACAGAGCGTTCAAATTGTGATAGGTTAGTTTCAGTTTTATTCATTTACTAGAGTTATTCTTTCCACTAATGTATATTACTAATACATTTCTCACAATAACTAATAGTGCTATTTACTTTACGTCGTTCTTTTCCCTAATGCCTTATTTATGCCTGAGGTCAAGAAGAAATCAAGCAAAACTTTCTTTAGAATCTCGGCACGGCTTTCTTTACCTTCGGACACTTTGTTGGGTAATGGCAATTTATTTAGGAGAAACGAGCGAGAGAGCCCCGTTTGGTGTGTTCTAAATTAACACTATTACAAATCTCTATTAAAGGCACTCTGCTATGTTCTCGTGAGCCATATAGCTCTGGACGCCCATGGTCCCTAAAATTATTAACCATCCCCTTTGGTTCCTACTATCCGAGTAAATATAAAATATACAAAATTCCTTCTGACCTAATAATAAAATTTCTTCCATATAAATCCCCTTTTAGTTATCTTTCTCCTTTTGAAGTACCGGTAGATTATTGTAGATCACTTGTTTAAACTTTCTGTTATTTCTTTAAAATAACACGTAACTATCACGAAAAACTTCACATGAATAATCTATGAACGCTCTTCGTATGTAAAATATACTAAATATTAACTTATTTAAGAATGAAGGGTTTCATTTCATCAACACTATATAATCCTTTAATTACACCTGATGAAGGTTCCATAAGAAGTAACGCTTTGGGATGTACAATCTTATGTACAACATATGGACCTTCAAAGATAAAGAAGAATTTTCTACATTCCTTATTGATCTTCGAACTTTTAGGATGAGATCGTACTAACACAAGATCTCCTACCTGAAATGAGGGTTCTATACCATGTTGATTACAACTTTTAATTCTCCGTTCAGCATTTTTAACAATCTGTTCGCAAACTTTTTCGCCTGGGATGCACTGTTGGATCTCATTTACTGGTGGACAAGGTAGAGCAGCTAGTAAAGGCTCACCTATAATTCGTTTGCCTAAAATTTCTATAGGTGATAATCCCGTCGTTAGGTGAGGCAATTCATTTAATATCTTTTCGAATTCAGGCATTAGTTTGGCCCACCGAGTATGTTTATGTGCACAATAAGTTCTACATAAACGTCCTAATTCTTTCATGACTCTTTCTACTAAATCACTTTGAGGGTGATATTTCGAAATTAAGAAATGTTTGATTCCATATTGTTTTATCATATCTTGAAACTTTTGACTAATAAAGGCACTACCGTTGTCAGACATAAGTCGTTTAGGAATGCCCCAGTTAACAAAGTAATCTCGGGTGAGGCAGCGTATAACGCTTGCTGTATTCACCCGTTTCAAAGTAAATAGCTTCACATGTTTGGACCAACATTCCATTACAACAAACACATAAGTAAATCCTCCTGAACTACGAGGCAGAGGGCCGAAAAAATCTAATGACAGTAGATCCCACAGACCTCGAGGAATTACAGCATATAATTTATAACGCTTAGATTTGTTATTAACTTTAACCTTTTGACAGGTTTCACAAGCCCTAATAATACTTCTCACAATACGGGACATATTTTTGAAATAATAATACTTCATTAGATGTTTAATACATTTATGAATTCCAAAATGCCCGTAACCTTCATGAATATAAGTAATTAACTCGTACACAACAGTTTTCGGAATGCAGATTTTCCATCTCTGGTGTTCCCTCTGTGCTTTCCAATACAACAAGTCGTTGAAATATAACCACACACCCCGGGTGTTAACTGTTTCGTCCCCATTATTAAGGTTTTGTATAAGGTCCCTATAGTGATCATCATTTCTTTGATTGCATCTAATAGCAGTTACTACCCATTTAACCTTACGTTCGTTCTCCTGAGTTAAAAGGAAATAAACATGGTAATTTGTTCCTGGTTCTTCTGAAATGTTAATATTCTCCATTCCTACTGGAAGTCTCGACAAAGCATCCGAAACTACATTCTGAGATCCCTTTATATACCTAATTTCGTACTGAAATTCTTGCAAGCATAATAACCAACGTAATAGCCTACGGTGAAGTAACCGACAATTGTTCAAGAAGATTAAAGCCTGATGATCAGTATATACAATTGTTTTTCTTCCCATTACTAATCCTCTAAATCGTTGAAAACCCCATACCACTGCGAGAGCTTCCTTCTCGGTTACAAAATAATTTCTTTCATGTTTATTTAAAGTTCTACTAGCGAATCCAATAGGCCGATATAATCCCTTTTCATTGGTCAGATCACCATGGAATATTACGCAAGACACACCATAATCAGAGGCATCCGTACACATACAAAAGTCCTGATTGAAATCTGGATGGTATAACATTTTGGCTTCTGTTAACGCTCCTTTTATCTTATTACAAACTTTCTCTTCCTCTTTTCCCCAGAGCCATACTGACTTCTCTTTTAATAAATCCAGTAATTTAGGATTAACAATATCCTGCCCTGGAAGAAACCTTCTCAGAAATCCTACCATTCCTAAGAATGATTTCAGTTGTTTCCGATTTCTAGGGCTCGGGCATCGAGCAATAGCTTCAATACGTGCTGGGTCTGGCCTAATACCTTTACTGTCCACTATATGCCCCAAAAATCTCACTTCCTCCTTTCTGAAGTAAGACTTAGATAATTTTAACGTAATTCCTCTGTCAATTAAACGGTCAAACAATTCCCGTAATATCGTTACGTGTTCTTCCCAAGTTTTAGTGGCTACCAAAATATCATCTACATATAAAATAATCTTTTGTAACAACTGCTGACCCAAAGCAGAATCTAATGCCCTAATGAAAGTTGACACTGATATATTAAGTCCAAAAGGTAAAACTTGGAACTGATATGATCTGCCTTCAAAAAGAAAAGCCGTATATTGCCGTGAATTCGGGTGTAATATTACTTGATGGTAGGCAGCAGTTAAATCCATTGTACTCATATAACGAGAACCAGCAATCTTAAGAAGTACGTCCCCCATAGGAATAGGTCTGTCTCTTTCCATCTCTATAATTTTATTTAATTCACGGGCATCCAGAACCAGTCGTACCCCACCAGTAGCTTTCTTAACTACCAACAAAGGACTGTTAAAAGCGCTACATGATCGTTCGATAATGTTTTGTTCTAGCATCTTACTTATTTCTCTACTAGCCGGTTCTTTTAATTGTACTGGAATAGGATAAGGTTTCTTAAAGAATCGTTTTTGATCTTTAATCTTACGTTTACAAACGTAATCTTTAATTCTCCCCGGGTCATCTGAGAAGGCGGCTCTAAATTCTAACAACAAAGATTCCAACTCTTCCTTTTCTTGTTCGGATAGACAATTCGTAGAATAACATTTTTCTGTCACTTCGGTTTTGATACTATTGCCAGCTTCACATCGGTATACTTCATATTCAAGATCACTAGAATCTATTAATAGGTTCATGGTCTGTGTGTACTTAATCTGTAAGGATTCGTAGAAATTTTCAGGTACTCGATTATCAGAAATCCTCACTTTAAAAGCACATGCCTCCTTACGGATGGTTAAGGAAGAGTCTTTAAAATCTAATATAGCTTTATATTTACACAGCCAATCTATACCTAAAATTACGGCCACATTTAAGTTGGCTACGACAAGTACAGAGTGAGCAATTAATTGTTTAGTAATTTCAAAAGTTAAATAAACTTCCTCAGTAATATTTTGACTTCTTTTACCAGGAGCTCCTATAATTTTCACCCCAGTTACAGGTAAGGTTGGGAAATTCCAATATTTTCTTTTAAGCTGAAATTATTCTTTAGATAAAATACGTACTTCGCTACCCGAATCTATTATAATATTTACTTCGGTATCTTTAATATAACCTTTAATAACGGGTTTATAAGTTATATTCTCCCTTATCTGATTGTCTTCCTGAAGTAAATCTTGTTGCCAATCACCTTCCTTTTGGCAGTTTAATGATAAATTGCAATTGGGTCTTGTATAATCTTGACTAACAGTTCCCTTTAGTTGACCCGTACTAAAGGAATTTACTAGTTTTCCGAACTTTCTATGATAACGTCACCTACAACTTGACCTTCATTAATTACTTGAGGATGATTTATCTCATTATCGTTTTTGCGTAATTTCCGCATTTCAGAGTTATTACCATGATTTTGTTGGCTCTCTTTATCTTTAGATTGACGTTTTATATAACAAAACCGGCTATGATAGTTGTTGTTCAATTTTCGTGGTTCTGAATTATTAATATTTCGAGGGTTGTCATTTCTACCAAATCTAAATTTCTCGTCTTCCCTTTCTCTGTTAAGTATATCTAGCTGTTCTAAATATCCTAATAATTCGCAAGTTTGTGACCATTCTCTTTCTATCATTCTTTCCTTTACATAATACGGTGACCTACTAATTAGGACTCGTATTAGGTGACTTTCAATAATTGGTTCTTCAATTAATTTAGCACGGTTTAAATGCCATTCGAAATAATTCCTATAACCTCCCCACCGTTTAGAATATGGAGGAGGGTCTAACAACTCTAAAGTTAAGTGTTGTTGTTTTCCTCTTGACCAATAATTTTGTTTAAACTGCTTAACAAAATCATCCCAGTCCCTAAATTCAGTTCTATGCAGTACTGCCTATTCCGCAGCTTCTGCTTCTAAATGTCCTATTACAAATTGAATCCGTTTTTCATTACTCCATTTAGGAGATAATGAAGTTTCAAAAGCTTTTATAAAGATTATAGGGTGAAGTTCGCCTCCTGGTTTGAATACAGGAAATCGACTTGCTACATTTGAATTTGTCGTTATATCATCCCAACATCCTGCGAGAGATATAGTTGGATTTTGTTTAGATTGCAGAGACGGAGTTGGCTTGCCGTGATTTCTTTATTCGTATTGTTGTCGTCCGAGATAGCAAACTCGATGCGACTGTTGTCTCTGATTACGTTATTGCTTCTACTACTTGAAATGTTTTCATTATTATCTAATTCCGATAACCGTTTAGTAATTTCCTGTATTCGCATTTCTGTATTGGTTACACGATTAGCTAATATCGATTCTTCACTGTGTTCACGATGTGAACGCTCTGTACCTTCATCAATGTTATTATCTTTGGAAGTCTCAAGGTTACTGCATATTTCGGTAATTAAATATTTCATGTTTTCTATTTCAGTATGATTTTTTCTACTCGATGAGTTAGTATCTCTAATTCTACATTATCTATTGAAGAAATCTCTACAGGTTTGGTAGAAACCTCTTTAATAGATTCTAATAATTCTCTACGAACAGTTTCTGTTTGCATAGAAAATTCATCTCGTAACTTATCGTTATTTTTCTCTATTTCATTTACAACTAAGACATTGACATTATCTAGTCTCTTGGTTAAGTCAGTAATATCATTTCGCATGCGAGCTTTTTCCTCACGCGAATCCTGGATATGTTCTTCTAACCTTTTACAATTATCAGCAATCTTATTACTAAGTCCTACTAGTTTTTCCTGCATTTCAACTTTAGAAGCCTCTATTTTATCACTTAATTCTCGACTGGTTTCATTAAGATGTTCCTGTAACCTGTCCGTAGATTTTTTTAGCTCCCCTTTTAATCTAGCAGTAGATTCCTCGTTAGACTGTTTTAATTCCTGTTTTAGTTCCTCTTTTAATCTAGCAGTAGATTCTTCGTTAGACTGTTTTAATCTAGCAGTAGATTCTTCGTTAGACTGTTTTAATCTAGCAATAGATTCTTCGTTAGACTGTTTTAATTCCTGTTTTAGTTCCTCTTTTAATCTAGCAGCAGATTCTTCGTTAGACTGTTTTAATTCAGATAGAAAATCCCCGTTAGATTGTTTTAATTTAGCGATCGCCCTAAAAAGGGATCTCATGCTTCTATCGGACACAGATTGCTCTTCGTCTGACATTTCACTTCCCGACATTATTGTAAGATATTAACTAGTTACACACGCAGACTTGTAATCAACAATCCTATTAAAGCACACTCCCTATGTACAACACTCCACTTCCAACTTAAAACAGACTCACCGGACACTAATATTGTAGTTTGTAGTTCTCGGTTATCAGTGTGCTGCTATGGGCTGCAGAAGTAACAACCGTCGATGCAGCCGCTGAGATGCTGCGACCCCGCTTCCGCAACCGGCAGGACGCTGAGTCGAACACCGGAGATGTCACTGGCTGCAACCACGCCCGGCACACCGTTGACAGGCGAAGCCCTCAGCAACACCTCTAATACCAGCCGGAGGAACGCCCCCCAGCTGACGTACTGGGCCTGTTAGTTTAGGAGAAAAAGGTTGTCGGGGTTTGCAGCGTTCAGCTGCTGCCCAACAGATGCGCCTTCTCGTAGAATAACTGCGTGACCGTACTGCTTGGCTGCGCTCCGTCAGCTGCCCACACCCGCGAAGTCGACGCTGGCTGGTGAAGGCTCCACGAAAACTCGCGTTGACTTCCGAAGGACTCTTGATGTTTTGTTTCGTACCTGTATGCCTTAGTTGCACACAAGTCCTGTTTATAAGGTCGCCACGGTGTAGTGTAACGACGTATATATTTGTTTATAAATGATTTTCTTTCGACATATGACCATGTGTAGACTTCGTCACCTACGTCAGTTACAACCCACTTCAAAATTATTTATATTCTTTTTAAATTGTCTCAGAATGGTTCTTGAACGAAACTGTAAAACATCATTTGAGTCGTATGCGCAGAATTTCGTCACTCGGGCCAATTGGTTTGCGTAAACTTTTTCAATTTAGATGTCGTTTGTTTCTCCTCAGAAATTATATTGATACACGTTATCTGATTTAATCGATATTAGAACCACATTGAATAAACTTTTGAGATTCAAAGTCGCGATGAACGCTGTCAAAATTCAATAATCTTGTCAAATATATTATTAATTCATTCACATAATTCTTCATAAAAAAGTCCTCGGAACACGTATTTCAACTTTAGTAGCATCCACTAGTTTATTATCTTCCTACATACAGACGTGAACCTGAGCCTTGACGAGACAAAACTAACATTTTCAATAAGATTAAACTTCCTATGATATCATTGTTGTACAAAACATTACAAATTCTCAGTTATTTGATTTTTAGAAGCACGACGCAACAACTCGGTTTCAGGATCTTCTGTTGCTCTTTGGCTGTCGGCCCGCGACGTATAGTGGCCAGCAATTTTCTCTCTGGTCCCGGCAGCGAAGATGCTGTCTCCGTTCGTTGCGCCGCCCTCTCCGTACATGAAACATAAATACAAAAACTTTAGACAATTCACAACCATTACAAATATTACAAAAATACATAAACAAAACTAAATTAAACTTATATTCACCTGCAAACTGGGCTGACACTGGTGGATGGGTGACGCTTCAATTTCGTCCCACTACACCCAACGGGCGTCACGTCCAGATAGCGGAAGCACTGCAACACGATGATTTCACCGTTCTCTGTTTCAGCTGATGCTCTCAGTTAGAACTGTGTGGCCTGGTTTTCTCCGAGAATATGGTACTGGACCTGCTACAATTCAAAGCGGTCGACGATGGAATCAGCTGCTTCAAAATATTCTTAGTTTACATAAAGGGGAAACCCTTAGACCGCTCGTCGCGCTGGTAGCCGAGCGATCTGAGGCGTCTTGTCACGGTCCGCGCAGCTTCCCCCGTTGGAGGTTCGAGCCCTCCCTCGGGCATGGGTGTGTGTGTCGTCCTTAGCGTAAGTTAGTTTAAGTTAGATTAATTAGTGTGTAAGCTTAGGGACCGATGACGTCACCAGTTTGGTACCATATGACCTTACCATATATTTCCAGATTTCCTTTGACCGCTCCCAGCTGGTCGTTCAAGGTATAGAATCCCATTCAGCGATAGTGATAAACACGCAGGTGTAGAGATCTTTGAACTCATTTTGGGAATGGAAGGACAAAATAAAAATGCTCTTTCACGTTGCGTGTTCAGACATGAGGCTATGCCTAATTTACGTAGAAAAGTCAATTGCAACAACGTACGAATACGAAGAAATCAACAGCCGCGTACTCTTGTCCGACACGAGAGAACTCTCCAAAGCATACCTTTTGCGTCTTATCCCGATAAAAGATTTACTTGCCGTTCTCTCATACGTAAAAGACGGTTACAAGAACCAGGTATGTGTTTACGTCCCAGATGTGGCTTTTTGCATAATTTCCAGAACATGTCGAGAATTTCATTTTCTAACAGGACAGTGCATCATGGCACAGCACCTGCATGTAAAAGCATTACTACAAATTTAGCTACGTAAACGATGGTTCACCGTAAGGTGCTTACAGATCTCCAATTGCACCATTGGCCTTCAAGTTCGCCTCATACGCAATGTACGGTTTTTATTTGTGAATGTTAGTAAAAGCCGTTCTCTATGCGCACCCTCCTCTACAAACAACATTATAACTGCGCTGGCGCGTCGCAACACCAGTCAGTGAAATGGTCCAGACATGAATAAATGTTTGTCACATGTCCGGTGGAGGGCATATTGACTATATGTCAAAAGCAAATGAAAACTTGAATCCTGAGTGTAAACATTTAAATACCTCACAGTTATATACACTCCTGGAAATGGAAAAAAGAACACATTGACATCGGTGTGTCAGACCCACCATACTTGCTCCGGACACTGCGAGAGGGCTGTACAAGCAACGATCACACGCACGGCACAGCGGACACACCAGGAACCGCGGTGTTGGCCGTCGAATGGCGCTAGCTGCGCAGCATTTGTGCACCGCCGCCGTCAGTGTCAGCCAGTGTGCCGTGGCATACGGAGCTCCATCGCAGTCTTTAACACTGGTAGCATGCCGCGACAGCGTGGACGTGAACCGTATGTGCAGTTGACGGACTTTGAGCGAGGGCGTATAGTGGGCATGCGGGAGGCCGGGTGGACGTACCGCCGAATTGCTCAACACGTGGGGCGTGAGGTCTCCACAGTACATCGATGTTGTCGCCAGTGGTCGGCGGAAGGTGCACGTGCCCTTCGACCTGGGACCGGACCGCAGCGACGCACGGATGCACGCCAAGACCGTAGGATCCTACGCAGTGCCGTAGGGGACCGCACCGCCACTTCCCAGCAAATTAGGGACACTGTTGCTCCTGGGGTATCGGCGAGGACCATTCGCAACCGTCTCCATGAAGCTGGGCTACGGTCCCGCACACCGTTAGGCCGTCTTCCGTTCACGCCCCAACATCGTGCAGCCCGCCTCAAGTGGTGTCGCGACAGGCGTGAATGGAGGGACGAATGGAGACGTGTCGTCTTCACCGATGAGAGTCGCTTCTGCCTTGGTGCCAATGATGGTCGTATGCGTGTTTGGCGCCGTGCAGGTGAGCGCCACAATCAGGACTGCATACGACCGAGGCACACAGGGCCAACACCCGGCATCATGGTGTGGGGAGCGATCTCCTACACTGGCCGTACACCACTGGTGATCGTCGAGGGGACACTGAATAGTGCACGGTACATCCAAACCGTCATCGAACCCATCGTTCTACCATTCCTAGACCGGCAAGGGAACTTGCTGTTCCAACAGGACAATGCACGTCCGCATTTATCCCGTGCCACCTAACGTGCTCTAGAAGGTGTAAGTCAACTACCCTCGCCAGCAAGATCTCCGGATCTGTCCCCCATTGAGCATGTTTGGGACTGGATGAAGCGTCGTCTCACGCGGTCTGCACGTCCAGCACGAACGCTGGTCCAACTGAGGCGCCAGGTGGAAATGGCATGGCAAGCCGTTCCACAGGACTACATCCAGCATCTCTACGATCGTCTCCATGGGAGAATAGCAGCCTGCATTGCTGCGAAAGGTGGATATACACTGTACTAGTGCCGACATTGTGCATGCTCTGTTGCCTGTGTCTATGTGCCTGTGGTTCTGTCAGTGTGATCATGTGATGTATCTGACCCCAGGAATGTGTCAATAAAGTTTCCCCTTCCTGGGACAATGAATTCACGGTGTTCTTATTTCAATTTCCAGGAGTGTATGTATGGAATGAATGTAAAATATGGAAAATCGGATGGTGCGTTGGAAAATTAAGACTTTGTATTGTGATGCATAATTTAAAGTTCACTGCAGTTTTTTGCGTTCATTCATGTGAATCCTACATTATTATCCTTGAGTAGAATCAGATATTAGCTAGTACCCTCTCCGCCCTCTGTCCCTCACCGACATTAGTGCCTAACGAAACCTTACATCTACATCTAAATCTACATGACTACTCTGCAATTCAAATTTAAGTTCTTGGCAGAGGGTTCGTCGAACCACAATCATACTATCTCTCTACCATTCCACTCCCGAACAGCGCGCGGGAAAAACGGTCACCTAAACCTTTCTGTTCGAGCTCTGATTTCTCTTATTTTATTTTGATGATCATTCCTACCTATGTAGGTTGGGCTCAACAAAATATTTTCGCATTCGGAAGAGAAAGTTGGTGACTGAAATTTCGTAAATAGATCTCGCCGCGACGAAACACGTCTTTACTGTAATGACTTCGATCCCAATTCGCGTATCATATCTGCCACACTCTCTCCCCTGCTACGTGATAATACAAAACGAGCTGCCCTTTTTTGCACTCTTTCGATGTCCTCCGTCAATCCCACCTGGTAAGAATCCCACACCGCGCAGCAATATTCAAACAGAGGACGAACGAGTGTAGTGTAAGCTGTCTCTTTAGTGGACTTGTTGCATATTCTAAGTGTCCTGACAATGAAACGCAACCTTTGGCTCGCCTTCCCCACAATATTATCTATGTGGTCTTTCCAACTGAAGTTGTTCGTAATTTTAACACCCAGGTACTTAGTTGAATTGACAGCCTTGAGAATTGTACTATTTATCGAGTAATCGAATTCCAACGGATTTCTTTTGGAACTCATGTGGATCACCTCACACTTTTCGTTATTTAGCGTCAGCTGCCACCTGCCAAACCATACAGCAATCTTTTCTAAATCGCTTTGTAACTGATACTGGTCATCGGATGACCTTACTAGACGGTAAATTACAGCATCATCTGCGAACAACCTAAGAGAACTGCGCAGATTGTCACCCAGGTCATTTATATAGATCAGGAACAGCAGAGGTCCCAGGACGCTTCCCTGGGGAACACCTGATATCACTTCAGTTTTACTCGATGATTTGCCGTCTATTACTACGAACTGCGACCTTCCTGACAGGAAATCACGAATCCAGTCGCACAACTGAGACGATACCCCATAGGCCCGTAGCTTGATTAGAAGTCGCTTGTGTGGAACTGTGTCAAAAGCTTTCCGGAAATCTAGAAATACGGAAACAACTTGAGATCCCCTGTCTATAGCGGCCATTACTTCGTGCGAATAAAGAGCTAGCTGCGTTGCACAAGAACGATGTTTTCTGAAACCATGCTGATTATGTATCAATAGATCGTTCCTTTCGAGGTGATTCATAATGTTTGAATACAGTATATGCTCCAATACCCTACTGCAAACCGACGTCAATGATATAGGTCTGTAGTTAGATGGATTACTCCTACTACCCTTCTTAAACACTGTTGCTACCTGCGCAATTTTCCAATCTGTAGGTACAGATCTATCGGTGAGCGAGCGGTTGTATATGAGTGCTAAGTAGGGAGCTATTGTATCAGCGTAATCTGAAAGGAACCTAATCGGTATACAATCTGGACCTGAAGACTTGCCCGTATCAAGCGATTTGAGTTGCTTCGCAACCCCTAAGGTATCTACTTCTAAGAAACTCATGCTAACAGCTGTTCGTGTTTCAAATTCTGGAATATTCCATTCATCTTCTCTGGTGAAGGAATTTCGGAAAACTGCGTTCAATAACTCCGCTTTAGCGGCACAGTCGTCGGTAACAGTACCATCGGCACTGCGCAGCGAAGGTATTGACTGCGTCTTGCCGCTTGTGTACTTTACATACGACCAGAATTTCTTCGGATTTTCTACCAAATTTCAAGACAATGTTTCGTTGTGGATTCTATTAAAGGCATCTCGCATTGAAGTCCGTGCCAAATTTCGCGCGTCTGTAAATTTTAGCCAATCTTCGGGATTTCGCGTTCTTCTGAACTTCGCATGCTTTTTCCGTTGCCTCTGCAACAGAGTTCGGAGCTGTTTTGTGTACCACGGGGGATCAGTTCCATCTGTTACCAATGTATGAGGTATGAATCTCTCAATTGCTGTTGCTACTATATATTTGAATGTGAGCCACATCTCGTCTACATTTGCATAGTCAGTTCGGAAGGAATGGAGATTGTCTCTTAGGAAGGCTTCTAGTGACATTTTATCCGCTTTTTTAAATAAAATTATTTTGCGTTTCTTTCTGGTGGATTTGGAAGAAACGGTATTGAGCCTAGCTACAACGACCTTGTGATCACTAATCCCTGTATCAGTCATGATGCTCTCTATCAGCTCTGGATTGTTTGTGGCTAAGAAGTCAAGTGTGTTTTCGCAACCATTTACAATTCGCGTGGGTTCGTGGACTAACTGCTTGAAATAATTTTCGGAGAAAGCATTTAGGACAATCTCGGAAGATGTTTTCTGCCTACCACCGGTTTTGAACAAGTATTTTTTCCAACATATCGAGGGAAGGTTGAAGTCCCCACCAACTATAACCGTATGAGTGGGGTATTTATTTGTTACGAGAATCAAATTTTCTCTGAACTGTTCCGCAACTATATCATCGGAGTCTGGGGGTCGGTAGAAGGAGCCAATTATTAACTTAGTTCGGCTGTTAAGTATAACCTCCACCCATACCGATTCGCACGTAGTATCTACTTCGACTTCACTACAAGATAAACCACTACTGATAGACACAAACACTCCACCACCAATTCTGCCTAATCTATCTTTCCTGAACACCGTCTGAGACTTCTTAAAATTTCTGCAGAGCTTATTTCAGGCTTTAGTCAGCTTTCTGTACCTATAACGATTTCAGCTTCTGTGCTTCCTATTAGCGCTTGAAGCTCAGGGACTTTACCAGCACAACTACAACAATTTACAACTACAATTCCGACTGTTCCTTGATCCAAGCACGTCCTGTATTTGCCACGCATCCTTTGAGATTGCAGCCCACCCCGTACTTTCCCGAGGCCTTCTAACCTAAAAAACCGCGCAGTCCACGCCACACAGCCTCCGCTACCCATGTAGCCGCCAGCTGAGTGTAGTGAACTCCTGACCTATTCAGCGGAACACGAAACCCCACCACCCTATGGCGCAAGTCAAGGAATCTGCAGCCAACACGGTCGCAAAACCGCCTGAGCCTCTGATTCAGACCTTGCACCCGGCTCTGCCCCAAATGTCCGCAGTCGGTTCTGTCAACGATGCTACAGATGGTGAGCTCTGCCTTCATCTCGTAAGCAAGACCGGGAGCCTTCACCAAATCAGATAGCCGCTGGAATCCAGAGAGAATTTCCTCAGATCCAAAGCGACACACGTCATTAGTGCCGACATGTGCCACCACCTGCTGCTGGCTGCACCCTGTGCTCTTCATGGCATCCGGAAGGACCCTTTCCACATCAGGAATGACTCCACCCGGAATGCACACGGAGTGCACACTGGATTTCTACCCCTCCTTAGCCGCCATATCCCTAAGGGGCCCCATTACGCGCCTAACATTGGCGCTCCCAACTACCAATAAGCCCACCCTCTGTGATTGCCCGGACCTTGAAGACTGAGAATCATCCTCTGAAACAGGGCAGGCAGCTGTATCTGGCTCAGCCAGAGACAGTGCCTGAAACTTGTTTGTCAGACGCACCGGGGAGGCTTTCTGATCAGCCTCCGGGGACGTCTTTCGCTGCCTGCCACGCCTTGGAACGACCTCCCAATCAACCACAGGCGAGGGCTCAGCCCCACTGCGGGCAGCAACCGGGGCAACCACAGCGGCAGACCGATCTGGGGACAGACGGGTCGAGGTTGATATCCCCGTGATACCCAAGTCCGGCTCCCCACAGTGGTGCCCATTGGCAACAGCCTCAAGCTGCGCGACCGAAGTCAGCGCCGCTTGCAGCTGTGAGCGAAGGGATGCCAACTCAGCCCTCATCCGAACACAGCAATCACAGTCCCTGTTCATTCTAATCCATGTTGAACAACAGTTACAGAAACACGAGTCAGTGCCTAGATAACGCAAGGGAAACACGCAAAGAATGTATTAACTAACCTGTACAAATGCCTAACGACTGCGATACAATCTGCCTGAATTTACGATTACAGTAACTAAAACTCGAAATTACACCTCCTATACGAAGCTCACACGCAATTTAAGTAAGAATCTACGAAGTAAACTCTAAAGCGCGATGCTACAACTCTCAAATACTATAATACGGCCGAAATTTATGAATTAAACAATGCAAGTACCCAAAAACACGCAAAGAAATTAAGAATTAAACTATGTAACAAATAATACGACTTGCTGCTGCAGCTTCTTATCCAACGGCGGCAGGGAGCACCTTAGAATAAAAATATGTTTTTTTGAACACTTTTACTATTAAAGTGATGAAAGAAAAATGATATTTAGTTTTGCATTTGTGTTATTAAACTACGAAATAATAAGATAATTAGTGGTGCTTGCTTCTAACAACCTTTATACAGTGATCAGGCACTTCTGAACGCATAGCGAACGCTACCTAGGACACTTTCTCAGAAAATAAAGCTAACTATCGACACTGAGGACAGACACTTGTCACAAAACATGCTTCTTCCCCACCACTCCTCACCGTAGTGGACCTTGCTTCATCCACCCACTGTATCCTGATGTAAAAACGACCAGTTTACAAAATGTGAACACAATATTTATTTTCAGTACATCCGTTATCGATGACGAACTAAAACTGAGATTTAAATTGGCCATTAATGTGGATATAAATATGTAGTCAGTCGCCTTTTTGGATTTTAGATGTGATTTATTGCACCATTAACTAGTTTTCGAGCTACTGCAGGTTCATCACCAGATGCAGGTGTTACAGGAACATTACATCGCTGACCAAGTGCAGCTAGAAGCTACGGCGATGGGTTGCCGAAAATGACGGAATTTCCATAACATCTTGGCACCAATACACCAAAAAAGACAAAATTAAGAGATTTTCATCCTGCTACATAAACCATATTCCCTCAGTCTTGTAACAACTATGACATTCGTTAACTAATTCGCTCTATAATTACATAGTAAATATTTCATTGCATTTGTTTATGTTGTGTACCTTTTTAATCCATGTCACTCGTATATTGTCAATATAGGAACATACCTGCAACTAGCAAAATTCAGTTAAATATATTATCTCTACTTCTAAATATTTATTTTGTAATACAGTGCATCTGAGGTCAAAGATCATGATGCAGTGCATCTACTGGATCCATTTTCTTTGGGTTTACATACAGTGTTTACGGTCTGTGAATAAATGTGGAACCAAGCGTAGCAAAATACTGTGTGTATTTGTGTGTACAACAGATAATGTACATTATGTGAATGGATTTGCTATGGATACCAAGATGGGGTGTACTGTAACTACCAAAAACGTATCAACAGTTCTGTTTCATAACAGTTTCGTTACCGGTTAATAAATTTCAGTCATTTTCGCCAGTGTCACATGACAGCATCTAGCTACACTTGGTCAGCGATATAATGTTCCTGTAACACCTTCACCTGATGATGAGCCTGCAGTGGTAGAAAACTGTTTAATCGTGCAATAAAGGACACCTAAACTCCAAGAAAACGCCTAGTTGCATATTTGTATTCAGACATGCTTGGCGACCACTGCTTCGTTCCCATAGTCTGTATGGTCTACACATATTCTTTTTGTTCTTCTTTAATTAAAATTTTATGTTGTTCACAAATTGCAACACCCAAATCTTTCACGCTATTTAAGTCCATAGAAGCGTGGTGTTTTCCGAATGTACTTCTGACTAAATATTGATTCTAGTAGCTGGAGTCAAAAGTTATTTTTAATCATGCCTATTGTGTTCATGTGGTGATATTTCTATAGGAATATTCGTAGGACACAGTTTGAGTCGTAACACGACGTCCTGTGGCTGCACGAAAAGCATTATTCAACGTGGTGGCGTTGCTGTGAGGGTTCGTCAGAGCCATAATCCGTAGGTAGCGGTTATCCACTGCACTAGTTGCCCTTGGGAGACCTGAGCGAGGCACGTCATTGAAACTTCCTGTCTCTGTGTATCTCCTCCATGTTCTAACAACATAGCTTTGGTTCACTTCGAGACGCCTGGACACTTTCTTTGTTTAGAGCCCTTCCTGGCACAAAGTAAGAATGCGGACGCGATCGAACCGCGGTATTGACCGTCTAGGCATTGTTGAACCACAGACAACATGAGCTATGTACCTCATTCCTGCTGCAATGACTGGAACTGATGGCTATCGGACCCCGTCCGTCTGACAGGCGCTGCTCATGCATGGTTGTTTACATCTTTGGGCTGGTTTAGTGACATATTTGAACAGTCAAAGGAACTGTGCCTGTGATACAATATCCACAGTCAACGTCTATCTTCAGTAGTACTGGGGACAGGGGTGATGCAAAACTTTTGTTGATGTGTTTATATTCCAGGTGGGTCGTCGGATTCTGACATCATAGTTAGGCTGGTGCTCGTTTTACAAGGTTCACATAGTGAAATCATAGAGTTAGCGCCAGTATTCCAAGTCAGCCAGCGTGACAATGCGTCATCTTGGACTTCCCTCCAATTTATATTTAGGGTAACAGTTCTCCATCCATAGGAAACAGACTAGCGCAATCGAGCCAATCCTTCTTTTTAATTTCTCGCGTCAAGTAAGAATTTCCAACCAAAATTTGAATTGCCAGCCATTTTGTACTAAGACCTATTGACCTTAGTGAGAGTGGATAGGGGATGGAAAAAATCCCATGACTCATCGATGATATCAGCACGCCAGAAAATCGCGCCAGAAGTCTCCTAGAATAACTACTGCCATCATGGTGGATGTGCGTTATAACTGCAGTACACTGCAAACTAAATGAAACGCATCTAATATCCATGAAATATACCTCCAGAATCTATTTATGTACTAATGACAGGCGCATGCATGGCAGGTGCACCACTGGTTTTTGGGATTTCCTTAAGGAATGAAGTGCAAGGTACTCGATAAACCCGGACGGCTTGGCGGGTGATCCAACATCTCCACCTCCTAAAGGGAAGAACGTAATTCTGTGTCGCAAGGCAGGGTGCGGCCTCGTGTTACCGTGAAATCAGATCACAATTTACGACAATTAGCGTGGCCGCTTGCCTCTAAAGTGTGTTAAGGGGCCCTGCTAATTGTTTTCATGGATCGTAACCAGCATCCTACTATTCTGGGCGTTGCTTAAAGCATCAAACTCTTCTCCTGCCGCAGGCGTGATTGGCCTTGGGATCGCACTTTGTCAGTGACGCTGTCCAAGTACAGTCAAAATTTAGGACACACATGTTCAGCTGAACTCTCCTGAAACAAGAGTAGTCTACAGACGCAATTAAACAGATAGTTTCAGACAGTGACCCATGATTACATTTGCAAAAAGTCAAACGTAAACCTTCTCGCCCGGAAAAGGCATATTTACCAAAATATTCACGGTCGGATGAATTTCTGGATGAAAACCCAACTTTTCGTCACAGTTTGGAAGGGGAGGGAGTATAGCCTTTTTGAAAGTGCGACGCATACCATGGCTCAATACTAAAATACCGTTTCCGCGCGCTACTGAGCAGAGGCGTGACGTCACAGATTGCGAAAACTCGGGCGCCATTGGGCGCTATCGATTACTGTCGTCGGACAGTGCTGTCACACCACAGTGCCAGAAGAACGCAACACAGTACCTTCCTGTGGCGCTGTAGGAAACCGGTTGGCTTTCAAACCACTTTCCAGTCATCTCGGGATGAATAATAACAGGTCCTGCATAGTTTTATACTATTCGTCCTGCACAACAGTGGCAATGTCAGGTAACAATGATGGAAACGGATAGCGATCAGGCATATTTGTCTCCAAAGTATACCACGAAGGCCAATAATACTGAGATCCGGTAACTGTGGTGGCCAGGAGAGACGCGAAAGTTCATCCTCGTGCCGAAAAAATCAGTTGTGCACGATGCGAGCTGCGTGTCGTCTTGGAACACAGTATAAGCATTGAGGAATGGGACGGATCTGATCAGCAGAAACGGTCACGTAAACCTTGGCAGGAACGGGATATTGCAGACTAACCGTGGATCCCATGGAATACAGCAATATAACTGCCCAAATCAACGAACACTCTTCATGTTTGACTCCACTGATCGATAGTTCAAATTTTATAGCTTCCGTTGCTTGATCCAGGAATACTTCCATAGGAGACGTGGGCGACCATTCACATTTAACACTGACAGCAATTATGGAAAAGTGTGAGCGCACAGTTATTTATTAAATGTTACGCGTTTTGAAAAATCATCGTCGTACATAAGCTGTGGGCTGATTATGAAAAATAAGTAGGTATGTGTTATTTTTTTCCCCTTGGGCAATATATCATATAGGATGAAACGTCTTCTAATGAAAAATAAATATAACTGTAACGTCTCCTCTACAGATAACAGTTTAAAGAGAAATCTTGTACATTCAATAGAGATCGCCGGCGATTGGTTTTCCAATTCAGGGGTTTACAAACTAACCTGTAACAACTGTCCTTCATATTATATTGGTCAGACAGGAAGAGCTGTGAAAACAAGACATAAAGAACACCTATTAGGTACAAAAGGAACGAATACAATTCTACTTTTGCTGAACACCTACTGATAGCCAGTCATACGCCAAAACATTTAGAAGACACTGTTATCCTGCACAGAGAAGATAAAGGGCGTAGATGAGACCTGGGGAAGAGTTACAAATTTTCAAACATCTTTAGCTCAAGGACGGTAATATACTGAACGACCAGTTGAACCGTGCTTGTAGACAATTTTTCGAAGGCTTTAAACCTGTACTGTTTACGGTGCAACATTAATCCTGGTAACCTTTGTGGTTTATTTCCTCAGGAAGCTATGATGCACCTTCAGTGCTTTAAGCTGATTACCCCTTATGTAATGGTGGTTTTGTCACGATGTATATTTACTACTACATCGGCTCTTATGTGATTTTCCCTGGCTCTAAAATTTTGTTTTTCCTGTGAATGTGTATTAACAGGATCGTGTACCAGTGTTCGTAATTCTTTCCTGACAACAGCCATTATTGTCAATTTTAAAGTTCTGACATGTACACTGTTTGTGGGCTTCACTAATATAGTAATGTAATTTTTTATATTTTGGCTGTATATGCCACTGTGCGTAAGTTTCTCGGCGTAAGCTTCACCTGCCTTTTTTATGTATAACTACATTATTTGTACCAATGCTCCAAATAAAAAAAATTGGCTCTGAGCACTATGGGACTTAACATCTATGGTCATCAGTCTCCTAGAACTTAGAACTACTTAAACCTAATTAACCTAAGGACATCACACAACACCCAGCCATCACGAGGCAGAGAAAATCCCTGACCCCGCCGGGAATCGAACCCGGGAACCCGGGCGTGGGAAGCGAGAACGCTACAGCACGACCACGAGCCGTGGGCACCAATGCTCCCATACTGTTATAACGGGAGTGTTAATTTCCTTCCATTTTTATTGTTACTCTTCCTAAGGACGTTGTTAATACTAATAATTTACACGTTGCCTTTGTACGCCAATTGGCACATGTTTCTCGGCACGAGCGCCACCTGCCCTGTTTTCAGAGCAACTACGCTCGCCGATTACACTCAGTCGGTTGTGAGCTCTGCAAGATCCATGAGCTATTTTATATTAACGTGACAAACCCTAATTCTAGGGCTATATTTTATTTTTGACACATGGATCTATGCCGACATTTGTAAAAACGGCGATGGTACATTAGTCCTTACTAATGTAAAATTGAAAGTACCAGTCGTCGTTACCATACTTCTGTAATGAAAGTGTTCTTTTCTAATGTAAGCTATGATGTTCATTGTCCTTAGGTTACCTTCTGAAGAAGACAAACTTATATTTGTCGAAACCTAGGTAAAGAATTTCTTTATCCATTGCAACTGATCGGCTATTTATAATTTCATTACGTATGTGTTATTTATTTTTCATAATATCTGTAAGTTGTCTTACAGATGAGGCCTGACGTTGATTTTTCGAAACGCTTAACATTTAATACAGAATTTTGCGATCAGGAGTTTTCCATAACTTCCGTTTGTCTTATGGCTTTGGCCCCAAGGTTTGCTGTTAAGGGGGTTAGCATCAATGGAACTCTAGTTTGCTCTGCTCTTCCCTGTCTTTGGAGCTCCCTTCGTGTTTTTCGGTTCTGACGGGTTCGCGAGTCCAACATTCACTCCTGCAGTGATTTTTGCAACTGCCGTCGTCCTATCTTTCGTCAGATTACTCTTCCATGACCATCTGTCACGATCACTCAGCACACAGTTTTGTCGATGTTGTGACTTAGGGGAAGACGTTTTTCCAGTATCCTTGTTCGCGATATACACTGAACAGTCACATTAATGCGACCACCTACCTACCACCTACCAACTTTTGCAGAGCGGACCGATGCTAGACGTGCAGGCAGAGAGTCAGTGAGGTTCTGGAAGGTACGGACAGCGATGTGGAGCCATCTAGTCCCCAGTGACGTGGTCACCTGTGCTACGTTCCTCGTTTGAAGGTGCATGGCGCAAATAGCCCGATGGACGTGGTCTCTCGATTGAGTTTAAATGCGGGAAGTTTGGTGCCAGGGGAATACGATGAACTCGCTGTGGTGCTATTCGAACTACCCACATAAGTTGCGAGCTGCGTGACACGTTGCATTGACCTGCTGGCAGATGTCATCGTACCGAGGAAAAAATAAAGAGCATGTAAGGGTGGGTATGGTCCCCAAGATTAGATCAGTATTTGTGTAGTCCATTGTGCCTTCCAGAATGACGAGGCCATCCGGCAGGCGAGGAAACGTTCCACAGACCATATGCTCGCTGCTGGGTCCGCCCCACGATTGCTGCAGTGTGTTTTCTTTCAGACGTTTCATGCCGTTCACGCCAACGGACATCTGTTCAATGGAGCATAAAACGTGACTCGTTTGAAAAGGCAACCTGTCGGTACTCAGTGGACCTTGAGTTGCGGTACTGGCGTGCTCATTCCAGCCTTCGTCACCGACGAACTGCAGTCATCATGGGTGGATGGACCAGGCGCCACGTTCGCAGAACGCTCGTTCATGAGACACTGTTGGTAGCCTCTTGGTTGATCTGGGCGGTCACTTACTGAACAGTTACTCGTATATTCGACCGTATACACCTCTGCAACCGACGTTCTCCCCTCTCATCAATGGCCTGCAGTACACCGCATTTGGCTCGGCACCGGTGTCGATAGCGCCATTTTGCCATCCACGGTATGCTTTAACCACGGCGCCACGCGGACAGTTAACAAACCTAGCCGTTTCGGAAATGCTTCCACTACTGGCCCGAAAGGCAATGGTGATGACCGTCTGGACGTCAGATAAACCGCTCCGTTCCGCATTACGACTTCATAGTTTTCCGCATCCCCCGACAAGCTTTTTATGCCCTTCACTACTAGTGCTGCCATCTGCCGTCTGAGCCAGTCACTAGCTTATTTACATATGTTCCTACTAATGACTTCGTAAGCATATTAACAGATCTGTTGAATAAATCCACAGTTGAATTACATGACATAACTGATGCTTCTCAAATGTTTGTAAAACTGAATTGCTTCCACTTTCAAAACATGTATTATAGTCAGTCTGATGGCCTAGCCAGGGGTTCACCGGTTAGTCCAATACTATCCCAGTTTCTCGTGGACAGTTTCGAACAAAATTTCTTACAGAAAGACCCACTGAACTGTAAAATTAGGTACTGGTTCAGAATACGTCTATGATGTGCTGTGTTTGGGCCCGGTATCTCCAGATCGTTAGATACATTATTACAGCATTTAAACTCACGACATAAGAAAATTCAGTTTGCAATAGAGCTGAGAGGCTCTTCTATAAATTTCTTGGACTATAATGTAGATACTAGTGCAGGAAAACACGTATCTGGCATTTACAGAAAGACATTGCTGTTGATACAGTATTCCCAGCAAGCTCCCACCATTCATTCAGCCACAAACATGCAGCTTTCCATTCAGTAGTACATCGCCTCGTATCCGTTTCATTACCCAAATCAGTCATTTCAGACAGAACCACAACACATCAAAAAAATAGCTTCCGGCAGTGGCTATACCTATGCCATGATTGATAATATGCTACTAAAAAGAAAGTGAATAAAACTACACCATTTCTGTACACTGGCCAACAACAGTAATTCAATAGTTTCAAAACTTGGTGCAAAATTCCATATATTGGTAACATTTGAGACAACCTTGCAAAAATGTTATAGTACGAGTATTGCAGCTACAGACCTGCATTTTATAACAACAGTAACATATAAAAGTTTTTATTCAGTAGTAAAGACGAAATGCAACCCTTGGCGCACAGAGGTGAATATATCACTTACAAGCAGTGTGTAAAACGGTATATTGGTCATCCAGGCTGAGCTATGGTAATTAAGCTACGTGAACTTGAGAGAAAATGGCGATTAAAAAAGAAAGATTCGACGTTTGCTAATCATCTTTCAGCAGAAAACCATCCTTATGATGTAGATTGAAAAGTTTTACATTTCGTCGCACAAAGCGGAAAGATGACCCCACTGGAATTAATGGAAATCAAATGATGAAATCCTATTTTCATTTTCCCCCTTGTTAAATTAAGCTTTCGCTACAGATACTAGACTCCAACTGCAATTTATTTTATTTCTCATCATAATAGCTCATCCTAAAGCTGCCATATCTCCAAATGAAATCTTTGTTTAACGTTTCTAGTTTATGTAATTATTGTAATATCGTACTATTTAGACATTTTGGCATTTTTGTATATTCTAAACAAATAATATTTATGTAAGTAGCACATCATGTTTAACTCTGTTTGCCACATTCAGTTGTCACCTAAATATCGAAAGCCGGTTCGTGACCAAAGAAATACAATTTTTCATAACATTAGGAACTGATTTCTTTTCTAATATTATTATCACCATATTCAGCGAAGCCCCGATGAATTATTCAGTTAATGTTAGCTGAGAATTACATGCAGTAAATCATTGAACATACGCGAATAGAGAAACTGAACATGAGAAACTAGGGGCGAAAGGCAGAGACTGTGTCAGTGAGGACACACAGCAGAAGAATGTCGACGGTTACCTTAGCGGCAGCGTAGAACCCAAATTTGTTCATTTACACAGACTTCGGAATGCTGCTCAGCTCTGTTGTTCGATTACCAGGGAATCTTATAACTGTCGAAGCAGCCTCTTTGCTGTATCTATGTGCGAGACATTGCCAAATGCTTCATGAAATCTAGTAACGATCCGCAAAAATTATGAAAATATCCCTCTATATTTACGTGTCGTCACTATCCACAAAAATAATGTCAGTGTTCCTCTATACTTAGGTGCCATCTCTATCTATTTAGTATGCTTTACAACATCACACATAAAGTTAATTCATTAACTAACTCAGCTTCTGCGTCATTTTTGGTCTCAAAGGCTTCCAATCCCTCGTGTAATGTTGCCTAATCCAACTCGCCGTGAGGCATCATAAAGGGTTCATCATAGATTATATAAAGTCTCGTAAGAGGACTGACGGTTGATTTAACAACCATAATCCCTAAATATCGAGGTACAGGCTCAACATGGCCTTAACAGCCACGGCAAATGATTAAGCCTTCTGTATGTCTGTGTCGTGACTCATTCTTTTCCCTGCCGATTGAAAACTGTTACACCACGATTCATCCATTACCATACTATTCTCCAGAAATATTCTCTCGTCCTGATGGTAACAGACCACATGCTCCAGAAACAATTCCATCCACAAGTCTTTCTTCTCACTGCGGGGGCGGAATACCCGTGTAGCCCAAACTTTCCGACAGCTCACCTCTCTGCACGGCGACAAGTGTCTGAATGCCACCCACGTACAGTCGTACAGTGATTCTGCTTTACCAATATTTCCACACAACTTTTCGTTTCTGCGTCGGATACTAGCTCCCACCGAGGTCAATGCACGTCTACTATTCTCTTTCTTCCACTCCGAAAATGAATGCTGCCTTTGGACACAGTACTACGTTTGAAGTTCGCTTTACAGTGTATGGTTTGCATTCGATGGTACATTTTACTTTCTGTCACACAGATCTTTTCCACAATAATACTGAATAACGCCACGCCGTAGTAACAGGGACATATTTATTGCACATCTCTGCTGTTAAAATTTATTTTTGTACGTTTCACAGTTTTCTCTGGAAATTGACGCGTTCTGCGCCGTTAAACACAATGTCCGCTCGCTACGATACCGTCTTGGTTGCCGCATGAGATCCCACACGTCACAGACTTTATATCTATTTCTGAACGATATCTAGAAGGCTGCTACTCTCATAATTTCCAGTTTCCTAGTAGCGACTGCCGAAACGTCGTTTCAGATTTTAGTGCGATAAATTTTCATTATAATTTACATTTTCCGAAATAACCCGCAATTACATTACGTGTCAGCGGCGAATAAAAGCTTAGGCTAAATTCTGCTGAGGAAATATTACCTTGCTTCAAAGCGAAGGTTTAAGTAATAACGGTATTAGTCGTTAATGCGGAGAATCTACATTACCAATAGGTCCTTTTCATCAATATTCATGAAGGATTGCGACGTGCCGACATAATGGCTTTTTTCCAACCGCCACGCCTTTGGTAACAGATACTACGTGCGGCCCATCGCCCTCTCTGATGAAAGGTATTCGTCCCTTCCCGGTAGTACCAAGCTCCGTAGTACTGGAACATGGATATGATTTTGTCGGCAGCACAGCGGTCTCTTAATATGAAAAAATATAATCTTCTTGTTAGAGAAGTATTATTTGCCCAGATCGCAGAAATGACATATATGGGCTACTAGTTTCGGCAAATTATAATTGCCGTCTTCAGTTCATCTACATACATTAAACATTAATCCACCGAAATGTCACAGTGTAAATTTCCTCTTTATACATCGAAAGAATTACATGCGATCTTAGAGGACACGGTTATTACGATGAGGGGAACAGGAGTATGTACACACATTGATATTTTGGTGGTAATTGTATTTTGATGTTCATATACATGTACAAGATGGATTATAATATTGCATTTCGTTACCTCAGCAGTTAAGTCCCATAAGATTTCATACACTTTTGAACATTTTTTTTGCATTTCGTTTGAATACAGATCCCTGACTGTGTCAGTCTGTGGGACGGAGGGTTATGTAGGTTATAAAGCTACGTCATTTAGAAGAGCCTGAAAAATATTTTTGTGGTCAGCCAGAAAACGATGGAGAACATACGGACCATAGTCTCCAGTCTACGAGTCCACTTTAGTCTTGTGCTCACTGAAAGTAAATATTCCCGCTTGTTATTTACCCAGCGCAATCAGAAAGTGTGTTTATGAACTATGTTACAAAATAAAAGTTTTGAGTTGTTGTTGTTGTGGTCTTCAGTCCTGAGACTGGTTTGATGCAGCTCTCCATGCTACTCTATCCTGTGCAAGCTCCTTCATCTCCCAGTACCTACTGCAACCAACATCCTTCTGAATCTCTTTTGTGTATTCATCTCTTGGTCTCCCTCTACGATTTTTACCCCCCACGCTGCCCTCCAATACTAAATTGGTGATCCCTTGATACCTCAGAACATGTCCTACCAACCGATCCCTTCTTCTAATCAAGTTGTGCCACAAACTTCTCCCCAATTCTGCCCTATACGTCCTCATTAGTTATGTGATCTACCCTCTAATCTTCAGCATTCTGTAGCACCACATTCTGTTCTTGTCCAAATTATTTATCGTCCACGTCTCACTTTCATACATGGCTACACTCCATACAAATACTTTCAGAAACAACTTCCTGACACTTAAATCTATACTCGATGTTAACAAATTTCTCTTCTTCACAAACACTTTCCTTGCCATTGCCAGTCTACATTTCATATCCTCTCTACTTCGACCATCTTCACTTATTTTGCTCCCCAAATAGCAAAACTCATTTACTGCTTTAAGTGTCTCATTTCCTAATCTATTTCCCTCAGCACCTCAGCATCACCAGATTTAATTCGACTACATTCCATTATCCTCGTTTTACTTTTGTCGATGTTCATCTTATATCCTCCTTTCAAGACACTGTCCATTCCGTTCAGCTGCCCTTCGAAGTCGTTTGCTGTCATCGGCGAACCTCAAAGTTTTTATTTATTCTGTGTGGATTTTACTTCCTAGCCGGCCGTAGTGGCCGAGAGGTTCAAGACGCTACAGTCTGGAACCACGCGACCGCTACGGTCGCAAGTTCTAATCCTGCCTCGGGCATGGATGTGTGTGATGTCCTTAGTTTAGTTAGGTTTAAGTAGTTCTAAGTTCTTGTGGACTGATGACCTCAGAAGTTAAGTTCCATAGTTCTCAGAGCCATTTGAACCATTTTTAATTCCTACCCCGAATTTTTCTGTTTTTCCTTTACTGCTTGCTCAATATACAGATTGAATAACATCGTGGACAGGCTACAACCCTGTCTCACTCCCTTCCCAGCTACTGCTTCCTTTTCGTGCCCCTGGACTCTTATAACTGCCATCTGGTTTCTGTACAAATTGTAAATTGCCTTTCGGTCCCTATATTTTACTCCTGCCACCTTCAGAATTTGAAAGTATTCGAGTCGACATTGTTAAGAGCTTCCTCTAAGTCTACAAATGCTAGAAACGTAGCTTTGTCTTTCGTTAATCTTTCTTCTATGGTAAATCGTAGGGTAAGTATTGCCTCACGTGTTCCAGCACTTCTACGGAATCCAAACTGATCTTTCCCGATGCGCGCCTCTAGCAGTTTTTCTATTCAAAAATTGGTTCAAATGGCTTTGAGGACTATGGGACTTAACACATGAGGTCATCAGTCCCCTAGAACTGAGAACTGCTTAAACCTATCTAACCTAAGGACATCACACACATCCATGCACGAGGCAGGGTTCGAACCTGCGACCGTATCGTTCGCGCGGTTCCAGACTGAAGCGCCTAGAACCACTCGGCCACGTGGACCTGCAGTTTCTCCATTCGTCTGTAAAGAATTCGTGTTAGTATTTTGCCGTGACTTATTAAACTGGTAGTTCGGTAATTTTCACATGTTAACACCTGCTTTCTTTGGGATTGGAATTACTATATTTTTCTTGAAGTTATTTGAGTTATAACGGATTAATATAACCAATAAAAGTTCACAATCAGAAAAATAATAACATTTCCGATAATTATAGTATTGTTCCTAACAGAAACAATACTATTTGCAGTTGAGAGGCGACCTCTACGGTAAGTTCTAAGTGAAACCGTCTGTCACAGTGACCTATAATCATCAAAATTAATTGCTCGCCTTAAAATTGGAAATTATCTTGCCACTTGTTACGCGTTTTTCTCAACAAACTGGCGGCACATGAACAGTTATTTCTGTGAAATTGAACAATTGAGGACGACGACTGTCTTCGCGATTTCATTTCTTACTTTCGCCGAAATCATTCGTTTGGTATGTGCCTAGCTTTGACGTCATCTGAGGCGCAGCCTATGCCGGCGTTTGACTGACACGGACACATTGATAGCTCGGTGCAAAGTGTCTCTTTCTACCCTTTTTGCGGTAGATTAAAGCATGGCGTCATCGGCTGATCTCGGACTTACTGTCTAGATGAAACTGAAAAATTATTCTATCCTACAATGACACCATTTAGATGCCATCATTGGAGTGCACAGTGAAGGTGTTGATGACCCGTGTCACCCTCTGACTGTGGAAGTTCATATAGCAGCCAATAGGGAACACAATTACATACGTACTGATACTGGTGGTCGTGTTATGGACGTCACATATCGAATAGAGTGGCCGTAACAGGGCTATCGTTAGCCGTGGTCTGAATCTGATTCCTCAATAATGGTAGGAGTTACAGAGTTGCGGTGCCAGTGCCGGGGAGTCGTGGTGCCGATGTGGTGTAGGCCAATGACCGTTTCGAGTAGGGCGTACAATTTGTCACAGAGACGCCTTGCCTTCTCTCGAATGCACGTCCTCGTAGAGGGTAACAAAACACGTGAGGGGGGGGGGGGGGGAGGAGTATGCAGGCTCCACCGAAGCACCTTATTCTGCAGACGCTGGAGGGTCTGTATCCGGGAGGCACTAATCGTAGCCCACGCGGAGAAGTCGTGGGTGAAGCAGGGGTGGATCTTTCTGCTGCCTCTCTGGCTGTATTTATATACAGGTGCAGCGGACTGCCGAACGGAACGTCAGCTAGCAACCGCTCTAAGCACAGACAGCAGCATCTAAATTATCAGTTTCTTGGACACTTATCAATTAATAACTATGTCGTTTAACAATTTACAAAATTCTTCATTTTTATGTGAATGGAGTTACGTTGACTTCAGCTACTGGAAAGGTTTTTGCTCAGCTACGTTTAAACAGTCCCAGCTAGAATTTTTATAATGGAGCCAATAGCGAATATGACTTCTGAACTGCCTCTTTTAGTTTTCTAATAATGATTGTTATTTTCACTTGAATCCTGGAACTATATGCAGCTGTATTATTTCACTAATGTAATCAAGTATCGTAATTAGAACATTCTATAAAAACACAAATGATACTTAATCTATTTCGAGTAGGGATGTTTTCGTTCCAAATTAACTTTTTAGTAAATAATTTGAAAGGTGATGGAGGTAGCTTAATAGAGTCATTGAGAGTAGATACAAATTTTCATCTTTCTGCGCCTAATATTTAGCGCCTTCAATTTTTCGTAAAAGTGCCAGTTTTAACCAAAATATTGCCCTGATCAAGTTGAGATCTGTAACTTTTGATTGTGACATACATCTGCACATTCTGAACGATTTTTAGCATTCTAGCTTCATTTCTTTGCCCCACTTTTTTTTCTTAAAATAATATTGAGAGCTGGGTTCTCAGGATGGGGCAGGATAAGGTTACGATTGTGGGTGGGATCGTAATCAGTTACTCTCGATTGCACAACAAATACGTAAACTTTATTCAAAGAAATTAAAATTTTAAAACAATCTCTTAAGAAACACAACTGACTGTATGACGGCTGAAGGCCTTAACACAGAGAAAAAAATCCACAATTTTAGGGCCGAAGGCCACCATCAATAACCTCAAACAACAAACGGCTGAAGGCCTAAATTAGAAGACAGGAAAACAATTCCAAATAGCACTTTTAAAATAAATCCCTTTCTTTTAAAACAATTTTGCTACAAAAAACTTACTGTAACACAGCTGAAGGCCTTATCACCAAAGAACTGAAATTATTGCTCGGCTGAAGGCCACATCACCAATCATCAGAAAATTACAAATAACCTTAAAACAAACATCACAATCTGATGAATCAGGACCAGCGGTTCTCAGCAAGTGTTCCAAGGGTCGGCTTGGGAAGGTAACTCGAACGTAAGGTAAGGTGAGACAGGCATCCAAGAGCTGTACTCACGTAACAGACTGGCAAACCAAACTAGGGGCAGCTTAAGCGCCGACCGACCGACTAACCAATCCGCCTCACCTCCGATCACCGGTATAACGATGAAATATTTTTAGGTGAGGGCGAAGAGAGAGACAGCACTACATCTTCAGAAAACACCCAAAGCCGTAGGAGACACTAGAACCCAGGTAGACCTTCCAAAAAAAAAAAAAAAAAAAAAAAAAGGCACAGGGACAGGAGGCTGCCTAACTACTCGCCGTGTCAGACAGCACCATCAATATGAGGGGGAAAAGTACACTGCTGGAAAAGTATGCTAATCTCCAGGGCAGGTAACCTTTGCGTTAGCGGCCACAAGGTAGAAAATCCCGCTGGTTGCATAACAAATAGACAAAGGCAGCTGCAATGTTTCATGCCTCGA